>NC_139033.1:11643872-12264526 GCF_964662115.1 Mustela nivalis
TCAGGGAAATCTTGGAGGGATGTATTTTGCATTTGAGTGGGGTGTGAATTATTTGAACCAGAGAGAAAACTTGGAAGATTATATTTTCAAAAAATGGCTGCAATAATATTTCCCATTCCATGTGCTCTTCTAGCATGCTGCCACTCCCCCATCAACAGGTGGAATCTATGCCCTATCCCCTTGAACTTGGGTTGGCCTTTATGACTGCCCGGACAAATGAAGTACAGCAAAAGTGACTGTGTGACTTCTGAAGCTAAGTCCCAGAAATACCATACCCTTTCACCTTTATCTCTTGGGATACTCCCTCTTGAAACCCATCCACCATGATGGGAGGAAGTCCAAGTGGCCCTAGCAGAGGTTCCCATGGAGAGGACCTGACATTGTCAGTCTAGCGCCTGGCCGAGTGGCTAGCTAACAGCACCAAGATGCCAGCCACATGCGTGAGCTGTCTTAGAAGGATTCTAACACTGAGCTACCTCACCTGAAGCCCCTTGGAGCAAACATAAGCCAACCCCACTGGTTCCTGTCCAAATTGCTGATTCATGAGTGATAGAAATGAGGACTGTTTTTTTTCAAGCCCTTAAAGTATGGGGTGGTTTGTTACATAGTAATAAATAAATAGAGTCCTTACTTAGAGGTATAGAGCCAATGCAATAAGAAAAGATTAATAGATGAATACTTCAAAATGTAAAACGTCTGCATATGAAAGAAGAAGTCATAAAGCTAAGAGGCAAAGTTAAAAGTTAAGGACATTCACTTCGGGGGACATACCCCAAAGAACTGAAAGCAGGGATGCAGACACAGGTTTCTACGTCATGTTCATATTAGCATTATAGACAACAGCCGAAGTTCACTGAGGCCTGAATAGATAAACTAAATCTGGTCTAGCCATACAGGGGAATATCATCTAGCCTTTAAAAAGAAGGAGATTGGGGCACCTGGCTGGCTCAGTGGGTTAAAGCCTCTGCCTTTGGCTCAGGTCATGGTCTCGGGGTCCTGGGATCGAGCCCCACATCGGGCTCTCTGCTCAGTGGGGAGCCTGCTTCCCCCCACACACTCCTCTCTCTGTCTGCTGCCTGCCTGCCTGTGATCTCTGTCAAACAAATAGATGAAATCTTAAAATAAAGAAATAAATAAAATTATTTAAAAAGAAAAAAAGGAAGGAAACTCTAACCTATGCTACAGCATCTATAAGCCATGAAGTCATTATGCTAAGTGAAAGAACCCAGTCACCAAGGGACAATTATGGTATGACTCCTACCTACTTGAGGTTTCTGGAATAGTCAAAGTCAAAGAGGCAGAAAGAAGAGTAGAAGTTACCAGGGGCCGAGGGAAGGGAAGATTGGGAAGTCGGTGTTTAGTGGGTACAAAGTTTACTTTGGGAGGATTAAAAATTTCTGGAGACAGATGGGTGTGGTGGCCACTGAGCCCTCTGCGTGCGCCGAAGGCCCCTGAACGGTACACTAAAAATGGTTACAACGATATATTTAATACACAAATGTTTTACCGCAATAAAAATGAAATAAAGACACGGAAAACTGGAAAAATACTTGCAATGTATTTGCAAAAAGAAAAAAATAACTGTAATACAGTCCTTTTTTTTTTTTTAAATGTGAGATGTGACAGAATGCTGCAATGCAATACAAGAAGAATGAGGACGTAGAGGAGGGGAAATCAAGATGGCTAAAAAGCACTTTGGAAATATATTCAAGCTCTCAAGTAAGCGGTTTTAGTGAGGGTGTGGGAGAATGTAGAGCTGGTGTGTAAATGAGCATCTTTTCTGGAAGGCAGTTTGGTTCCATGCATCAGATCTCTTTAGAAAGTGCCATTACCCTCACAATTGCACTACTAGGAATTAATTCCAAAGAAGTAGTCAGATAAGATACAAGGGTAGCGATGGAGAGTGGCTTATAATCGGGCAAAAATTTGACTCAGCCTAGAGGTCCAGGCAGAGGGGGCTTGCGAAGAAATGCCGGCACATCGGATCACAGTGCAACCTTTCGAAAGGATACATTTAAAAAGGATACATTCTGCTCTATTTATTGACATGCAGAGGTGTTCATGACATATTTTAAGTGTAAAAAAATGCAGAATAAGAAGCAATATGTACAGTACGGGGGCGGGGGAGGGCATGAGTCTGAATACATTAGAAGTCTAGAAGAAATGCTCTTTTCTGGGTGGGGGAGCTCGAGACAGTTTTTTTTTTCTTCTTCTTCTTTAGACTCATCTGCATTTTCTAACCTTTATTTGGCTATGAGCATATATTACTTCTATCAGAAAATTTTAGGCAGACCTTTTTTCTTTCTTTCTTTCTTTTTTTTTTTTTTTTTTTACAACTAAAGAAAAGCACAGATGTGGTTCTGGCTGGAAACTGAAAACACTCCTATGAATCCCACGGCTGTTCTCATCTGTGGATCTCAAAACACGTCCTGAAACATCTGCTGAAGTCTTGGCAGACCCTAAAGTTGTCTTGGGCAAAGTCGTCTTGCCTGGGAGTGTCCTTGAAGGAGAGCCCCTGATCTCAGGTCTGTCCCCACAGCTCACTTACGGACCTTCCTGGAGTCTTCCAGCGACCGGGGGGCGGTGCAGTCAGGTTCCTGAGGATCCACAGTCTCATTCCCTGCCCCTTCCCGGTGCTGTGCTCACTGCTTGCTGTTGCTTCTTCGTGCCTCAAGTTGGTGGCACATAGCTGCCCTGAGCAGAGATGGTCAAACCACACCTCCAGATGCCAACCTTCTCCGAGCAGCCCATTTCTTTGTTCTCTGGATACCGGATGCTGGCTCCCTGGGAATGCTGGGAGTTCCCATCCTGGACATCTGGGGGAGCTCATCAAGGCAGGGAAGGATGCCGTGGGAGAAGCTGAAGGAGTCTGGGAATGTGGTGCATCTCTGAATGAGTTCTTCTTTGCCACGTGTGCGTTCTGGGTTATGTGACCCCGCTGGTGGCCTTTTCCTTTAACCTCTTGATCTGTAGAATGTGCATACTGGACTTCTCTCTAGCGGCTCATCGAGGTAGAATAGCAACGCTGCTAGAAATACCACCAGCACGAATATTAACTCCTACTTCCTGAAAACCTGCTATGTGCCCAGCCCTGGACCATACACTTGCAGAAACTGCTCACTTAATCTTCATGATGCCGTGAGGTGGGGACTGTGATTGCACCTGTCTGACAGATGGGGAAACTAAGGCTCCAAGAGGCGAGGTGTGCTGCCCAGAGTCTCACATGGAGGAGGGAGTACAGAGTGGGCTCAAGCCCTGTTGCCTGTCTCCCACCCCCACGCTGGGACCATGTTCTGCTCTCTCCTTCCTCTTCCCCCACCAACCCCCCTCACCGCGCTCCCATCTCATGCCTTCCTCTGGCTTGTCTCTTCCTTTTGCCCCTCCTTCCTGAACAAGCTCGAAAGTGACGCCCTCTGCTAGGAGTGCGGAGCCCACAGAGAAGGGAGCTGCTGAAGTCTGTCTCCCTGCCCAGCCCCGCTCAGTCTGATCCTGCCCTCGACGAAACGCTCCATGCAGCGTTGTTTATAGTGGCCGAACCCCCGGCTGTCCATCCGCAAGGGATCGAATAAATAACTCGAGACTTCTGCACCATGGAAATCTCTGCAGCCGTTGCAAAGAGCAAAGTAGCCCCTTAGAGAACAATATCGAAGATATATTAAGTGAAGAAAGCAAGAACAGAAGACATGTTTTAAACTAGCCCTTTTGATTTTTTTTAAATGTGTAACATGATCTTAATTTGATTGATTGATTGATTATTGTTATGACAGTATTCTTTTTTTAATGAGGTAAAATTCACATAATATAAAATTAACCCGTCTTAAAGTAGAAAACTCGGTAGCATTTAGTACATTCATGATGTTGTACCACCATTGCCTCTAATTCCAAAACATTTTCATCATCCCAAAGGAAACCCCATACCCATTATATAGTCCCCTCCCCCAGCCCCTTGCAACCACCAATCTGCTTTCTGTCCCTATGGCTTTTCCCAGTCTGGGTATTTCATATAAAGAGAATTATATAGCATGTGACCTCTTGGGTCTGGCTTCTTTCACAAAGCATCCTGTTTTCAGGGTTCACCCACGTTGTAGCAGGCGTCAGCGCTTCCTTCTTCTTGAAAGCTGACTAATATGCCATTGTCTGGGTAGAGCACATTTCGTTTGTCCATTTCTCAGTCGCTGGACCTTGGGTTGTTTCCACCGTTTGGCTATTGCGAATAGTGCTCCTATGAACGTTTGTGAACAAGATTTTAATCAAGGACCTGCTTTCAATTCTTTTGGGTCTACGTCTAGGAGTGGGACTGCTGGGCCATATAGTAATTCTGTTTAACTTTTTGAGGAAATGCCAAACTGTCTTCTGCAGCAATTGTGCCATTTTACATTCCCACTAGCAATTTGCAAGGGTTTCAAGTTCTCCACATCCTCATCAACACTTTCTTTTCCGGGTTCTTTTTTTTTTTTTTTTTTTTTTAACAGCCATCCTGATGGGTGTAACGTGACATTTCATTATGGTTTTGATTGCATTTCCCTAATAGCTAATGATGTTGGTATCTTTTCATGTGCTTCTTGGCCATGTCTATTCAAGTCTTTGGCCCATTTTTAAAATTGGGTTATTTATCACTTTGTTGTCGATTTGTGAGAGTTCTTCATTTAGTCTTCAACCATATGCATGTTTATGTATGTCCATTTAGGGAACAGCACTCATAAATGTTTAATGAGCACCTTCTATGTGCTAGCACCCGGACAGTGGTAGACAAGACAGACAAAAATCCTTGCCTATAAGGAACTTCAAGTCTAATAGGGGAGACCGAAAATAAGGAAGCAAATAAATAAGACAAGACCTGTTCGGATTGCCCTATGTGCTAAGAAGGAAGTAAGCAAGACAACGTGATTGAGTCAGAGGAGGACTTCTTTACTCTGGGGGTCGGAGGGAGGGGCTCTCTCTCAGGAGGGGTCCTTTGGGCTCAGACACACAGAGGACAAAGAACCAACTGAGTGAAGATCTGAGAGAAGGGCTCCAGGGCCCAAGGACAGCTGGTGCAAAGGCACTGAGGCCAAATGAGCCTGGTGTTCTTGAGGACAAGCAAGAAGGCCAGTGTGACTAGAGCAGAGTGAGCACAGGGGAGAGAGATGTGTCACTAAAAGTAGAAATGTGGACAGGAGCTGGACCATGTCTAAAACCTGGACCCCCATAATCGATTATGGCAACTTCTGCAGAGATAGGACCCTTCCGTTTCTACTTTCCACACTTCTCTTGTGTTTGGTTTTTATAAGAAGCAAATATTGCTTTGGTGAGAAAAATTAATATAAAAAGCAATCCATGCCCAATATAGAAAAAATTAATATAGAAATGTGTAAAGAAGAAAATTAAAATAAAAATTACCCATATGGCCAGCCCCTGGAGACAAACCCTCCTACAGGATATTTATTTTTCTTCAGAAAAGGCAATTTCACACGAAGGATCACATCTTCAGGCCACCAGAGGGTCCCCCTGAAGCCGGCCCAAATGTCTTCATGACAAACACATAGATCTCACATATAAAAGACTTCAAAGGGTGCACGAACTTCGGGCCAGCATTTTGTAGAAGTGCTTCCTAAGGAAATAATCAGATACTTGGACAATGAAAAAATGTTACAGGAATGGTGGCTGCATCACCATTTTATAAAGAAAGATGGAAAACAGTCAAAATGCTATTACAGGGGAAAAATGAATGAGTAAAATATGGGGTATCCATAAATGGGACATTTTAAAGCTGATATGTGGATCAATATTTATTGACACAGAACAAACTTCTGGTTACATAAGTAAACAGACAAGTGGCTGTGAAACGAACTGTATGAGTGAAATGCCTCCCCCTGTTTCGTTAAAAAAAAAAAAAAGGAACATATATGGACATCTGTATAACCGTGTGCTTAAAAATAGACCACAAAAATATACACCAACAAGTTATTTCTGAGAAGAGAGATTACGGATGATAATTTTCTTCTTCAACATCTGATTTTCCCACAGTAGGTAAATATCACTTTTTGCACTTCTTGAAACTGTAAACTAGATTATGCCAGCATGACCTTGGTCCTCGCCGTTAGGTCCCTCTGCCTAGAATGTTCTCCGTCAGCTGTTCTCCACTTCCTCCAAGTCTTAGCTCAAACGTCATTTTCTCCAGGAACCTTCCTGACCACTTTATTTAAAATCATGCACACGCACCTCTCTCACTTCCCTCTTGCTATATAGTATTTCCTTCTTTTATTCCACAGAAGAACATAAACATTTCTAACCTAATATGCAATTCGCTTATTATGTTCAGCACCTCTGATCTCCTCCCCACTTCTTCCTACCTAGATCAGGTCCAGAGAAATAGGTATCTTTGTCTATTTTGATCCCTCTTGATTCAGAGAGTCTAAAGCAGGGCTTGGAGCATAGTAGGAGTTCAATAAATACTGGAGGGATGAGTGAATGAATGAAAGAGAGACAAACAAGCAAATGGTTTTTCTTTACAAGAACTTTCATCCTCGCCCTTCTGATTTTCAAAAGTGGTGGAATGAGACGGGTCTGGCTGGCCTGCGAGGGACAGGGGGAGAAAAGATGTCCCTCTCATCTTTCCATATTCCTTCTCCCTGAATTTGCCTGTGAGCAGACCCAGCTGGGCTGAGCCCTAAAGTTGCACCGCCCCCTGCTGGGAAATGTGAAGAACTGCAGTGCTCAGCTGATGGCCCAGATGCATTTCAAATAATTAAGCCTGAGAATTTGGAAAGGAACCGGGTGGAGGAGGCTCCTGGGTTCTCCTCTGGACCATTAGATAAGTCTGTGGGGGACTTTCCAGGCTGGAAGAGGGGCTAAGAAGGAATTGGGGCCCAGTTGCACGGCTCTGAGTCCTAATTCAGGCCAAGTCCATCCCTCACAATGGATGGATTTCTCCTGTTGAAAAATTTGGTCTGGCCTGACCTTGATGGAAATCAGCCATAATTCTCAGTCAATCAAGCCTCCAGTAATCTTTTCTTAAACTTCTGGTTTCTCTAGAGTCAGTTCAAGTCCAGAGTTTTTCCCCGGTTTTGCGTTTAGCATGTATTCTTCTATCCAACCCACGCCACAAAACAATAATTTTAAACCCAATTTTTACCCAGACTTGTAAATGGATGTGCAAGTCCAGTTACAGAAGAGGAAGTGGATTGGCCAGATTTGTTCACTGACTTGGCATTTGTACGGGGCAGTCACTGTGGGCGAGACATGGTGCTCCGAGCTGGGAACACAGCGAGAAAAAGACAAAAATCTCAGCCTCCATGAAGTTGATATTCTAGTGGGGAAACAGAGGCTTCTTCCATAAATAAATTCCAATATCTAATTTAACTCTGTAGTAAGGGGTCTGAAAGGGAAAAGCAGGATGTTGTGAAAAAGAGAAGCAGAGGTAGACTTTGATTTGGGTGGGGTCCACATGAGGACATGATATTTAAATCTGAATTCTTTTCCTAGTAGCCAGAAGCAGTCTTGGTGGAGGAAATTTCCAGGATTTCAGCCTCAGCAAAGCATCTCCTCAGAGAGGAATAATTTGTCCATTTTAGTAAATGTTTGCTCTGTGGGATACGGTTTAGCAGAGTGGTCTAGAATCGGGATCTTGGGTTCATGTTCTGGCTTTGCCGGATTCTTTAATTTCCACATCCTTTGTCCCATAGACTTATGAAGGATTTAATGAGATAATAGAAATAAGGCAACTAATACAGTGCCTGACAAGTAGTCAGGACTCGGTACATATTAATTGTTATTCTAAAAAGGCTCTGAGAACTTTTTTTAAAAGATTTTATTTATTTATTTGACACAGAGAGAGAGATCACAAGTAGGCAGAGAGGCAGGCAGAGGGAGATGGGGAAGCAGGCTCCCCGCTGAGCAGAGAGTCCCATTCGGGCCTCGATCCCAGGACCCTGAGATCATGACCTGAGCCGAAGGCAGAGGCTTTAACCCACTGAGCCACCCAGGCACCCCTGAGAACTTCTATAATGGAGGAACTTATTTAACTACACGCTTTGGCTAGAGAAACTTCTGGTTACAGAACATCTTATATTCCACCATATATTTCTGGGAAAAATTACTTCAGCTGTTTTGTAGGGGATGGGGTGAGCTGTGCCTACCCCAAATCCATTTGCCACCCTTTTTCTTGCTAACAGAACTCTGTCTCCATTCAGGTTTTGGCCAAAGAGCCTTTGATCTCAAGGAAAGTAGGCCAGGCTTGGTCTAGACATGGGCACCTCACCTTGTTTTGGTGGATGAAATGTATGGAGACTCTCCTGGAGGGCTTCTAAAAAAGATATTTCCCTCGGGTGCCTGGGTGGCTCAGTGGGTTAAGCCGCTGCCTTTGGCTCAGGTCATGATCTCAGGGTCCTGGGATCGAGTCCCGCATCGGGCTCTCTGCTCAGCAGGGAGTCGGCTTCCTCCTCTCTCTCTCTGCCTGCCTCTCTGCCTACTTGTGATCTCTCTCTGTCAAATAAATAAATAAAATCTTTTTTTTAAAAAAAAAGAGATTTCCCTCCTTGACCGGAAGTAGACAGGCTACTTGGATCCGTGGCCACTGTCTTGGTAGCGTTAAGGGAAAGCCAATAGAATCACAGAAACACCACCAGGATCTCTGATCCCATCCAGGTACCAAATGGCCATGGAACTCCCTATTCCCAAACTCCTTGTTATAAGTGAAAAATAACTGTCTGTTGGTTTAAGCTGCTGTTAATGGTCTTCTGTCCCCTGTAGCCCAAAGCATCCCTTACTCATCCAGGGGTCCCAGCTCTATGTTCAGAATTAAGTTCAGCCTGTTCTCTCCATTTGTATTAACACTCACTCACTCACCTTGAGGACAGTCTCCGGGCATTGTACCAGGCAGAACCTTTGCCTTCTCTGGGGCCTGTTCCCCTGGTACGACCAGGATTCACCTCAGAGGCCCTAATTGGCCTCACACCTTCATTCCACAGCAGATTCTGTGATCTGTCCCTCTTTGTCTTTCTTGTCTCTCCTGTCTATTTTTGTCTTTTGTAAAATGCCCCGGACCCTGGCTGGGATACAGGAATATTAGCATGTACTCCTCCTTAATCCCTCAGGCTCCTGTTTGCTTGTCCAAAGTCACCTAAGAGAACAGGGCAAACCTAGCTTTTCTGTCCGGCTTTTCCTGGGGAAATAGCATGGCTCCATTATGTGTCCCAACCCCCAAATTCTCTCCTGTTCTCCTCAACACGCATAGCCCTAGAATTTCTCTTTCTGTCTCAGGTCTCAGAGGATACCTACAAAGGAGGAATAGCAAATACAGGAGCATGTGGCATGCGCCACCACTTTCTCATCCAGCGCCCACGGCAGACATTGCTAATCAATCACAGCACTCTCTCTTCCTGAGCCAGGATGGCCATGCTAAGTTGGAGTTGAGCTGGGAAGATAAGCTGACATCTTTGGTGGTCTAGTTAATTTATTCATTCTTACCCAGTTCCCCAGATAAAGGTCTCCAGCACCAGGCCCCTCTCTCCCTCGCTTAGCACAGTTGGATTTCACATTTATTTTTCTGATTATCTGATGAGCATCTGACTGTTTGCTTGGACTACAGGACAGAGATGGTGCCTATCTTGTTTATCATTTTCCCCCAGCACCCAACACAGCCCCTGGCACATAGTAGCCCCTCAGTAAGTATTTGTTAATTGACTGAATGCCCTGTTGCTACATTTACTGCATGCTGTCTTATCATCTTGCTAGTCTGTCTCTTTCTCTAGAACCTTCCAGGACAGAGACCAGGATTCATTCATCTTTCCAGAGCCCTCCATCCTGGCACATGATAGGTATGCCTATAGACTTGTTCCATAAAACTGAATATGAGGGGCCCCTGGGTGGCTCAATCAAGCATTTGCCTGCCTTTGGCTCAGGTCATGATCCCATGGTCCTGGGATTGAGCCCCACATGGGGCTCCCTAGTTGGCTGAAAGTTTGCTTCTCCCTCTCCTACTCCCCCTGCTTGTGTGCCCTCTCTTGCTGTGTGTGTCTCTCTCTCTGTCAAATAAATAAATAAAATAAAATTTTAAAAAACTGAATATGAAAGGGACTGAAGACAGTCCTAGAGTGATTCCAGAACATTTGTGGGAAAGGCCTGGGCACTCTTTTATCTCAGAGTGAGCAGAAAAGCCATGAGCAGACATGTGGCAATGTCTAGAGACATCCTGGACTGTCACAACTGGGTGGCATCTAGTGGGGAAAGGCCAGAAACACTACTCAACATCTTCCAGTGCACAAGTCAGCTCCCCACAACAAAAAATTAGCTAGTCCCAAATGTCAATAGTGCTGATGACCTCACTCTATCCCCCACATGTTGGAGGGGTCAAGGATGTCAGCTCATCTCCCCTGCCAACTCCAATTTAGCATGGTCATCCTGGTTCAATTAGAGAGGGTGCTGTGATTGGCTAGTGATGTCTGCCATGGGCACTGAATGAGATAGGGGTGGTGCATTCACTATTCCTCCTTTGTCGGTACCCTCAGAGACCTGAAAGAAAGTTCTAGGGCCATGCATGGTGACACTGAGAAACCCTGATCTAGATTGAGAGAGAAGGGAAGAAAGGTCTAGACGAATGGAAGAGTCTTTATCTTAAGAGCGTTGGCAGTCATTTAAAAGTATGGGTGGTGACAACCAGCTTTGATTAGGTCCCTCTGGCTGCCTTGTGGCAATGGTCTGCAGAGGGCCAAAGGCTGAAAGCAAGGAGACACTTGGGAAAGTTTTTGGAGCCACCCAGGTCATGGTGGCAGAGATTTGATCGGGATAGCTGTGCAGTCTCTGCAGGCCTGAGCTGAGGGACATGAAATCAAGGGAGAAGTTTTGAGCTGGGCTCCCATTTGGGGCTGAACATTCTAAGTACTGAAGTAAGACTGCTGGGGATTAAATGATCATAGGGCTGTCCTTTACCTAAGAGTGAACAGAAAAGCCCTGAGCAGAAAAGTCTTGCCTTTTCATCTAAGGGCAGGCTAGAATACCACGGGAAATAGGAAGGCAAAAACAAAGTAGCCTTTTGTTCAACATGATCTCAATGCAGCCTCACAGCATTGACCCCATGGGGTCAGTAATCTTACCAACCCATTTTACAGATGAGAAAAGAGAGGTTGTACAAGGAATACTTGCCATCCCTCATCCAGCTAGCTAATGGCAGAGGGAGCATTCTACCCCAGATCTCACTCCAAGTTTCCCTTCTTCCTTAGCGCTAGATGACAAGACACCAGGAAGAAGGGCCAAGTTGGGGGGTTGGTGGACTTCAGTACCCCAAACCACCCTCAAACTCTCTACTGTCAGGGAACCCTCTCTCTCATCATAGTAATAATTCTCTAGGTCAGTGGTTCTCGACCCAGATCATTTCCCCTCTAAGGGGGACAGCTGGCAGTGTCTGGAGGCATTGTGGGTTGTCCCAAGGCAGGGCAAGGGGCGGGGGTGTTGTTACATGCTAGCCTCTACTGGGTGCAGGTCGGGGATGCTGTTTTGTGTCCTGCAATGCCCAGGACAGCCTCCCTGCCCTTATTAAAGAATGACCTGACCCCAAATATCAGTAGAGCTGAGGCAGAGGCTCCTTCACCAGAATCAAAGCCCCATGAAGACCTATGTCCGTGCAGGGAAGGGACAGGGGCCCCGGGCCTGCAAAGCTGTGTGTTGGCTGAAGGTCCTTCACCTGAGAACCTCAGGTCGGATGACGAATGAGCCAGGAGTGCGACCTTTATATAGCTCCAGAGTGGGGCCATGGTGACAGGTTTGGCTGTCACGATGCCATGGCCTCAGCAAAGGGGCTCTGACAGGCGGGCCGTGGAGGGTGCAGAAAAGCTGGTGGGGGGAGGCTGGGGCAGCAGCTGCTGCTGGAATTTGGGCCTCACCGAGAGGAACAATGCCCCCGGAATGCCAGGCATGCCACTAAGACAGCTGAGCCCGTGGGGCGGGCGGGTGTGGGGAGGCGGGCATCTGAAGGGCACCAGTAAAAATGGAATTGTCTGGGTGCTTCTGTCCCCCACACAGGCAAGGCAGGTGACCTAGAGCTAAAAATACCAGGAAAGAAAAAGCCACCAAAGGGCTGTCTGGCTGCCTGGGGCCAGATCCGACCTCTGGGTTCCCTGTTGAGTGGCGAGAGCTGGGGCCCAGATCCCCAAGCCCAAAAATCAGAATATCAGGGTGGGGAAAGGCGCAAGGGTAGGGTCTGACATTCTCTTTTGAAACCTGGCAGGCACTTGAAGTGGGCCCTAAAGACTGACCGCTCCTATCTGAGCCTTTGTCTCCTCATCTGGAAAATGGGTCGAATATTAGTACCTTCCTCAAACCTTATTTGAAGATGAACTAAGATGATGGGTAGAGCACTGAGCACAATTCCTGTCACACAGAAAACTCTAGATAAGGGAGAGTCTGGATTCGTTGCGGACCTCTGATTGGCAAGCTCAAGGGGCAGTGACTGGGGACCTGCTCAGACCTCCTATCCCCAGTCTTTACTGCCTATCCCTAAGGACCCACCACCAGATTTTACAGCCCCTCCAGGAGCCAACACATGGCTGCTGTACTCAGCCAGTTCAAGGGTGTCCTTTCTCCATCATGAAGCTGTCACGGAAGGAGGAACAACTCAAAAAACAAGCACATTTTCCAGGCATCACAGAGTATCTTCCTGCAAGAGCTCTGTGTGAGGAGCCTAGCAGGTGTGTGTGTGGGATGGGGGTTGCTGGAACAGTAAATGAGCCTGGAAAGGTAAACCATAATAACCACACACACACACATGCACGTGCATAGGCATACAGGAACCCACACTCACCGTGTGTGTACTCGATGCCCAGCATTATGTAAAGCCCCTCACACACACAGCAGGAGTTGCCATGTGGACGGCACTTGGAACAGTGCCCAGCACAGAGTCAACACATAATAAATGTTAGCTGCTATCATTAGTATCACAATTTTCTAGTTTTACTTTAAAAACCATCTTCCGAGGTCAGCATCACTGTTTCTCCTGTTTATCAAGTAAGGAATCTGAGGTTTGGGGTGATTAAGTCATTGGCTCAGTGCGCTCACAGTTAAGGAAGTAGAGGAGCTGACCTGGAACCTAGCTTTCAATCATTGCACTATTCTGGTAGAGCAGGGTCAAGTGGTAAAAGATCTCCACTGTTGAGCCAAGGAGGGGAGATTTCTTCCCGATGTGGTGGGGAGCCATTGAGGGTTCTGGAACATGTATGGGTCATCAGAGTGAGGCATGGAGGAAAGTATTTAGACTGGGGGTGTGTGAAAGATAGGGGTAGAAAGTCATAAGAGGACAGGTCTCAAACCAAAAGAGATCTATTAACATAGTCCAGACCTGGGACAGGACTGGGGGAAGTGAATTTGCAAGACATTTTACATGCAGGGCACCTGAGTGGCTCTCCCTCTGCACAGCCCCACCACTCATGCGCACTCTCTCTAAAATAAATACATCTATTAAAAAAAAAAAAAAAAGACATTCTAGAGACAAAATAGATAGACTCTGTCACCGGTGGGGCAGAATGAAATTGGCTGAGGATTTTGGTCTGGGTGCCTAAAAGAGCAGTAGTCGTTAATAGAAAAAGGGTTTAGGAGAGGAAGGGGAGAAAAAAGGAACTCGTATTTGATCATGTTATCTCTTTGACTCCCATCTCCCCGGATCCAGGTGACAGCCTAGAGTAAGAGCTGACAGTTTCTTGAACGCTCCCTGTATGCCCAGCACTGTCCTAGCACTTTCCAAATATCAGCTAACGATACTCATACTCATTCAAACCTCCTCAGAACGTTGAAGGGAAGGACCACTATTTTCCCCATTTCACAGATGAGGAAACTGAGGCAGGCTGAACTGATGTCGCTTGCCCAAACTGCAGTCTGCACACAGCGAGTGTCCCGGTTAATGTGGCTGGCCCGTCTCTACTGGGCACGAGGCCTGGTCCCCCCCCCCCGCGTCCAACTTGCTGGAGAAGCTGCCTTCCCCACTTGGTGGCTCTCGCTGACGCCTGCGGGGCCTTGACACAGGGAGATAGGTGCTATCACTTGATGACAGAGTCTATCAGCCACCAGGCTTGGGGCTGGCAGGGCCTGGTATGCCTTTGTTCTATCTGGAGATGGTTGACTTCACCACCCCCCTTAAAGGCACATGACGCCCCAAGGCATGTTGACCCGCTAAGCCAGTTACTTCCAGTGGTAACATAGTGAGCGTGTATCTGGCACTTTTCTGAGCTAGGTTCTGTCCTCAATTTTAATGTGTTACTAGATTAACTCTTTAACTCACTGATATTAATATATGAACTCATTTGGTTTGTCAAAGAATTTTACAAAACAACCATATGGAAAAGGCTTTCCTGTTTACCTTACAAGGTGGGGCATAACGGGTTGGATCTGAAATCCGGGAGCTAGAGAGGAGAAAGCACCCTACAAAAGAAATTAATTTTAAAATACCCCCAGCTGGGGCTGGATGAAAACTTCTGAAAAACCTAAAAACAGAAAAGACGCTGACTCCCACGGCCTCATATAAAATGAAAGATAAAAACAGTGCGTAATGGTCAAACTAGCGTAAGAACATCCCACGATGTTCTGATTTTCCCCCACAATGACTGTTTTAAACCTTTTTAAAAATACAGCTAATCCTTTCCCAAAAAAGTTTGTGGAGTTTTTGTTTTGTTTTTGGCGCCCCGCTCAGCTGGCGTTCTAAAGAGCACGTACTAAGTGGGCTGGCTGCGCGACCCGGCCCTGTCGCCAGCCCCTCAGTGGGGCACAGAGGGGAAGACATGCATCCCATTTCATTAGTGAGGTGAGGGCCAGGATTCCTCTCAAGGTCTCCAAGGTTTGTCCTGGAGAGGAAAGGCCCAAGTGGCGCGTGCGTGTGTGTGTGTTTTACCATTTGTGTGAAAAAGTGTATTTGTATGTTATGCATGTGTGTGGCATGATATCAATGTGAACAAATGTCTGTTTGCATGTACAAAAGAGCGTGGACATAGGCAAAAAAAGCTCGTTGCCCTAGACACTTAAGAGACACGCAGTTTCCCACAGGGGCCACTCAGGTTAAAAAAGCAAATGATTAAAAATATATCTGGAAAACATAAGTATTGGTGAGGATGTGGAGAAAAAGGACCCCTCATGCCTTGTTGGCGGAAATGCAAACTGGTGTGGCCACTGCAGGAGACAGTATGGAGGTTCCTCAAAAAATCAAAAATAGAACTGTCCTATGATCTAGCAATCAATTACACTACTGGGTATTTCCCTAAAGAATACAAAAACTTTAATTTGAAGGGATACACGCACCCCTAAGCTTTGTTGCAGCATTATTCACAAGAGCCAAATGATGGAAGCAACCTAAGTGACGACTGACAAATGAATGGATAAGGAAGATGTGGTTTACATATGTGTGTATATACCTCTCTATACTGGAATATTATGCAGCCATAAAAAAGAATGAAAAGCACAGATGGATCTAGAGAGTATAGCAAAATAGACCAGAGAAAGGCAAATACCATGTGATTTCACTCACATGTGGAATTTAAGAAACAAACAAAAAAAGTGAACAAAGGAGAAAAAAGAGACAAAACAAAAGACAGACTCTTAACTATGTATAGAGAGCAAACTGGTGGCTGCCGGGGAGGGGTGGAGAGGAGAAGGGGCTTGAGAGCACACCTATCACAATGGGCACTGAGTAATACACAGAATTGTTAGATCACTATATTGCACTCCTGAAATTAACAGAACACTGTATGTTCACTACACTGGAATTAAAATAAAATAAAAAATTATAAAAACACAAAAACAAAAACATATAGTCTGGAAGATTTTATACCAAACAAAGACATTCATTCCCTCCAGGGAGGATTTGGCCACAGTGATAGAAAGGAAGCTTTGTAGTCGATATATTTCTGTGGTACTTTCAAATTGTTTTATATTAAGAATGCAGTCATTCAGGGGCACCTGGGTGGCTCAGTGAGTTAAAGCCTCTGCCTTTCGCTCAGGTCATGGTCTCAGGGTCCTGGGATGGAGCCCCATATTGGGCTCTCTGCTCAGCAGGGAGCCTGCTTCCTCCTCTCTCTCTCTCTGCCTGCCTCTCTGCCTACTTGTGATCTTTGTCTCTCAAATAAATAAATAAAATCTTAAAAAAAAAAAAGAATACACTCATTCACATAGCACTGATTTAACTTTTTGTGGACATGAAACATGGACACAGAGAAGGTCACTGACAGAGAAGCCCAACCTCCACAAATCCTCCCAAACACAGTACATCTGTGGAACCAGCACCCAGATCAAAATACAGAACATCCCCAGCACCCCCCAAACCCCCCAATTACTCGTTGCTTATCTCAAATTCTGATTTAACTGGACTTTCTATATATATATATTTTTGCTAAATCCAGAAACTCCGTAGATTCATTTTGCCTATTTGACCGTGCATCGTTTTGAAATTTAAATTTTGTTAAGATTTATTTTTAAGATTTTATTTATTTATTTATTTATTTGAGAGAGAGAGAGAGAGAACACAAGCAGGGAGGAGGGGCAGAGGGAGAGAGGGAGAGAGAGAGAGAAGCAGACTCCCTGCAGAGCAGGGGTCTGGACGCAGGACTCCATCCTAGGGCCCCAAGAACATGACCTGAGCTGAATAAAGTCATATGATGCTTAACCAACTGAGCCACCCAGGTGGCCCTGACACTTAAAATGTTAATGTTTACTTTAGGAGAACATCAGGAAAGCCCTGCTTCAACTCCCTGTTCAGCGGCTCTCCCTCTGCCCCTCTGCCTTCCCTTCTGACCCTCCCCCTGCTCATTCTCTCGCTCTCAAATAAATAAAAAATAAAACCCTTAGCCTCCCTTCTACCCACTGAAAACACAGTCAACAAGGCAAAGGCATGAAATCCAAGTAAATTCAATCCAAGTTCACATGGAGACATGGACCCTGAGACACTCCCTGGTGCTCCATGGCGAGGCTCCAAATGGTCAATGGAAAAAAGACTGTCTCCCTTTCAAAGATTCCTGCCCCTAGGCCTGGGAAAAGGCTGGAAACTTCCTGGACCCAAGTGGCGGTCTAAAATCCAGTCAAACAGCTAGCATTTATGGAGTGCTCACAATGGCCCATTGATTCAAACCTCATCAAAACCCTACGAGGTGAGGGGCGCCTGGGTGGCTCAGTGGGTTAAGCCGCTGCCTTCGGCTCAGGTCATGATCTCAGGGTCCTGGGATCGAGTCCCGCATCGGGCTCTCTGCTCAGCAGGGAGCCTGCTTCCCTCTCTCTCTCTCTGCCTGCCTCTCCATCTACTTGTGATTTCTCTCTGTCAAATAAATAAATAAAATCTTTAAAAAAAAAAAAAACCCTATGAGGTGAATGCTGTTATCATCCCCATTTTACAGATGGGGAAACTGAGACTTGGGAAAAACTGCAGAAGATCACACAGGCAAGCTGGCCTGAACTCAAACCTCATATTTGGATCGAAGTAGGGACCACCCAATTTTTGCCATTCATCCACTTAAATTTTAGCTTAGAAATCAGGTCTTAAAGCTCTAGGAAGTCACTTTATAGAGTTTCACTTGAATTTCCCTTGGTGTTTTGTTTTATTTTGTTTTAGTTTTAGGGAGTAAACCACATACGCGATTTAAAAAAAAATAATCAAATGAATACACTGCTACATTTTTAAAAGAGAATATTGTGCCATATTACAGTTGAAGATAACTACCCACTCTTCTCAGACTTATTATATATGTGTCTCTGCTTACCTGAATGAACTTTTACTGATATCAGGCCCTGGAAACAGGACCTGGCACATAGTAAGGCTTCAATAAATATTTAAGTAATTAATATCCTTCAAATTGGGGATCAAAATCATTCTTGCTTTAAAACAGAGTCCATCTACAAGCACTACTTACATTTTTTTCCCCTCTCCTCTACCTCTTCTCTTGAAATTGTCAATGGGTAATTTTTTAAAATTACCATTCAATAAAATTGATCTTTTTCTGGTGTATAGTTGCATGAATTTTAACTTAACTTTTATCGTTGTAATTAATATTACTCAGCGGTTGATCTGTTTTTCTCCAGCTGCTCTGTTTCTCCAGATGCGGTATGCGGGTGGCATCAAAGTTTCCCAAAGGCATCCACACCCTAATCCTTGGAACCTGTGACTATGTTAGCCTACATGACTTCTGCCGATGTGGTTACTGAGGGAGCAATCGGGGAAGTGTCTTGGATTACCCAAGTGGACCCAGTAGAGTCTCAGGGGATCCTTAGAAGACAGGACAGAGGCAGGAGGATCAGAGAGTTTGGAGTCAGACACTGGAGGGATGCGGCCCCCAAATGAGCCAAGGGACGTGGGCAGCCTCTGGAAAAGGCAAAGAAAGGATTCTCCACCCCTGCCAACCCAGTTTCCATTTCTGACCTCAAGAATGGTGAGATAGTAAACTGGTGCTGTTTGAAGCCACCAAATTTATGATAATATTTTTATAGCAGCAATAGGAAACCAACACACTGGGTTTGTTTTCTGATTGTTTTAAAAGTTGCTATTCTTTTTTTTTTTTAAAGATTACATTGTGAAATGAAATCTTTTTTTTTTTTTTTAAGATTTCATTTGCTTATTTGACAGAGATCACAAGTAGGCAGAGAGGTGGGGGAGGGAGCAGACTCCCCGCTGAGCAGAGAGCCCGATGTGGGGCTCCATTCCAGGACCCTGAGATCATGACCTGAGCCAAAGGCAAAAGCCCAACCCACTGAGCCACCCAGGTGCTCCCAGGAGTTGCTATTCTGATTCACCTGCCCGGCCTTCTTCTCGGGCTTCTGGGCACCTCAGGTGGGCTAGTTATTTTTCTCTTTGGCTCCATGGGATTTGCCTGATGGGGGAACACTTCTCAGCTATAGGAATCCCACAGGCAGTAGAAAGGTAGAGGGTCTCCAGGGGGTCTTGGGTCTTGTGAGCCTATGGCTCATAGGTAAGATACAGCCCTCTCAGCCCTGAGGACAGAAAGGTTCCAGCCCACCCACTCTCTCCAATGCACTCTCTCTTTTTTTATATATATAAAATATGTTATTTATTTATTAAAGATTTAATTTATTTATTTGTCAGAGAGCAAGCACAGCATGGGGAGCATCAGGGAGAGGAAGAAGCAGGCTCTCCGATGAGCAAGGAGCCTGATGGGGGACTCCATCCCAGGGTTCTGGGACTGTGACCAAAGCCGAAGGGAGACCCCTAACCGACAGAGCCCTCCAAGCATCCCTCTCCAATGCACTCTTGAGGTTGATGCTGAAATGCCTGAGAGTCTACATAGACCCAAACCCCAAGTCTTCCCAGATTCTCCACTCCTAGGACTTTGTCTCAGGGCTCCGGGGGGTGGGGGTGGGGGTCTCCTCAGTGGTGACCAACCCACGGGCGGGGGGGCACCTCTGGGTCTCCAGTTCTCTCAACAGATCCCAAGGCCTGACACATGACCTATGGGCCGTAAGTCCCAGCAGCCCCCGGGGCTCTGTGCTATTCAGGCCGCCATGTTCCCAGAATCCACCTGACATACATAATCTCACTCACCCCCCCAGTAGCCTCATGGGGTGTGCACTATTATGGTCTCCATTTTCCTGAGGAGGAAACTGAGGTCCCAGGAAGTTTACAGCCCTGTTTGAGACCCTGCATCTCTAGCTACTGAACCAGAACTCTCCCCCAGCAACACCTCCCAAAGATCCAGCTGAATACAACATGTCCACTGAGGACTAGCTGTGTGGGTGCCCTTCGGGGGCACACTGACACACCCACCTACCTCTGGAGGGCCTGAGCCCATCCGAACCCCTGAACCAGGAGCCCCCCAGCCCCTGCCACATTCTGCACAGCCACAGCGGCTGCAACAACCATGTTGCTTGGCTATTTATCGCCCCTGACTGCTCACACAAGGGTTTTAACGAAAATCCATGGTATGCCTATTAGCTAAGGAAACATTTATTCTGGGGTTGTCAGAGAATCTTGGACAGAAAAGCTCTTCTTGACTGAGCTGTGTACACAGGCATGGGTGTGGGAGCGTGTGTGGGGGTGTGTGTGCACCCGTGTGCGCATGAGTGTGCGTGTGTATTATGTGCTGCGTGTGTATGCACACGGATACGTGTACACACACCTGCACACGCACAGAAAAACATACCTTCTGTTATCAAAGATTCTGTTGGAAGATGCTCCTGGGTAATTCTGACGCACGTGTGACTGGAAAGAGGGAAAAGAAAATTTACATCTTTTTTTGTCACGGCAATAAACGGTTCCTGGGTTCGTGCCCTTAAAACCGAATTTTGTTTTCAGCTGAGAGGGGTGGTGGGTGAGGCCTGCCTGGGCCTCATCTCTTTCCACCCTGCCCGAAGCCTCATAAGGGAGGTCTTTTTGTCATTCCCACTTTATGCACTGAGAGAGGTGAAGTCACTTGTCCAAGGTCACACAGAGCTCAGGTTCAAATGCAATTGTGTCTGCTTTCCCAGCCTGCGGGATACATCACTCCACTCTTCCTGCTTCAAACCTTCTCAGGTTGGAGACATTCTAACAGCCAGCCCCCCTGCCCCCCCGTCAGGCCAGAAGGGCAGAATTTGCCTTACTCCTTTATTAACTAGATTGTTCATTCCTGGGAGTCAAGGGTCTTTTGTCAGTTTTCTCCCTTCATCACCCATGGAAGGTTCCAGAACATCAGAGCAGCTGAGAAGGTATCTGTAGATTCATTTGCTTGATAGGGTCTCTCCTTCCACGGTGGTGCTTGTTAGCCTTGTTCCCAAATCAGTATGTCCCGGGGCACTGGCAGCCCCCAGGACAGGTTAGACAAAGGGTCTCCTGCTCTGAACTCCCTTAGGGCTCTCCTTGCATCTGGAATGAAATCCCAAGCCTGTGATCAGCCCACCTGCCTCACTGGCTTCACCTGGTCCCCCGGACTCCCTCACTCCCTCAGCTCCAGCCACACAGGTCCTTCTGCTCCTCAAAGAAGCCAATCAATTCACCTTCTGCTCCGAGGCTTTTGCTGTCCCCACTGCTAGGAGCTTCCTCTTCCAGTCTCTGCTCAGAGAGGACCCTTGAGCCAACGAGAGGCAGCTCCTGCATGTTACTTTCACATCTATCTCATTCCTATGTAGGATGAGTTACTACCTGAAACTACCTGGGTTATGCATGTCTTAGTATCTCTGTCCATCTACTCCTTACTCACAGTGTCACCACGGCAGGGAGTTGGTCACTGGGCAGCAGTCCCCCCTCACTAGCACGGTGCCTGGCACACAGTGGGGGGGGATGAAAGCTGGGGACCCAGACAATAAGGTGGTCTCTACCCACAGCGTGTCTGGAAAATGAACTATGAGCATGAGACGTGTGTGCATGGTTCCTGGCACAGAGCAAGCACTCGGTAAGTGAAAGATGTTATTTCCTCAATCAACAAGTATTCATTGAGCAGCTGCTGTGCACCTATCATGAGCGAGGAGCCAGGGAGGGAGCAGTTGGGAAAACTGAAAAGGACCCTGCTCTCCTGACCTGCCTGTTCACTGACACTGAACAAAATAAATAAGTGAATTCCATAGTATGTCAGGAAGGGATAAGTGTTCTGCAGAAAAACAAAGCAGAGAAGGGGTTCAGGAAGGCAGAGGGTGAGTGGCTATTTTAAACAGGGTGATGGGGGAGGTCTCTCTGAGGAGGGAATACCTGAGCGAAGATCTGAGGGAGGCAAGAGACAGAGCCTCGCAGAGGTCTGATGGGAAAACACTCCAGGCGGAGGGAAGTGCAGGTGCAAAGGCCCTGGGGTGGGACCCTGATCACGTCAGAGAATTGTAGCAGTCTCCTCTCTGCAGTTTTCTTTCTCAAAATTGACAAGCACAAGTGCCTGCCGCCCAAGTGTTGCGGAGAGCGTGCTGCATCTTTCCCTGTGACCCAGCCGCCTGTCTCTTTAACCTTGAGTGCCTTTTTGGGCCTCATGTGTCACTGGGTGGAGAATGAGCTCCCCTTACTTCAGAAGAACGGCATGGGCTGGGGGGGCCTTAGGTGGTGTCCGCCTCACCTATTACTGCCAAAAGTGGTCATGGGGTTATTTTTAAACATGGAGAGGAAGTATTTATTGTTCCCCAGCTGAGGAGAGCTAGGCAGCCCGAGGGATTCTTCTTGGGAAGCAGTGCAGTGTCCTTTCCAAAATGGTGAGTAGTGAGGGCTCTGAGGTGTGATGCCGCGGGGTGGGGGTGGGGGTGAGGTGGGGGGGGTGGGGGGGTTAGGAAACAGCACCTGTGAGTAGAGGACAAGAGGGGAGGGGGCGAAAGGTGGCTTTTGAGGGCTCCAGACCCTGGGGAAAAAAGCAGTGCTTGGTATGTGCGCACAGAGGAACCCCAATCAATGCCCCGATAAGCCACAAATAACAGCAGCTCCCAGGGACTCGCAAAAACAAAATAAGAGAGTTGGCTTTTTTATGGCTTGTCTACTGACCTCTCGAGGAATCAATAACTCCCAGGGCTTGCAAAATGGGATTGAACGCTTTTAAGGATCAAATTGTAATTCTTTTCTCTTGTTCAGGCAGCTGGGGAAAAGAATCTTTTTGTTTTCACCTTTTGAACTTGCAAATTTAAAACCTCTCTCCCTGGGTTGTTTGGTTAGGTGTCCCCCGCCCCCCTCCCAAAGCAAGGAGCTGCCAAATCAGGGCCAGCCTGGGGGAATGGTTAAGAGCACAGACTCCAGAGTGCAATTCCGCTCTGCCTTTCTGTGACTGTGTGACCTTGGGCAAGTGACCCAACCTCTCTGAGCCCAGGCTGACTCTCCAGTAAAATGGCTATGGTAGTAGTAGCAGGGCGCCTGGGTGGCTCAGTCAGTTAAGTGTCTGCCTTTGGCTCAGGTCATGATCCCAGGGGTCCAGGGATCAAGGTCCGCGTAGGACTCCCTGCTCAGTGGGGAACCTGTTTCTCCCTCTCTTCCCCTCTCAGTCTCTCTCTCTCAAATAAATAAATAAAATCTTTGCCAAAAAAATCGCATCTAGTTGACTGGGGGATTAAATTAAATCACGTATGGATGGTGTTCAAGCATTTGCTCTATTTCACATGGGGCAGGGTGGGGACAAAAGTTACCTCGGCTCTGCTCTGCTCTGTTTGCCTATGCAAGGACAGAACATTTACAGCGGAGATTTGGAGATTTCGCTGCCGCTGGGATCAAAGGAGAATGGGGGTGGGGGGAGCAGTGGGTTTTAACACCCTGAAAAAGTGTCATTTCATAAGGGTGTCCCTCATGGTTTAGCGAGCATGATGTTCCCCGCCCCCTCCAATCAATCCTCCTTCTGTGCATTACGGAAATTTTGTGACATGCACAGAAACAAAGGCGGCTGGATCTTGCTGGGGCTGGTCCGAAAGTGTTGCCTCCTTCCCCGGAGACGGAGACGCTTCCCCACCTCCCCTAGTTTGCAAAGGAGGTTCTGCAAGGCTTACAGCTCCAGCAGAACCAGCGTGCTTAGGGACACATGATTCCGTGTCCTCTGATCCCTCCAATATCGCCGTTTGGAGATGAGTGTGGGCCTCATACCCCCATTTCACAGATGAGCAGCTGAGGCCCGCTCAGAGCTAAGACCACCTGACCTAGTTCTCTAAGTCCCCAGCTTCTGACTCCTTTCACTGATGCTCCCTCGCAACCCCCTCCAGGCACCAAAGAAAGCCAAGAAGAGAGCAGAAGGCGCCAATTCCAACGTGTTCTCCATGTTCGAACAGACCCAGATCCAGGAATTTAAGGAGGTGGGTGCAGCTGTTGAAAACTCCGCCCAGAGGGAGATTCCCACCTGTTAGAGAGAACGCGCTCCCGGAAGGAACCTCGGGGCTAGATGTTTTTAATCCTCCAAACGACGCCAGATCCCACCTCAACATGTGCGTGGACTATTTAAAGAAATTATTTTTAATATTTTTTTCGATCATCAAAGCAAAGCCCGTTTCTTATTGAAAATATTGGCGGGGTGGGGTGTGGGGGAACGACCTACAGTTCCACCACCCAGACATAATCAGTTAACATTCTGATATTGTCATTTTTGTATTGCGCGTATATACTTTTAAACTGTTTTGCTATTTTTCTTTGGGCAATTCCTCAGCAACATTTTCTATCATGTATTGAAACCACCCCCTACGGTTGCAGGTTACCTTTGTTTAGACTGTTTTACGATTATGAATAACACATCTTTGCTTGTTTCCTTGGGGTAAATTCCTAAAAGCAGAACTGCTGGGTCAAGGAACTAAAAACCAGACCCAACAGTCCTCTAGAAATGCTGTACTAATCCCTGCCCCCATCAGACTTTTCAAAAGGAAAAAGTGCCATTTGCCCCCATACCTCCGTCAACATTGGATATTAATAGCCTAAAATATGATTTCTGCCAAACTGAGAGATGATAAAGAGTATCTCTTGGATTTTAAATTATATAGTCCCCCATTGTTGAACACTAGCCAGGTGGAAACGCCATCGCATTCTATGGGAGTGAGCCTTATTAAGTAAACCTAAGTACCAATTAGGCCAAATTAAGCCACTGCCCGCAGGCTTAGAAGGATAGACTCTGAATTAATTTTCCTGCAGTCGTGATGGCTCACACTGAGTCATCCACACTCCCACCTGGGCCTTTAGAGGAAAATACACCGCAGAGCCAGGTGGGTTCTGTATCAAAAGGGAAACAATTTGGGGCTCCAAGTGGGCCGTGAACACTTGTACCCTTTTGTCCTCACTAATGTTCAGATCACAGGAATGTTGTGTCCCATAGGCCACCAGGGAGAGAATCCCCAGGACGAAATATTCATATCTGAACTTGAAATTGTCACCTTGCAGGGAGAAGACGCCACGCCCCTTCCCCCTCACCCTGTCTCAATCTCTGAATGAGATCAGCTGCTGAGGGGCTTGGGGAGGGGGTGCAAATACTTTCAGAAACAGCTGCAAAGAACTCAAAAAACCATGCAAAGGATAAATCGTTTGTAAATTGACCTGGGCATTTAAAAGGCTCTTGGGAGTGTTCCTGGGTGCTCCCTGGGAAAGATTACCAGCCCCGTTTTATAGCTAACTGGGCTCTGGTGGTAGGGGTCGGGGTGGGCGAGGAGACCCAGGTATTAACTTGATTTTTTAAATAACAATTTCGTGGAGATGTAATTCACACAATCCCAAATTCACCTTTGTATGCTACGAGCACGATTCGGTGGTTATTTACTGAAGTCGCAGAGCTGTGACTTCCAAACAGTTTCCTCACCCCAGAAAGAAACCACGTACCCATTAGCAGTCACTCCCCTTGCCCCCCTCCCCCAGTCTCTGGCCACCGCCCATCTGTTTTCTGTCCCCATGAATTTGCCTGTTCTGGGCATTTCGTGGAAATGCATCGTACAGCACGTGGCCTTTTGCCGTGGCTTCTCTCACTCAGTGTCCTGAGCCAGGCTCCTCCGTGTCCTGTGTCCCAGCAGGTGTCAGACTCTCCTCCCTTCTTCTCGCTCAGGAGGAGTCCATCACGGGGCTGGACCACGGTGGATCCATCCGTCAGTTGATGGTCACGTGGGCGGTTTCCAGGTTGGGGCTATTGTAAATAAAGCTGCTAGGACGTTCAGACACAGGTTTCCATGGGGACAGATGTTTTCAGTTCTCTTGGGTAAACGCCTAGCCCTGGAGTTACTGAATCCTATGGTAACTCTATGCCTAACATGTTAAGGAACGGCCAGGCAGTTTCCAGTTTTTGATTCTCGATCTCATGGCCTTCATGCTCCCTGAATCCCAGAATCTCCTTTCCCCCAGACTATAGCCCAATCTCTTGGGCTCCTCCATTCAACTACTCCTGGGCTGACCAACCAACCTCCCCCCTTCCACAGGCCTTCACCATCATGGACCAGAACAGGGATGGCTTCATTGACAAGAATGATTTGAGGGACACCTTTGCTGCTCTCGGTATGTCCCCCTGCCAGGCCTGCAGGAGGGTCTCCTTAGCCCACCCTCCCGAGGGGTGGAAGGGAAGACCACTGTAAAGGTCAAGAGCTTGTCATTTTTCAAAGAAACAGCTCAATCATGGCTGGCCTTTAAGACAAGCTTCGGAAGACAGCAAAGTGTTGAGGCTTTTAAGTGTCTTGACATATTTTTCATTTTTCTTTTAAAATGGTTTTTTGTGTGTGTGTGATTTTGAATGCAATGCCAGCTCGCTGTAGAAAATTTGCAAAATTCAGAAAAGTATAAAGAAGAAAACCATTAGGTCACATTCCACTGTCACATTTCAGCCTCTAAGTCTTTTCTAGGTACATCTGGTTTTTTGTGGGTTTTTTTGTTGTGGTTGTTTGAAGATTAGAATCATTCTATTTTGGATTCACCTCTTCAACATCTCAACAGTGTGAGCATGAGTATATGGAGCTTTTTCAAAATATATGTGTCCAACCTGCAACCACTCACCCCTCTCCACTCCCGCTCCCAGAACTCAGTGCCACCATGAACAGCTGTGCAGGTTGTGCACTACACCATTCTACAGATTACTATTCATGTCTGAAGCCACTGCAGATTTTTATATTTAAAACATAAATTATCTTAAGAAGGAGTGGCTTTTAAAGATTTGCACAAAGGCACTATATGGGCTTGTGGCCAATGCTAATATCAGAATCTCTAAGGCTGTGTGGGTTACAGCAGTTATAATCAGAAAAAGTTCCCTCAGGTGATTCTGATCTGTCTTTCTCACCTCCAACTGAGAGGGATAATTTATAATATGAGCATTTCCCATTTAAGTAAAAAGTTAAAATATCTGTTTAAAATGTCCTGGGTTCTGAAGACACTATTATAAAAATAGCTAGCCCCTCCCCTCATTTGGATGTTTGGGCTGTTTCCAGCTGTCTGGCTATTATAAATGACACTGTGGAGAACATCTTTTCCAGTGAATCTGATCATGCCCACTCCATCTCTGATTGTCCCTATTCTAGATTCCCTCCAGTGTAATTACGAGGGCAGATGCCAGGGTCCTCAGAGCTATTTCTGACCCAGCCTGGGGGGCTCTGACTGTGTGTTTCCTGATGTAGGGCGTATGAACGTGAAAAATGAGGAAATTGATGAAATGCTCAAGGAAGCTCCAGGTCCAATTAACTTTACTGTGTTCCTAACAATGTTTGGGGAGAAACTTAAGGGTAAGTTCATGTGTAAGTCCATATATGTATATTCATGTGTGTCTGCATTTGTGCATCTGTGTGTGTGTGTATGTGTGTGTGTGTATTTTCATCTTTGGGCATGAAGGGCACCAGGAGGGCAGACAAGGGTTGGCAGGAGATGAAGACAGAGTAACCCTGGGGGGAGAAAAAATAAAAGCAGCAGTTCCCATTGCTCCAAGTCTTACCCTGAGCTAGACCAGACCTCATGCCACGCACGTTGGATGCATTCCCTCGTTTAGCCTCTAGGAGGAAGGTTCTCTTCTTACCTCTGGTCTAAGGCTCAGAGATGGAAAGCCACTTGCCTACAGCCACACAGCTAGCAAATGCTGGAGTTATGATTCAAATCCCAGCCTTTCTAAATCTAGATTCACGTTTCAGCACGAGTTTGCTCAGAAGTGACTGGATTCCCAGCCCACTCTTTCTCATTACCAAGGTTCAGCGCTCAGAGGAAGGCAGGGCCTTTCCTCCAAGCAAAACAGCCTGGGTTTGGCCCCTCCATCTTTGGAGGGAGCTGGGCCCTGCCTCCTGGGGTACCGTGGGTCCCCAGCCACCCACGGCATGTTCAACCCTGTTCTCTCTTTCAGGGGCAGACCCCGAAGAGACCATTCTCAACGCATTCAAAGTGTTTGACCCTGAAGGCAAAGGAGTGCTCAAGGCTGATTAGTGAGTAGGATGTGTAGGGGCGGACGTGGGGGTTCCCTGCTTCCCACAGACACACCTGGTGCCAACAACTGCTGTTTTCTCTTGACAGCATTCGGGAGATGCTGACCACACAGGCAGAGAGATTTTCCAAAGAGGAGGTAATGGCATCTTGGACACACAATCACCTTAGCTCCTGTGTGACCCTCTTTCTTAAAACACCCCTGACCCCACACTGACAGAGACCCTGTTTCTGGGCCCCTTACCTCATATCATTCTCTCAACCACCCTATGAAGTAGGGACTACTAGTATTGTCCCTTTATAGATGGGGAAACTGAGGCCCAGGGAAGTTAGTCACTTGCCTGAAAGGACATCACCAGTGCTAAATGCGGGGGCCTAGATTCAAACCTAGGTCTGTCTGACTTTAGGTCCACCTTCTTCACAGTGCTCGGAGCCCTGGTTTGAGCACCAATTTCCTGATGGAGTGAGGGTCATTTGCAGGGGGCCACATACTGTCATGTAGGTTCCACACTGTGCAATTCTTCTGGCTGTTATGCTCGTAAAATACACTACCCAGTTATCTGCTGGTTTCAATTGTGTTCCAGCAGATGGCAGTAAAGTGTCTGTTTTATACACACACACACACACACACACACACACACACACACACATTAAGCCGTATATATGACTTTTTCTGGTAGGGGCAGTAATATGCCTGGAAGAAGGGGCACTTTTGCTAATTTGCCCGAAGTCCTGTTAATAATATCAACGGCCCTGTTGATATTATTAGTGAAGTATTTAAAATAACCCCTTCTCAGGCTTGAAGCCATCAGTTTCCACATTTCACTAAACACTGTATTTAGGTTTCCCCCGGAAACTCAAGCACTTGAAAGAGCCTGCCTTCACCTCCTACCAGCCTGGTGACTTGGGTCAAGCTCTTTAACCTCCCTGTGCCTCAGTTCCCTCATCTATAAAGCAGGAAGGGTAATAAAACATTCCTGGTAGTACGCTGTGAGGATTAAACCAGTTAAGGTGTATAAAGTGTTGAAGTATATGACAAGGACAGTGTTAAGTGTTAGCTAGTATTGGCTGAGAGGTATTTTTTTTTAAGATTTTATTTATTTATTTGACAGAGAGAGTGAGATCACAAGTAGGCATAGAGGCAGGCAGAGAGGGGGTGGGGAAGTAGGCCTCCTGCCTCCTTCCGAGCAGAGAGCCTGATGCGGGGCTCAATCCCAGGACCCTGAGACCATGACCTGAGCCAAAGGCAGAGGCTTAACCCACTGAGCCACCCAGGCACCCCAGCTGAGAGATATTTTAAAAAATAACTAGTCCATACTTTTTTTTTTTAAAGATTTTATTTATTTATTTGACAGACAGAGATCACAAGTAGGCAGAGAGTCAGGCAGAGAGAGAGAGGGAAGCAGGCTCCCTGCTGGGATCATGACCTGAGCCGAAGGCAGAGGCTTTAACCCACTGAGCCACCCAGACGCCTGTCCATACTTTTTAAATGTGGAAATTGCACGTTGAAAAAAAAATCTAGATTTCTCATTTCCCTCCAAGAATCAAATTCCCTCAAAAAGTCTGACCTCCTAGCGCATTTGGCTGCATTTGGCTGGCTCTGTCTGGATGGGTTGTACGACTGTTTTTAGCCACAGTCCCCAGCAGGCCCCCTTGCTCCCTTACACAACCTGCTCAGCCCCTTTGTGTACATGCATTTGTCATCCTCGCTTTACCTGCTATGGGCTGGGTTCCCAAGAACATCCCCGCAGGACAGCCCGTGGGGTCAGCACCTGCAGACAAGCAAGGGCGGGCAAGGAAGGAGGGAGGCACGGAGGGAGCTGCTGACCCCCCAGCTCAGGCCCAAAGAGTGTCTTGGCTGCACCCCACCTCCCAGGGAGCCATGGAGCGAGGCCCCCAGGTTGGATCCCACCCTGATCAGTTGGCTGTGGGCTGCCCCGCCCAGGAAGGCCATGACCTTGGGGCTGACAGCTCTCTGCAGCAGTGGGGTAACAAGGCCTTCCTGGAGGGGGAACGGAGCGTCGTGTCCCCACACCCACCCCACCCTGCTGCCTCTGGCTCGGCATGGGGACCCGCACACGGTGGTCCCTCTTGCTTTCCCTCCCGTAACACTGAGCACGTGCTGCTGCCTCATTACAGATTGACCAGATGTTCGCCGCCTTCCCCCCAGATGTGACTGGCAACTTGGACTATAAGAACCTGGTGCACATCATTACCCATGGGGAAGAGAAGGACTGAGAGGGGCTCGCCAGCCAACCCTGGGCTTGTCTTCGGTGGGGAGGTGGTCCCTGCTGTCTCTCATTTTGCCCGGTGATGCTGCCGTCCCTACTACTGGCCTGTCAGCTGTGTGGCTGCCTTGTTAACCATTTCCATCTTCTTTGCAGCCTCAGTGGCCTATCGATACCACGCGGCCACACATCCCGCAGCTAAAAATCCATCCCGAAGCTGTGTTCAAATAAACAGGATGTTGTGTATTTGTTCCTGGTGTTTCTCTGACAGAAGTGCCTTGAATAAAGAGAATCCTTTGCTAGTTCCCATGAAGGCAGAGTATGAGCGAGTGATGCCCCTGCTGTCATTATTATTGAATCCTTGTAACTCTTTATTTGAAATAGATCTTCCACAGCCACTCAGGACTGTTTCTATCAAGGGCCACGATTTATTGGAGTGTTAACTAGAGGACCACAGCCCTTTTCTGCAGAGCCTAGCTTCCCTGCCATCCTCTCCTTTAGGATGAATGTTTCTCCCATAGATGTGCTTAGACAGGCCCCGCGAGAAATGAAGAAGAGGCCTCACCTTCATTCTAAGAATATGGCTCATTTGGCAAAAAAAATCACATCTGTTAACTATCAGAGGTTAATTTCTAATTTCAGAAGTACTAGCTGTTTGTTCTCGTCCCAATCTCAGGGCGTTTCAGGAGTCATGGTGACCTCATACAAGTCTTGCTTTCTGTCTCAGCTCTTCTGTCCTAATTCCTCTACCCCATCCCAGGGTGGCTCCCAGAAGCCTAGTCCAGTCTCTTTGTAATGAGTGTGAGGAGGCACAAGGATTATGGAAGAAAACATTTATTCTCTCTGGTTAAGGTACAAATGTAGCCCCGTCTGTCTCAACCCGTTAACTTCTTCCTGAGCCTTGGATCATCCCCCTTCTCGGGTGTGCTCTCTGAATGTAAGTCCCTGCTTCGAAACTCTCTTGCAATGTAGTTGCTGAACACGAGCTGCTGAAGGCTGCTGTGGTCCAGGGGCTGCTCGACTGCATCAAAGACAGGACGTGTGTGAGGAGTTTGGAAATGAGTCCCAGCGTGGGGTGGGTGTAGATAGCTTCCCTCCCAGGGACGGTGCTTCTCTGCCCCATTCATGGACGCCCAAGGCAAGGATGTCCAGGTGTGGTTTGGGGACTGTCCACACTGCTGGGAGTGGAGTGTGTGCATTCTTGAGGTTCAGGGAGGAAAAGCATCAGTAAAGATGTACTGCACAGGGATGCACAAGACAGTGATTGTTTTTTTATCCCAGAAGAGAATGTGACGGTGAGTTTAGTTTAATGTCAAAGAGAGAGGGCCACCATGTGCAGTTGTTCAGGATGTAGACTGCACAGACATCTGGTGGAGACAAGTGAATGGATGGGCTGAAACCAACCCCCACTCAATTGCCAAACCATGTCCACACAGAAGGGGCCCCTTTTCACAATCTGTTCAGAGGGGGTATCCCTTTGAATTCACACATATGGGCCATAGAGACTAGTGTTAAGAGAACCCAATGATTATCAACATTCCCTTGAGCAGAAGTGAAGGCATCATCTGCAAGTTCCTGACCTTGTGAGGGCAGCATTACGAGCAGCTGGGTCCTGCCACCCTCCTCTTAAGAACTCAAAGGCCCAAGGGAAGCGGTGTTAGGGTGGCTAATGCCAGACCCAGCTTTTACTCCTGCTAAGTTTTGGTTGCCTCGACTAAATCAAACAGGAGGGGGTGTGTGTGTGTGTGTGCATGTGCGCGCACACATCTGTGTGTTGGCACTCTTCCCCTACTCCCCCACCCCATCACTGACACACCCGCACGCCTGAAGGGCTACTTAGAGAAGTGGGACAACTTTTTTTTTTTTTTAATCCAGTTTCCTCTGATTACTAAAGATGTTCAAGATCATTGTAAAAAAAAATTTTTTTTAAACAATACAGAATTGTTTAACTTAGAAATGCAAAGTTCTCTGTAAATCACAAGAACCCACTGTACGTCAGCCTATAAATCCTTTGTTTTTACATGTGTTATCAGATATGATAACATATCATACCTTCCCTTCTTCCTTCCCTCACTCCCCCTCCTCCACCTCCTCCTCTCTGTCTCTCTCTCTCCCATTATATACATCTCTCGCCCTATTATACATCAGGGCTGTCAAGGGCTGTCTTGTACACTGTAGGATTTTTAGCAGCATTCCTGGACACTAGATGCCCACAGCACCCCCCACCTCCCAGCTGCGCCAAACAAAAATATCTCCGGACATTGCCAGAAATCCTCTGAGGGGTAAATCACTCCTGGTTGAGGACTACTGAATATATATATATATATATATATTCCTATAATCCATATATATCACAATTATATCTATAACTTATATACCCTGTGTGTATAAGAAAGGGAATGTATAGGGTCCCAATGCATTCTTTTCTGTGTCAGCATAGCATTCCCATGCATGGATCGGTGAACAGTAATTCCAGAAACATTTACTCAAGTAGGACGATGGGCTGCAGTGAACATCATCCTACTTGAGTAAATGTTTCTTGAGATTAAGGGCCTAATGGGTGTATCCAGGTCTCAGGCTTGTCACCCCTGGGGCCACACTGCCCCCCCAAACCCAGATGGGGCTGATTTTCTCTCCACCTCCAGAAAGAAGGGCTGCCTCCGGCAGTGAGGGGAGCGTCATGAACTTCTGCCTGGGAAGAAGCCTGGCCTTGGGGGCCACTTAGGCATCTGGGTCCAGTCACTAGCCAAGTCACAGCTGCTTCAGCTAGGAGGTTGGGGGACACGGTGGGGGCGGCCCAAGGGTGGTCACAGGAGGAGTAAGACTCAGGGGCATGGGTGAAAGGCGGGATCAGGGATTCTCGTGGGCTGCCAGTTTGTAGACTGTGGACATTTTAAGGTTCATTTTAAATGGTCACAAAGTAGTGATTTAAAATATGTATATATCCAGGATCTCTAAAGTCCGGGGTCTTCATTGGGCTGTAGGGAGAAGCATCCCCCCGGCGAAACAGGTCCAGGGCCACAGCCACAGTGGAACCCAATGAGGCTCAAAAAGGGAAACTGAGGCTCTACACTGCAGACTCTCCCCAGCACAGGTCTCCTAGCAACCTGCGCAGGTCGTGGGAGGACAAGGACTCACCTTCATCCAACCTTTCGCCCAAGGGGTCAGCCCCGAACACTGGGGGGATGACCTTGATGGGTTCTGCAGGCTTAAGGAGGGCCGAGCCGCCCCAGAAGGGGTTGACGAAGGGCGGCTGCGTCTCGGTTTCTGCCCCTTCCGTTTCCAGGATCCGCTTGTAGGACTCCAGCAGCAGCAGGTCATTGGTCTTCTTTTCGATGATGGCTGGGAAAAAAAACTGATCAGAACCAAGATGGCAGCCCAGAGACCTGGGTCGGGGGTGGGGGTGGGGGGGTGGGGGGGGTAGGATTGGGGGTGACGCCCCCTGCTGGAGAGGAAGGGAAGGGACAGGATGAGGCGTCTCTCACTGGCTACGCCTTGCATTCTCGGGGGCGGGGGGGGGGGGGGGGGAGGCAATCTCATCCCAAGAGGAAAACTTGTTTTGAGACAAACAAAACAAAAAACCCCACCTGACTTTATAAAACAGATATACATACAGAACATAAACGACTATATAGTGTACCAAGAGTGTTAAAACTGCCTGAGGACCACAACTGGGGAAAGCATGTCTAAAAAGACTCCTAAAGAGGCAATAGTGAGGGAGGTTGAGAAACACTGGGTTACGCCGAAAACTAGGAGCCCCGGGCAGCCCCTTAAATGCCTGATTTTTCTCTCTCTTTTTAAAAAGATTTTATTTATTTATTTGACAGAGATCACAAGTAGGCAGAGAGGCAGGCAGAGAGAGAGGGGGAAGCAAGCTCCCCGCCCAGCAGAGAGCCCAACGTGGGGCTCAATCCTAGGACTCTGAGATCATGACCTGAGCCGAAGGCAGAGACTTAATCCACTGAGCCACCCAGGCACCCCTACAACTGATTTTTCTCCTGTACACACTCTGTCTCAGGCTTCCCCACCTTTGCTCATGCAGGCTATTCCTTCTGCCCAGAAGGCCTTTCCCTACACCCCTCCCCCAATAATGCCTCTTGGCGTTTTAAGACTTGGATCAGGGCTCTGCCCCCTGCAGGAACGTTTCTCTGAGCAGCCTACTCTGGGGACCTGTCCCTCCTCTGTGTTTCAGTCACCAGAGTGGTGCGCTCATTCACCCACTCAACAAATGATTATCAGACACCTGCCGTGCCAAGCGCAGTGCTGGAAGTTCCCCAGGCATGAGGAGAACCAAAAGGACAAGAACAGTAACTAGAAAGATGCAGATCCTGACCTGATGAAGCCCATAAGCTTCAGTGTGTGTGAAGACGACGGAGAGAAAGACAAATTTACCAAGGAACCTTGTTATCCTGATGATCATTATCTAGATTGTGTAACCACTGGATTTGGATACGATGTGGTTTTTTAAAAAGATTTTATTTATTTATTTGACAGAGAGAGACACAGCGAGAGAGGAACACAAGCAGAGGGAGTGGGAGAGGGAGAAACAAGCTCCCCACTGAGCAAGGAGCCCGATGTGGGACTTGATCCCAGGAATCGGGGATCATGACCTGAGCTGAAGGCAGCAGCTTAACCAACTGAGCCACCCAGGCATCTCTGCAGAAAGGACATTTAAACTGAGATCTGAGAATTCTAAGACAAGGATACCAGGAACAGCTTGTGCAAAGGCCCTGAGGTGGGAATGCGTTGAGCGGAGGGTTGCAAGAATATGCAGGAGAGTGTGCCATGAGGTGGTAAGCAGGGACGGAAGTAGGATGAGGGAGGAAGGGCCAGGCTGTGCAGACCCGGATAGGCAGTGGGCAGGAAAGAGTTAACACAGCAGTCCTGACTGCTGTCCTTTGAAGGGCCTGCTTCCCAGGTTGGCCCCAGGCTAGCATCAGGGAACTTGGGTTTCAGGAAGGTTCCTATCATCATTAACTGATAATAGCAGCTCCATGTGCCTAAACTGTGTATACAAAACATGTTTCTGCTAAACACCTGTTGTTGTTGTTGTTGTTGTTTTTTCCCCACACTGTGAGCTTCTCTAGTGAGCCTCCCTGGTGGACAACATTTCACCCACATTGTCACAACACAGTGCTGGGGGGATTAGCACATCCCGTGTGACTCTTGGAAGCTTGCCCCTGGCTTCCTCCAGACTTCACCCCGGGCCCCTCTTGCCTTTTGCTGATGTTGCTTTTTATCCTTTTGCTCTAACAAATCATAGCCATGAGTACCACTATATGCTAAGTTTATAAGGCTCCTAGCAAATCACTGAACCTGGCAGGAGGTTCATGGGGGAGGGGGCATGATGGGAAACTCCCAAACCCAGACTGTATTAAGAACCGTAGGTTTTATTCGAAGAGCAGGGTAAGCCATTCATTTCAAATTGTCACGATCTGTGGGAGGTGCCTCCCTCCTCCTCCACCCTGGGCTCAGGCCTATGGCTAGAAATGTGTGTTCTAGTTCATAGGTATCGGCTACATCCCAGGCACTGCTCTGAGCACTTTATTTCTTCCTTTCCAACCTGTATGCTTTCCATTTCTTTTTCTTGCCTTATTGCATGGCTTAGGACCGCCACTGTGATACTGAGTAGGAGCAGCGAGAGCAGACATTCTCGCCTTGTTCCTGATCTTAGAGGGAAAACACTCAAATTATCACCCTTAAGGGTGAGGTTAGCTGTGGGCTTTTTTGTTGTCGTTGTTGTGTTTTCTTAAGAGAAAGAGAGAGCACAAATGGGTAGGAAGGGCAGAGGGAGAGGAGATAGCTGACACCCCGCTGAGCAGGGAGCCCCATGTGGGGCTTGATCCCAGGACCCTGGGATCATGACCTGAGCTGAAGGCAGACACTTAACTACCTGAGCCCTCTAGGTGCCCCCAACTATTGGTGTTTTGTAGACGCCCTTCAAGGTTAAGACAGTTTCCTTCTAGTTTCAGTTTGTCAAGAATCTTGACCATGAACGGATGTTGAATTTGTCAAACACTTCTTCTGTCTCTACTGACATGATCATATAGTTTTTCTACAATTAAATTTTATTTAATCTTCCCAACAAACATTGAGGTGTGTATTGGGCTTACTCCTCATTAATTTTTTTTTTAGATGAAAAAATTAAAACGCAGATTCAAAAAGTTGCCAGTGGCAACAGAGCTAGTAAGAGTAGAACCAGGATTTGAACCCAGGCGGGCTGGCATTATGGCCCACGTGCTTCGCACCAGGCTCACCGCCACCCAAGAATAAGCCCTCATGCCTGCTCATAGAAAGCTCTGGAAATGGATCCTAACGGTCCAGTGGGCCCCAGCTTGACTCACCAAAGTACTGTGGAAGGTTGTTGTCAGTGATTTTCCCTGTCTCCCCTAAGTGCCCCAGGATGGTAGTGGCATCACAATTAATCTTTTTAAACAGATTCTCCACCGAGGTCTTGAGATACTCCAAGGTCTTGCTGATTTCGTTGTAGCTGTTTTCATACACGTCTGCCTCCTCCGTGGTCTTCTTCAGTTTCTCCTGGTGACAGACCCCCAATTCCCAGCCCACATTAGCCAGACTGCTGCCCTGGACTCAGTGGCCCCATGAGGACTTTCAGTGCAAATGGGAGTTTGGGGTCCTCTGGAAATGGGGTCTCTGAACTACAGGATTTCAAACCACTCAGGAGGTACAAAATCAATCTACTAAGCATTTTAATTAATAAATGCTCAATTAGCATTTAAAGAAAGAAAGTAAATAGAACAGAAGAGAAAGGAAGAGAAAATACTAGTATGCATTTTAGGTAAAGAGGAGAAATACTGTTAAATGCACATTTTGTTTCACTTACATGTACATGTGTCAACATGTGTACTGGATTACTACGTCTTTTCATTTTTTTTTTTAAATAGGCTACACACCCAGCATGGAGGCCAAAGTGGGGCTTGAATTCACAACCCTGAGATTAAGACCTGAGCTGAGACCAAGAGTCGGATGCTCAACGGATTAGCCACACAGGTGCCCCAGGATTACAGTATCTTCTAGAAACTGATGATTCACTTTTTTAATTGTGACCCCCAGGAAGGAATAACATTTTAAATCACAGCCCAATGCATGCAACATACATACATATGTCCGTACACGTGCGTATGTTTATATGTATTATCTAATCAAATGAAGTAAAAGTTTCACTAATCAATGCTCTATGGCGTGTTTTAATATTTTCTGTTCTGTTTCATTACTTTTGAATGATTTGGTTTAAAAAAGTGATTTTACCACTTGCAGTTTAAAACATTATCACTCTAACCCAGTGGTTCTCAAAGTGGGGTCCCGGGACCAGGAGCATTGCTTTACCAGGGAACTAGTTAAAAATGCAAATTCTTGGGCTCCAGCCCAGACCCTGACCCAGAGGGTCTGGGGATGGGCCTGGCAACGTGTGTTTTAAAGAACGTCCAGGTGACTCTCACGCACGATAAAGTTTGAGAAACCCTGCAAGTCCATTGGCTCACAATCTTGGCTTCTCACTGGTATCACCTGGGAGCTTCAAAACACCTGCTGCCCTGACCAACACCATCCCAACCCCCCGCCCCAGAGATTCCAATGGTTTGGTCTGGGGCACAGCCTGGGCCTTAGGAATTTTAAAGCCTCCGAAGTGAACCTGAATGGCAGCCCCGGGCTGACAATCCCTGCTCTGGGGTGAGAGCTTCTGGTGCCTTCCTGTCTCTCCCTCTGAGTTCCTGGCTTGCTGAGGTGAACTAGGCCATGTGAGGAACCATTCCCCGTGACTCCGTATGCCTCACCCCAAATAACAGTCCTAAGGGGCAGCCCTAGCCACACACTGCATTTTCCAGGTGCAGAAACGAAGTTTCCAACCCACACGGCCAGGAGAGGGAGGCCAAGCTCTGAACTGTCACTCCACCACCGCCACACCAGGCAGCTTCCTGTCCCCAGTTCCCAGGGCTGCGGGTCCTCGGGGACAGCAAGAGCTGCCCTCTCCTTCTTAAAGGTGGGTTAAGGAATCCCATGGTTAACAGCCTGATGTGATGGTGACGGCACCTCACAGTCACGGTCATGGTCACACACGTTACCTCAACACCTCCTCACGACTGCTTCAGTGTCCAGATGAGGAAAATTATGGTTGGAGAAGAAAAGCGACCTTGTGTTTAGCTTCCTTCTACTGAGTGGCCTAAGTATCTGACCTTTAGTCAGGTGACTCAAAATACCTAAAATGACCTTCAGGTTTTATCTCTTGAGCAGTCATTTTGAACCAAGGCGATGGTGACTTGGAGTTTTCGCTCACAGGACTACCACAATGAAAGCCACGTTTAGGATTCTCTACCCTACAGTGTGCCTAGCGTGTGCACTCGTGACTTGATGTTACCTTTGTGGCCCACTGCAGCGAGGATGGTCATTATCTCCATTTTACAAGTGAGAAAACAGAGGCTCAGAGAGGTGAAGTCACTTTCTCAAAGTCACGCAGCTAGGAAGTGACTTTTGGAGAGTCATACCCAAGCATTTGTTCCCAGGGCCCAAGGAAGCATCTGGACGCTGGGTGGCCCTGAGCCAAGGACATGGGACCCCCAAGCACGTGCTCAGCTTGAGGAGGGTCTCCTTGGACTTGGGCCCTGACTGGAAGGTTTTTTGTTTGTTAGTTTTGAAAAAAAAAATTTTCTGCTTGGAAGTTTAAATCCTCTTATCTAGGTTCCTGGGAGAGGCCGCTTGCAATATAGGTGCCTTATGCTTTGCTGCCCCCCGGTGGTCAACCAGAGAATGGCACTGCCATCCCTGTAATCAGGGGCGTATCAACAAAGAACAAAATAGGTCACAGAGAAGGAAAGAGAAATGACCCTGGACCTCAGTTCCTGGGCCAGGAACTGCTGCATTAGAGCAGGGCTATGCGGCCACACACTCTGGGTTCATATCTTTGTCAGACGTTTGCTATCCATTCTCCCCTTACACCTTAGTAACAAACTCCTGATCGTATTGGGGGGTGGCAATATGCCTAGCTCAAGCTCTACTTCCAATCCTCCTCTGCAATAGAGACGGTCAGTGAGATGTAAACGCAGAAGGCATTGGCTGAGTCTTCACAGAAAGAAACATTTAAGCTGCCTAACCTTCAGCAAAGTTGTTTTTGCCTTCCTGACTTTCTTCCTGCCTGGAACATATATGTGATGGCTGGATCTTTGGCAGCTACATTACAACCATGAGGCATCCTTGGGAATGTAAGCCACATACTAAAGATGGCAAACAGGAGCAGCCTGGGTCACTGATGACATCATGACCCTCCCTAAAGGACCTATCTCCAAACTTATTTCTTAACAAAGTAAATAATGCTACCTTGCTTAGGCCGTTGTTACTTTGGTTTCTTGTGATTAGCAACTAAATACAATGTTAAGCTCTTATACAGCATCCCAGCTCCATAACGTTGGTCAAGTGACTTTACCTCTCTGAACCTCTTTCTTCATCTGTACAATGTAGAGATCATAGCAACTACCTCATGGGACTGTTGTGAAGATTAAATGAGATAGTACAAGCAATGCACTTAGCCCAGTGTCTGTTATGAAGTAATTGCTCAAAAAAATGTTCCTAATAATTGTTATTGATTGAAAGTAGGCCACAGCCAAGACAAAGGGGAGAGAAAAAAAAATTACTGAGTCAGAGCTCTGTCTGGGATTTGCCAGTCTGGGATGAAATTAGAGACACAAGTGCCTGGGCTAGGCTCCCTGAAGTCAGGGAGTCTTTAAAATGGACAAAGAGGCTTTAGGGACAAAATTCTGCAGCAATATCTATAGCAGAGGTGGCTCGAGACAAAGGCTCAGGACATGTCCAGACATGAGCCAGGCCGATAGTCTCATGGGGAGATAAGGTACTCCTCCGGAGAACCACCGGACAGACCGGACAGACCGCCTGACAGACAGACAGACAACAGAGACTCCCACGTCCCTCCCTCCCCACCCTTGTCTTACCTCCAACTCTCTCAGGATGGAGCGGTTGTCATCATGGGATGATTTCTGCTGGGATCTCAAGAAGATTATCTCATCCTGCTCACAAGAGAACCAGACCATAAGGAGGAGTGGGTGCCCCCCTCCCCACCACACCTGCAGCTAAGCCTGCGCCTTGAGGCGATGAGGGGGATTTAAATTATGTTTCCAGGAGCCCCCAAACCCCTGAGCCCCTCTTATGCCCATGGAGGTTCTTTCTCATGTTTCTTTTTTAAGATTTATTTTTATTTTAGAAAGAGAGAGAGAATCTCAAGCAGACTCCACACTGAGCGTGGAGTCCAACGCGATGTGGGGCTCAATCCCGGGCCTCTGAGATCATGACCTGAGCCAAAATCAAGAGTCTAGCATAAATCAGAACCATCTGGAGGTTTGTGAAAACACAGACTGCTGGGCCCCTCTCCCAGAGGTTCTAGGCCAGTAGGTCTGAGTGGGGTCCAAGAATGTGTGTTTCTCAAAAGTTTTCAGAAGCTGCTGCTACTATTGATCCAGGGACCAGATTTGAGAACCCCTAGGGCTAGAACAGTGTGTCCAAATGCAAAAGGCTACCTTTTGAGTTAATTTTATCTCTAGGACTCCGTCCCATGGAAATAGTAGGACATGTGGGCTAAGTGGCTGCTCAGGGCTGTCTGTCATGTTATTACTTATTATGGCCCCCAGTTAGAGACGATCTTAATGTGTACGGATAGTGGATCAGTTAAATCAATGATGGTACATTCATGTCATGAGGGGAATGGGTCTTAAATAAAAATATGGTTCAAAATGCAGATTCCTAGACAATTCTTAGGGAATCTGGGTTTGTAGGTATGGGATAGAACTTGGGGAATCTGCATTTTTAAGAAGTAGCTTATGATTCTACTACAGAGCATTCAGGGTCTCCAGAAGCCACTAAAAAGAACATAGAAGGGCGCCTGGGTGGCTCAGTGGGTTAAGCCGCTGCCTTTGGCTCAGGTCATGATCTCAGGGTCCTGGGATCGAGTCCCGCATTGGGCTCTCTGCTTGGTGGGGAGCCTGCTTCCCCTTCTCTCTCTCTGCCTGCTTGTGATCTCTCTCTCTCTGTCAAATAAATAAATAAAATCTTGAAATTAAAAAAAAGAACATAGAAGATGTTGGGATATATCTATGATGAATTTCAGGGGAAAAAATTTCAAAACAGCATGAACAGTCTAGAATGATCCAGTACTATAAACAGGCACTTTTCTGCCTCAGGGTCTTTGCACTTGCTGTTTCTTCTCCCTGGAACATTCATTCCCCAGGGATCTGCATAGCTATTCCCTCACCTACAAGTCTGCTCAAATCTTAGCTTCTCAACTTCCCATGCCCTCACTTAGCTCCAGAACCCCTCTTTACCTGTTACACTTTATCTCTTTTTCCACATCATTTCCAATTTCTTTTTTTTTTTATTAAAAGATTTTATTTATTTATTTGACAGAGGGAGATCACAAGTAGACAGAGAGAGAGAGAGGAGGAAGCAGGCTCCCTGCCGAGCAGAGAGCCCGATGCAGGACTCGATCCCAGGACCCTGAGATCACGACCTGAGCCGAAGGCTGCGGCTCAACCCACTGAGCCACCCAGGCGCCCCTCATTTCCAATTTCTAATGCACTCTATAATTTATGTATTTATTAGGCTTGCCACTTATTGTTTGTTTCTCTCTGTCAGAACAGAAACTGCTGGAGGGCAGACCTTTCTGTCATTTTGTTCACTGTGCCATACTAAGTGTCTAGAATAGTGCCTGGCACATAGTAGTTGCTCAGTAAATACTTGCTAGATAAACAAAACCAAAAGAATATTTTTTGCAATCAGAATATATAAATCTCAGAGCACCTGGGTGGTTCGGTCAGACCTGCCTTTGGCTCAGGTCATAACCCAAGGGTCTTGAGATTGAGCCCCACATTGGGCTCCTTGCTCAGTGGGAAGCCTGCTTCTCCCTCTCCCTCTGTCTCTACCCCCTGCTTTGTGCTCTCTCTCTCTCTCACTCAAATAAATCAATAAAATCTTTTTTAAAAGAATATGTAATTCTCTTTATACTATATATAATCACTATGTTAAGTTTTAAAAGCATCACCCCCCCCAAAAATGAAGTAAGAATGAAATAGACCAAAATGTCAACAATGATTATCTCTAGGGAATGGGATAATGGATGATTTAAAAAATACAATCCGGGCGCCTGGGTGGCGCAGTGGGTTAAGCCGCTGCCTTCAGCTCAGGTCATGATCTCAGGGTCCTGGGATCGAGTCCCGCATCGGGCTCTCTGCTCAGCAGGGAGCCTGCTTCCTCCTCTCTCTCTCTGCCTGCCTCTCCATCTACTTGTGATCTCTCTCTGTCAAATAAATAAATAAAATCTTAAAAAAAATAAAAAAATAAAAAATACAATCCTTAGGTATTTTCCAAATTTTTTATAATGAACATACCCATCTAAGGTTTTTAAAACATAAAGCATTTTCATTAAAAACAAGCATTTTCAGGAATTGTTCAGCAGGTAGTCCATTAAGTCCCAAAAGCCACTGTTCTATAACTTCAAAGAAAAGCTCAGAAGCTCCTGTTCTGGTCCAAACATCATTCTACAAATGAGGATCCTGAAGCCCAGGGAGATCACGGACTTGTCTGTCCTTCAGCAGACACACTCGTGTTAAGGCCAGACACAGGCTGTGTAGCTTAGAGAGGGGGTACTATAATGGTGAATGGGAAAGATCAAGGTCAATTTTGTTTAGTAACCATTTCTTGATCGAGTCAGTTTCTGACTAGCGTTCTCACATCCCTCTCCTATGGTCTGTCCTTGTCATCCCACTGGGACTAGTAAGACGCTGTCTCCCAGAAAATGAGATTCAGTGTCCTGTCCACTTCCCAGGTCCCAAATGGACCCATCATCCATCCTTTCATCCTTGAAATCTCTGTGCCCGAAGACTTTCCATGCAATACTGCGCGTGGCCACCTGAGGGCAGTGGCGAAGCGTCTACCCCGGAGGCAGAAGGTTCAAAGGCCTTCAGGGCAGCGGGCCTGAGACTCGAGAGCAGATGGGATCCAGCTGGTGTGGGTGGATGAGCGCCAGCTGCCTTCAGCTCCCGGAGCTGGAGCTGTCAGATCCGATTTTCCAAGAGAAACCAGAAATCCAGGTTTTCATGTGGAATACCCGGATTTTTAAATGTTGGCAACTAATAATTTTTAAATTTGGGGGGTAGGAGAGACCAAGCCAAAGAAGAATGAGAGTGGGGTTCAACCAGTTCAACCACCTCTGACCCTGGTGCTCTCTCCAGAAGGGGTGAAGTCGGTTGGTAGAATCCTAGTTGTTTGGGGTTTATATATTTTTCCTATCTGAGCCCTAGTTTGAGCAGAGGTGCCACAAGAAAACAGGGAGGTAAGGGTCCAGGCAACCCCTCCAGCCACCCCTCCCGTACCCCAACCCCTTCATCCCAAACTGCTCCATTTTACCTGTTTTCTATACCATGTTTCCTCACAGCCTGGGTTTAAATGAAAATGTTCTGAAGCTTTATTCATTCATTCATTCATTCATTCATTCATTCATTCATTCATTTATTATAAAAGTTTGGAAAGTACTGCTCTAGTCCAAAGAGATCATTCTATAGTTGTGAAGACTGAGGCCGGGACAGGGCAGGAGTGGCCACCTGTCATCAGACACACTGGTCCTGACAGAGTTTGAGTGGCTGAAGGAGAAAAGGGTACTATCCTCATGGTGAGTGGCGAGGTCAAGGTCAGTTACTGTTTTGGAGCTACTTCCTGGTGCCTCCCCCTGTGTGCAGGGCTATCCTGGGCATTGGGAAAGCAGAGGGAATACACGTTTGTGCCTAGAAGACACAACTAGGGGATGTTTGTACACTAGAAGATCACCTTCCAGAAGGGAGACATAGGCCTCTTCAAGCTCATCTCCCCCAGCCCTGCCCCCTCTACACACACTGAGCTGAACATTCTCCTTTTTCCCCCAAGTCCATCTGCCTTGCTTCCTCACCCTCTGCTGCAGACCCAAAGGCTATGGCTCTGGACTCCCTTGTCCCCTGCCTTGGGTTGCACCCAGCCCCTGGGAGGCGCCAGCGGAGATGGAAAGAGGTGGAAAGAGGTTGGGGGTACTTGCCCCCTCCCCACTGTCCTCCGACCTTTGCAGATCACTAGCTTGGCCACAGTCCCTCTAGGATAGACACAGAGACACCCTCCTCCACACACCTCATTCCTGATTCCAGAAACAGCTCTTTCCTCTCACCTATTCTAGAGCTCTTTCTCGCCGGTCCTGCACTTTCCATTGTGATTTCCTTAAACCTTTGAAATAGTCCCTCTTTAAAAAATCCTGCCTCCATGTACCCATTTGGGGCATGCCCTCTGTTTCCCATGACCACACTGGTACCACCACCTTCCATCTCATCATGTTCGCATGCCACCTGTACAATTATTACCTATCCCAATCTATTATTGTCTATTAATAGTTTTCTTTCAATCAGTCAAATTGTGTTCGTTTTATTATGTTCATCATTATTTTTTTTACTGTTATTACTACTTCTCATCCTAAATAATAGTACCCATTAAATCACAAAGTTGCAAGCTATGTTTGTCCTACTCCTCATAAAAATTAATTCACCACTAGTAAATTAAAATGTCTTCACCTGTATTCGGGCTACTAGCTATCTGTACATGACCAGTGCACCTGCACCATATTCAGGAGACAGTGACACTGCAAAAGGTTCCCTTCACCATACAAACAGCACGGGGACCCCCAATGGGAGGAGTTATGAATTCCCAGTGGTGGTGACATTTGTGCGGGTCAGGACTAATGAGCAGTATTTGGTCAGAAGAAAAGCAGGAGTCGGGGAGGAAATGGCATGAAGAAAGCCTCAGAAGAGGGAAGTGCACAGGACAGCGGAGACTGGCAGCCATGGAGGGTACCTTTGGGGTCGTGAGAGGAGGTGAACCTGCCAAGGCAGTTTGAAGCCCAATTTTGAAGGGCCCGAGTGTCACACTAAGGAGTTTAGATTCTATGCTATACAGACAGTTCCAAAGGCTGTTTATGTGTGTTCTGGAGAGTAAGCAGCCCAAGGAGCCAGTAAAGTTTGGGAAACTATGGTCTCAACAAAGGTAAATAGGTTTCTTTACTACAGGACTTGTCAGAGCCTTTACTATGCTCAAGTACATCAGTTCTCTTCAAGATGGATTGACCATCTCTCCTCAATTCTGTGAAGCTGTTGATTAATAGGGTTCAGCACACTCTTAAGGCAAAGGGCCAGATAGTAGATATTTTAGGCATTTCAGGCCACATATGATCTCTCCTGTGTATATCCTCTTTTTATTTCTCCTTTTAACTCTGTAAAAATGTAAAAGCCGTTCTTAGCTCATGGCCTGTACAAAAACCGACCACAGGCTGTATCCAGCCATGGCTCTAGTTTAGGGAACCCTGGATTATAGAACATGCCACGGATTATAAGTGTCACTATTGGGGGTGTGGGGGCAGGACCACATTGTGTGTTTGCGTCAACTGGAAGACAAAAACCAATTTCAGAAAGGTTAAAATGCAGGGAGGATCCCTGGAGGAATATAGTGTTTCCCAAACCGACTAGACCTCAAGGCCCTCTTTATAGGGCATTTCGAGGAGTGTTTCAAGGAAGCTGCTTTGAGAAAGGCTGTGGTGAGGATGTGCAGGTCCCAGGCCTAGGAAAGAAAAGCCACCTGACCTGGATTCTCTGGGTCTTCTTGTGCATCATCTCCATGTCATTGTTGAGCTCTGTGACGTATGTGAACCTGGCGAAGTTCTTCTCCTCCTTGGCTAGAAAGTCCTCGACAAGCTGATTCAGGTTCCCGTCCTCCGTCAGCTTGAGCAGCCGGAGGTGGGCCACCTCATAGCTTTCGAAACTCTCACCCTTGGTCTTCTTCCTGTGCTTCTTTCTCTTGAGAGCTAGAAAGGAGAAGCCAGCAACCGTGAATCTGAAGGGAAGTCTCTCAGAGCAGTGCTGGGCAGGGAGACGTGCTCCGTAATATTGTCACTGTGCCCTGGGGAGGAGACTAGACTTCTCCAGGAGAGGGGGCAAGCGCTTTACTCCTTAGTCATGCCACAGATGTTTAACTGAGCATCTACTATGTGCAGACATTGTGCTGGGCTCTGCAGACACAAAATCCATGTCCCATGGAGCATGCAGTGGAGGAATCAGACAAAACGAGGAAAGAAAAGGAGATACCCATGGAAACAGAAGAAACACATCACCATGCTGTGGCTCCGGTCACAGAAGAGCAGTATCAGGGGCTGTGATGGGGGAGCTGTGTGGCGCGGCAAGGCCTCTCAAAGGAGGGGACATCTGAGCAGGATGAAGGTCAAGGAAATCTTATTGGCAGGCTCAGACCTTGGCAAATTTAAGGAACTAAAACCAAGAACGTATTCCAAGCTCTGCTCTCTCCCGCCTAATGCCTGTCACACCTTTCCTGAACTCAGTCTTGTCTCTGAGTTAGCCTCCAAAGGGCCATCACAAAGATCTTTCTAGATCTTCCTAGGCACAACTGGCCCTGCGACTCCTTTACCTGTTGTTATTTAGAGAGTGAGAGGTGGGGTTTCTCAGAAACACACTTTTTGCAACGCCACAGTCCCAAATGAAAAGGCAGGAGGAGACAGGAGATGCGAAAAGAACGAAACACAAATACAGCTTCCACGGGGTGTGGTGGGGGGGCTCTCTGAAGAGCTGACTTTTCAGTCTGTTCAGGAGAGAGTAAAAACAACAGCCGTGAGACTGCTGGCCTCAAGCTGGCCCCTGGCCGTATCTGGGCACTTAAATGGTAAATGGTCCCGTGGATTGTTATCAGACATTCCCTCAACGCTAGGAGTGCCTCACTGTGGTTACACCGTGCAGATGGTGTGTATGGTTTATGCTGAACACGTGCTTTCCTTCCAGGAGGCTGAACTGGGGCACACAAGGGAGAGGACCCCTACATGGCCAGCCCCCAGTGAGATCTTAGGGATGGAGGCTCTAATGAGCTCCCCTAGTAGATACCTCTTCATAAATGTCACAGGGGGATGCCGGAGCAATTAAGCATGTCCTATGTGACTGCCCTGGGAGAAGATTCTGGAAGCTTGTGCCTGATTTCCTCCAGACTTTGCCCCATGTGGCTTTCCTCTTTGCTTGCGTGTGCTTTGGGTCCCTACCGCGTAGCCATGCATGTCACTGCATCCTGACTCTTGTGAATCTTCCTAGCCGATCACCGAAGCTGGGGACCCAACACCCAAGTCTGCTCCCCCAGACAATGGAAGGGGAGCCTCAGAGTAAGGACACAGCCCGTGGGTTAGGGTTGGTGGATAAAATACAGGACACCCAGTTAAATTTCGATCAAGTATAATTATGGCTTAATTGTAGATAGGCAACAAATAACTTTTTACTTAATCTTAAAAATGTATTCACTGTTTATCTAAAATTTAAATTTAACTAGACATAATGTTATTGGCTAAATTTGACAACCCTAATCAGAAGGGCTCCCTCAGTTGAGAGAGAGCGACAAAGAATGCCTGGAGAGTGTACCTTCTTCCTTTTTGGCCTGCTCCTCGAACTCCAGACGGTCATTCAGCTTGATAAGCAAGAAAGACTTGAGCTTGGTCTCATGGGCATAGATGCGCTCCAGCTCTCGGATCTCCAGATTGTACTGAGAAATGTCCTTCTGCTGGCGGTCCTTCATGGCGGCCATCCGAGCCATGGCTTCCAGCCTGTGAGAGGTGGGGCCCAGTCTGGGTGTCCAGAGGCTCCCTTTCCCCTCCCTTCTCCCTACCAGAGTGGAGGGAATTGCTGCCGATGACCATCACTTCTTTTACTCATGGAGGCTCTGGCGATGGAGGCTCCTTACCTGAGTCACTGGAGCTGCCAGCTCTAGACCATAACCAGGAAATGATCTATCATCATCATCATCACCACCACTATGACCACCACCACCACCATGACCATTATCACCACCACCACCACCATCACTGCCACTGTCACCATCATCACCACCACCACGACCATCACTACCACCACCATCACCATTATCACCACCACAACAACCATCACCGCCACCATCATCGCCACCAACACCACCATCACCACCACGACGACCATCATCACCACCATCACCACCACCGCCACCACAACCATCGCTACCACAACCATAACCTCCACCACGACCACCATGATCATCACAACCACCACCACCACCACTACAACCACAACCATCACCACCTCATCATTATCAGCACTTGTCAATTACTGTGGCCCAGCCAACCCTTATATACATATACTATTTAATCCTCACTAACCCCCAAAGCGTCCTACAATAATATAGTAGCGACAGAACCAGAATTCAAATCCCGATCTCTCCAAGTCCAAAACCTATGCTCTTCACAGCCCAACTAATATTCCTCTTACCCCTACAAGAATGAAGCCAGGAGCTAACCCAGGACTCAAAGCAGGGGCATCTGGAGGAGAGGGCCCAGAAGAAAGGTTTGAATCTCAACCCTCCACTGTTTATCTAGCTCTCGGGTTCAGTATTTTGGCAGCTCAAAGCCTTCATATCCTGGTCTATAATAAAAGATGGCTATAACCACCCAGGCAGCTGTGAGGGTTGAATGATCCCCAGAGCATCAAGCACTGTGCCTGGCACACAGTCAGCGCTCAGAGTTATGATGAAGAGGTAAGATCCCTCAAGACACAAGCCCATGGGCAGAGGTGCTTAGCAGGGGGCTAAGAGGCATCTCTGCCCCTACGGTCTCCCCCCAGCCCACCTCTGCTCATAGGCCTGGGCAGACTGCTCAATAGCCATATTCATGGTTTTCTTCTGCATCAGCAAGCGTCGCTGGAGGTGCTGGTACACGTTGTCGTAAGCAGCCTTCTCGTACCGCAGGTCCTCGATCTCCTTCCGGAGCTTGGCATTGGTGGTCAGCATCTTGTCAAAGTGCACGGTGACCTGTGGGCACGGCTGTGCTTCAAAACTGAGCTCCCTCCTGGGGCACGAGACAGGCTTCCAGGAGGCAGCCAAAGGGTGGGGAGGTCTCCCCGCCACCTCCCGCCGGAGGTCCAGAGCACAGAGGCTGGAGTGCTAGGTGAGAGGCTGAAGTTGACCCCCAAATGGCTAAGTGGTCTTTTTTTTTTTTTTTTAAAGATTTTATTTATTTATTTGACAGACAGAGATCACAAGCAGGCAGAGAGACAGGTAGAGAGGGGGGGGGGGGAAGCAGGTTCCCCACTGAGCAGAGAGCCTGATGCGGGGCTTAATCCCAAGACCTTGAGATCATGACCTGAGCGGAAGGCAGAGGCTTAACCTACACTGAGCCACCCAGGCGCCATGGCTAAGTGGTCTTAGGCAAGTTTCTTGCTCCCCCCTCCCCAACTCCCTAGATTTTAAATTTCTTGATGACATGTATACTTAACTTCCAGTTTTTAGCAATGGCAGGGGAGAGGGGAAAAGGTCAATGACACCACAAGGAAACAATCAGCCAAATCCAGAACTTTCTATATCACAGCGGACCCAGACTCTTCAACTGGTTGATGGCTGGGAAAAGCTGTTGGGGGCCGGATGGTTCTTTGTGGTGGGGAGTTATCCTGTGCTTGAAGTGTTAAAGAAGCAATCTCTATGTTCTACCCACTGAATGCCAGCAGCACAGCCCCCAACCCAGCTGTGACAAGCAAAAATGTCTCTTTGGATACAATGTCCCTTTAGGGGCAAAATCATCTCTGCTTGGGAACCACTGCTGTCAACCAGATAAATTTAGGAGACCTAATGATCACGTGAAACTTGATTGGCTCCGACTTTAAAAGACATTTTGGGGCCAGCCAGAGAAATTTTAAGGTGGGCAATATTAAGGAAATAGCATTAATTTTGTAAGGTGTGATATGGTTTCATGGCTATGAAAGAAAATGCTTGATCTTTAGAGATGCAAGCAGAAGTATTTAGGGGTGCAATAGCACGATGTCTATAATTTACCTTAAAATACTTCAGGGGAAAGAACAGTGAAACAAATATAGTAAAATGTTACCGATTATTAAGTCTAAGTGATAGGCATGTGGGTGTTCATTATTTCATTCCCTCCACTTTTCTGTACATCTTATTAAATTTATCTTAAAAAAAAGTTTTTTATGCAAAGTGCTCACGTAGACACGGAAAAGAAACAATGGCAGAAAATATTCCTAATGGATATAAAGTAGCTTCGAGCAGAGTTTTCCAAAGCATGTTCTGAGAAACTTTGGGTTTCTGCAAGAAGGGGGAAGGCGAGGTACGCCACCAGAATGCAAAATGTGAGAAGGTACTCGCTCTCCCAGTGTCAGCCCTGCATTTCCATGAGCCTAAGAAGGAGTGCCTCAAATTTTGCATCCTGGGCTCTTTACCTGCCTAGCCCTAGTTCTGGCCCTGTGTTTCTCTGTAGGATGTTTCTGTGGCCACCACACCATGGAAGGGAATCCAGGAACAGAATCATTCTTATTCTTTCTCTGTCTTCTACTTATCATTAAGAAGATATTGGTCAGTAGTCCTTCACACTTTAGTGTGAATTTTACTCTAGGACTGTTGATATGCTACCTATCCTCCGATTGTGGGATAAAAATGGGAGGGCTCTCAGACCCCACTGAGTAAGTGGAGGAGGCTTTAAGTCCTGTGGTATTCTGGGACCCTGAAATAACCTTTAGAGATGGCTACCTAATCTACCAAAAGGCACAGCCAGACCTGGTCAGGGAAGGGGGTAAAGTGGATCCGTTTGAGAAGTAAAATAGCAGCACTCCTCTCAGAAATGGAAGAAGGGACATTACTATAGGCCTTACAGAAATAAAAAGAATTATAAGGCAATGTACTAAGAACAGCTGTAAAACAACAAATTAGGATAACTGAGATGAAATGGACAAATTTCTAGAAAGAAACAAACTACTTAATTGACTCAGGAAGAAACAGAAACTCTAAATAGATCTATTACAAAAAAGCACAGCTCTGTAGACAAGTCATCATTAAATCATGAATGCAAAAAAGAAAATCATGCATGCATTTGTTCATTCATTCATTTGTTCATTCCATCAATAGATGTTTGCTAAGTACCTACTCTAAGCTTCACACTGTACTGGGCATTAATGATTCTTAACCAAGGGGACCTTCAGTTTCACTGAGGTTGTTTAATAGTACAGAAACCTGGGTCTAAGCCTTACAGGTTCTGATTCAAAACCAGTGAATCTAGAGAATTACTGACTCAAAACCAGGAATCTACTTTTTAACACACATCCTAGGCCCTCTGAGGCATGGGTGCAAATCACTGGGCATGGATATTAAAAAGACACTGCCTTGCGTTCAGTCCACTTCCAGGTAACTGGGAGACAGAAATCAGATCCAATTAACTTCAGCCATCCCTGGTTAAAGCCTAGTGGTCAGAGTTTGGGGGAAGGTAAGTGCTTTGTACAGTGAGGCACTGACCGGCTTCCCTCCAAATCAATTCACTTGTCCTCTCTCCTGGATTATGTTGTGGGAACTATTATTTCACTAGTCAGACTGGAACGTGTTTGTATGTGCTCAGCATTCTTTCTTCCCTTCTTTTTGCTTTTTTACCACTTCTTCTCAGCTCTCAGTCCACATTCTTGGATAGAGCTGTCCTCTCTTGACTTGGGGGAGGGGGAGTGATCCAAAGGTAGTCATGTGACTCAGGTCCATGTATTCTTCTCAGCACAGTGATTGGCTGAGGGATGAACACTTGATCCAAGATAGCTCAATGGGAACCCTCCCTGGAACTTGTGATTGAACTCTTAGGAAAGAGATGGTCCTTTTCTGCTGGTGTTTGTTCACATTGGGGGCTGCCCAAGAATTAAGTCATCTCCATCCAAAGGAGAGATGGACAGAAAAAGTATCCTGAAGACACGTTTGGAGCACCTGGATCCAGCTATGCCTGAAGGCCCCACTTTGCCCCTAAATTTTTCTGCTCTATGGGCAATTCATTTTTTATGTGTGTGTGTGTGTGTGTGTGTGTGTGTGTGTGTAAGCCAGTTCATAATTCAGAGACTCCTGCTTAATGCACAAAGTCACTATAAATTGAAGTTATCAGGAAACATCACTTTTCTCTTTACCAACTTATGCATGTCTATGCTGAATATTTCCTAGAGACAATATCAACAACAACCAAAAAGCACTAGGTCTAATAGAGGCATGAGCAGATTGCAATGGGGGAAGAAAGTCTTACTAATTCTCTTGCTGAAGGGTAATATTTGAGCTGCTTTTTTAAAATGAGCAAGTTTTTAAGTCAAGGCACTAAAAATAGTCATCCTGGGAGAGGTGGGGGATTAGAATAGAGGACGTGGGGGCAACAGCATGGTGCATAAAGTGCAGAGAGCAAGGAGAAAGGCACCTTGGGTAACAATGGGCCGAGTGGGTGGAACAGAGTGGGTGGCACAGAGTGGGTGATGAGTCTAAAAGGCTGCCTGGCTTGTATGAACGCCATTAGTTCACCTTCTCCTGACTCAACCAACAGGATGGGTAGGTTCGCTCCACAGACATCATTCTCTACTCTGAGCAAGAGAAGGCAGAGCTGTTTGCAAAGCTGCAGAGAACACCTTACGTACAAGATTCAAACGCGTTTCCAGAGCGTGGATCTGCTTCTGCAGTTTCCGGGGGTCATTGGCTTCCTGTATCTTTGCGAAGATCTGTTTTTGGTTTGTAATTTTTTTTTCCATCTGAACAATCTGGAAAAAAAAAAATGAAGAGAGAGAAAGAAAACCCCCAGCTGTGTTAAATTAACATCTGTATGGGTACAAATTATACCGTTCACTAATGTAAGCATGCTAAAATAAAAACTGCAATGTTCCTTCTTTTCCTACAAATAGAATTTTAATTTCTTTCTTGAATGCATGTTCAACTCAACTACACTTAGCCAGTTTGGGTAAAATGAGGCAATTTAGAGGTTTTGCTTTTACCTGCGCACATGAATTTCACTCACCTTTTGGTCTAAGCTTCTTTTGGTTGGGTTTCATATCACCTGTGGTCAAAAGGATTCCTCACACACCAGGCCCTTAGGATCATTGATTCTGACTTCAAGTAAGTGACATACACTCTTGCCATAGCTGGCAGGAAAGAATTTGGGTCTACCCCAAACCAACGATAAGAATTTCATTTCCCTTTGCCAGTGATTGATCTAGAAGTAGATATAGACTCTAGCCCTGGCCAATGAAGGGAAATCAGCTGGAAAGATTTTGTGAAATATTCTTTTCCTCATTAGAGTGTAAGAACCTGCCCCTCAGCCCTTCTTCACATCACTGAATGTGATGATATGAGAAGCCACACCAGCTACGCTTTGGCAGCCATCTTGAGACCAAGAGGATCAGAGAGAAAAAGACCAACCCTCCTTACAGAGCTACTAAAAAAATTCCTGGAATGACCTTTGTCCAGACAGACTTATTATGTGAGAAAAACAAACTTCTATTCTTCCAGCCACTTCCAGTCAAGAACTACATTGCTTGTAGCCCAATCTGTTCTCACCAGTACATCAAACAAGATGGCCGCTCAGATGATCAGGCATCAAGGGAACCACTGGGACTCATAATCTCATAAGGCATGTAAAGGCTGTTTAGGAGTGATACTAGCAGCCAGGGTTTGGTTCAAGTCAGTCAGAAGTCTGTTCTGTTTGGTTCTCTTCTCCTGGGCTCTGCACAGGCGGCACCCAGCACCTTCAACACAACGTTGGCTCAGTAGATGGGGGGGCAGCCTCCCGGGCCTACAGCGTTGCCTGTCCTGAAGGCATACCCGCCCCTGCCTGAGCTGCCCCAGAGACCTCAGGCTCCAGCTCCTCTTCAAAGGAAGGTGTAGGTCAGCACGTCCCATTCAGCCTCCTATTCCCTTCGGTGCCTTTATGTCAGATGTTGCTTTTGTGATGCTGAGAGTAATTAGGCCTCTAATTTGTCTTTGGGAAGACAAAGACAAGGCCACCAACAGGAATATGTTGTCTATGTGAGGTGCTCTCTTCAGCATAAAGGCACAGGCTTATTTGCTTTTTGAGGCCAGGCAGGGCCCCGGGAGGTCCCTGCCTCCAGTGACCGCTAGCAAGGAAGCAGCTCTGGAAATTGTGAGGTGGGCACAGCAGCAGGGGGTTCTGGGACCTGCCCACCCTGAGATGGAACTCAGCAGAGAGGGTTTTTGTACAGGTCAGTGAGAACCATATTCTCTTGAGGATCCCAACATAGTTGGGATGCCTGGGTGGCTCAGTCAGTTAAGCATCAGTCTTCAGCTCAGGTTGTGATCCCAGGGTCCTAGGATCGAGTCCTGCCTCGGGCTCCTTGCTCAGTAGGGGGCCTGCTTCTCCCTCTGCCTGCTGCTCTCCCTGCTTGTGCTCACTCTCTCTGACAAATAATAATCTTTTTAAAAAGTAGCTTGCCTACTGTTTCTGAGGACCCACATCCCCATCTTTTCTTCAATTTTCTACTTTCTTCACTGTTATTGCCTTTCTCTTTCATTCATATAATCATTCATTCATTCATTCATTCACTCATCATTGATTATTAAACACCTGCTCTGTGCCAGACAACAAAGGGTATGATGGCAATCAAGACAGTATGCTGGTTTCTGCCCTCACAGAAACTTACAACCTAGGGCTAGAAACAAGCTATAAAGCAGAGTTAGTCCTGGGAAAAGGGAGATCAATAAAGTATTTTGGACACGGACAGCAGGGGCATCTGGAGAGGAAATGAAGGGACAACCCTCTGGCAGAAAGAGCATTTGGGCTGAGACCTGAAGGATGAAGAGGACCTCCCCAAGCAGAGAAGATGGGGAAGGGCAATCCAGGCAGAAGGAACAGCAGGTGCAAAGGCCTGCACCTGAGAGAAAGCACTATGGGCTCATGAAAGTGGCCAGTGTGGAAAGAACACGGGGGCGGGGGTGGGGAGGGCAGGAGTGAGGTGGGAGGGGCAGGAGGGACCCAAGGCAGCCGAGCCAACAAACCAAACCATTGGAGTTTGGCTCTGAGCTCACGAACAATAGGAAATTACTGAAGGGTTGGAAGCAGAGGAAATATGGGATGATAGTTCCAGATTCTCTGTCAGTAAATACTTATTGAGGACCTACTACGTGCCAGGCAATGGGATAGGCGCAGGATGGGTAGAGAGAGGAACAAAACAGACATGGTCCTTGCCATTCCTGGAGGTGACAGGTTAGAGACAGATGACTCCTGTGTTAAAGTCTAATTACCACTGGGAGAAGGGCTATGAGGGACATGACATGGGATGTCATGAGCGGAGGTAGGGGAGTTTGGGGAGATCTTCTGTGTGCCCCCACAAGGTTCATTCTCCACTCTCTCCCACCCACCCGGTTCTGGGCCCCAGGAGGCTGATCCAGAAGGAGCCCATGAGGACCCCCTTGCACTGGGCGAGAAGAAAGAGGCTGGGGTATTTATTGCCCCGGCTTGCTCTCTGTCTTCAGGTTCCAGAGTGTTCGCCTTGCCCACTGCGGCTAACCCTACAGGGTTTTCAGTGTCCCTACTCTGGGCTCACACCCTTGTAAATAGAGCCTTATAAAACTCTTCTCAAAGTACTGTTGAGCATACTTTATTTATTTATTTGTTTGTTTGTTTGTTTATTTTGGCCAGGAACCTAACTAATGCAAGGGGGATACCCTTTAATCAGGAGAAAGGGTACAGAAAAGGCGTTCCTGAGAAAGTCACATTTAGGCTGAGCCATAAAGGACAAGAAGCAGGGACCAGGGTAACATGTGCAAAGGCCCCGAGATATGAACAGTTTTTGCATATTTGGAAAAAGACAAGTGTTCTGCAGCTGAGGGAGATGAGTTGAGAAAGGAATGACATGGGATGAGGACAGAGGGGCAGGCTGGGGCTAGACCACACATAGTAAGGGATAGGACCATTAACACGGCCCAGCAAATGTCTCCAGCTCTTTGCCTTCTGGATACACGCACTTCCATTTGTGGATGGGTGGAGTTGACCATTTAGCGGATGGGCTGTTGGAGTATATATGGATTTGGTAGACAATTTTGAGCCTCTGGGTCATGGGCAGAAGTGACGTGCCACTCCCAGGATGCCGTATTCAATTGCCAGTATGAGACTCTCCAGAACTCTCTTTGTCACAACATCTAGCGATATTCAAGATGGTGGATACCCCATCCGCCTGGTCCCAGATGAGAAGATACAAGAGCCCATAGCCAATCCATGAGAGACACAGCATGAACAGGGAAGAACCCTCTATTGTTTTAAACCACTGGGTTGAGGGTGGGGGTGTTAATTGCTGCATAACTTAACCTCTCCTGATCGGCACAGTAGGGTTGGGAATTTACTCTGAGTGGAGAGGGAAGGTGCTGGAAAACATAGTGGAGGAATGGACTGGGAGAGTAGAGGTCACAAGGCTGGGGAGGAAGCTCGGTCACTTTTAGAACATGGGGCATGAAATCTGGCCAAAGGCATCATGGGTACTCCCCCCCCATTCAAGCCCCCTCCTCCCCACACTCCAGTAAACCCTCCAAGGGAAAGACCACACCTTCTCATCCAGTTCTGCCAACAACACTTTCATTGATTTAATCAGGGTCTCATAGTCGTCCTTGGTCTGCAGCAGGAAACATAGCTCCATGTAGTTTTTCTCATTCAGATCCAAGTTCTTTGAGGACTTGATGAGACCCAAAAGCAGAGTGATCTCATCCTGCTCTTCCTGCAGGGCCTTGATTTCCTTGCTGTTGGGAAAGCAGCACGTCATTAACCCTGCGGCCCGGAGTTCACACCCTGCGCCCCGGAGTTCACCTCACTCTGCGGCTCCAGGCTCCTTAGCGCTGCAAGCACAGGCAGACAAATCACCTTCCTCCCTGGAGGGTGGCAGGGGGCTTACTGCAGGTCTCGGGTCTGGGTCTAGAGCTCTGGCCATCTGCAACCCCAAAGCTCTGCCCCCTCGCTAGGGGCCTTTTCTTCCTAGGGAACAATTTGCAGCTGTGCCTGTCAAAACCCATTACCTACGGGGGTGGGGGGAAGTGTTCTTTCTTTTGCCAGCAGCTCACAGGCATCTGTCTGATTTTGCTGACTTTCTTTCTAGACTTCACAGCCAATTATCTCTGGTAATGAGAGGCAAGCCCATCAGGCAGGCATTTTCAATTTCGCATCAACACAGAGGTGCGCAGTAACCTCCAACCTCCCCCAGTTTCTCTACGCAGGGTGCTAATGATTTATGAAATCGGCTGACAGAGTCCCCTCCTCTCTCTCCCTCTCCCTCCTCTGGAGAGGACAGCGGTAGGACTGTGGACAAACAGGGACTTTTGAATGAAAAAAAGGCTCGGGCGATGGCAAATGAACAATGGGAAATGGCGCTGAGGCCGAGTTTCTGGCAAAGTCTGAGCACCTGACGCAGCAGACAGCATGGTCCACAGCCTAGCTGCCTCGATGTCCTTTGGGAGCTTGGAAAAATGCAGAAGTTCAGGCCCCAACCCAGGACCTATTGAATCAGAATCTGCTTTGTAACAAGATCCTCAATCAGGCATATGCACATTTTTAAAAAGATTTTATGTATTTGAGAGAGAGCAAGAGCAAGGAAGAGGGAGAGAGAGAGAGCGAGCGAGCACAGAAGAAGGAGAACCAGGCTCCCCGCTGAACAGGGAGACCCATTCTGGGCTGGATCCCAGGACCCTGAAATCATGACCTGAGCTGAAGGCAGACGCTTAACTGCCACCCAGGTGCCAATGTTCAGTAGAATTTCTATAATGACAGGAATGTTCTCTATCTACTGTCCAACAGCATCCACCAGGCACCATCAAGTGCTGTTGGGCACTTGAAATGTGGCTAGTGAACTTGCAATGTGGCTAGAGAACTTGAAAGGTGGCTAGTGCAAGTGAAGAACTGAATTTTTAATCTTCTTTCATCAACTACAAATGTACATAGCCACATGTGGGGGCGTACCCCTAATTCTAGAGCTGCTTGTCTTCTAAACCAGCTGGGACCTTTCTCTCCCTCTTAAGCCCTTCTTGGGAGGGGGTCTTTGTTAAGATGAAGAGAAAAAAAGAGCAGGAGAGTCCACCAGAGTTGGGAGTTCGGAGGGCACAGTAAAAGCAAAAGGAAGGTTTGTCTGTCTCATCAGCAGGGCTGGAACTGGGGGTGAGGTGCCCCTAAGTTTAAGGAAGCCTTCACTCTTGGGGGGTACAGGTGCAGGACGAGCACTGAGGAAAAAGCACCTCCTTAAATACTGCAACCTCACTGAGCTCTTCTGAGTCCTGGCCCCTTTACAGGTGTTGCACTAGAAGAATCTAAGATCTCTACTTTTCCACCCACTTCCTTTCAGGTCCATCACAGTGAAACCAGATCAAATGGACTGCGGTAAAAGTAGAACTAAGGGTAAGATTTAAGAAAAACTGTCAGAGACCCACCAGGGAGGAGGCTTTTCCTGATGCTCACCAGGGGTAGGCTGTGAATCAGGCCTACCAGGCACAGAAGTGCAGGTTGTGGACTGCACCATCCAAAGGGAGTTCTATCTGCTTGAAAAACAATCATTGATTGTTTATTATTATAACTTATTATACTTTCCTGGGGGATGCTTCATCTTGTTCGAAAAAAATCCCTACGTAATGACAGTGTTTCCAACAGATGGCAGTAAAGTGTCTTAAGAAAGGGTGCATTTTTATAATTTACATGAATCTCCCCTATGGACTAGCTCTGTGTGAATTAAATCTACTGAAAATCTGAACCACCCCACTTCCCCTACCCTCTGAACTTCACACAACATCCAAGATTTGTTTTTAATAATTTTCTTTCTAATAATGGGAAGTTTCTGTCTGTATAAATGTTACGGCTGTAACTAAGGAATTACATTCCTTTGAAGGGAATCTGAAGATGTTTATTCAACCCCAGGGAACACTTTTCTATTGTCTAAAAAAGCTATCCACATCATAATTTCTAGGACAACCCAATTTCAAATATTTGTTCTTGCAGATTCCATAACGACGCACAGCAGGAAACATCTTTTGGGATAGCCGCAGCCTGGCGATTTCCTCCTCTCTGGTAACCCCTCACTCCAGTTGCTAGAACCATGGTAGCAAACCTCAAGAGCCATTTTTGTATGCTAAGTTCCAGTTCCCGCCCCCTGGCCACAGCTGATTGGGCCAGGCGTAGACACCTGACCAAAGCTAAGCCAATCAGATTCCCCCCTTCCTGGGAGCGTGGGATTCGAATTGAGTCACCGCAGCCGTGGCCTCTGGGTGTCGTCCTGGGTAGCTCAGGAGTTGGGGCAGCCATCCTCCACCAGCCAACGCTGAGATAAAGACGCGGAACAACAAAATCCACGTGTAGAAAGAAACAGGAACCGGAAGTTTTCATTTGGGTCCTTCCCTGAGACATGGGCGTCCTGCTCCCCCTTGGGGCCCTGCTGACAGGCTGGCTTCTGAGAATAAATCCCCCCTGCCACTGAAGCTGGCCCACCTAGGTACCCAGGAGGGCTTCAGAATCAGATCCCAGCCCAGAGGCGACATGAGAAGGCAAACTGCATGAAACCAAATCCAAAGTTTTCTCCAAGTTCACTCAGTATGAAACTGAACATCACTTACCGCTGGTTCGAGATCTTCTGCTGGGAACGGAAGTTAAAGGACTTCCGACTTTCCACCATCTTCCTGAACTGCTGCTTCAGCTTCCGAAGCTCAGCCTCAGCCAGCTGCTCTTTGACCTTCTCCGAAGGTTCCGGGATGGTTTCGGAGCTTTTTCTCCTGTGCTTCTTTGGCTGGGTGAGATGGGGAGAGGCATTGAGCAACTGGTTAGGTGATCAGAGAAGCCTACATGTCAGCTCAAGGGCAGAGGGCAGGAGAGCATCTGGGGGCAGGACTAGAGGTGGAAGATCACCCTTGGGTGATGTCAACTGCTTATCTGTTACACGGAAAACCTGCTCTGGGTTGCCAGGGTAGAGAGGAGGCTGGGCCTCATTATTGCATACTGAAGAGGCGGCCTTGCTGTGTGACCTTGGGTCAATCACTTAACGTCTCTGAGCCTTCAGTTTCTCATCTATAAAATGGGTGCATATAGATTTGTTTTCAGGATTAGATGAGCTAATATGTGTATTTAGCGGCTATCACAGTGCCTGACCCACAGGAAGCGCTCCATATACAAGAGCTGATACCTACCATCGGCATCTTGAAGGACTTGTGCTTTCGCTATGCTTAGACACCGGGTAGATCAAAGCCAGTGAGTGCTCCTCTCTCTGTCTCTGCAATGTCCTGTCCACATCGGCAAAAGGAAGACAATGTGTGAGCTACCCGGCTGGCAGTGTGGGACCCAGTGGCCCCTTTTCCCGCCCCCACCCCCTGCAGTCCTTTCCTCCTCCCACTACTTTGGCACATGTGGAGGACACGGCAGATGGCGGCGGGTATGAGAAGAGCCTTCTTCTTCTTCTTCTTCTTCTCTCTTTTTTTTAATAAGCAATGCAAGCCTGAAACCCGTTCCTCTCACAATTTATTATTAGGAGCCAGGCAGATGGTTCTGGCATATTGGTTACCCTCCTGCTCCCTGTGTTCCAGAAGAAGAGGGGGCAAATGGCATCAGGGCAATGTGACCTCTGATGAGTTAGTCCATGCAATTAGTCCAGCATCAGCTTCAGCTAAGGATGGAATGCACACTTATATACACCTGCCTTTTAAAGCAGGATCCAGAGGTACTAAGAGGCACGTTTATCAAGTCATAACTTGAACTTCATCTGGGCCATGAATTCAGAGGAGGGGAAGACAATGTTAACCCTACAAGACCCGGAGGGCTGTGAGATCCACGGCACCCCGACTCCCAGACTTGAAGGGCTAGATTTCTAAAGCAGAAACTTCTAGCTTTGCCACCCACTGAGGGTGGGTGGGCAGTCCAGTGGGTTAAAGTATTAGTTGTGTCAATCGTCAGATCTCGGCAAAAATTCCTCCTCCTCCACTTACTAACCTTGGGCAAGTCATTTCCGTCCTCTGGGCCTCATTTCCTCCTCTGGAAAATAAGAGAAGTTCTAGAAGGCACCTCATAGGTTGGGAAGCCTTAAGGCACCTCACTGAGCCTGGCACATAGTAAGTGCTCAGCAAACAGGCTGGAATGATAATGGTATTGTATGGAGTGTTTCATCTGGTGAAAGTCCAGTGTAGTAACTGTTTATGAGGGCTGAGGAGAGTGCGGTATTCCTCTAGCTTCTGGTGACAACACCTGGATTTGTTCTGGGAAACCATCCTCACCTTCACTCGCCGTCATTTTTTGACCCTGGGACTGACCCCACCCCTTCCTATCAGATTGGAATATGTGACTCTGGAAGGGCCAATCAGAATGCCAGATCCCTAGCTTATCTGCATAATCCCCACCCCCCCCCAACCCCGTCAGGGTGATCATTATAGGGTTGGGAACTTGACACAGACTCATCCCAGCAGAACGAATAGTGGGGTTTAAGCTTGAACACTCAGAAGAGAAGGATTTTGTTTCCTGCTGTTCTTGAACCTATTGAATGAGGTAGAGAGTGGCTGGCAACGTTCTTGCCTCTGCAGGGAGCCTGAAAATAAAGCTAACATGGAGAAGACAAAAATGGTGAGAGATTGAAACTTGGGAACATCATTCAAACCCCTGGACTTAACCAAGCCTGAGAGATGCCTCTGGGTCATATCCAGTTACACAAATAACATACTCTCTTAAAACAATCTGAGAGGAGTTTTCTATTGCTTGTAACCAAATGAGTTCTCCTGCCCAAAGTGCTTAATTCCATTAGCACACAGACTAAACCCCTACCGTGTGCTAAACATTTTAGGGAATCCAGTGGTAAGTTGGCCTTCAAGGTGGTATGAATTTTGTCTAGGGTAATACAGTGGAAAGGGCTCTACAAAGTAAATAAATTTTAATTTGGGTTTTGAAGGATGAATAGGAGTTCAACAAGAGGAGAGGAAAAGTGGGGAAGGAATTCTGGGTAGAAATTACTGGCTGGCCCAAGGTTGAGAGGCAAGTGGATGAAAGGAATATTCAGAGTGGTGTGTGATCTAATATAAGTGGTGACATCCAGGGAGAAGTGATTGGCAAAGAAGTGTGGAAAAGTCTGGAGGTTCCTTAAAAGCAAATCTTTTGAATGGGGATACTCATACCGAACTCTCAGCATAAACTAATGTGTATAAAGCTCTTAGCACAGTGTCTAGCACATAACAGGTATTTGATGAATGTACCTTGTTTGTGAATCAGGACTGTCAAGTATCAGTTTATCTTGCCCTTGAGTTATTTGGTTGTGTTGTGTGTTTTTCCCGGGGAACTGGAGGCACCATCCACTTCCCACCTTTTTGCTGATACCCACTCCACACACCCAGAGCCAGGCTCCCCTAGAGAGCTAGGCTCTCCCTAGCTTCCAGACACCAACATAGATCTTTCTCTGTCTGTGCCCCCTGGGCTGGGCCCACTGTGTTCCCTACAGAGAGCTTCATCCCCATTCTCACAGCTGAGCCTTCAGAGCCCCACCAGTATTCCAGCCCCTGGCTCACCTCTCTCTCATTCCAGGGTCTCAAACTTGAGGCCTATGGGTGGGTTCAACCTTCTTTCCATCCTGTTTAGCAAGCAGTGTTTTTTTTTTTAATTTTTAAAAAGATTTTATTTATTTATTTGACAGAGAGATCACAAGTAGGCAGAGAGTTAGGCAGAGAGAGAAGGGGAAGCAGGCTCCCCGCTGAGCAGAGAGCCCGATGCAGGGCTCAATCCCAGGACACTGGGATCATGACCCGAGCAGAAGGCAGCGGCCCAATCCACTGAGCCACCCAGGCGCCCCTTAGCAAGCAGTGTTTTAAAATACGAATGTGGGTATTGTACTCACTCTCCTGGCTGCAGACTTCACTGCTCCCTAGTGCCTACCTAACTCCTCTCTCCAATTCCCACATTCTCTGCAACTGCCCAGAGCTAGCAGGAATTTGACTTTGCGATTCCAGAGAGGAAGCTCAAAGCCTGCCCTCAAGCACATGCCCTCCGCTTCCCTGGGCTTCAGTCCAGCCACTACAGCATCTATAGTCTGGGGCACAGGATAAGCTCTTAGGAAATAGTGTTTGAATGAATGAAGAGATCACCTTTCCCAACTAACATTTAATTAGCAGGGGCAGGGAAGGCAGGCTCCTCCTCTGCTGCTGAATTTTTACAACTGTCACTAAAGGAAAAGCCAGACCCATGACTGCATGGGTTATAAAATGCCAGGTCTGAGAGAGGAGCCTATAAAACCTGAACAAAGGCCGCCCAACCTGGTGGTAAGTTAAAGATGTACTTGGGGCATTAGCCAAGTAGGGGTACAGAAATACAGTTTTTTTAAATGGGATATTTATAGGGCGAAATGGGAGTTTGTTGAACTTTCTTGAAGTTATTTTAAGCATTGTAGTTGATGTTTAATTGAGGGAGCTTACGATATTTTCCAGCTTTAGGGCAGCTTAAAGGAAATGGGCTGGGGGGCGCCACCAGCAGGGGGAGCTGTGGAGCAGCAAGTGGTGAAACTTACCCGGGGCCGCCAGCCCCAGCTGCGTGTCAGATGGCGGGGGCAGTTCCGAAGGCACCGAGACCAATGCTCACTGCGCGGCCCCGCTGCACCCACCCCCAGCCCCGCGTCTGGAAGTTCTCGGAGCCCTGGAACTGGCGCCTTTGTGACCCGCACAGACAGGCGTTCTTCCCTGGAAGGCTCTGGAAGAGAACCCAAGCGAATGGCGAGAAGGTGGACGGTGGAGGACTGACACACCTCTCAGCGACCCCTTTCCAGAGTAGCTACCTTCACGATAGTCAGTAACAGCCACTCCCACCGCCACTCAGTCGCCCTCTCAGGGGCTCCCTCATCGCTGGCACCTGCATTCACACTCTCCCCACAGCCTTACCGCAGCTGCGATGGGTACACCCTCCACACGCACCAAAACGGACCCATTTCTTCCTGCTCTGCAAAACAAGAGAGAAACAATTTAAGACAACACGAACTTCACCAGCAGTGGGGACATTGCCTGTCATTTTCTTCAGGAGGACCCATACCCACCCTCTGTGAGCATGACACAGGGAACCCTAGTCTGACCCAGGTCACTCCTGGCAGGAGCATTTTTCACAGGCCAAATGGAGTAGTTTAAAGATAAACATTTTCCATACAAATGGCCCCAAAACACCAACTGACCACTTCTTTCTGGGCTAACTTCAAGAAGCAGCCACATTGCTCAAGGCAAATGATGGGGGTATTGGTTTTCTAGGGTGATCATGATTCAATGTGATTTTTACCTTACCCACTAGGCCCTGGAATAACTGTATGTAGCTCAGTCACACTAAGATCTCCATTGTCTTATCCCTAAACTCTCGGGACAAGATGTGTTTTAGAACTTACTGTATTTTTGGCTTCAGAAAGTTAATGTGGTGCACAAGGAAACATGTTGTCCCTGATGTTGCTGGCAGCCACGTTGTAACCATTAGGAAAGTTAGTGTAATGGTATATCATGTATGGGGTTTGGGCAACATGTCCTAACCAGGGACATTAATGTTTCTTCAAGGAAACGTGAATATTCATGCCAAGTAGAATGAAGATTTTGGGCAGCCTCCTGTCAGGCCTTGATGACTCACATGAAATGTTTTGGGGCAAGTGTTCCCATCCTTATTTTACAGATGAGGAAACAGGCTTGAAGAAATAACGACTGCTGCAGTAAGTGGATAAGCCAGGACTGGAATGCAGGGCTGTCTGTCTCAGGGGCAACCCTGAGTGAAGCCATAGCCCCAGACCCTAGCAGCTCTTCTGGAAGCTGATAGCTACCATCTCTTTGCTATTTAAAGGGCCACCATAGCCCTCAGCTCCATACATAGCCTAGTGACTCACACATTTCAAGTGTCAGCGACTGAAAAACGATTAAGTTCAATTAGGTCCAGGACTTGTTAAAAATAGGTTCTCCTCTGAAGAATTTACTCTCCCTGCCTTTATGGATGCAGATCTCAGCAGCCCCCATGCAGAGAAGTGTGAGGCTTTTTAAATTAGAACCTGCCAGAACTGATTCTGCTAAAGGGATCTTCAGCTCCATCAGCGGGGCTTGGAGCAGAGTGAGATACCAGCTTGCCAAAGCAATGAGCCAGCGGTGAGAAATGTTGGCGATAACAGAGTCCACAGAATGGAGGAGGAAATTAGAATCAGGCTACAGAGGAGCTGGGCAAAGGCAATTGGCCAGAGACCAGGAAGCTGATTGTCCAAATGACTCTTTGGCTACAAGGATCAGACATCCACTCAAAATAGTTCAAAATGATTTTTTTTTTCCTTCTCCAGCATCTGTTCCCCCTTCTTCCTTCCTGGCAGATACCAATTTGTTCAGGTAACCAGCCCTCTCCCATTCAGCCGATGGAAATTGATTTGTACGTGTATCTCCAGGGTAGATCTCAATTAATTACCCTTAGCCAATCCTTTCCATCCTCCTCGCCAATGATTGGACCAGGAACACAAATGCAAGCCAATCATGGCACAGCATTCTCCTGGAGTCTGCAAAGCGTCAAGAATAGGTATATAACTGACAGTGACCTAATCAGACAGAAAGGAAGTATTTATAGTCTGGGGTTGGAGGGGAAATGCTTTTTCTAGCTGCATGGATGGGAACAGGAGGCGTGTTGTCCCTGTTGTTGATGGTCCCTCTTGTAACCATGAGATAAGCCAGTGTGAGATCAAAGCCAATACTTGATGGAGAAAAAGGGCCTAAAAAGAGTTGCAGAGCAATATAGCAGGGACTCTGATTATACCATGCCTGAAATCCATGTTGGCTCTGTACTTCCTGTTACAAGAATCTGTAAATTTTCTTACTGCAGCCAAAATCATGCTAAATTATATGAATACCAAGGTTATCGTGTGTAAACTGGAGACACATTCCTATGAAGAACAAAAACTAAGAACTAGAAAGCTATCAGAAACCAAATCAGCTCTTCTCTCCAACTCTCCAACTCTGTCTTTCAAACTACCTGGTCTCTCAACCTGACCTCTTGTTTTTATTTTTATTTTTTTAAAGTAAACGTTACCTCCGATGTGGTACTTGAACTTACAACCCTAAGGATCAAGGGTTCCATGCTCTGCTGACTGAGCCAGTCAGCCATCCCTGACCTCTTATTTTTGAAGACTATTTTCTTTCTCTTCTCCTGCCAGCTTGCTTCTTTTGAGTTCCCACTTTGGAACCCAGTTTAAAAACAAAATAAAACAGAGGCACCTGGGTGGCTAAAAGAGTTAAGCCTCTGCCTTCGACTCAGGTCATGATCTCAGGGTCCTGGGACCGAGCCCCGCATTGGGCTCTCTGCTCAGCGGGGAGACTGCTTCTCCCTCTCTCTCTGCCTGCTTCTCTGCCTACTTGTGATCTCTGTCAAACAAATAAAATAAAATTTTTAAAAAACAAAACAAAAATAACAACAAAAACACATTGATGTTTTAATCTCAACTGAGGAAAGAGAATCCAGTTGGCCCGGTCTAGATTTAATGTCCACTGTCGGCCCAATCACATGGGGTCTGGGAAAGATGATGAGAGAACACAATCACCTCTTTCGAAGAACCGTGAAAGTAATCTCATAAATGGGAGGACAGGCAGGGAGGGCACAGTGTTATAGGGGAGAGAACATTGGACAAATTGTTCAGAAATCCTGGTTCTAGGGACGCCTGGGTGGCTCAGTGGGTTAAGCCGCTGCCTTCGGCTCAGGTCATGATCCCAGCGTCCTGGGATCGAGTCCCACATCGGGCTCCTTGCTTGGCAGGGAGCCTGCTTCTCCCTCTGCCTCTGTCTGCCATTCTGTCCGCCTGTGCTCGCTCTCTCTCCCTCTCTCTCTGACAAATAAATAAATAAAATATTAAAAAAAAAAAAAAAAAAAGAAATCCTGGTTCTAGTCCTGGCTCTGCCACTGATTTGCTGTGTGCCCTTAGGAGAGTCAGTTGACTTTTCTGAGCCTTAATTTCTTGAGACTGCCAGGGTCGAACTGCAAACTTGAAAACCTAAATGGATTGCTAAATATTTCACTCCATCTATGTGTTCAAAATAAAAACAGTAGTAACCCATAAGATAAGGGTCAGGCAGTCTGATGGGATTTTGACTTCTGCCAGAATGTTTTTTGTTTTTTAAAGATTTCATTTATTTATTTATTGGACAGAGAGAGATCACAAGTAGGCAGAGAGGCAGGCAGTGAGAAAGGAGGAAACAGGCTCCCTGCTGAGCAGAGAGCCCAATACGAGGCTCGATCCCAGGACCCCGGGACCATGACCTGAGCCAAAGGCAGAGGCTTAACCCACTGAGCCGCTCAGGTGCCCCAGAATCTTTTTTTTTAACAAAATAACAAATAATTTTTGAAAAAGTACATATGGTTTGGGTGTCCCTAATTCATATTTACAGCTTCAGAATCCTCCCCAGCAGGATTCAAAACTGACTCCCTCTTGCCCTTCCTTTCAGCCCAAAACATTGACTGTGATCTCAGTGGTAGGCTTCTAACATAGGGAGTGATGAGAACCACACATCCTTCAGAAAGTAATGTGGCCTCCCACAACATGAGTTCTAAAAATGTTTATACCCTTCAACCCAGGAAACCTAAATCTGGGGGTTCTTCCTAAGAAAATAAATCAAAGGGGTCCCTCGGTGACTCCGTTGTTTGAGTATCTGGCTCTTAATTTTGGCTCAGGGCCTGATCTCAAGGTCCCAGGACTGACCCCAGCAATAGGCACGCCGCTCAGCAGGAAGTCTTCATTTCTCCCTCCCCTCCGCCCCTCCCCCTGTTGTGTTCTCTCTCTCTTTCCCAAATAAATAAATCTTAAAAAAAAAAAAAAGAAAGAAAAGTCACAGACAAAAACAAACAAACAAACAAACCATAGACACAAAGATGCCCCTTGTAATAATATCTCTGCAGGGACAAGTGGAAATAAGTTAAAAGCAACAACAACAAAAAAAATATGTAGAGTGAAAGAAGCCAGACTCCAAGAAGCTCATGCTGAAGGATGCCCTTTATATAAAATACAAAATTGGGGCGTGCACCTGTACAATTAGAAGTCAGAATACAGGTTATCTGCTCAGAGGGAGTTAAAGCAGACATACTGACAGGCAGTCGAGGGACTTCAAATGTTCTATTTCTTTTATTTTTTTCTTCTAAGATTTTATTTATTTGTCACATAGAGAGCACAAGCTGGCAAAGTGGCAGGCAGAGGCATAGAGAGAAGCAGGTTCCCTGTTGAGCAAGGAACCCGATGTGGGACTCAATCCCAGGACCCTGGGATCATGACCCGAGCCCAAGGCAGTGGCTTAACCCACTGAGCCACCCAGGTATCCCCGAATGTTCTATTTCTTGAACTGATTACATGGATAAGCTCACTGGTGACAACTCATCAAACTGCATTTCTGATAGGTATCTCCTCTATACATATATTGTGCTTCAATCAAAAAGTTTTCTTTCTACAGAGATGAACGAGAGAGGGATTTTTTTAAATTTTTTATATTGTGGCATATCTATTAATGGGACATTCTGAAATATTGAAAAATAATTACAAATATAACCACCTCTCTTGGGCCTGCGCATAACACCCCTGTATCGCTTGCCCACCCTACCCATTCTTTCTCTACCCTTCTCCGCCTGCCCTGAGTCCTCATCACCCACGGGCTCCCTTGTCTTCCGGCTTCCGGGTGGGTGTAGCCGATGGGAGGGACCCGCAGGAGATCAGCAGGCTGCGGGAGACGGAGGTGGGGCATTTCTTGCAGACTCCTTTGTTGGAGGACGGTGTCTCCGCAGCTGTCTGGATGGCTATCCCCGCAGCCCCAGCCCTCTCTGGGCTTCCGTCACTCTGGTCCCTTCCTATCTTCCTGTCAACTGTTGAGTTGATAAGCCAAAGCTGGGGCTTCCACCTCAAGACTTCTGTTAGGTCAGACTGAATTAAGCATCAATCATATTTCTTAAGCCTTTATTAAGGGTAGCCATGACTTCCCTGTGTCGCCACACTCTGTGCATCCACCTCCCTTCCCTTGCCCCTAACCCTGTCCACACTCTGAAAGAAGTCTCTTCTTTAAAGTCCCTTGACCCACTTGAGTGGGAGTCAGTTCTCTACTGGGGCTCTATGTCATGGCCCCTCCCCCACCCCCTCCTGTGACTAGCAAGTGACCTTCCCAGACTTGGTTGCTGCAGAGAGTCTGCCCTCTGGAGGGGATGGGAACCAGCCTGGGAGTGAAGCCAGCATTGATTTCAATTTGACACCAGGAGCGGTGCCAGATCCTTCCATCTTTTTTAAATAACTGAGCCCTCCCCCATCCCATATGTCTAACCATCCTCTTCCCCCTCATGGTCCTGCTCCCCCACCCAGGGGAGGTTATGGACAGGTAGAGCACGCTGAGCTAGGGGGAGAGAGAGGGAGAGAGAAGACTCTGGGTGCCTTATGTTAGCCTGGTGCTCCAAGAAGTATGAATACCCACCATGCCACCCCGTTGCTCTAACAAAAGACCGGCTCTGTCTGGCCTCTTCTTCATGGGACACTGAAGCTTGCGTGAGGCCAATACCACCAGTTGTCTCACCACCTCCCCTCTCTACTTTCCCTTCCTGCTTTTACTGAGAGTGGCAGGTGACCAACTCCAAAAACTCCCCTGGAATTGGAGCTGGCCTTGTGACTGGCTTTGACCTAAAGAATGCACTAGAAGTGAGGCCTTAAGAAAGCCCTGGCACACACAAACTCCCCACCCCCACCCTTTTACCCTGGATGCCCTGGGAGGGGCATCTGATCACTCCAAGACCACCATGTGATGCGGAAGCCCAAGCTAGCCATGGGACGCGGGACCACCCAGAGGAGCATCCAAGCCCTAGACACGTGAACACAGCCTCCTTGGCCCTTCCAGCCTAGCCCGGCTGCCAGCTGAAGACAGTTCAGTGGATGGCCCCACTGCCATCCTGTCCCTACACCACGTGGGACAGAAACACCGTCCCGCTGTAGTCACCTCCACCCGCGGAGTGCAAGAAATAATGGCATTGTTTTCCACTACGAAGTTCTGGCATGGTTCCATGGCAACCGTCCCTGAAACCTCTTTCCTTCTTGGGACCACAGGGAGAGAGACATCACCAACATGCTGGGCAGGGAAAAAGGCAAAGGAGAGAAACGGTGTGTGTCCTGGATGATACTGTGGACTTGACAAGCTAAAGCTGGAAGCTTCCACCTCAAGCCCTCTTGGTATGTCACATTGAATTAAGCATCTTATTTCTTAAGCCTCTCTCAATCAGTTCTTCTGGTACTAATGGCCGAAGTCACTCCAACCGGTCCAGCAGATCGGTTACAGAGTCGGAGTGAACTGATGCTTGTAGGCGCTGCAAGAGGAAAGGACTGCCTCTCCCAAGGTTAGCTCCTTCCAGGGAGAACCAACAACCCACTTCCAGCGCACCTTTCACATGCAAACCAGCCAGTCACAACACCTACCTTATCAAGCTCTTAGCTCCCAGCTGTTATCCCCCTGCCCTAATCACCCCAGGCGACAACTGGGGACAGAGCCTGCACCCCTGGGCCTGCTGTAATTATTCAACTGAGCCAATCTTCATCCTTCCCAGCTTGCTGACCCTGGCTTGCCCATTCCTTCCTGCAGAAATTACAATAATGTCTCTTGCCTGTGTTTTCCCTGCACTCTCTCTACCTCCTGCCTGAGCCTGGTGGCTTCCCCATGTGGCCCCCTGTGGAATCATAGAAAATATACACAACACACAGTGGACCCTTGGACCACACGAGTTTGAGCTGCATGGGTCCACATATATGTGATTTTTTTCAATAAATCACAGTACAGTGCTATAAATGTACTTATGATTTTTAACATTTTTCCCTCTAGCTTACTTTATTGTAAGACTATAGTATATAATATATATAATATATGAAATTGTATTAATCAACTATATTATCAGCAAGGCTTCTGCCCTACAGTAGACAATTAGGAGTTAAGTTTTGCGGAAGTTAAAAGTTATACGGGGATTTTTGACTGGGGGGGGGCAGTGCCCCAACCCCTACATTGTGCAGGGGGCAGTCAACGGTATTGGTCGCTGGCCCCAATTTCTGACACAGAACTCCTAAAACCCCTGGAATTTCCTAAGTGACAAGAGCACCAGAAGCATCTTTTGGTCTTTGAAATCCTGGTTCCTAACACAGTTCCTAAAGCCTTTGGAACTGACATATTTGCATTGATATGTAGTGCTTTTCACTACAAGGCTGACACTGTGCTGGGCATTTGCAAACATTCATTTAAACATCTCTCTGAGGTGGGTACCATTATTATTCAATTTTACAGATGAGGAAACTGGGGTCCAGGGAGGGGAAGTGACCTGCCCAAGGTCACACAGCAAAGAAGTGGAGGCAGGACCCAAATCCAGCTTGTCTGGCTCTATTCAGTGACAATCAGCTAGCATTGGTCATAACTGACCCCTTGAGAAATGCATGAACTCCCAGCTCACTCCAGCGGCAGCCCCCCAGCAATTTTCTATTTCTGTTCCTCTCAGACCCCTCTGAGCTTTTTTCCTGCCCCCCCCCCCACACCCTGAGGTGTCTCAACCACAATGGCAGTTTTCCTAAATGACCCCAGTAAGCAAGCCTCAGGCCACTATGTCCAACTTCCGTTTTCTGGGTCCCAGGATTTCTCGAAAATCATCCTCTGCTCTGAGAGGTTTAGATTAATCCCCTTATTCAATGGCTCAGGATCAGGCTGACAGTCAGGTCACCTGCTTCAGCCTAGCCGGACTGGATTACCTGCCATGACCCCAAAATTCACTCAGGCACACCTGCTACTGAGCTGTTGGCTGATTAATAACAGCAGGGAGTTTGGGGAGGGAGTGTTTTTTGCCTTCTGGGAACGTCTATGGCTTGAACACAGAGGCCACCCGATGTAGGGCTGTAGTTAAACGTGCATCTCTTCACTCCTCATCCCCAGCCCCTCAGCTGCCCACCCTGAATTGGCATCACTTGGAAATGCCACCAAATTCCACATCATTTAAAAACCCAGAAAATAAAAGCTGGTTGAGTCAATAGTTGTCAAACTAAAAAATTTGAGAGTGACCAGAATGTTTTCAAATCATGCATGTGATGAACATATTTGAGCCTTCCCTACCTTCTTCTGGTAAGAGCACCCCAAGTTCCCTTTTCCCACCCTGAGCCTGCCAGCTTTTTTGGGGGGGGGGTGCCCCATGCTGTCTGAATGTAGGTGGTTTGGTTCAGGAGGCTGCGTTCCTCCACCTTCAGCTCAGCTCCTGTCCCCTGTGATACCCTAACTCCTACACCAGTGGCCCTTTTGAAATCTGCTCTCATCCTCAAATCTCTCTCTTTTTTTTTTTTTTTTGGCTTCCTTTACCTCTTTGCCTCAAGCCCAAGGACTTATCTGCTTCCCTTTCATTGAAAATGCTGCTCTAACCCTCTTCCTTTCCAGTTGCCCTCGGACACTTAGCCTCAAGGGGGGATTCAATTTCCCAGCAGTCCTCTTGTTCACCACTCTGAGTTACTTTTCCTTCCTTCCTTCCTTTCTTTTTTTTAAGTTGGCTCCACGTCCAATGCAGGGCTTGAACTCATGACCCTGAGATCAAGACCTGAGATCAAGAGTTGGACACTCCACCGACTGAGCCACCCAGGCACCTCACTATGAGTTAATTTCCACTGCATAACAGGCACTGTGCTCGGGATTTCTGCAGGCATGAGCTCATTTGTTATGTGAGAAAATCACGTGGGGAAGATACACAGCTCATGCAATCTCCCGAAGTTCCAACGGTCACGGACACTGAACCGCATCCCCGATTTGATAAACCAGTGGTGGGCAGGAGGGGATGGTGCTTATAGGCTTGGGCTATGGAATCATACTTGAGCTCAAATCCTACCACCGCCAGGTGCTAGCTGTGCGACTTGGGCGAGTGACAGAACCTCTCCCGGCCTCTCCGCCGTGTCGCCTAACTCCAGGAGCTATCATTCACGTTGGTGCACCAGGGGGCGCTATTTACACGGACAACAGTGAATGACACCCCTGGAGTCCTGCAGGGAGTGGCGCCCACCCCACCCCTCTGATCATTGTTGTCCAGGTTCGCCCAGCAAGAATGAGCACTCAGCAATCATCCCAATCACCTACTTCCCCACCCCCAATTTACAGAACAAGAAACTGAGGTTCAGAGAGGTTAAATGATACGTCGCAGGTTAAACAAGGGACTGAGGCAGGATTTGAATTCAGCTTCTTTTCCCAGAGCCTGTGAGCTCTCTAGGCTGCTGTCCTGTCTCTGTGAATATCTCCAGTTTGGAAAGCTGCTACACTGCGTGTCTTCACAGCCACGTCCATGTCTTTCCCCTCACCTGTCATCATCTCCAGAGGTTTTGGATTTTTTTTTTTTAATAGTTTTCCCTGACGTGCAAACTCCTTCCTCCCCTCCCACCTCTGTAGAGCTTCAAACAGACCCTCACTTGCTTTTTTTTTTTTTTTAAGATTTTATTTATTTATTTGACAGAGAGAAATCACAAGTAGGCAGAGAGGCAGGCAGAGAGAGAAAGAGAGGGAAGCAGGCTCCCTGCTGAGCAGAGAGCCCGATGCGGGCCTCGATCCCAGGACCCTGAGATCATGACCTGAGCCGAAGGCAGCGGCTTAACCCACTGAGCCACCCAGGCGCCCCCCTCACTTGCTTTTGAGCGATCTCATTCCAAACTCTACCCGGGCTGTCTCTAACTCCAGACAAGGCTGGTACTTGGTCCCTGAATGCCGCTCCATGGCAGACATTACTAATCAATCCCGGCACCTTTCTCTACAGATCCGCCATGCAGTAGTCCAGGTGGGCAGGCATTACTGATTCAGGCAATAGGTCAAGGAAAAAACAAAACACACTTGCCATTATTTCTTCTCAAGACTGTAATCTCATTGAGAGCAGAAGTGGAGTTTTAATCAGCTCTGCCTACTCTCTGCCCCAAAAATAGTAGTAAGTTTCCATAGATAGCAATTTTTGGTGGATGGAGAAATCTGGCTTTCCTTCTTACTAGCAAGTGACTCTGAATGAATCCCTTTTTCTTGCTAATGTCAAACAGAATTGGAAGCTCAGAAAATGAAGGGACTTGCCCAAGGTCACATAGCTGGTAAGAAAGGGAACAAAATTATGTCAAATAGAAACAGTAAGTTCTCCTTCACTATATGCTATTGGAGGCGGGGATCCATGTGAAATTCTTAGTACAAGGCTTGACACATGGTCCAAACTCAGTAACATCAGACTTTTTTTGTATAAACAGGGACTGGCTCTGTTCCCTGGCCCCAGCCTTATATAAAACTGTTCTCTGTCTCTCTGGCCAGAATCCTTCCTTAATATAAGACCATAGAAGGCCCCCAGAAAACCCAGGTTATTGGCTCGTAGATATTGAGAATTTGCCCTCTAGAAAACTGGGGCAGAGTAACTGAGTACTTTCCAGAATCCTGGGCCAGATTCAGGAGCTGTGAGATTGTACTCCTGACACGCTAGTTTGCCCAGCTAAGAAGCACAGGTTGGAATGCAGATCCCAAAAGGTTCCTCTGACATTCAAAACTGTCTTCTCCGGCTCCCTCCCCGTGGCCCAAAGCATGCTGGTGGGTGGCATGTTATGTAAGGAGCTTCCCAGCCCGTTGTGCAACCCTGGGCTGCCACACAGCTGCTGGGAAAGCTGCGACCCAGGAGGCTGGGCCTGGCTCTGAAACAGATCACTTCCTGCAGGGTCTGGCTGGCCACGGAATGCACAACCACGGATGAGGGCTTTCTTCCTTCCCATCTGCCCACCTCTTTCCTCCCTCCACATCGCCCATCCCTCCCTCCCTCCCTTTTCTCTCCCTCCTTTTCTTTCCCTTCCTTCCTAGTCCTCTTTCTCTCTTTCTTTCTTTCTCATAGCCTACTGATAGAAAACCTGGATCATGGAGCCATGGGTTCAAATCCCAGCTCCACCACTTATCAGCTGTGGGACTTTGGGCACGATGCTTAAGCTCTCTGTGCCTTACTTTCCTCAACTATTAAATGGGGATAATAATAATACTGACCCTTACAATACAGCCTCACAGTCCCTGGCCTCACAGAACCTAGAGCCTAGGAAGGGAGAACCAGCATTGAATAAATAATTCTGCAATTAACTGATAATTAATGATTATTGTCATGGGTCTGGGGAGTCAGGGAATGTCTCCCATGCAGTTGTGACTTGTCCATTAATTGTCTCTTCTACGAGTTTATAAGCTTTGAGAGGGCTGGGATCGTGTATGTTTTATTCGCTAATGTTTGCCTGGCATCAGGAGGCACTCAGTAATTATGTTTGGATCAATGGATGAATGAATGTGTTCCATTGGAGACCAGACGGGTGGGTAGGAGTAAACCAAGGGACAAGAGTAGATGGAAGAACATCCCAGGAACAAGGAACAGCAAGTGCAAAGGTCCTGTGGCTGGACGGGGGTTGGAGTGTTGGAGGAAATGAAGCAAGGACGATATATCCAGAACAAGCAGAGGGACAGGGAGAATAGAGCAGGCCACATGGGTTCTTGGAAGCCACACAGTGGATTTTCTCCAGCAAGTTCCCAGCTAGGGCTGTAACTGGGGCCAAGCTGGGTGGCAGTGAGGCCTGGGTGCAGATCCCAGCTTCCCCACTGTCTGGCTGCGTGACAAGCTGATTAGCCTCTGTGGGCCCCAGATCCTCATTTGCAAAAAATTCATAAGAATAGTAATCTACTGCTTGGTACTGGGAGAGGCCTGTGGATAGTGCCTGCCACAAAGGTAGTGCTCAAGAAATGGAGTTGTGTTTATAATAATATTGCTACAATTGACTCAAGTATCCAGCTTCTCTCTCACTGCCCCCTGCAGCTGGGTCTTCCCCTTAAGGAATGTCTCCTCCTCTAGGTCCTCCCAGGGACATAGCTGTCCTTGTCCTCCCCACTCCTTCCTGGGTCCCTCAGCCCCCCCCCCCCCCGGGGCTGTTCTCCCTGAAGTTCCCACAGCCAAGAATGAGGAGATGGTTCCCTTGGCTCAGGGCAGAATCTGTATCCATGTTGCTAAGCAACCAACCCTCATCCAGATGCCAGCTGCAGCATGGGCAGAGGAAAGAGGAGAAAAGAGAATCGTCAGCACTCCGGGGGAGCCTCCTGGGGTGCCCCCAAGACCTCAGCCTCCAACCAAGGCTGTGACATGAGAGAGACAATGCAGATGACCCACGTGCCACCCCCTGGATCACTGCCCTCCCTGAGAGTCAGCACACAACAGTGGAAAGCCCCTGCGGTCAAGAGCAAATCCAAATGCATCCAGACCCCAGCTCTACAATCTACCAGCTGTGCAGTCTCAGTCAAGCCAGTGAGCCTCTCCTAGCCTCAGCCTGCTCATCTCTACAATGGGCGCAGACCTAACTACACACTCATCATAAAGATTACAGGGGGTGATGTACATGAAAATGCCCCACAGAGTAGATACTCAAAGAATCCTAAAATACGGATGTATAGTCAGGGATGAGTCCACTAATCTTGTCACCCATCAGGACAATAAAGTTCGAACTCCTTAGCCTGCCTTTCACGGTCCCCTCATTGATCTCCAACTTTCTTCTGTCAGCCTGATTACCTATAAGTTTAGGGTCTGTCAATCTCGTCTACTGATCTAAAAAAAAAAAAAAAAACTCTATTGGTATATAATTCTCATATCTTCCATTCACCCATTTAAATGCAGAAGCCAGTGCTAATTGGTATATGCGGAGTTGTGTAACTATGATCACAATTTTAGAACATTTTCATCACCCAAAAAGAAAGCCCACATCCCTTAGCAGTAACTTCCCATCCCCCTGGGGTTGCTGCTGGCAACCACTATCTACTTTCTGTCCCTGTGGGCCTGCCTATTCTGGGTACATCACATCAATGGAATCCTATAGCATGTGGTTTTTGTATCTGGTTTCTTTCACTTAAAATAATGTTTTCAAGGTTCATTCATTTGGTAGCATGGGTCAATACCTCATTCTTTCTGATGGCTGAACCACAGTCTACGGTAGAGATAGAGCACATTTTCTTTGTCCATTCATCGCTTGAGGGACATTTGGGTTGTTTCTATGTTTTGAATCATGAATAATGCTGCCACGAACATTCACAAGTTTTTGTGGGGACGAATGACATTTTGAACCCGATAAGTCTTTGTCTGGCAGGGAAAGGGTGGAGGGTTGTCCTGTGGGTGGAAGGATGTTTAACAGCATCCCTGCTCACCCCCACTCCTCCTGCAGTAATGATGACCCAGAATGTCTCCAGACATTGCCCATTGTCCCACAGGGGGCACCATCACGTGGCGGGGAACCACTACACTCATCGGCTCTTAGCAGTTCCCAAAGTCTGTTCCCTGAGCAGAAGTACCAGAAGATGCTCTGAGGAAAATAACCTTCTGTGGACAAGTCAGTTTAGGGAAGACATACAGCCTGCTTACTTCACTCCCGTCCCTGAAAATTAGTGGTAGCCTATTTGCATTTTTGAGGTTCCCAGAAGGCCTGCGACAGTGACAGTAACACAAACTGTGGGTTGGGCAGCTCAGCCCCTTTCTTAAACTCTCCTGACCAAAGAACCCTGTTTTTAATCATCCTGGGACACCCATGACAATGACCCTGGGAAACGTTTTCCAGGCCCAGCTTCTCCTCTCTGACCACACTGGTCTGCTTGCCACTTTCTTGGATACGTGTTGTATATTTCAGCCACGGAAACCCTGTTCATATCATGTCCCCAGTGTGGCAGGAACTGTCCACAATAGCCACTCCCCACAACTCGCTTGCTAGAGGAAACTTGGTTTTATTTAGGCAGCAGTACACCCAACCTCAGGGGACAAATCACGATTAGTCAAAGCCGAATGTGCCAATCTTACTTCTCTTTGCCGATGATTGGTCTAGGGGCAGACACATGTCTTAGCCAATGAACTAAAGATGGAAACTTCTAGAAAATATTTTTATACCTGATAAAGAGCTGTACAAAATGAAGGCTCTCACCTGCTGAGTCACAACTTCATGCTTGGGATGCTGCCTTGTGAGGACATCATGTGTGGAGCATAGGGCAGCCACCTCGACAACAGGAGGGGACAAGGGTAGGGAATAAAGCAATACACTGAAGATGGCGGGCCAGACAGAGAAAACCTGGGCCCTTTATGGCATCACTGAACGGCAGTATCAGCACTGCCCAGCCCACCTCCAACTCCTTGATCTGTGAGATGAGGAATGCTATCATAACTTGTAGCCAGAGCGTATGCCCACGGATACCCCTTGAGCCAGTCAATTTTTGCTGAATAACAAAACACCAAAAGACTTAGTGGCTTAAACAACAAACATTTACTATTTCTCATGACTCTGGGTCATTGTGTCCTGGAGCGGCTTATATGGGACTGAAAGATCTAGAAGTTCTTCACTCACATGCTCAGTGGGCTCAATGCTCCCTCATCCATCAGACTCGCCGTAGCTCAGCTCCCTCAGACGGTGATTACAGGGTTCGCAGCAGGACCAGACACTTCCCAATGCACAATGGCTTTCAGGCCTTTGCATGCATCATGTTTGTTATGCCCTAATGGGCCAAAGCAACCCACATGGCCAAGTCCAGAGTGCAGGGCTGGAGAAATGGACTCCTCTTCTTGATGGGAGGGACAGCAATGCCACAATGCCAAGGATAAAGGAATGGGAAGGCCTGGGGGCCCCACTGCAATTCCCCAAGGCCCTTACCCAGAAGGCCCAGCAGTGCACACAGGGCTGGCCCACACTGTGCTCATAAACATCTGTGGAATAAAGGAATAAATTCCCTCAGCCTCCACTGCCTGTGGCCTCAGATCGTTCCCCAGATTCCACATCGGATGGGTCAGGCTGAGGACCTCTAAGGCATGACATGGAATTTGGCTCCCGAGTTCCCCATACCAAGGTGGTACCTGTTCCACAGGGTTATGGGATATAACCCCACAGCTGCAGTTAGGTTAGCCAGACCAGTACAGATAGAGGCTCAAATCCCAGCTCTGTCACTGTGTTTGATACTGAGGTTGGCTCAATTAAAAAAAAAAAAAAGTTTAAAGAAGAAAGGAGCTTATTTCTCTCTGATGAAAAAGTCCAGGCCAGGCCTGATGATAGTGTTGGGCAGGGTGAGCAGCACAGGTTTGTCCCAACCAGACGCACTTTCACTTGGGGCCCTACCTCACGGTCCAAGATGGCGGCACTTGGGTTCCAGACCGCAGGTAAAAGAAGGGACAGCAAAGGGAGCACATCCACTTCTCTCAGAGTTCTCTAGAACCCTTACTTCCTTTAGCCATAATTCAGTCGCACGGCCCCACCTACCTATAAAGGAGGCTGGAAAATTCCAGGCGGCCATGTTCCCTGCTAACAGTTGGATTTCTTTTGCTTTGAAAAAGGACGTGGGGAGACACATAGCACTCAGGCCTCAACTTGTTCTTCTGTGAATTGGGGGTGACCACAGTTCTGCCCCAAAGGTCCTTGTAAGAATTAATTACGTTAATTGGGATAAAGAGCTCAGTAAATTGGCAATTGTGATAATGAGTAAAATATCATGGTAGCAAATAAGCAGCAAGAAAAAGAAGTCAGTGTCTTCTGTGCCAAGTAGGGGTGTGCCCAGATCCAGCAAGGTTCACGGACTGAGTAAATGACAGGCAGCTGCCCCAAGAGAACACTGGGACTTTTTTTAACACCCAAAGAGCAGTCAGAGGTAAATTAGTGTCTCCTTTTGTCTCCAGGAAGTGAGCCAAACTCCTCAAGAACACTTTGTACTCCTAAGAGGTCAACAGTCAAGGTGGCCCTTGAATTAATTTGCACAATCCATGACTTCTCCAGCCTGTTGTTGGAAGCGTGGATGAGGCAGGACTTGGCCTCTTTGAAAAAGGGAAGAGCTTGAAGACGGTAAATCAAGGTGGGGGCGAGTGGGCACTGCCAACTGAGGAGACCCCCAGGGCAGGATTGGATTCCCCAGCCTTTTCAAGGGTGCAGGGAGTGACATGTCAGTGTTTGGGCCCTGAACTTGGACAGGAAATCCTCTTCTCAGGAACACGGCACGTTTTTCTCGGAGGGGGCAATGGTTATTCTTTTCTGATCTCAAAATGACCCAATTGTCTTAGATGCCCACAAACTAGCAAGTATCCAACAGGACCCAGGAGGAACCTGGAATTCTGCTGGGGGGCTCTCATATTTAGAATCCCCCAGGGACTTGTTAAAAATGCAGGTGGCAGAGCCCTGACCCAGGAAATTCTGAATCCGTAGGTCCAAGTACAATTTTTTTTTAGTGTCCACTTGTTTCTATACCTTCAGAGAGAAAACGCTTATATGGGATTTATTACATGCTAGACTTAATGTAAGTGCTTAATAAACAGTAGCTGATGTCATCTCTTCCTTGAGATTATTACCCCCACTTTACAGATGAGGGAACCGAGGCCCAGAGAGGTGAGTAATTTGCACCCAGCCCTGGAGCTAGCAAGCAACAACACTAGGATTTGAACCCAAGCAGCCAGGCTCAGAAACCAGGCCCCACTTCCTACCTCCTCTGCTTCTTATGGTTCTTAGAAGCAACTTCTGTTGGCATTTCTGTTCTGCTCCTTTCAGATCGCTAGAAACTATCCAGCTTTCAGATTCGCCTTATCAGCATGCGGATGTTGAGGAGGACAGACAGACATTCAGAACAGGGTTACCTGGGTTGGGAAGTAGGGCAAACGGATGGAAATTGGGCAGCTGGGAGACAGAAAATGGAGGGAAATTTTCCACAACACCTTTTCAAAGAGTTTGGTTTTTTTTTTTAATCATGTGAATGCATTTCCTACTCAAAAAAATAAATATACTGATTTTTGCTTGAGTGGGATAATAGCACTTAAAGAGTATATTTTTAACCCTACATGGGGTCAAACATATGCTTCTATGTTTCCCACATATCTAGGCAGTCTGCATAGTGTATCTGGAATCAGATACATCTGGGTTCAAACCCGTTTTGCCACTAACCAGCAACAGGCCGTGGGCTAGGGACGTTGCCTGTCCGAGCCTCATTTTTGCACCTGAAGATGAGGATTATAACAGTTCCTACTTCCTAGGTGAGCTATTGCCTAGAAAGCCTAGCAAAGGACTAGCCTATGTGAAGTTCAATCAAAATGTGCCACACACATGTATATAAACAGATGGACACTTGATTCTCCACTTGATGGTAGGTCTTGAGCCACTTCTCATGTCAATGTCAACAGCTCAGGCTTGGGCTGCTATCTCTCCCCATCACATCCTCTAGCATGCTTATTTATTTATTTATTTTTAAAGATTTTATTTATTTGACAGAGAGAGATCACAAGTAGGCAGAGAGGCAGGCAGAGAGAGAGGGGGAAGCAGGCTCCCCACTGAGCAAAGAGCCTGATGCGGGACTTGATCCCAGGACCGAAGGCAAAGGCTTTAACCCACTGAGCCATCCAGGCACCCCATAGCATGCTCATTTAAAATGCAGGTTCCTAAGCTCCACCCAAAACTACTGCATCAGACCTGGGTGGGAGGAGGGAGAAGCAATCTGCATTTTACAAGTATTTGCAGGTAAAGCTTGTATATGCTAAAATTTGAGAATTGTGAAAATACGTCTACTTTGGTGTTTTGGGGGGGCAGATACACCCTTATTAACCAGGTCTTATTGGTGGAGAGCTGTTTCCACTTGTTCATAAAGAGTGCCACAGTGATGATCTCCTCCCCCCCCCCACCCCCCCGCCGCAGTGACCACCTTTATGCACATGTCTCTATCTCCTCGTGTGAGTGTTTCTAGAGGGGTGGGTACAGAGTATAGTTGCCTCCTCATCCTTATGCATGTTGCCATTTCATTTCCAGCTGAGGTCCTACTGTCTTTGATCAGGGCCCTGGCACCTTTCAATAAAAAGATAAAAGAAAGATGAGCGGGCACGAGAATGGGCAGACATCTCCCAGCAGTCAAGGCAAAAAGGGAAACAGGATGAATCACATGATACCTATGGTATGCTCAGTGCTTTCCTCTGCCCAACAGACACTGATAAGTCTCCTGGATCCATACTCAGCACATGGCATCCCTAGCTCTATTATCATACTTATCAGATGGTACACGAACTATTCCCTTCTCTCCCCACTCCCCCGTTTGCTGGTGATTGCTTGATGGCTCCTTGATTCCCCTTTATAGCTCCGGTCATTAATTCAGAAACATTTATAAGGCTCCTAATAAAAGTCAGGCACTGTTCTAGGTGCTGGGGAAATACCTGCAAATAAGACAGACCAGCTCCCTGTCCTCAGAGGGTTTATACTTTAATGGGAAGTCAGACATTCATAAAATAAGCATACAGATAAATAATTAGCTCTATGTAGGAAAATCCTAGGAGGTGGTGGCAGTTCATAACTGGCGGGGAGGAGGGGGTCGGATGTAGTTATGGAAGGCTTCCTGGAGGAAGAGACATTTGAGATAGAGAAGTGAGTGTTACAAAGGCAAGCGGAGGAAAGGGTATTCAGGCAGGTAGCAGTCAGACAGCCCAAATCACTGGGCCCCACCATGGGAGAGAACATGATCAAAGTTGAAGCTGGAGGTAGAAAAGACTAGACAAGGCAAGTCTGATGGGCTGGGCTGAAGTGGGGATTTGAGTCCTCCTAGCCATACTAAGAAGCAAGCGGGTGATGTGATCAAATTTGGAAAGAGCACATTGGCTGTATTGTGGAGGATGGATGGGAAGGGGTAAGAGTCACTGGCAGGAGACGCCTTAGGAATGATGGCAGTGTCCACAACAAATTCCCAGGGGAACTTGGACTTTGCAGGTGTCCCAGAATATACTCCAGGGCATCCTGGGAAGGACCCTTCCCTGAGCCTAAAATACTCATAAGCCACTTCTCCCGCCCCCTCTCAACCAATTTCTAGTGCCTTGCTCTATTTTGCTTTTGTTTTAATTTTCATTGCCATTATTTCTTTCTCTCTATTATATAGTTCTCATTTACTTCCCTGCTGTCATCCCCTCCGGCATGTCAGCTTCTCAAGAATGGGAACCTTGTCTATTTTCCTTGCTACAGTCCTGCCCCTGAACCTTTCAAAGTACTGCACACACAGTAGGTGCTCAGTAAAGGCACTGCATGAATGTGCAAGGGAAGAAGTTGGGATGTTAGGACTGCTTATGGCAGTGAGCTGGATCCTCTGCCCTCCTGGCGATGATGGTGATTAATAATAACTCTCACTTCATGGGGCTCCTGGGTGGCTCAGTGGCTTAAGCTGCTGCCTTTGTCTCAGGTCATGATCCCAGGGTCCTGGGATGGAGCCCCGCATCAGGCTCTCTGCTCAGCGGGGAGCCTGCTTCCCCCCCCCCCCCCCGCTCTCTCTCTGCCTACTTATGATCTCTGTCTGTCAAATAAATAAATAAAATCTTAAAAAAAAAAATCTCTCGCTTCAATCCTGAAATACAAGAACTCAGAATTCTCAAGGCTAGTTAGGGTTAACCTCCTTCTGAGAAGGTCTGATTAGCCAGAGAGCTGGGGAAAGGTATCCATTTGGCAGAGGAAGCCGGGCAAGTAAAATGACTTGGCAGAGAATAGCTCAGACCCAAGGAGCAGGGGGAGGAGTAAATTTGCCAAAAGTGCTCAATTCTTTCAGCTCTACACACCCACGGGTTTGCCATAGATAATGAGATGGTGATGGTAACGATGTTGACGGTGATAGCAAACATGGCGTAATTCACACGGCTTACCAGATGCTGTTGTGGGTGCTTTTGCTACATTAACACATTTAATCTTTACAATAATCCTACGAGATAGGTAATGTGTTTATCCCCATTTTACAGGAGGGAAAATCAAGGCCCAGAGAGGTTAGGCAATGTGCCAAGGTCATAAGGCTCAGAAGTGGTTGAGCAAAGGTTGGAACAGGTGATCCTGGACACTGTGTCAGAGCAAAACATCTTGTTATCATCCTACCACCCAGCCAGCCAAAGTGCCCCAAAGGCTTCTCGTCAGATCAGAATTGGGTGAACCCACTCCTGCCCGCCTATTTCATAAATTCCCATTCAGACTACAAATTTGTCTTCATGTCCCAGAGACAGGATAGTGGCTATGGCCTGGGTGCCAGTGTCACTGTCTCTCCAGCTATGTAACATGTTGCTTGAGCTCTCTGTACCTCAGTTTCCTCATTTGTAGAATGGGGGTGAATGTATCAGCCTCATAAGAGTGTTAGGAGGAGATGACACATGCAAAGGTTGAGCTCATAGTAAGCACTCAATGAAAGTAGACTGTAGAATGAGAGCGGCTTTGCACATGCTGTTCCCTCTCCCTAGAATGCCTTTCCCCCTTCTTTGCCAGTCTTAAGCCTGCTCATCTTTCCAGGATCTGGTCAGAAGCACCTCCTCAGGGAAGTCCTTCCCTGCCTCCCTCCTCTTCCTCCTAGAGGAATTAGTGAAATGGAAGAGTTTATTAAGTGGTCTGTTGGCACAGGTGTGGATAGCTTTGGGACGCCTATAAGAGCAGCGCAGGGGCGTCTGGGTGGCTCAGTGGGTTAAAGCCTCTGTCTTCGGCTTGGGTCATGATCTCAGGGTCCTGGGATCAAGCCCTGCATCCGGCTCTCTGCTCAGCCAGGAGCCTGCTTCCCCCTCCTTCTCTGCCCACCTCTCTGTCTACTTGTGATCTCTGTCTGTCAAATAAATAAATAAAATCTTTAAAAAAAAAAAAAAAAAGAGCAGTGCAATAACCCGGGGATAGCAAGAGCAAGGAGCCATCCCACACTAGCCCTGAGCCAAGAGGGGAGGGGAGGCTACCAGAACAAGGATGTGGCAGCTACCCTGGTGGTGAAAGAGGCCTGGCTGAAACAGGGGCCTTTAGTAGAAGAATGCAAGGGGTCCCCTGGAAGGAATAGAGAAAATAAATACCATCTCCTCCCAGGCTCCCATTGGCCAAACAACAAGAAGCAGAGGGCAAGGGAGCCTGCTGCCTCCTGGGTGCAGAAAGCCGGTGAGGGGAGGGAGAAATGGGTCCAGATGGGGCAACCAAGAGAAAATCATCACTGCCCGAGGGCGCACTACAGGGTAACCGCATTCAGAATGGGGACTCAGGCTTTCTGGCTCCCGGCATGCATCCAGACATTTGCTGATGGTGAGGTCGAAAGCCCACCCAACAAACACAGAACAGACCCAGCATGGACCCGGCATAGCCTCCGTTATGCCAGCGGCTGGGTCAAATCGCACCCTTAGACTCAAGGTTTTTTCTGGAGCTCTCCTGATCTTATTTGCAGTTCCCTGGGAGCCTTATTGGCTAAGCACCCAGTACACACCGGTCAGATTTGGGTTCAAATCCCAGCTCAGCCACTCCCTAAGAATCCAGGGATAAGTGAAGTCGTGCATCTGCAAAATGGAGCAAATGGAGTTTCACCCAAGGTGGGTTGGGAGGACGGGTTGAGGAAACCCCGCCAAGGGAGCGCCTGCAGGTTGAGGCATGTCTGTGCGCGGCGCCAAGGGGTGTGGTTTTTCTTCCCTTCAATCTTGACCCATCTGTCTTCTTGCGACTTCCTACCAGCCTACCTCCACCCCAAACCTGCAGCCTGCTTGCTGACCTTGCCAGAACCCTCCTGCCTTCTAGTGGATCAAAGTCGAAGAAATTAAAGGCCCAGCGGGATCCCTCCAGACTCCCCCAGCTTAGCAATGCAGGCAATTAAAGAAATCTCTCGGATTTGAGTTCTGAGCAAATCGGATCTTAAAAAAAAAAAAAAAAAAAAAAAAGTCCCAAACTCAAAACCCCACGGAGGAGATAAATCTGGTGTCTCATAAAGCTATTGTTTCAAAATCCTCTGGACATCAGCATTATTGGGAGGTAAGAGTTTTGAGCATCTGAGTCCCAGACAGGGCTGCCCAATCTTTTTCAAAGGGCTCAAGGTCAATGGAGGTGTAAGCAATACAGCTAACCAGACAAATGCAAACCAAGAGACCTTCTACCAAACAACTGGTGTAGATGCTTGGAAAATGTCAAGGTCATGAATGACCCCAAAAAAGAAAGGGGGCTGAGAAACTCTCAGATTAAAAGCGGCGCCTGGGTGGCTCAGTAGTTTAAAGCCTCTGCAGGTCATGATCTCAGGGTCCTGGAATGGAGGCGGTGGGGGCGTGGGGTCCGCTGCTCAGCGGGGAGCCTGCTTCCTCCTCTCTCTCTGCCTGCCTCTCTGCCTGCTTGTGATCTCAGTCCGTCAAATAAAAACTCTTTAAAAAATTAAATAAAAGGGACAAAAATAAATGACAACTAAAAGTACTCTGCGATTCTCAATTATTAAAAAAGGGGGGACAAGTCGAGAAATTTGCTGTTTACTGTAGATTAGATAAGAGTATTGTATCAATACTAAATAACCCGAATTTGATAATTATGCTATAGTTACTAAGACAATTTCATTGTCCCTAGGAGATAAGCAAAGGTAAAAGGCATCACATTAGCAACTTCTTAAATGGTCCAGAAGGAAATAATGTGGATACTTATCTATGGAAAAAGAGGGATGATAGAGGAAAGGGATGTGAATCCTTTGTAATAGTTTTATAACTTTTCTGTAAGAGTGGAAGGGTTTCAAAGTGAGAAGTCTTGTAAAATGCAGATTTTGGAGAGGCACCTGGGTGACTCAGTCTGTCAAGCACCTTCTCTTGGTTTCTGGGGGGGGGGGGGGGGTCCAGGGATGGAGCCTGACTTGGGCTCCACACTCAACATGGAGGCTGCTTGAGGTTATCTCCCTGTCCCCCTGCCTTCTCCCTCTGTTCCTCCACCTGCTCTCACACACGCTCTCTCTCTAAAATAAATAAAGTCTTTAAAAATAAATAAATAAATAAATAAATAAACAAACAAATAAATATATTTAAAATGTAGATTTCTGAGTCCTCTCCTCCTGGAGAGCCCAACTCTTGGATCTTCAGAAGGGCCCAGAATCTGCATTTTTTGCAGCCTTCACCCCCACCCCCACCCCTGGGATTCTGGCACACAGAAAGCCTGACTGTAATTCCAGCTCTGCAGAAAGCTGGAGGCTTCTTTGCCAGTCAGAGGGCAGAAGCACAGCCCCGTATGGTTTTTGCCCTCCTTTCCCCCTGTTTCCAGCAACAACCAGAGCCGATAATGGAGGGGTTTGCAAACCAACAGCATGAGAGGTTCCTCCAGACTTTTGCCAAGAGCAGCGCTCACTCGGAGCTCTAACCCACTTATAATTACACGACTTAAAATACAATTTGCTAAAGACAATCTGCTGGAGAAGGGAGATAGAAATGAACTAAGGGGAAAGGAGCCTGCCTAGACAGGATAAAGGGCGTGGGGGGGGCGGGGGGGTGGAGGCTGGAGGAGCAGAGGTCTCCTGTGTGTGCGCGCTTCATCGGGGATAATGACATTGCTTGGCTTTAATCCTCCTTAGTCGTTTTCATTTGGGGACATTGGCAGCAGCTGCCATTCCTTAATGCATGGGGGGCCCCAGCAGCTTGGCTCGGCTTTGGTGTTCAAATGGGCCAGGCGGCTGTCTCACCAAGACAGGGCTGCCTCTCACAGACGGAGCCTTGGGAAAAGTGACTACACCCCAAAAGGTAATTAGGAGGAAAACAACTCAGGTGGATGTGCAACCCAGCCCAGCCAGAGGCCTCCAAACCACTCTAACTAGGACCCACGGTAAGGAATGCATTTGTAAGACAGCCTGATTTAGCTTATACACACACACACACACACACACACACACACACACACACACACACAATGATGGACAGGAAATGGTCCAGTCTCCTCCAAGGAGGGCTTTGTTAACTTCTGGGAATGCTGTTTCCAGAAAGCCCCCAGCTGTCAGGCCCTTGGGCTGAGTCCCTGCTCACCTGACGGGACCCACCTTGCCCAAGGTCACACCCTTTTCTAGGCAGTGCTCAGATCCAGTGATTTTCTGGGGGAGTGGGGAGGGATAAAGGCCTGGCTGTCTTGGCCCAACGCAGCACAATTCTGAAGAGCCATTTTAACTCCCACGTTCCCTGTGGGGTTAGTCAAGGTCATTGCGGGGCCTCTGTCCCAGCTTGACCTCTCCCCACTGCCCACTCCTGCTTCCTTCCTCTCCCTTCCACAGGCGTTGATCTCAACAATACTCCCTAATAAACCTCCTAAACACTAAATCCTGTCTCAGGACCTGCTTCCTTGAAGAACCTGACCTGGCACGCACATAATTAAAAGCGAGAGTTCTACGAAAACAATATTTATCCTGTGTGCCGTGCATTCTCATATTATCTATTCTGTTTCATTTTTTAAAATGTTGGTCATGACCCACTAAATGGATTTCATGAGTCAGCCATGAAAATTCTAGCCTGGACTACACCCAGTTTGCTAACACTAGCCTGAACGACGCCCATGAAGCATGGACATGGTCAGTGTGTCCTTTGAGCTGTCTTTGGCTGAAAGTAAAAGAATGCCTGAGTAAACATGAATAAAATAATAGATGTTTTCTTTTTTACATAAAAGACATGGCAGCGAGTTTGTTCATAACTTAACAACCTTATAAAAACGCAGATTCCTTCTATTTTTTTTTTTTTTTGTCCCACCATCCTTAACATGTTGGCCATATCTCCTCATAGTCACAAGGTGGTTGCCACTGCTCCAGGCATCATGTCCTCATACAACCACCTCCAAGGGAAGTTGGGGTGGGAAGTATCTCTTCATACATTTCTTTTTAATTCAGGAAGAAAAAAAAAATCTACCGAGGTCCAAGGATCAGATGTCCCCTTGTTTCTCACCAGCCAGATCTAGGTCATTGTTTATGTTTTAATTGGTCTCTGATATCCAATACCTAATTTTCTATTAAAAAGACAAAAAGGTGGATGAAGGTTGGTCAGCAACCAACAAAGTCTACTACAAGTCACATCAGGTATTCCATTTAGCCCTTACTTTTTTTTAGGGTCCAATGTCAAAGACCCTGGAATGAGGGCAGAGTCATTGATCTTAGGCAGATCCACACCAATCATACCACCACTTAGCATCCCATACCAGTGATAGACGACAGTAGCCAACCACAGCAATTTTTTCCATGAAGTAGGAATGTGATATCACAATGTGTTGCCACAAAGTACTCCGTGCACCTGTTACCAATTTATTAGAATTTAGCTGAGATAAAATCTGGTTCCTACTTAGGCCTCTAGACCAGAGGATAACAGTGGAAGCTGATATGAGGAAGATTAACCAGTTTTTGCTCTACATTTTCAGAACACCCTCTGGCTCATGCTATCCACCCTTCCATCCTCACTCAGAATATTTCCAACTTCTGCTGACCTGTCTAAATCTCACTCGTCCTTCAAAGGTGTCCAACTCAAGCCTGACTCCTCCAGGAAGTCTCCCAGGGTATCTCAACCTTGTCTAAAATTATTCATTGAACCCACTGATCGATCTTAACATTACTCAAAGCGGGATGACCAGACAGTGTGTGTCCACTGGTATAATGCAGTGGCCATATCCCTAGGAAGTATTCTTACCCAAAACCAACCTGAATTACATCCATCCTCAAGATTAACTGCCCGTTTCCAAGAAATATAGAGACTAACATTAAATGACACATGGGATGCAATTAGAAGAAGGCTTAGAATGACAAAAACCAAAGAACCAAAGACCTCGCGTCTTAAGCAAGTAAATGACATTTTTTAAAGGAGGAGAAATTTGGTAGATTTGGATCAGTTGTTTGCCACAGTCATGCTAAATAATACACCACGCTAGAATATAGCGATTTAAAATAACAACGGATTCTTTCTCATGAGCCTGTGGTCAGCTGGGTAGCACTTGGGGTCGGGGCCAGGCTGCGCAGCTCTAGGCCGGGCTTGTGCGTGTATCGAAGGTCTGCGGGCAGGTCAGATGAGGACCAGCTGGTCTGGAACGGCCTCATTCGGGAAAGTCCTTCTGCACAAGTTCTCTTACCTCACGGCAAGCTGCCTGAGATGGCTCTTCCGCGGAGGCTGGGGTCCAAAAGAAGAAGCGGCTTTTGCAGGATAACTCACCGGCTGGGCCCGGAAGTCACGCAGCATCACTTCTGCATCCCATTGGCCAAAGTGAGTCCCGTGATCAAGCCCAGGCTCCAAGGGCGGGAAATAGACTCCACCTCTCGATAGGAGAAGCCCGGAAATCGCTTCGCTAAGGCGGTGGCTGTGGAGTGAGGACATTTAGCTCCATCAGTCCAACAGTGGGGTTCATAAGACTACGTGCCTGTCAGCCAAATGCAGTGTGTGCTGGGTTCGGATCCAGCTTTCGGCCCATCATGTGTAAGTAAACCTCACTTTGGTGATCATTAGGGAAAATGGAACACAGACTGAGTTTTAAGTACAACGTGGTATTTGCTTTTTAAATACATTTTCTTTTTAATGTCCTTATTGTTAGAACTATGTACTAAAGTATTTGTAAGTGAAATTATATGGTGTTTGGGTTTTATTTTTAAATATATCAGAGAGGGGCTCCTGGGTGGCTCAGTGGGTTAAAGCCTCTGCCTTCGGCTCGGGTCATGGTCCCGGGGTCCTGGGATCGAGCCCCGCGTCGGGCTCTCTGCTCAGCAGGGAGCCTGCTTCCTCCTTCTCTCTCTCTGCCTGCCTCTCAGCCTACTTGTGATCTCTGCCTGTCAAATAAATAAACAAATAAATCTTTAAAAATAAATAAATAAATAAATATATCAGGGGAAAAAAATAAACACGTGTATGGGAAGGCGGTTAGTGGATGTATAAGGATGGCCAAAGGTTGTAGCTGTTGAAGTTGAGAAATCCACACGCAGGGGTTATATTATTATTCTCACTGCATTTATGTGTGTGTGTGTTTGCAGTTTTCCATAATAAGAAATGTTTTTAAATTGTTCAGCTCTCTTTTGTTCTGGTAGTTTCATAGCGTGTGATGTGATTATCCCTGGTGTTTCCGGAACATCAAAGAGCAAGTCTGAGTTTGGTACTAGCCTGTCTTTAGCATCTATCAAACCCACGTTAATCTCTCCTTATGACAGAGTGAGAGCTGGTCTCAGGTTCCAGAGCCCTCGGTGGGTACAGGATCCAGCAAAAATTTCATATCATTGGTTGATTTTCAGTGCATTTATTTTTTACCATTACCTTCTCTCTACCACGAGTGATGCTGCTTTTCTGTTCACAGATACTCTTTTAAAATACATTTTTAAATACATTTAAAGCTATAGGGATGCCTGGGTGTCTCAGTTGGTTGAGCAGCTGCCTTCGGCTCGGGTTGTGATCCCAGCATCCTGGGATCGAGTCCCACATCGGGCTCCTTGCTCGGTGGGAAGCCTGATTCTCCCTCTGCCTCTGCTGCCACTCTGCCTGCCTGTGCTCGCTCTCTCTCTCTGGCAAACAAATGGATAAAATCTTAAATAAATAAATAAATAAATAAATAAATAAATTTAAGGCTATAAAGAGCGAATTGGATTTCTTTTAAGTAGTTAAAGCCACAGTGGTACCGATGGTAAAGGTTATGGCTAGGATGATGAAGGTGATTGCTTTTGTTAAGGTCAGATACCGGCTTCAGCGAACGATTCCAAGTCTTACCCAGCTTTACCCAGCAGAGTTCTATTTCTTAAGTCACAGCCCGATGCAGGGCAGTCTGAGGGCAGAGGGAATCTCTGCTTCATGGAATCATTCAAGGACCCGTGCTCCCTATGGCTCTGAAACCCTCCAGGCCTTGGAGTCCACTTGGACTTTGTATTCAGCTTGCAGGCTGGAGAAGTGAGAACAAATCCACAGTGTCACGTGGAAGGATTTGGGGACCAGGCCTGAACATGCACACTTCCTTCAGCCCACATTCTATCAGCTAGAACATCATCACATGGCCACATGGGCTGCAAAGGAGGCTAGAAATGTAGCCACATGCTCGGGAAGAAGGGAGTTTGGGTAGCAGCACTACCTGTGTCACGGTGGCCCTCAAATGTAATTTGAGAAGAAGAAGAAAAAAAAAAAAACAGGCTAAAAGATGGAGCCCAAACTCCTCAGCGTGGCTCACAATGGTCTATATGATCCTGGCTGTATTAGTTACCAGAGAATCACTATGAATGACACAGAAAAAAGGATTACAAGGATGAGACTGCACACAATTATGGAAGCTGGTAGAGGCACCTAGGCAATGACCTTGTCTCTGCATCACTTAGATCAGCTGTCAAGGAGGAAGGCTGGGCATGAATGGGACCAAGGCCAAAATGGAGCCTGGGCGGATGAACTTGGAGCCATGAGAACAATTGAGAGAACCAACTGGAATCTGTGTCCACAGTCCCTGGGGTCCTGCACCAACCTTCTGAGCATAAAAAATCATGGCTTCATTTCCACCTTCCACATCTCACACAGATCTCTCTGTGGCCAGCCCAGAACCATATAGGGAAGGTAATCCTGGAAAATGACTTCTAGCCTAGCTGAACACAGTAGAAGCTGTACTGTTCACGGACCTGTCGAACACTCTGGCTTCATCCTACACAACTCCTTGCACTCCAGACCATACCTTCCGTGTTAGCCATGCCAGCTACTTCCATTTTTTCAACTCTACCAGGTGTTTCCTCACTTTATCTAATCTGTTCCCTCTCCCTGGAATGTTCTTTCCTGTCCTTGTCTTGTGCCTAAAACCTTCTCAACCTTTAAGATCAGGTCCAACATCACCTCGTCCAGGAAGTCTTCCTTGTACTCCCAAGTAGAGATGGGAGAGTTGTACAGCCATGAATACAGAGAATTTTGTGCATTGTGCCATGTGATCCTTCTCCATAAGCCTTAAAATCTGCAGCAAAGTTCTGAAAAGCACTAAATGTGACCATGATTGAGTTTCTTCTCAAAATTAGCAACGAGGCTTGACTTCTCACCTCTGTTTGGCTCAGGATGGAGGCAAGAGAGCTCAGACAGGCTCAAGAGCTCTGAGACAGGGAGACACATGGGGAAAGAGAGAAGCAGGAATAAATAAAATATAGGAACAGATAGAAATTGTAGGGAGCCCTTCCCAGACCTGGAAGTTGGGTCTATAACATATTTAACGAAATCTCTAAAGGGGCAAGAGCAGCCCATTACACACGTGATAGATTGGATTATCCCTCTCAGTTCTTCACTCTCTTCCCCCATATAGACTTGAAGTACACAAGAGTGAGGCAAATATATTTCCCTGTCCTGTTGATGTTGGACTTGGACACATGATTTTTTTTTCCAGGCAATGGAATGTGGGTACAAGGGACTAGTTCGAGTGCTAGTTCTGAGCCAAAGTGTTAAGAAACTTGACATGCATCTACTCGCCCCCTTGCACTTCTCCCATTCCCCACGAAAGGAACATGCCTAAGCAGTTGCTGATCCAGACAAGATGAAAACATGTAGCTAAAACATGTGAACTCAGCTGCAGCCAGGAGCCAAGCCCAGGTGATTCTGCAGGGCTGCAGTTCACCTGTAGACCAAATGAGCAAGAAAATCAATGTGCATGGTGTTGTTGTTGAACAGCTGAATTGAGACATAATTAACATTCAAGATAATTCACCCATTTAAATAGAATAGTGTTTTTTCTTTTTTTTAGTATATGCACAGTTGTGCAACCATCTCTATGATCAGTCTTAGAACATTTTCATCCTCCCAAAAAGGAAACTCCCATCCATAGCATTAGTGGTGTTTTCCCATTTCCCTGTTTACTGTTACACAGTGTTATCGGGGCAATAGCGGACACATACACGGGTATCAGAAATGCGTCCAGTGCAAACAAGTCCACATTTTTTTAATTAAAAAAAATTTTTTTTAAGTAACTTCTGTGTTCAATGTGAGGCTCGAACTCATCACCCAGAGATCAAGAGTCGCATGCTCGACTGACTGAGCCAGCTGGGCACCCCAAGAAGTCCACAATTTTGTATTCTTGTAGGAGTTCAGGGTAGGAAAGCTTTACATGCACACATCCATGCAGACCTCCGGACACATGTCCACACAACATAGGCTCAGACACACTTCTGCTTTCACACATTTAAATGTATCACACTCCTATACTCAAAGACTCACACTCATCTTCACTGATGGAAAGATTCATATACAAGACTCATTTGCACACACTCACAATTACACACTTGTAGACACACACCCCTGGACTGCACTTGCCTGAGCTCCAGTTATTTAGACAATTTTTTCCATATCCACATGTAACACATTTTTTTCCTTAATTGTTTTCTTTAAATGACTAACATTTTTATTTAAGTAAATTTGTTTTTAAAGGAAAGTGCTGTAAATAGACGGTCTTCATCTTTCCCATTGGCTCTTGCCTCTGCTTTTGGCCACACCCAATCCTACCCAGTATATGTGGGGGTGGGGGGATCCTGGGCCACTACCTCCAGGAAGCTGCCTGACCAGTGACTTGCAACAGGCAGCTGCACAGGACCCAGCACTTAGATGGACCTCTTGCTTACATTAACGCTCTACTGTAAGCATTTGGAAACTCTTAATAATTTATTAATTAGAATGACAATGTATTTTCATTTTGGAGGGGGCCCCATAAATTCTGTAGTCTCTCCTGCCCACGACCACTGAATATTCCAGCTTCTGGGAGGCTTCCTGAGGTAGCAGCTCCTCCCGTGCACTGAGTCAGGGAAGGTCACAGCTTACACAGCCCAGGCCTCGGAGTCTAGGCAGATAGGAGTTTGAATCTTGGCTCCATTTACTGGCTGAGGAAGCTTGGGACAGCCTGACCTGACACCCACAGGAACCAGGACAAGAGTACCCATGAAGGCCTGCAGGCCATGTGTCTAAAATTCTTCAGGGTATAAATCAAGCTTCCAAACTGTCAAATAAAATATATTCTAACGTCCTATTTGAACAAATACACCTTCCTTATAAGAAAGGGAAAGATTATGTGTAAACCTATGGCTTATGTCCTCAAATTGGCAAAATATCCATGATGAGTGGATTAAATATCAATGATGAGTGGACTGTGCATGCCTGGATATTATATTGATGTGCCAGTGTTGTCTAAATTAATGATTTTAAAAGACGTACATAACTGGGGCACCTGGGTGACTCAGTTGGGTAAGCGCCTGCCTTCAGCTCAGGTCATGATCCTGGGGTCCAGGGATCGAGTCCCACATCGGGCTCCTTGCTCAGCAGGTAGCCTGCTTTTCCTGCTTGCTGCTTCCCCACTTGTGCACTCTCTGTCTCTCTCTTTCACACACACACATGTGCACACACACTGACAAATAAATAAATAAAAATCTTAAAAAAAAAAAAAAAAGGCAAACAGGTGTGGGTCAAGGGTGGAATCTCACCAGACATTCAGCTAGGGAACAACCTGTTTCCAGGTGGTAAGCTAGGATTCAATTCTTCATGGGCTGGCCGACCCCAGAGCCTCAGTTCCTTGCTGGGTGCTGTCTAGAGGTTGCCCTCAGCTTTTTTTTTTTTTTAAACCATGTGGGCCTCTCCATATTGTGGCTTACTTCATCAAAGCTAGCAAAGGAGAGCATCAATCTAGGAGAATCTGCAAGAAAGACAGTGGTTACAGCTGATGCAAGGTAATTACAGATGTGAAATCCCATCACAGGTGCTATATTCTCCTGGTTAAAAAAGCAAGTCACAGGTCCCATCCCCACTCCAGGGGAGAAGACGACACAGGAGTATGAATTCCAGAAGCTGAGAATTATGTGAGACATTTTAGAATCTGCTCCCTACAGAGGCCGTGTGCAGTTTTTACAGAAATGGCTCTCGTGTGTATACCTCCAGAACCACAAAATGGAACGCAAAAAGCAGCCCAAGTTCCTTCTGCATTCCTCCTGTCGGAGAGGAGAGATCTTGCAAGTTAATTCATTTGTCTTTGCTTTTATCTAAGTGCTTGCAACTCTCCATTATCCCTGTGCTAGAGGCAAAACTGGAAAGCCCATCTCCAATTTGGCAACCACATAACCCATGACCCCGAATTCGGACACGACTGTTATTTTGAGGTCATGATCTAAGAGATGTGGAAAAGCTTTTCCCCGGGCCCCAAAGGGTGTTCTTCGGGAGAGTGGATGTTTAGGATCACAAAGTGGTTCTGGAAGAGCTCTGCAGGCCAGAGTTTGAGTGACAGAAGCCCCATGGATTTTTAGTAAATTCTTCCTTTGCATGTGTGTTTGTAAGACTCATGGCTTCTTAAGCATCCTCAAACATGGCGGCTATTTCCCCCAGGAGGGGTGATCCGAGAGAGAGAGAGAGAGAGAGAGCGCGCGCAAGCGTCCAAGAACAGGAAGCCACAATGCCTTTTATGATGAGTCTTGGAGTTCACACACCATCGTGTCTGCAATATCATTCTGGTTCAGACCCAGGTCAATCCTACTCAAGTGGGAGCATCCCACACAAAGGTATTGTAGTAACAGAGTTCTAAAATCGTCCCCATGCTTACTATTCCCTCGTGTACATGCGCTGTGGAATCTCCTCCCCTTGAGTGTGAGTGGGACCTGTGAATACATGGATGTCACTCATGATTATGTCCGGTTACAGGGTAGAAGAGTTTTCTGCAGATGTAATTAAGGTCCCTAATCAGTGGATTTTGAGTTCCTCAAAGGGGAAATACTCTGCGGGTTGTGCTGACCTGATCAGGTGAGGCCTTTGAAGAGATCAGACTGATTCTGGAGGAAGCAAATGGCTATGTTTGAACTGCCTGTGAGGGAGGCCATGAGGCCAGGCTTCGAGAAGAGCCACCGGGAGCTGAAGGTGTTGCCCTGTGGATAACTAGCAGGAGAACAGAGCCCTCCATCCCAAAGCCAGAAGGAAAAGAGCTCTGTCAACCACCCATGTGCTTTGAAGAGATCTCTGAGACTCAGGGGAGATCACAATCCCCACCAACACCTTGATTTCGGCCTTGGGAGACCCTGAGAATAAGCAAGTATTGTTTTAAGTTGCTCAATTTATGTCAATCTGTTACACAGCAGTAGAAAACTAGTATCAGTGTGACTATTAGAAGGCAACAATTTTGGGGGGCTGTCCTAAGGACTAACTGCCAAAGCTCGATATTGTCAGACCTTTGAATTTTTGTCTGTCTTGCTGGTGTCCATGCACTTTTCTTCCCTCTCTTTCCTATTCACAACCTTCTTTACACTTCACTCAGTCACTCCTGTCTTGATTCATTCATTCCACAAACAATTCTGGGTCCCCTACTCTGTTCACACCCAGAACAGATTGATGGGGACATAGAAGTGAGTCGTGTGTGTTCCCTGATCTCTAGGACCTCCAGTCTGGAGCAGCAAGCATTCCGTGGTCTTCCTCGGCCCCCTTAGGATTCCTCCCAGCATAACTCACATATGGTTCAGACCCCAGAACCTTCCAGAGGCCCGTTTCGGTACATTGTTCCACACCCAAACCATAAATTCAGCCCCAAAGCATTAGGTACAACAGATTTTTCTCGAATTCCAAGTTGAGACCAAGGACAGTATTATATTACATATTAGAAGCCAAATGTTACCAAACTTCTATATTAAACTTTTCTCTCTCCCCAAGCTCTATTATTCAGGAAATCGTCTCCCACTCACCGCAGCTAAACATCTTTCTTATTTGGGCAAGTTCTGTTTTATTTTCATATCCCCCTTGGCAAAACAGAAGTCTTGCGAGAAACCAAACCAATGCGGAGGTGGGTGGATAAGGGGGTTTGCCTCCATAGTTCTGCAGACAGCTCCACCCCTGTGACCTTGAATGAGGTACTCGCTGTCCCAGTTTCCTGGCCTGCATTCTGCCAAAGGCCCTAAGGGAGGAAGAGCAACTCCCTGGGGACCCCAGCTAAGCTTTTGAAGTTCTTGGAAGAAGGCGTTAGGTAAACAGCAAATCCGGGTAATGCTGTCTGAGGGCCTTCAGAGTGAGGACATTGGAGCATAAGGTCTAAGGCTCTGTGGACGGTGTCGAACATCTACTTCCAGAAACCACTACAGCCACCCGAGCCAGAGCCCCTCAGAGCCCTTCTGGGTTTGAGACGGAGCGGCTTGCTGGGTGTCCCACCACCATTCTAGAAGCCAGTCCCCGCCTCGCCTGGTGACAAGCATCATCACCCTCTTGTCTCTTGAAGAGGGATCTGTCTTCACTCACTCCCACACAATCTCATCCAGTCTTGTGGCTTTTAATACCGTCAACGGGATGATTCATCAGTCTCCTGCCCCGCCTTCTCCCCTGAGTCCCAAGCTCATTATCCAGCCACTAACCAATATGTCCACTGGGATGTCTAATGGGCAGAGCACACTTCCTGGGTCCAAAGTGGAACTGCATTTCCTCCTCCTCTCTCCCCAACCACCCCCACTTGAACCTGTCCCCATCCTCCCATCTCAGTAAATGACTCCATCACCATGCACCCAGCTGCTGGATTCAGAAACCAAGGAGTTGTCCTTGATTCTTCTTTTTCTCCCATCACCCAACCATAATTCATCAGCAAGTTTTATCAGCTCTCCTTTCAAAATGCTTCCCCATTCTGTTTGTTTCCAGGTCACCACCCTCTCAGGCCTCCTCAGTGTGCCACCTTCTTCCTCTCTTGCAACCCCAAGATCTATTCTCCACATAGCAACGTGAGAAAATATTATTCCCGTACTTAAACCCTCCAAGACGTTACTCGGCTGGCAGGACCAAGTGTGATCTGGCACCTGTCTTCATCTTGAACTTCATCTCTGACCAATCTCCTTTGTATTCTGCTCTAGCCACACCATGCTAGCCATTCTCTCTGTTCCCTAAACAAACTTGACCCAACCTCAGGGCCTTTGCATATACTGTTCCCTCTGCCTGGAATCCTCTCCTCTCTACCATGTGTTTGTGTACCTCACTCCCTGCCATTCAGATTTAGTCCAAAGGTCAGCTCCTTATAGACCCTGTCTCCGTCTGAAGTTGACCCACCCACCTTCACTCTTCTCCAGCCACTGCCTAGTAGCTAAATTCCTAATACTATCTAATTATATTATCTTTGTTTGCCTACTTATTTGTTTAGACTGTCTTCCTCACTAGAGTTTCAGCTCTGAGGAGGCTGTCTGGTTCACTGTTCAATCCTCAGCCCTCAACCAATGCCTGACATACAGGACCTGCTCAAGAAACAGCTCTCAAGTTCACTCATTCATTCAGTCAGCATATATACTTTGAGTGCTTACAGCTTAATGCATAACCACAGATAACCAAGGATAACCAAGATGTCTGGCATCAGTGGTTTCAAAATCAGGCTGTACCATTACCCAGCTCTGGCCTTCCCAATCAGAGACTGTTTCCTCATCCATAAGATGGGAATGACAGTGCCTATTTGGCATGATTGCAATGAGAATTAACTTGTAAAAGGCTACCGGGCAGCCTGACACATAGTAGGGACTCATTACATAATGAGTACTTTTCATCAATGACCAAGGGTGAACTTGTCTGCTAGAGTAGTGACCTGGTGGTGACCAGGCCTGGAGGCTCTGAGGCCCCCATGGAACAACTGATTGCTCACATGGGAGGGAGATCAATGTGGGTGAGGGGACACTAAGATCTACCAGTCACCCACTTGGACACAGGAACAAGGGGGAAAGGACTGTAAGCGATCCAGAGCACCTTCTTGAAATAACAGAGTGGAAACATCTTCCAGGACACTGAATGGCACCCCAGAGACAATGGCACCAACCTCCTTGACTCCCCAGTCAAGCCAAGAAATATTTCCCGTTCTTAGAGCCCTGCTTCCCACCCAGCCCACCTAAGGGTGGGCCAGCTGGGGCAGAGAGATGTCTGGAGGGAGTAAAAGATACCAGACTTCTGGGCAAGGTTTGAAAATAGAAGTTGTTCTTCCACTCAGTAGAAAGCTGAGCAACCACCAAAAGCATAAGGATGCTTTTTTTTAAAGCTTTTTTTTTTTTTTTTTAAGTAATCTCTACACCCAACCTAGGGCTTGAACCCAGAACCTGAGATCGAGAGTCAGATACTCTACTGACTGAGCCAGCCTGGCACCCTGGGAGGACACTCTTTATGCACTGATGTGAGTGATCACTCAAAATTTTAAAAGGACTATGAAATATAACATATGTACATGTGCTATATTCTCTGGAAGAACACATAAGAAAGTTAGTGGTGTGGGGCGCCTGGGTGGCTCAGTTGGTTAGGAGGCCACCTTTGGCTCGGGTCATGATCCTGGGGTCATGGGATTGAGCCCCACATCGGGCTCTCTGCTCAGCGGGAAGCCTGTTTCTCCCTCTCCCACTCCCCATGCTTGTGTTCCCTCTCTCACTGTGTCTCTCTCTGTCAAATGAATAAATAAAATCTTTAAAAAATAAAAAAAAAATTTAAAAAGTTAGTGGTGGCAGCTCTCTCTTGGAGCAGAAATGAATGGTTGGGACATAGGAAGGAAGGTAGACTTCACACTAAATGCCCCTTCATGGGCATTTTGAAGGTCGAATCCCTTGAATGTAATACTTATTCAAAAATACTTAAAATTTGACAAGAAAAATGCAATTGCTACCCATGTTGGGGAATTGCTTTAGCCCTCCTCTCTCACCCAAGGGATTAAAGGAGAGCATACTTCCAGAATGATCTATCTAAAAAGTAAAACTGTTTCTATTCCTCTTTCTGTCACTTCTCTGGTTAAAGTCCTTTAATGACACATCACTGAACATGTTGTATAACCTCAAAAAAAAGTATTTGTTGGATGAGTGAGTAAATAAGTGAACCAATCCCCTTTCATCTCTTAATTTTTATGTACTGATATGGAAAAAATTCATGTTAAGTGAAAAAAGAAAATTGCAAAATATTAAGTCAAGGCTGATACCATTTTTGAAAAATAAGATAATTACATATACATAAAATTATATTGCATATTAGTATACTCATGTATATATTCACATATTAGCATAAACATGTATATGATTGTTGGTGTAGAAAAAGAAAAAAATCTAGAAAGACCCCGAACTTGCTGGTTCTATATATTGATCTTAGTAATAATTATATGAGTATAAATGTAGGTAAAATTCATCCATCTGCACCTAACAATTGGAGATATATATATATATATATATATATATATATATATATATATATAATTATAGCTTAGTTTTTAAAAGGAAAAAAGATATACCCCAAATATTATTAGATGCCATCTTCTGGGCCAGTTGGGATGATGGGGGACTTCTGATCTCCAATGTATAGCTGAGTATTTTACAACAAGCACACAAGTATGAATCCTCCCTACACTGAGTCAAATGCTCTAGAAACACCTTAGAGTTGATTCTATCACAACACCTGACTCACTTGTCCATCTCACCATTCACCTGTGAACCTCTGCTGACAGAGTAGAGTAATAGGGCCACATAAGTCACAGACTGTCTGGAGCCACCAGAAGCTGGAAGAGGTAGGGAAGGATCCTGCAGTCCCCCCTCCCACCTTGGTTTCAGCCACATGACACTGATCTCAGACTTCTGGCTTCCAGAAGAATAAGAGAGTAAATTTCTGTTGTTTTAAGCCACCAAGGCTGTAGAAATTTGTTACAACAGCCTGAGGAAACAAACATGATTGATATCTCCTTTCTAGAAAACAGTTTGGCAAAACCAAATTATAAAGTTGGTTATGTGCATAATGATGAGCCAGCAACTTTACTTGGGATAAACCCTGAAGAAACACTTGTTCACATCCACCAGAAGGCATGTGTAAGCACGTTCCTTGCAGCATTGTTTATACTGACAAAACCTGGGGACAGGTTACATGCTCACACCCAGAAGAATGGATCACCATGGCATACCCACATCATGGAAGAAAGAGTACACAGCCGGGAAATGAACACACTGCAGATGTTTGTGACAACAAGCAAAAATTTCACATACCTAAAGCTAAGTGAAAGAAGCAAGTCACACACAAAAAATATGAACGGTATGACTTTGTTTACATAAAGCTCAAAAACAGGTTAGAACTAAACAATACATTGTTTTGGTGTTTGAACTATAAAGAAAGGAGAGGACTAATTAAAACAAATTTCCAGGGTCACCTGGGTGGCTCAGTGGGTTAAAGCCTCTGCCTTTGGCTCAGGTCATGTCCCAGGGTCCTGGAATCAAGTCCCGCATTGGGCTCTCTGCTCAGCAGGGAGCCTGCTTCCTCCTCTCTCTCTCTCTCTGCCTGCCTTTCTGCCTACTTATGATCTCTGTCAAATAAATAAATAAAATCTTAAAAACAACAACAACAACAACACATTTCCAGACAGTGGTTATTAGAGGGAAGGAAAGGTCTGCGGTGAGGGTGGGGGAACACACCAGAGGCTTCTGGGTAAGTTGACCATGTATTTTGTTGCCTACCTAGCATCCCCCTTTGGGGGATGAAAAGGAGGGTGCTAGTTACAATTATGGCAGAAAACAGGTACAAATCTAAACTGTCCCAAACAAACCAGAACATACGATCACCCTACTTCTGGGACACATAAGATTTTCTTGCATTGCCTGGTTGGTGTGGATATGGGTATTTGTTTTATTAGTGCTTTTCAGCCTACACAAATTCATTATATGACAAATTTCAGAATCTTTTTTTAATAACCAAATGAATGAATAAGGTGGGTTCCAGAATCAGTTCAGTTTTTAGTCACAACTCCAGATACAGAAGCCCACTCTTGACTAAATTCAGCAGAAAGGGAATTTATTACAGGGAGAGTGCTGAGCTCACACAATTGCCAGGAAGGCTGGAGAAAGAGGTCAGAAAATAGGCACAAACAGAAGGCAGGCTCACAGCAGGGCCCACGGCCAGAAGCTTGCCTGCACCAGGCTCCAGAGGACACAGGGCTCCTCCCACTGCGGCTGGGGCTCCTCACCCAGCCCGGCCAGGCCAAGGGACACTCCTGGCCAGGCCAAGGGACACTCCTGCCAACCTCCCTGCTACTGCGGTCCCTGGAGTCCAGATGGCGTTTCCATTTCTACATACACTCTAAATTTCGCCTTGTCCCTGTTGCTTTGCTGACTCCACGGTCAAATCCCTCAGTGGGTGCATCAGACTGGTCGAGCCAGCTGCCAGGGATGCTGAGACAGTGAGTACTGGCCAACTTCTTTGGGAGCGGGCCCTGCCTGCCCCCAGGAGAGCCAGTATCTGGGGAAGTCCCCGATTCACGATGAGAGTGCAGAGAAAGGCTCAGCAGCTGTAAAATGGAAAGCCCACGATGTTTGGGGGGTGCGTCAGAGACTAGGGACGGAAGCCAAGATGGAGCCGAGTGGATCGAGAGGGTCTTAAAGGTGGCCAAATTCTAGAATTTTAGAATTCCTCTCACAAGCAGGGCTCAGATTAAGACTTAGAGTGAGGTTACTGCAGTTAACACTTGAGTCGGTGTTAGGGTTACTGTTAAGAGAAGTGGCCAGACATTGAAAACAAACCGCTATAACCAACCTGCCCCCCTCCCCCTTCTCTGGACCCTGTGTCTAGACCGACTGGGTCACTGATTGGATCAGACCTGGTCACCTGACCCAAATCTAGTCAACCCATTGGCTGTCCAGTAACCAATTAGAGACGCTGTCTCCCCCAGGCGCTCCCTAAGTTCCACAATGGGTGCTATACCTGCTGTCTCTGTCGTTTTGTTTTGTTTTTATATGACAACCTTAGGTGAAAAGAAATACCGTTCATTAAGTAGCTAGTGCCAGACAACGTAGTAAGTCTCTATGGCCCAATAACTTAGACTTTGAAAAGGTAAATTGAAAGAAAAAAATTTTATTTCCTTCTTAAATAGCCACAATTGCTGTCTACTGGGATGAATGTGCCTGTTGGGGCACTGCACGAATTCTCAAATCTTGGAAGTAGATTGGTCTACACCTTCTTTCCTGTTCCAGGTTGATTTTCAAGTAGTAATTGCTTTTTATTACAACAGTCATAGAAAATCCACCTTGCAAAGATATGACATCATGGAAAGGAATGTCTTGCGATCTAACACCGAAACTCGCTTGAGCTACCTGGAGCTACTAGTTCAAGAGGCATCAGAGAGGTGTCAACTATCCCTGGTTTTGCCTTAAAAATGCAAAATACGACGCGGTGCCCCCGTGAGCTTGCTGCGGAGCCCCTGGGTGTGTTGGCACACAATTTAAAAATTGCTGCTTTAAAGCATAAACTAAGAAAGGAGCTGGTCAAATCAGAGTAAGGTCAGATGTTTTCATGCTGACAAATAATCAGAGACGACTTATTTGCAAAGAGGAAAGGAGAATCAAACTACAGACAAGCCAATAGGCCACAGAAGAAGCAAAAAAGAGAGGGCAGTCACCTGAGGGCAGCACTGCCTGCTATTGGATTCCATGATCTCACCCTAGCATCCATGTCTGACCTTGAGCTCCTGATCTGTTGCCCTAAACGAGTGCCTCCCGCCATCTTTCTCAGACTCAGGGAGTGGTGGCAGCTCCATTCTTTCATTGCTCAGGCCAAAATTTTGGCTCATCCTGATTCCTTGTCCTTTTGGGATCATCCTTAACTCGCTTATTCTCTCTCACATCCCACACCCAATCCAATCTTTAGCAAATCCTGTTGTCATTTGCCTTCGACATCTATCCAGAATCTGACCACTTCTATCTCTGTGTGATTGATCTAGCCACCATCACCTCTCATTTGGAAACGCTGTGACTGCCTCACTGCTTCTACCTGGTCTATTCTCAATGCAGCAGCCAGAGGGTTTTTGTTTTGTTTTGTTTTGTTTGTTTTGTTTATCACACATGATTTTTTTATTTCCTGCTTCATCATAGTCATATAGGTTAATTTTACATTCTATTTTGTAATAATACATATATACCTTTATTTTACTATTAAAGTAATACTTTTTAAAAGTTAACAATAGAAAATTTATATGTATAAAGTATATAGATATAATACATATGCATATATATATATATATATATATATATATCAGTAGAAAGTTTATATATATTACCTATAATCAATATTGCTTACTTGATATTTGGGAGGTTTTTTTGTTTTATTAGTTTTTTTTAAATTTAAATTCAATTAATCAACATATAATGTATTATTAGTTTCAGAAATAGAGTTTAGTGATTCATCAGTCTTATATAACACTTATATAATTCCAGTGTTCATTACTTTACATGCCTTCCTTAATGCCCATCACCAAGTTACCTCCTCCCCTTCAGCAACCCTGTTTGTTTCTTATGACTGAATCTCTTATGGTTTGACTCTCTCTCTGAAATAAAACTGCTTGTTTTATTTTTTCCTCCCTTCCCCTATGATCCTTTGCTTTGTTTCTTTGACACATCAGTGAGATCATATATTTGTCTTTCTCTGATTGATTTATCTCATTTAGCATAATACCCTCTAGTTCCATCCACATCATTGCAAATGACAAGATATCATTTTCTTGATGGCTACATAGTATTCCATTGTGCATATATACCATATCTTCTTTATCCATTCATCTGTCAGTGGACATCTGGGCTCTTCTCTAGTTTGGCTATTGTGGACTTGGCTGCTATAAACACTGGGGTGCATGTGCCCTTTTAGATCACTACATTGTATCTTTGGGGTAAATTCCTAGTAGTACAATTGCTTGGTTGTCGGGTAGCTCTATTTTCAAATTTTTGAGGAACTTCCATGGTAGTTTCCAGAGTGGCTACACCAGCTTGCATTCCCACCAACAGTGTAGGAGGATCCCCCTTTCTCCAAATCCTCACCAACATCTGTCATTTCCTGACTTGTTAACTTTAGCCATTCTGACTGGTGTGAGGTGGTATATCATTGTGGTTTTGATTTGTATTTCCCTGGTGCTGAGTGATGTGGAGCAATTTTTCATGTGTCTATTGGCCATTTGTATGTCTTTGGAGAAATATCCATTCGCATCCTCTAACCATTTCTTGATTGGATTATTTTTTCCTTGGGTGTTGAGTTTGATAAATTCTTTATACATTTTATATACACTAGCCCTTTATCTGATAAGACTTCTTCTTTTTTTTTTTAAAGATTTTATTTATTTATTTATTTGACAGACAGAGGTCACAAGTAAGCAGAGAGGCAGGCAGAGAGAGAGGAAGGGAAGCAGGTTCCCTGCTGAGCAGAGAGCCCGATGCGGGGCTCAATCCCAGGACCCTGGGATCATGACCTGAGCTGAAAGCAGAGGCTTTAACGCACTGAGCCACCCAGGCACCCCTATCTGATAAGACTTTTGCAAATGTCTTCTCTCATCCTATTGGTTGTCTTTTGGTTTTGTCGACTATTTCCTTTGCTTTGTAAAAGCTTTTTATCTTGAAGTTGTAATAGTTCATTTTTTGCCTTTGTTTCCCTTTCCTTTGGAAACATGTCTAGCAAGAAGTTGCTGTGGCCAAGGTCACAGAGGTTGCTCCCTGTGTTCTCTAGAATTTTGATGGATTCCTGTCTCACATTTTGGTCTTTCACCCATTTTGAGTATCTATTGTTGTGTATGGTATAAAAAAATGATCCAGTTTCATTCTTCTGCATGTGGCTGTCCAATTTTCCCAACATCATTTTGTTGAAGAGACTGTCATTTTTCCATTGGATATTCTTTACTGCTTTTTCGAAGATTAGTTGACCATAGAGTTGAGGGTTCATTTCTGGGTTCTCTATTCTGTTCCATTGATCTGTGTGTGTTTTTGTGCCAGTACCATGCTGTTTTGATGATTATAGCTTTGTGATTGATCTTGAAGTCCAGAATTGTGATTCCACCAGATTTGGTTTTCTTTTACAAGCCTTTGGCTATTCAGGGTCTTTTCTGGTTCCATACAAATTTTAGTATTACTTGTTCCCTCTGTGAAAAAAGCTGCTTGTGTTTTGATAGGGATTGCATTGAATGTATAGATTGCTCTAGGTAGCATCAACATTTTAACAATATTTGTTCTTCCAGTCCATGAGCATGGAATGTTTTTCTTTTTCTTTGTGTCTTCCTCAATTTCTTTCATGAGTGTTCTATAGTTTTCTGAGTAGAGATCCTTTGCCTCTTTGTTTAGGTTTAGGTTTATTCCTAGGTATCTTCTGTTTTTTTGGTGCAATCATAAATAGGATCAACTTCTTAATTTCTCTTTTTTCTGTCTCATTGTTACTGTACAGAAATGTAACTGATTTCTGTGCTTTGATTATATCCTCCCACTTAGCTGAATTTCTGTATGAGTTCTAACAATTTTGTGGTAGAGTCTTTTGGATTTTCCACACAGAGTATCATGTCATCTGTGAAGAGTAAGAGTTTGACTTCTTTAACAATTTGGATGCCTTTTATTTCTTTTTGTTGTCTTATTGCTGAGGCTAAGACTTCTAGTACTATGTTGAACAGCAGTGGTGATAGTGGACATCCCTGCTGTGTTCCTGAGCTTAGGGGAAAACCTCTCAGTTCTTCCCCATTGAGAATGATATTCACCATGGGCTTTTTGTATATAGCTTTTATGGTATTGATGTATGTTCCCTTTATCCCTACACTGTGAAGAGTTTTAACAAAGAAATGGTGTTGCACTTTGTCAAATGTTTTTTCTGCATCTATTGAGAGGATCATACCCTTTCTTTTATTAATATAGTATATCACATTGATTGAACCACACTTGCAGCCCAGGAATAAATCCCACTTGGTCGTGGTAAATAATCCTTTTAAAGTACTGCTAGATCCTGTTGGCTACTATCTTGGTGAGTAGTATTTTGGCATCCATGTTCATCAGGAATATTGGTCTGTAATTCTCCTCTTTGGGGGGTCTTTTCTGGTTTGGGTTCAAGGTAAATCTGGTCTCATAGAAAGAGTTTGGAAGTTTTCTTTCCATTTCAATTTTTTGAAACAGCTTCAGAAGTATAAGTATTAATTCTTCTTTAAATGTTCGGTACAGGGGCACCTGGGTGGCTCAGTCATTAAGCATCTGCCTTCAGATCAGGTCCCAGGATCCTGGGAACGAGTGCTGCATCAGGCTCCCTGCTCAGTGGGGAGACTGCTTCTCCCTCTCCTGCTTCCCCTGTTTGTGTTTGTTCTCTTGCTGTCTTTCTCTGTCAAATAAATAAATAAAATCTTAAAATAATAATAAAATGTGAAAAAAGTCTTCATTTTTTAAAGTAAAAAATGAAATGGCCCTGGATTCTTGTTTGTTGGGAGATTTTTGATTACTGCTTCAAATTCCTTGCTGGTTGTGGATCTGTTCTGGTTTTCTATTTCTTCCTGGTTCAGTTTTAGTAGCTTATACATCCCTAGGAATGAATCTGTTTTTCCAGCTTTCCTAATCTGATGGCATATAGTTGCTCATAGTATGTTCTTATAATTGCTTATATTTCTTTGGTGTTGGTTGTGATCTCTCCTCTTTCATTCATGATTTTATTTATTTGGGTCCTTCAACTTTTCTTTTTGGTAAGTCTGGCTAGGGGGTTATTGATCTTATTAATTCTTTCAGAGAACCTACTTTCATTGATCTGTTCTACTGTTCTTTTGGTTTCTAGTTCATTGATTTCTGTTCTAATCTTTATTAATTCTCTTCTCATGCTGGGTTTAGACATTATTTGCTGTTCTTTCTCCAGATCCCTCCAGGTATAGGGTTAGGTTGTGTATTTGAGACCCTTTCTTGTTTCCTGAGAAAGACTTGTTTTACTATATATGTCCCTCTTAGGACAACCTTGCTGTACCTCAAAGGTTTTGAATGGTTGTATTTTCATTTTCATTTGTTTCCATGAATTTTAAAATTTCTTCTTTAATTTCCTGGTGGACCCATTCATTCTTTAATAGGATGCTCTTCAACATCCATGTATTTGAGTTCTTTCCAAATTTCCTCTTGTGATTGAGTTCAAGTTTCAAAACAAAATTGTGGTCTGGAATGTGCAGGGAATGATCCTAATCTTTTGGTATCAGTTGAGACCTGATTTGTGACCCCGCATGTGATCTATTCTGGAGAATGTTCCATGTGCCCTTGGGAAGAATATGTATTCCATTGCTTTAGGATGGAATGCTCTGAATATACCTGTGAAGTCCATTTGGTGTGTCATTCAGAGCCCTTGTTTCCTTGTTGGTCTTCTGCTTTGATAATCTGTCCATTGCAGTGAGGGGGGGCATTTAAAGTACCCTATGTATTATTATCGATGTATCTCTTTAATTTTGTTATATTTATATTAGGGGCATGTTAGAGGCATAAATATTTACAGTTGTTACATCTTTTTGTTGGATAGACCTTTTAATTATGATCTAGTGTACTTCCTCATCTCTTATTACAGTCTTTGGTTTAAAAACTAATTTGTTTGATATAAGGGTTGCTACCTCAGCTTTCTTTTGATGTCCATTAGCATAATGAATGGCTTTCTACCCCCTCACTTTCAATCTGGAGGTTTCTTTGAATCTAAAATAAGTTTCTTGCAGATAGCATATGAATGGGTCTTGCCTTTTGACAGAAAGAGAGAGAACACAAAAAGTAGGCATAAGAGTGGGAGAAACAGGCTCCCTGCAGGACTTGATTCCAGGACCCTGGGATCATGACCTGAGCCAAAGGCAGACGCTTAACGACTAGCCACCCAGGCGCTAGGGTCTTGCTTTTTTATCCAATATGATACCCTGTGTCTTTTAACTGGGGACATTTAACCCACTTACATTCAGAGTAACTATTGAAAGTTATGAATTTAGTGCCATTGTATTACCTGTAAAGTCACTGTTTCTGCATATTGTCTTTTTTCCTTTCTGGTCCATGTCACTTTTAGGATCTCTCTTCACTTAAATGATCCCCTTTAATATTTCTTACAGGGCTAGTTTGGTAATCACAATTTCTTTTAGTTTGTGTTTGTCCTGGAAGCTTTTTAATCTCCCGTTGTATTTTGAATGACAGCCTTGCTGGATAAAGTATTCTTGGGTGTCTATTTCTCTCATTTAATGCCCTGAATATACCATGTCCATACTTTCTGGTCTGCTAGGTCTCTGTGGATATGTCTTCTGCCAGTCTAATGTTTCTACCCATGTAGGTTATGGACCTCTTGTCCTGAACTGCTTTCAGGACTTTTTCTTTGTTTCTGAGATTTGGTCAAGGTGTTAATGTTTTTATTGATTTTTATTTATTGATTTATTGATTGATTTATTGATTTTCTCTATTTTTATTCATCGGAGGGATCCTCTGTGCCTCCTGGACTTGAATGCCTCTTTCCTTCCCCAGATTAGGAAAGTTCTCTGTTATAATTTTCTCCAATATACCTTTTGCCAAAGGGATCCTCTTAAAATATAAGTCAGATCTAGGCTTTGAACCTTTTGATGGCCCCCATCTCGCTCAGAGTCAAAGCCGAAGCCTTTAACATGCCATGCAAACCTATAGGAGTTAGTCTCAGGCACCTCTCACAATAGTACCTGCTACTCTGGCTCTCACACACTTCATTCCAGCCACCCCCGCCTCCTCACTGTTCTTCAAACACATCAGGCACAAACCTGCCTCAGGGCCTTGGCACTGGCTGTTTTCACTGGCCAGATATCCTCATGGTATGCTCCCTCACTTCCCTCAGTCTTGGCTCAAATGTCACTTCGCCAGTGAATCCTTTGCTGACTTTGTGTATAAAACAGAAACAATTCCCCCCTCCCCACTCACTTTTAGGATGGATCACTGAGTTATAGGACCTGACAGACTCCAATGAACTCATGTAGAAAAAAGTGTATTTCAATAATTCATTTTTTAAAACAAATACTCAGTGTGCAATCTATGTGCCAGACATCAAGCCAGGCATTGAGGATAAAATCACTGCTTCAGTTCAAAGGTGACCATCTCAAGTCACCCACAGTCAGTGTCTTGGACCATGTTCCCCAGGTAATTATGCTTCTCTACTCAGGAAATACACTAGGAGGTGCTTAGAACTGCCTGGGAAGCCTGAGTTAGATTGTCTGGGTGAGGCCCCATCCCAATCACCATTGCAGGCCGGGAACCCTGCCCTGCCCTTCCCGTCCAGCTGCCATTCAGGACTGTAGTGGTGAGGCTGGGCGAGGGAAGTGCTCAGCTCCGTTAGTCTATGGGCTGACAGGGAAATCCCAGGGGTGGGCCACCAGGGACACGAGTAGGAACATAGTCCAAGCCATGGGTGCAACTTGATTTCAACTTGTAATATATTTAGACATATGGTATGTGGCCTCCATTTGAACTCCTAGTCCAATATTTCACACAGGATCTACATTCTGGTATAAGAATAGCCAATAATGGCCGCAATGACTGTCCCCTTCCAGACCGTGACAGACATCAAAAATGGATTATAACATTCCTTCTCCCTGAGGTGTGGTCTCAGTACTCCTTCGCACACAGTACTCTGGGAAGCCATCAGCATGAGAGGGGCAAGGGAAGTTCGTTCCCTGTTCTAGCACTTTCTACATGGCAGTCCACTTTGTGCCTTCCAGTGTTAATCAAGAGGCCTCATTCTTGTCCGGAAACTTTTTTTCTCCTCCAAAAAGGAAGCTGCTGATGCTACATGTTTGTGGAAAGTAGATAAACTCTCAAATGCTGTCTTTGGTAGCTCCTCAGAATGTCCTGATGTTCTATGGAGAAAAGAAAAAAATGAATAAAATAATTTCCCATTTGGGGAGCAATTACTTACATCAAGGCCATTTTTTAAAGCCCACTCTTTCCTCTGGAGGGACTAATGTTTTGCATTAAGGCCTAACACAACACATTCTGACTCCCAAGATATTTTGGCAGAACAGAAAATCCTGACGGCTCTTTTTGTTTGAATGGTTTATTTTCCTCTCCTCGTGGATCTGTTTCTTTGCCTTTTTTTCTCTGTTTGTCTCATTCTCTGTCTCTTTCTAGTCTCTGCTCTGTATGTGTATTTGTCTCTGCCTGTCCCAGTCTCTCTGTCCCTTTCCACCTCTGTCCCTCTCTTCCTCAGTGGATGGGGAGCCCATCTCTCCATGTGAATCTGTCACTTGGAGTATGTCTGAGTGTCTGTGTGTCTGGGTTTCTTTGGTTCCATCTCTGCACGTGGGCCTCTCTGCTCCCAATCTGTGTCTCTTTCTCTCTCTCCACTCTGTCCATTCGTGTCTTACTTTTGCTGCATGAGTCTTTCATCTCATCTTTCTATCTCTTCCTGTTTATGTCCCTGTCTCTATGTGAATTTCTGTATCTCTGTCAATGTGTATCTCTCTCCATTGCACTGCTTGGGTCTCCTCCCCCCTCATTCTCTTTCTCTCTCCCTCCCCCACCCCCATCCGTTCCCTCCCTTTGTCTTTCTGTCCATCTCTGTATGCTTGTGTCTGTCTCTCTCTGAGTATATCCATCTGTCGGTCTCTCTCTCTGCCTTTCAATCTCTCTCTCGCTGCCTCCCCCTCGCACCCCTTGCCACCCATCTACCCATGTTTCTCTTTTTATTTTTCCCTTTCTCCTCCTCTAGAGCACTAAGGTTGAGTCCAAATGCCTAAACCGTGACTATAAAGTGAAAAGTCACCCAGAGGTTTCCAGGCCACCAGATGTGCAGCATATTTAGACAGAACAGCTGGGTAATTTAACAACTTCCTTGTTTCCCTTCTCCCTGGAATGCTGGCCACCAGGACATCTCAGACAATGTGTCTATGTGGGGACATACGTGTGTCTGCATCGGAGTATTCCCTCCTGAGATTCTGTGCAAAAGTCACCGTTCTCTCGAAAGCTCCATGTGTATCCTTTACTGTGATCTGATTCAGATTTCCTTCCCTACAACTGCCTTCTTTTTCTTTCTCCCGGAGAGTCTGGCTTTAGAAGCCTGGTGCCGTTCCTGTGATCTTCACCATGATCTCATGAGTGAGGTGTTCGGGACGGTAAAATCAAAAGAGGTAGTAAGGGTCTAAAGGAAGCCCTGGAGAAAGCTGGCAAGAAAACCGTTAAAGGCAGGGCACTGTGTTCCTCTTGGCCCTATTTTACTGCTGACTGGAACCACAGGCCAACTCTGGGGTCCAGAATCTCAACAGAACTAGTGCTCAAAGCCAGAACGCTCAGCTCCCAGCATGCAACTCACCCCCCAGCACCATAGAGCAGCAAAGCTGGGCAAGACCCACGGATGCGGCTGTGTGGTACAGTGGACATCGCCTCAGTCCTTTGCATGTGGCAGATGGCTCTGAGCTCAAATCCCAGCTCTGGGACTTAGAAGCTGTGTGGCTTTGGGCAAGCCTCTGTTTCCTCATTTGTAGAAGGGAAATGATAATAGCATCTGCCTCAGAGGGATATTGTGAAGATCCAGTGAACTAAAACATAGGCAGTTTCAGGATGATGACAAGTATCCAAATATGTATGTTGCTGCTGTTAATATTAGAATTAGTGTTTGTATAAAACTGAGGCCCAAGTTCATACAAACTAGTTACCTGCAGATCCAGACTCCACATTTGGGTTCCCCAGCTCTCACATCAGTGTATCTGCCCCAGGAGTTTCCTGCTACCTTCTCCCAACCAAAAAACAGATCATTTTTTGAGCACTTTCTCTGTCCCAGGCATGATCACAGCACCTTACACATGTTCACGTCATTTAATCCTCCAGACATCCCAGTGATCTAAGTCCCCTTATCATCCCCACTTTATTAAGAAACTGAAGCTCAGAGAGCCTAAGAAGCTTGTTCCAGGACACACAGCTGGTGGGTGACAGGGCCGACTGGCACCAGAGTCCACCTTGTACTTCCCACACCTGTCCTATTTTCCATTCAAATTCTTACAGATTTACCCCAAATCATGGTTACGTTTACCATTCTCTTTCTCTCTCACGTTTTGCTTATATAAGTAACACGTGAATACATTCTCAATGGAAAAAAATCGGGAGCATAACTATAAATTCTGCATTGATATTACCCCTAAGTTCCACTCTTAACCATTTGGTAAGAATCCTTCCAGACTTTTTCCTGTATATTTGCATAGGCACTTACTGCTGCTTGTCAGATCCCTTTTGCTGAGCCTCTAGAAAACAGTAGCTGAAGCAGGGACCCTGAGACTGAAGGAAGGTGCTGGGGCCTGGAGATGATCTCACTTCCTGTTTTCCAGAAGTCGGTTACTTTCAAATATTCTGAAAGCTTCCGGCAGGTTGACTTGGCAAGATCGCAATGATTTGGATGCATAGTAACATTTCTTTGGTTCTACACAGAGACAGTACCAGAGGAGGATGGGTTTATCTTGTTCAAACAGCAGCTACTCCCCACATAAAATTCTGAGCCCTTGGATGTGGCTGGTCCAAACTGAGACTTGCTGTCAGTGTAACATACCCACCAGCTTTTGAAGCCCCATGCATTAAAAAAGAGGGTAAAATATTTCATGAATACTTTTCTTAATACTGTTTACATGTTGAAATATTTTGGATATATTAGGTTAAATAAAATATATTAAAACTAATTTCACTTATTCTTGGGGCACATGACTGGCTCATTCAGAAGAGCATGAAACTCTTGATCTCAGGGTTGTGAGTTCAAGCCCCATATGGGGTGTAGAGATTACTTAAGTGAATAAATAAATAATTTTAAAATAATTTAAAAAATTAATTTCACTTGCTATTTCCACCTTTTTAGTGTAGCTACCGGAAAAATTAAAATTCCATCTATGGCTCATATTCTATTTCTAATGGGTTGTACTTTTCTAAACAGTTGCTCAAAGAGATGCTCTATTTAAAAAAGAAAAAAAAAGATTTATTTGTTTACTCCAGGGTGGGGGGAGAGAGGCAGAGGGAGACGAAAAGAGAGTCTCAGGACCCTGAGATTGCAACCCGAGCTGAAACCAAGAGTCAGATGCTCAATCCACTGCACTGGCCCTGAGATACTCTGCTTCTTTTAAATTACTGAAAAAAAGTCATAATAGTTAAATTGTGTTGAGTGCTCAAGACCAAGCAGCAGGCTAATCTGTCATCTCATCCATCCCCTCATGTAGCTGTATAAGATAGCTACTACTGTGACCTTCATTTTACAGAGGAAAGAACTGGCACTGAAAGAACCCAAGAAATAAGGTGGTATTTTAATTAATGATGGGAGAGAGCTTAGTTAGTATTTGTGACCAAGAGGGCAGACATAGTAGATTGTATTATTTCCTCAATTTTTCACTCCTTCCTCCTTCCCCTGTAAAAGGATTGCAAGTCACCACCCCCACTTGGCCATACGACGTGCTTTGGTCAATAGAATTTGAGGGGAAGGGTGCCTGGGTGGCTCAGTGGGTTAAGCCTCTGCCTTCATGAAGCTCAGGTCATGATCTCAGGGTCCTGGGATCGAGCTCCGTTCTGCTCAGCAGGGAACCTGCTTCTCCCTCTCCCTCTCTCTGACTGCCTCTCTGCCTACTTGTTATCTCTCTCTCTGTGTCAAATAAATAAATAAAATCTTTTTTAAAAAAAAGAATTTGAGGGGAAGTGATGCACATCACCTCCAAGAGAGAGTTTTAAGGGGTATTGTTAGAGTTTTCTCCTTCTTTCTTGTATGTTCCATCTGCCACAAGAATGGAACAAGAATGAGAAGGTGCTCTGAGCACAGCCCAGCAGAAGCACAGACATTAACAAGACAAGAAATGTGCGCATGTGGTAAACCACTGAAATCTTAGGGCTATTTGTTATGCAGCAAAACTGACTTACAGGGACGCCTGGGTGGCTCAGTTGGTTAAGCAGCTGCCTTTGGCTCGGGTCATGATCCCAGCATCCTGGGATCGAGTCCCACATGGGGCTCCTTGCTGGGCTGGGAGCCTGCTTCTCCCTCTGCCTCTGCCTGCCATTCTGTCTGCCTGTGCTCGCTCGCTCTCCCTCTCTCTCTCTCTCTCTGATAAATAAATTTAAAAAAAAATCTTTAAAAAAAAAAAAAAACTGACTTACACATTCACCCCCAGCTTCTGAGAAGGGTTGAGTCCTTTGGAGGACGGCAGGCCTTGGTTCAAACTCCAACTCTGCCGAGTATCCAATGTTTGGTGCCATTGAGCAAATAAGTCACTTCACGTCTCAAGGCCCCATTCTCCTCATCCGTGGTATGGAAATAACAAGAGTGCTTCTACTTCATAGGTTATGGTGAGGATTAGATAATGTACACAGGGGCTTGGTGTTGAGAAAGGGCTCTGGTTCAGAGGAGAGAGAAAAGTCTGAGGCACAGTCTTCTCTCTTAGGTGCAAGAACCAGTTCAGCTGACATTTCAGATCCCAGGCCTGACCGATGCCTGATCCTGAGCTTCAGACTGGGACTGTCACCTCTCTGAATCAGACTCTGACTGGAAATAACCTGGGAAGAAATTATGTAAAATTTAGGTTGACAAGAACCCCACAAAAGCATCTAGCTTAAGCTACATCGGCTTCCTTCCTCCAACCTCTTCTTCCCAGCCTCGGGTCTCTGAAAGAAGCCCTCCCCGCTCAAAACCCACAAAAACAGAAAACCCACAACTGAAGGTGCTCTGGGTTGAACTCTGAAAACTCACAACAAATGGCAAATTCATTTATGCTGATCTTATCAATAGATGCCCTTCCTGTTAGGCTGTTTGAAAAGAGAAACTGGTCCCTAGTCAAGTCAAGTTTGCCTGCTCTCAGCTGGACTGGATGACCTTGAAGTTTCAGGCAAGTTTTTATGGTGTGGAAATGGCCCATCTAAGAGGTCTGAGAAGACAGAACGTCACACTTGTGTGAACATTCTCACACATATACACATATGCAGGACAACATATACACTTGGACTTGAGAACTTTCCTTGGGAACCGGCAGATAACATAGTTCTTCCCCCACATCAGGCCCAGAGCATAAAAAATAATTTAAAAAATACACAGTAGGTTGTATACCATAGAACTGATTTTATTTAACCAGTCCAGTGTTTTTTCCTACGTTGCTTGTTTTGTTTGCACTTACAAACGACATTGATATATACAGGCAGAGTGTAGCGGTTAGGACTTTAGATGCTACTTAGTTTGAGTTTCCTCTAAAGAGACTCAGAGACAAGGATTCTACTGCAAGTTATTTAAGAGGTGATTCCAGGAAATATCAGAAGGGGAGTAGGTAAGGAAGCAAGTTAATAAAATGTGCACTTCACCAAGCAAATTACCACTGTGGGCGCTGGGACTCATTCTTGCTGGGAGCACTGGGAACCATAGAACATGCCTCAGAGCTCTCCCAGAAGTGAGGAGGAGGAGGAGTACACAACCTCCAGAAGCCCTTCTGTCAGTCATTGGCTGAGGGAGGTTCCCATGCTTAACCCCCTGGCACTTCTCATTGGCCCCCACACTTGCTGAGCTGGCCCTGGTGGACAGAGCCAAGTCTGAGGGCTGACAGGAGGTCTGGGACCTGAGGGAGCCAGGTAAGGTGCCTAGGTTGCAAAATCTAAGGAGGTACTCACTTTTGGGGTTGTGCAAGCATGGGGTGGGAGGTTTGAAGCATCAGATGGGCTTGCACAGAAAGGTGATTGCTTGAAAGAGGTCAGGGAGGCGCTGACAGCATCTGCTCCAGGCTCTGCAGCCATGCTGCCTGAGTCTGAATCCTAGCTGAGCCACTCAAGAGCTACATACTTTACTCCCCTGTGACTCAGCTTCCACATCTGTAAACTGGGATAATTATAGTCCTTACCTCATAGGACTCTTTGGGAGGGTTACAATGGAGTCGTTCACATAAAACTCTTAGAACAGAGCTGGACATAAAGTAAGCTCAGAGTGTTAGCTCTGATGACATTACCATGAATATTGCAGCACATATTTCCTGATATAGATCTTGAGAATCAAGGAAGCAAAATCACCTAATGGTCAAGAAAAGGACCTTTCGAATCAATCAAATGAGAGTCCAAGTCTCTGATCCAGCATTTACTGTGTGACATTAGATAAGTCACTTAACATTTCTGGGCCTCAGATCCCTGATGTTTAAAATCATTACTAAGTAATAACATACTTCACCACAACTAAAAACATTTTTCCCTAGTAAATAAAAAGATGAATGCAAGATGCTTCTGTAAGCATTGTGACTGACTTGAAGTAAAATGTGCGATAAGTCTTAGCTATGAGGGGAGCCTGGGTGCCTCAGTGGGCCAAAGACTCTGCATTTGGCTCAGGTCATCATCCCATTGTCCTGGGATTGAGCCCCCGCATTGGGCTCTCTGCTCAGCAGCAAGTCTGCTTCCCCTCCCGCCACCTACCTCTCTGCCTACTTGTGATCTCTGCCTGATAAATAAATAAATAAAACCTTAAAAAAAAAAGATCTTAGTTATGACTATTGCGTGTTCAATTTTCCATACAAGCAGGAAGCTGCTGCTGTGTTGGAGGAGCCAGGAAAATATAATTCACTCAGCAATATTTACTGCACACCTGCAAGTTGTAAGATGCTAAGATGGCAAGTGAGGGCTATTAGAAAGAAGTGTTAACACTCCATCTTGGCCCTTTTGGAGTACTGGAGTATTTTCGTTTCTACTTTAATAAAATCATACATTCATGCCCTTTGCTTTGTTCCTCGCTCCAGTGGGCAGAATAAACTTACCAGTGGTCCTGAGATCATAAGCCAGTCCAAAAGAGGGCAAAGAGAAAAGCTAGCAAACCTTGGTCTCTTGGTCTCTTTTTTTTTTTTTTTAAAGATTTTATTTATTATTTATTTGACAGAGAGAGATCACAAGTAGGCAGAGAGGCAGGCAGAGAGAGAGAGGAGGAAGCAGGCTCCCTGCTGAGCAGAGAGCCCGATGCGGGACTCCATCCCAGGACCCTGAGATCATGACCTGAGCCGAAGGCAGCGGCTTAACCCACTGAGCCACCCAGGCGCCTGGTCTCTTGGTCTCTTGATCCACTTCGTGGGTCCCCCCCGAAAGCCCTGAGCTGCCCACCCATGAACCTGTTTTCATATGAAAGAAAGAGTAATATGTGCTTGAGTGTCTGTTACATGCAGCCAAAATTAATCCTATGGTATACAACTCTCTTTGTTTTTTATCTTCTTATTTTTAGGCTCTTTTAGGGTATGGCATGGAGGAACGGTGTTACCTGGAGGTTATCAGGGAAAGTTCTCAAGCCTGGCAAGGAGGAAACAGTTTCCAGGCTGACTCCTGCAGAGTTTCCCTGCCCTGCCTGGCCTCTGCAGTCCAGCCCCTCCTCTTAATCTCTTATCCCCGTCAGAGGCCTCCAACCCCTGTTCTGCTACAACCTGGTGCCTCCTGCTTTCTCTAAAGACATGCAGCAGACTCATCCATCTTTCAGATCACGCCTGAGGCTGGAGAGGGCGAACAGCGGTTTGAACTACCCCCACACCAGCTCGGCCGTCTTCCCTCTCCTCTCGTTCTGTCCACACCCGGGCATCGGTTCTACTCAGAACACACCCGTCCATCTTCCTGCCAGGCCCATTAGTAGAGCACCTGGGCCTTTAGATCCTGACTGATACTTTTTTTTTTTTGGCAGGAGATGTCAGACTGCTGGACAATTTTCAGAAATAATTTTCTGGTTCAGCCAAGGACAGCCAGGTTAGAAATTTGGAGAAAGGAAGGCAACCACCATCTTCAAACTCAGCAGCCATTTACTGTTCACCTATTCTGTTTCTCTACCCACCCACGCCTCATCTTTTCACCCTTCTTCAAGGAACAACACCTTGATTGTCTGAGGGACATTCCCCTCCCGGAACAATGGTTCTCTTTTCCTGCATGACGGCAATGCCACTTCCTATGCCCACGAGGGTCATGTGACCCGGTCCTGGCCAATCAAAGCCTCACATGCTCTCAGCACAGTGATTGCCGCCCCAGGTTGGACCACTAAAGAGTCAGACAAGGACTTTTGTTCCATCTATTAGTCAAGAGTTGGCTCCCTTTTCAGCTAGTCTTGGAGTTCTGAGATGGGAGAGCTGCTAGCAGCCATCTTTCCACCCACAGGGCAGCATCTGATGAGGAGAGTGGAGTTAGCACAAAAGGAAGCTAAAACTGAGTGGAGACACAGGAAGCCTGCCCTGTTAGCATCATTTGAGCTCCTGGATCAAGCCGCACCTGAATGTTTTCTTAATTATTATGCACTCTTCATTCAGATAAACAATTAACTTCTTTGCTTAAGTCACTTGGATTTCAGTTTTCTGATTCTTGCAAATAAAATTCACAATTTTCTATCCCCTTTCCCTCACTACGTCACCCTACAATATTCTATATAGTTTACTTATTTATCCTGTCTATTGTCCCCAACCTTCCCCCCCAAGTGCTGCATAAAGGCAGTAATATTTATCTTTTTGGAATGAAGGAGTGGGGTTCTGTTTTGCTGACTGACATAGTCTAGATCACAAAATGGTGCTTGGCACATAGCAGATGCTCAATGAATATTTTTCAGTAGAAAAAAATGAAGAGTCCTGCATAGTCCTGATAGGAGCTATCTATATATAACTTCATTTGGACCTTGTTCCCATTTTGCAGATAAGGAAAACTGAGGCTGTGAAGTTTAATGTGTCCAGAGTGACTGGCCTAATAGTGGGCAATCTAACATTTACACCAAATCTTTCTGGCTCAAAGTCCACTGCTCTTACATTATATTGCACTGAAGTTCCCTTTATCATTCTGAAACAACACAGTCACCATGTCACCATGACAACTACCATTTACTGAACTCTTGCTGCTGCCAAGCAGACTCAGCTCTCTGCATGAATTGTCTTATGGACTTAACTCTCCACTCCCCACCCAAGGAGATGCCACTAATTATCCCAGTTTACAGAGAAAGAAATCGAGTTTCATAAATGGTATCAGTGCCTTTATAAGAGACCCCACAGGGAAAAAAAATAAGAGACCCCACAGAGCTCTGTCAACCCTTCTGCTAGGTGAGGACACAGCAAAGAAATAGCCATCTGTGAACCAGGAAGTAGGCTCCCACCAGACGTCCATTCTGCTGACGCCTTTCTCTTGGACTTCCGGCCTCCAGATCTGTTCGAAATATGTATTTGTTTTCTATAAATCCCTCAGTCTATGATGGCTTTGTTATAGGAGCCCAAAGGGACTAAGACATATATTATATGGTCAGAATATTAAAGCAAAAGACAGAAATTTAAAAGTAAAAAATAAAATAAAAGTACCAGGTATTCCAAAGGCCAGTGTTTTCCAAATTTCCTCATAACATTTGCCATATCTTTATGCCCTCTATATTATTACACACTGAACATATTTAATCAACTTATAATTCTTGTATTTAAAATCTATTTTACAAAGAAAATTTTCATAAGTGAAAATCCAGTGTCACTTACCACAAGTAGAGTATAATTGTGTATATATATATGTATATATATATACATATATATATATACTTTGAAGATAAAACAATGTCCTTAAATTCTAACTGGATGTTTTCTCACCTAACAACTGGACCTGAGGTCTAATTGCTCTTTATTATCAGGGTTAGGACACTGTTAAGGACTTGGCAACACCAACTGAGACTTTCTCTTTAAGTTCACCCTTCCTAATTAAAATATTAAATTAAAATTTAAAAGTAACCCACCGTTCCAAACAAGGATTGTCGGCATAGGCCCATGGGGCTGGCAAATGTTTTTGTAAATAAAGTTTTATTGGCACACCACCACACTCATTCATTTCCATATTGTCTCTGACGGCTTTCATTACAGTGGCAGGGTTGAGTAATTGCAACAGAGACTGGCCCGTAAAGTAAAAAATATTTACTATCTAGCCCTTTATAGAGAAAGTTTGCCAATCCCCTACTCTAAATCAGGTCACATTCAAATTCTGTGGTGTGGATTTTTACCACTTTCTAGGAGAAGCACCTCCTTTTAACCAAAAACCCATTGCAACCTGAAAATGTCAAATACCAACATCAGATGCCATCCTGTTTGTGTTGAAAGAAGCTCTTTTTTTTATTTTTTTTTTTTAAGATTTTACTTATTTATTTGAGAGACTGTGCAAGAGAGAGAGAGAAAGGGCACAAGGTGGGGAGAGTCAGAGGGAGAGGGAGAAGCAGGCTCCCCACTGAGCAAGGAGACCAACATGGGGCTTGATCCAAGGACCCTGGGATCATGACCTGATCTGAAGCAGCAAGTTCACTGATTGAGCCACCCAGGTGCTTTATTCATTTATTTATTTATTTATTTATTTATTTATTTTAAGATTTTATTTATTTATTTGACAGAGATAGACACACAGCAAAAGAGGGAACACAAGCAGGGGGAGTGGGAGAAGGAGAAGCAGGCCTCCTGCAGAGCAAGGAGCCCAATGTGGGGCTCGATCACAGGACTCTGGGATCATGACCTGAGCCGAAGGCAGACACTTAACAACTGAGCAACCCAGGGCGGCTCTTGAAATGCAAAATCCCTCCCAGCTTTCTGAAGGCAACAGGCCAAAAATGCCTCCCTGATCCTGAGTGGGGAGGTAAGAAGAGCGGTCAGAACCCCTTGTTTCCAGTGAATGGGTTCGTTGGGTGGTAGAATTGGGTGTGACTTTATTCTTTTCACTTCTCTATATTTTCCAAATATTTTACATGTTGAATTACTTGCTTAGGCTTCCATAACAAAGTACCACAGACTGGGTGTCTTAAGCAACAGGTGTTCATTTTCTCACAGTTCAAGGCTAAAAAATTAAGATCAAGGTGTCAGTGGGTTGGTTTCTTCTGAGATTTCTCCCCTTGGCTTATACATGGATGTCTTCTCCTCATGTCTTTCAAAGTCTTCCCTCTCTACCCATCTGTGTCCAAATCTCCTCTTTTTTTTTCCAAATTTCCTCTTTCTTTAGGACCCCAGTCATGTTAGATTAGGGCTTGCCATAATTACATCATTTTTACCTTAACTACCTCTTTAAAGACCCTATTTCCAAATGCAACCACACTGAGGTAATTGGGGTTAGGACTTCAAAATATGAATTTTACAGAGACACAATTCAGCCCAGAGTGCACATATTATTTGCATTCTTTAAGAATGGACAGTAAGGGAAGCCTGGGTGGCTCAGTGGGTTGGGCCTCTGCCTTCAGCTCAGGTCATGATCTCAGGGTCCTAGGATTGAGCCCCACGTTGGGCTCTCTGCTCAGCAAGGGGGCTGCTTCCCCCACCCCTCTGCCTGTTTCTCTGCCTACTTATAATCTCTCTCTGGGTCAAATAATAAATAAAAAGCAATTAAAAATGAACAGTAAATTGCTAAATATTTTTAAAGGGCACACTAACAATTGTAGCAAACATTTTAATCTGAAATTTTTATTATGTAAGTAATGTGGGTCTAACACTTTAAAAACTCAAAATCATGCAGAAAGGTGGCGAAAGGAATATAGACACTCACCCACACTCAATCCCAATCCTCCCAGTTGGCAGTTTCCTGATATCTTCCAGAAATTTTCTCTACCTAAACAAGGATATACAATATTTTCATAATTTTATTTTACAAAAATAAGATTATTTTATATATTACTCTACAACTTGCCTTTTTACACCAAACAATAAGTAAATCATTGTGTATTTTCAAAAGAGTACACACATCTTGTACCCCAAACTCCACCTCAACACTTGCTTTGGGAAAACCCAGATTGCGAGGGGGTTCCTTGGAAGCAAATCCCAGACATCATGTCATTTCACCTATAAACATTTCAGTAGCTATCACTAAAAGATCAGTAAAAGATTTTATTTTTAAGCATATCTACAAAATAAAACCAGAGGAAGAATATGGGTGGTGGTTTGGGGGAAGGAGCATAATTATTTTTTTAATTTTTATTTCTGTTATTGATATTGCAAGGTTGATTTGGGGACTTTGGAATATAAGATTAGTAAAGAGCCATTTGTTTCCTACTTCCATTCTTACCATCGAAATAGACAAGGTTTGGGGTGCCTGGGTGGCTCAGTGGGTTAAAGCCTCTGCCTTCAGCTCAGGTCATGATCCCAGGGTCCTGGGATTGAGCCCTGCATCGGGCTCTCTGCTCAGCAGGGAGCCTGCTTCCCCACCCCCCTCTCTGCCTGCCTCTGTCTATCTACTTGTGATCTCTGTCAAATAAGTAAACAAAATCTTAAAAAAAAAAAATGGACAAGGTTTTATAAGCCCCAAATATCACTTTGGTGCTCAAACTTCCTTAACCTGTAAAGGGGCGAGGCCAGAGAGAGTAAAAACTGCTTTCTTATCCTTCAGTGATTGGACACTTCAGGGGCAGGCAGAGGCCTGTTTTGCCCCCCCATGGGGTGCACCACAGATGGTCCCTGCTCCCCACTGTCCCCACATGCCGTCCTGCAGGCCTCAGCCAGACCTGTGACAAAAGACAAATAGCAACCTTACAAGGCACACCGCCTTGGTGCCCAGTACTGTGTTAAGCATTTACCGAGATCATTTTATTGACTCCTGCCCCTGACTATTATTGTCCCCATTTTGCACCTATACTATTAATAGCTTCAATTCATTTCTTTATTCAACAAATTTTTAGTGAGACCCTGGTGTGTGCCAGGCACTGGGGAAACAGCGGTGAACCAAGCAGATGAAACATCTGCCCACACCGCGACAGAAAATGGGCCGACAAAGACCTAATACAATGGCAGATGATGAAGAGTAACATGGTGAACAAGAGAGCAAGGTAAGGGGAGAGAGCATGATGGAAGGGTTGGGGAAGGGGGGGCTATTCTAGGCAGAGTGATCGGCGAAGTCCTCTCTGACAGCTGAGGGGGACAGTTGAGTAAAGACTTGAATGGAGCAAGAGAACAATTCTCTGGAGGAAAAAGCATTTCTGTCGAAAGCTAAGCTCTAGGACGGGAGTATGCCCGAGATGTTCAAGGCATAGCAAGGAGACCGGAGTGTCTGCCGGTGGCAAGCAAGGGAGAAGGTGGTGGGGACCCAGGCTAGAGTGGGGAGGCAGAGCCTGCCCAAAGCTGTTCATACCAACTCCGAAGAGCTGGGGGATATTACACTAGTAACTTGAAATTGACCACGGTGAGAGTCTTTACACCAGGAAAATTGGCCAACACTGTAAATCAGGGCTTTTTTGCTTTCTTTCTTTCTTTTTTTTTTTTTTCCTTGGAAAGTGGACTTACCAGCACGCCACTGTTTGTAGACCACAATCTGGAGTTTAGATCTTACTCCAAGTTTGAGAAGAATCCATGGGAGTCTTTGGAAGCAGAGGAGGGCATGAGCTTATTTCTGTTTCTAAGACCCTGCCAGGGGGAGAAGAGAGGGCAGGAAGGCAAGAGTAGAAATAGCTAACTTTGAAGCATCTTCCCAGAGCCATAGTGCAGTGGAAAGATCCGTGTGTCACCCTGAAGACGCAGATGGCTAGCTATGTCGTCTTCAACAGTTTGGACAGTTCACATCCACACAACGATGACAGGACCTTCTAAGTACTATAACTGCATAATAGTAAACTTCGGCAAAACATATGGAAGCAACAAGACTTAATATATACAATGATGAAAAGTTAATTTATGTGTTTTGCTGAGATTGGAAGTTTATCCTCCTCTACTTTCCAATGGATCACTTGTGAATGTTAATAAGTAGTTATTTGACTTCTGTTTCTGTCATTCAACCAATAAGGTTCTTACTGAGGACCTCCCTCCCCACCCTAAACAAAATAAATAGTTAACTTTGGTCCTGCAGACAAAGGATGATGATAGTGGCTTGGACTTGAAGGGGCTGAGTCTGGGATGGGTTTGCATTTGCTGATGGGCGGGAAGTATGAAGTGGGATCAAAAGAGACACATGAATATTGAGATTTACTGTGGCTGTTCGCGTGTTCTGGTTACCTATTACTGCATAACAAAACATCCTGAAACATAGTGGTTTAAAACAATCACGGTCATTGATTCATCTCTGCTCTACTTGGCCTCAGCTGGGCAGGGAGGGCAGCTCAGAGGACTCCTTGGATGCTGCACTCATCTAAAAAGTCTTCACTCCAATGTGTGATGGTTGGTGCTGGCTGTTAACTGGGACCTCGCCCGTGACCAGAACATCCTCAGGGGCCTTCTGCCTGCAGCCTGACTTCCTCACAGCACAGTGGCAGTTTTCTCAGAATGAACATCCCAAGGGAAAGAGAAAGTCTGGGGAAGCTGTGCTACCTTTCTCTCCCCCAGCTTGACTGAGATATTATTGATGTAAAACATACATAAGTTTAACATGTCTAAGTGATGATTCCATACATGTATATATCACAAAATGATTACAATTAGGTTAGTTACCACCTCTGTCATATGTGTGTGTGTGTTGATAATATTTAAGACCCATTCTCACCAGCTTTCAAGGATACAATACAACATCACTAACTGTACTTACCATGCAATGCATTTGATGCCCAGATCGGATTTATCTTAAAGCTGGGAGTTTGTATCCTTTGACCAACATCTCCCCACTTCCCCCACTTCCCCCAGCCCCAGGTCATCACCATTTTACTCTCTTTGAGTTCGGCATTTTAAAATTCAGCTTATACATGAGAACATACCGTCTTTGTCTTTCTCTGTCTGACTTATTTCAGGCCAGGAGAGAGTGGGATGGCCTATTGTACCTTCTGAGACGCAGCCTTGGAAGCCGTGTAGTGACTTCTGATGTAGGCATGGTCCCAGTTTCATGGGTCAGGAGCCTGGATTCCATCTCTTGGCAGGGCAGTGGTAAGGTTCTAGAAGAGCAAGTGGGACTGGAAATACTGTCATAGCCAATTTTGGAAAATACAGGCCGTGACATTGTGTTTTAGGTACCATGGGAAGCAGCCCACGTACACGGTCTCGTTCAGTCTTGCACTATTCTCACTTCACAGATGACACAAATGAGACTCAGAGATGTCACTTGCCTGAGGCCACCCAGCTACTAAGGGGACACACAGGGGTTTGGGTCCAGGTAATAGGTAAGCACCAGCCAAGCTGACTTGGAAGTGGCAGAGAATGGCATTCGGAGGGGAAGTCAGAGACAGGGAGGCCAATTTGGGGGACACTGGCTTCTCTGTGCCCCCTCGCAGCCCCCCTGGCCTCCCCAGGGTCAGCCTGTGTTTCCCACATGGCTCCAAGGCCTCAATGTTCCACTAACTACCAAGCTGTGAAGAAGAGATAAGCTTTGAACATTCACAGACAGAAAAGACAATTTGCTCTGGGGCAGGACCTGGGAGCCTGCTCTGACTTGGCTCTGGAGGGCCCCGAAATCTGGACAGAGCTTCCTGGCCAGGCTGGGTGGGGGCCAGCGTGTGGGCAGATGGAAAGGCTAGTGGAAAGCACTTATTCCAGAAAGCATCAGCGTCTGGCTCAGCTTCTCAGCAAAGGAGCTGGAGGGCCAGGCATTCCAGGCCACACAAAATTCAAGATCCACAGAAGGCTTTCTAAGCTAAGCCCGCAGCCCCCTCAGGGCAGTCGCTACTTCCCAGGAGAAGAGGCCAGGCCAGTGCAGAAACCAAGATGGTCTCTAGGGAGCACCGGTTTCTCTGCCCTGTTGTCCCACCATCAGCTTCCAAAGTGGGCAGCCTCCGTGGTTTGCCAGCATGCTGGCAAGGAAACGTTGGCCTGCTGCTGGCGAGGAAGCCCTGGCTTGGGGTTTGACACCAGAAAAAAAACTGCCAGAATAATATGGGGACAGGGGGCCTCACAGAGCTTATTATTATTGCTGTTCCTTGCATTTCCTTTTTCTTCTTATTTTTTTAAGCGATCTCAAATTGTTTAGATTTTTTGTTTTTTGTTTTTTGTTTCTTTAGTAGGCTCTGCATTCAGGTGGAGCCCAACACAGGGCTTGAACTCACAATCCAGAGATTGAGACCTGAGCTGAGATCGAGAATCAGATGCTCAACCAACTGAGCCACCCAGGTACCCATATGTGTGTGTGTGTGTGTGTGTGTGTGTGTGTGTGTGTGTGTGTGTATACCTATATATATTTTTAATAAACCATCTCAGGTATTTAAAAAAATGATATTAAGCCCCCAAACTACACAACCCAAGTGCCTCCCAACAGGTGAATGAATAAACATATTCTTCTCTACCCTTCTCTACTATGGATACATCTCAGGAATAAAAAGATGTGTTCTATCGACACACATGATCTATATGAATCGTAGGACCACTGTGCTAAGTGAAGGAAACCAGATGCCAGAAGGGCTCACTCTGTGTGATCCCATGCATCTGAAGCGCTAGAAAAGAGAAATCTAATCTGTCATGATAGGAAGCAAATCAGCCGTTGCCAGGAACTGGGTGGAGGCAGACTGACTACAAAGGGCAAGGAGAAAATTTCGTGGGCGACGGAAATATTCTGTATCTTACTGGGTGGTGGTTCCATGGTCGTAGTCATTGGTCAAAATTCATTGAGCTGTACACTTAAAATGGGTGCATTTTATCATACCTAGGTTATACCTAAATGAAGTTGTTCTTTTTCTTAAGATTTTATTTATTTATTTGACAGACAGTAAGCACAAGCAGGGGGAGCAGCAGGCAGAAGGAAAAGCAGGCTCCCCACTGAGTACACAGCCTGACATGGGACTCGATCCCAGGACCCCTGGGATCAGGACCTGAGCCAAAGGCAGACGCTTAACCAACTGAGCCACCGAGGTGCCCCAGTAAAATTGATTTTAAACACAGTAATATAATAGGCTCCCACATAACCACCATTCCATTTAGAAAATAAAACATGAGAAAGAAAATTGCACTCGGTGTGTACCCGTCCCCAATTCCTTCCTTTCTCCTTTCCCACTGAATATGATGTGGCCTTTATATTTTTACTACATGGATGCACTTTCCTGAGTATGACATATATTTTTCTCATGTGTCTTTATGCCTTTACTGCATCGTGTATATTACTAAACCAGTATTTTTCAAACCTCAGGTTGCAACCCTTTGGTAGATTTTAAAATCAATTTAAGGGTCACACCAGCATTTTTATTTCATTTGCTAAAGATCCATTTGTTTATTTGAGAGAGAAAGAGAGAGAAATGAGGAGGGGGGCTGAGGGAGAAGGAGAGAGAGAATCCCAAGCAGACTCCCTGCTGAGCATGGAGCCTGACTCGGGGCTGGACCTAGGATTCGATCTCACAGTACTGAGATCATGGTCTGAGATGAAATCAAGAGTCAGAAAAGAAGCTCAACCAACTGAGCCACCCAGGCACCCCGCCCAACCAGCATTTTAAAAATTAGGATGGGGGTGCCTGGGTGGTTCAGTCAGTTAAACATCTGCCTTCCACTCAGGTCATGATCCCACGGTCTTAGAATCAAGCCTCGAATCAGGCTCCCTGCTCAGCGGGAAGTCTACTTCTCCTTCTCCCTTTCCATTCTGCTCCCCCTGCTTCTGCTCTCTCTCTGTGTGTCAAATAAATAAATAAAATCTTTTGGGGTGCCTGGATGGCTCAGTGGGCTAAGCCGCTGCCTTTGGCTCAGGTCGTGATCCCAGGATCCTGGGATCGAGTCCCTCACCGGGCTCTCTGCTTTGGCGGGGAGCCTGTTTCCCCTCCCCCGCCCCCGCCTGCCTCTCTACCTACTTGTGCTGTCTGTCCAATGAATAAATAAAATCTTTTTTAAATTTTTAAAAAATAAATAAATAAATAAATAAAATCTTTTAAAGAATTAGGATAGACTAGGGTAAGATAGGATTAAAAAATAATAAGTGTGTTATCACAAATAGTAAGGTCAGGATTGTCTTCTGAAACTTTTGCCCTGGTTTTCTTTTTTTTTTTTTAAGATTTTATTTATTTATTTGACAGAGAAAGAGAGATCACAAGTAGGAAGAGAGGCAGGCAGGGGGTGGGGGAAGCAGGCTCCCCTGCTGAGCGGAGAGCCGGAAGTGGGGCTCCATCCCAGGACCCTGAGATCATGACCTGAGCCAAAGGCAGAGGCTTAACCTGCTGAGCCACCCAGGTGCCCCAATGCCCCCATTTTATATCTGTGTGTATGTGTACTGCATGGGAACATAAGATACCTTTCTTACAGCACAATGTGGCCCCAAAAAAGTCTGAAAAACACTGTCCTAAATATACAATACTGTTTTGTCATTTTATACTTTTATGTAAATAGTCTCCTACAGCACTCATCCTTCCCCAACTGGCTTTTGCTCCCCTGGACATGAGCTTCCAGATAGACCCATATTGCTCCCTGTAGCTTGCTCTCATTCATTTCCAGCATTGCAAAAACATGCCTGAGTTATCTTTCCACCCTCCCATTGGATTTTTTTTTTTTTTTTTGCCAAATGGGACATTCAAAAAATAGCTATCTGTCACTATCGCCACCATTTCATACTGGAAATGACATTTTAATATAAATAAAGCTGGAAAGCCCTACCCTGGGAATCAAAGGCAATCTTTTAAATTGAATAAATCTGGCTTTATGAAAATGCATTCGTTTAGCCCCTGGGAGTTAAGATTGTTGTTTTTCTTCCTTGTTGACCATTAGCTTGTTCGCATGTTGTTGTAAACTAGGATAAAACATAGTCATCCACATACACAACGGTCTTGGGCCAGCTACTTCTGGTGAGGAGGAGGAGAATGGAGTAGAATGGAGCCAGGGTTCCAAAGGAGCCTCAGCTATAATGTCTCATTTCCTTTGTTCCCTAAAAACAAGTCTGAGACAGACATGACCAAAGGCTAACATTTGTTAATTCTGGAGCATGAACAGGGTCATCCAAGCTTTGCTCTGAATTTTAAATAGTTCACCAAAAAATTTTTAAAGAATAAAAATTGTTTCAAAAATTATCACCAAATCGTACTTGCTCTAGTTTCAAGTTTTAGTTTTAAGTCATTCATTGAAAATATTTCGTCATCGGGTTGCCTGGGCGGCTCAGTTGATGAGTGTCTGACTCCTGATTTTGGCTCAGGTCATGATTTCAGGGTCGTGGGGTCGATCCCACAGCAAGCTCCACACTGGGCATGGAGATGACTGTTCGGGGTTCTCTCTCCCTCTCCCTCTGTCCTTACCCCCCAGCTCCCTGCTGTCTTTCAAAAAAAAAAAAAAAATTTCATCACCAACCAGAGTTAGGAAACGTACCTTACATTTAAAACAGGTAAAAGACAGTTTGGTCTTCATGGTTTAAAATCCAGAACTGTCAGCTTGTTGGTTTACTCTGTGATCTTGGGAAAGTCATTTAACTTTTCTGGGCCCCGTGTACCCCCATCTGAAAAAAAAAGGGGGGGCTGTGACAACCCAAACACCCATCCACAGATGAGTGGATAAACAAAAGGAGGTATATCCATATACAAAGGAATATTATTTGATTACAAAAAGGAATGAAGTACTGATACCTGCTAATGTCAGTGAACACCAGAAACATCATGCTCAGTGGAAGAAGCCACACACAGAAGGTCACACAGTATTGGATTCCACTTAGATGACATGTCCATGATAGGCAAATACAGGGAGACAGGAAACAGAATGGAGGGAGGCAGGAGTTGGGAGGAGTCACTGCTAACAGGTTTGGAGTTTCTTTTTGAGGTGATGAAAATGTTTTGGAACTAGGTAGAGGTGATGTTTGCACAAAAGGCCATTGAATTGTATACTTTATTTTTTTTAAGGGGCACCGGGGTGGCTCAGTGGGTTAAGCCTCTGCCTTCGGCTTGGTTCATGATCCCAGGTCCTGGAATCGAGCCCCACATCAGGCTCTTTGCTCGGCTGGAAGCCTGCTTCCCCCCTCTCTCTGCCTGCCTCTCTGCCGACTTGTGATCCCTCTCTCTCTCTACCAAATAAATAATTATTTTGAGAGAAGAGAAGAACACCTACAAGAGCATGAGGGGATGTGGGGGAGGACAGAGGCAGAGAAAGAGAGGGAGAGAGAGAATCTCCAGCAGACTCCGAGCTGAATGTGAAGCCAGATGTGGGGTTCAATCTCATGACCCTGAGATCATATCCTGAGCCAAAATCAAAAGCTGGATGCTTGACTGACTGAGCCACCCCTGAATGGTATACTTTAAAATGGTTCATTTTATGAGAAAATTGAGAATCTCAATTTGTAAAGGGGGAGGTCTGTGCCTCCTAGTGTTACTGAGGATGAAAGTACACATGAACACATAGAAGAGGCTCCCAGCACTGTCTGGCTGGGAAGCACCATCGTTGCTCAAAGGGCCATCACTCCCTCGTGGGGGGAGGCGGGGCGGGGCTTATGTTTCACCCACAAAGTCAAGCTAGTGACTTGCCCAAAGCCACGCAGTGAATCACCTATGTGGACTTTGCACTAGAGCTTGGCTTTTACAATCTGTGAGTGCAGAACAAGTTCACTCCATTCTGCTTCTCCGGCTTGATAGTAGAATGGCATTTTACTCTTTGTAAAATGTTTTTCCCCTGGTGATTTTCTAACAGCTTTTCTTCAGAGGTTCAGCATGGCAAAATGGTTAGAGATTGTGGCCCCTGGACTCGGACAAATCTGGGTTCAAATCCAGACTCTGTCTCTTCTCAGCTGTGTGCCTTTGGGTGAGTCATCTAACCTCTCTGGCCCTTGATTTCTCCGGGTATAAAATGGAAATAATGAGTTATCCTATGTATTAAGTGAGAATGAATCAAAAAGATAGATATATATGAAGCAAGAGTCAGGTCAATGTCTAACACATAGCAAATTATCAGTAAATGATGGCTGTTGGGGCGCCTGGGTGGCTCAGTGGGTTAAAGCCTTTGCCTTTGGCTCGGGTCATGATCTCAGGGTCCTGGGATCGAGCCCTGCATCGGGCTCTCTGCTCGGCGGGGAGTCTGCTTCCTCCTCCCTCTCTGCCTGCCTCTCTGCCTACTTGTGATCTCTCTCTCTGTCAAATAAATAAATAAAGTCTTTAAAAATAAATGATGGCTGTTAATAGTCAAAGAAGCTACTCAGACAAAGCACTGAACACATAGGGTTAAAGGTGACAGAAGAACAAAACAATTTCAAAGCCACTTTGTCACAGGCCCCAAATGCTTGAAAGCAGTGGTCCCTGACAGAGGGATGAGAGAGGGAGTGATTTTGACTTTGCAGGGGATGTGCAGTGGTATCTGGAGATATTCCTAAATGTCACTCTTGGGGAGGGGTGTGTTTCCGGCGTCTAACAAGTAAACCTCAGGGATGCTGCTAAACATCCTACAATACACAGGGCAGCTCCCCCGCAGCAGACAACGATCTACCCCAAGGTGTCAACAACACCCAGATTGTGAGACCCTGCTCTAGCCTGAGCCTTTCATTGACAGACTTAGTTCCAAAGGATGGGGCAATCCACTATCCAGGAGAGCTTGCACAGTGAGTCATTTTGTGAAGCTAAGGAACTTTAAGCAAGGTGATAATCATCATAATTTCTCTGTTGAGTAAGTCTGGATGGAAGTGCGTTTGAGGCCTTCTCTAAGAGAGACACACACCCAACATCAACATAAACTCCATGAGGCCGGGTGATGAACATTGGGGAGGGTATGTGCTTTGGTGAGAAAATCAGTTATAAATAAATAAATAAATAAATACACTCCATGAGGGCCAATGATGGTTCAAGAGATTTTGAAAGACCCACGTAAATCCTTCTTGTCAGAGGCCTATGGGGACATCCCAAAGAATCTGGTCTCCTTAATTGTCCCTGGGGGGCCTGAAGACAGAGACTGGCACACAGTAAGCCCTCAATAAATGCTATTATTATCATCATCTCCATTGCCACCTTGTTCCTATTATCTCCCCAAGTACATTGAAGGTGTCTCCTCACAACAACCTTCTGAGATGTGTGATGTTGTCCCCATTTTTCAGATGAGGAAATGGAGGCTCATGCCACATTTTTCATCAGTCCCCTCCCTAATCTCCAACTGCCACTCATTATCCCCACAGACACTAAAAGGATCTTTTCCTTATTCTTTCTTTCTTTTTTTTTTTTTAAGATTTTTATTTATTTATTTGACAGGGAGAGAGATCACAAGTAGGCAGAGAGGCAGGCAGAGAGAGGGTGGGGGAAGCAGGCTCCCCCCTGAGCAGAAAGCCCGATGCGGGGCTCGATCCCAGGACCCCGGGATCATGACCCGAGCTGAAGGCAGAGGTTTTAACCCACTGATCCACTCAGGCGCCCTGCTTTTTTCTTTTTTTTTTAAGATGTATTTAGTTATATGAGAGAGGGAGCATGGAGTGGGGAAGCACAGAGGGAGAGGGGGAGAGAGAATCCCAAGCAGACTCCCCACTGAGCAAGGAGCCTGATGAAGGGCTTGATCTCACAACCCCAAGACAATGACCCGAACTGAAATCAAGAGTCAGATCTCAACAACTGAGCCACCCAGGTGCCCCCAAATCTCGAAATCAGATCTTATTTAGGAAAAAATGCTCTCTGGGTAACAATGTACCTAATTTTTTTTTTTAATTTTCATTTTTAAATAATCTCTACACCCAGTGTGAGGCTTGAATTACAACCCCAAGATCACGGGTTACAGGCTCTACCAAACAGAGCCAGGCCAGGTGCCCCTGTTATGCAGTATTTTCTGATCCAATGTTTATGATTTAGATGTCTTAAAAAATGAAGAGCGATGCCATGGTTGGGTTAGATGTTAACATTAAAGGGAAACTGAGTAAAAGGTATGTGGGATACCATCTTTGCAACTCTCAGTAAACCCCAAATTATTTAAAAATAAAAAGCTTATTTTAAAAAAATGAATCAGGGGTCACCTGGATGGCTTAGTTGGTTAGGCAACTGCCTTCAGCTCAGGTCATGATCCCAGGGTCCTGGGATGAGACCCTCATCCAACTCCCTGCTCAGCAGGAAGCCTCCTTCTCCCTCTCCCCTTGCCTGCCACTTTGCATACTTGTGCTGTCAAAAAAAAAACCACAAAGAAACAAAGAAAACAAAAATACTTTAAAAAACAAATCAGATCATGTTACTCGTCTGACTAAAATCCTGCAGTGATTCCCCACTGGTCTTAGAATAAAATCTGAATGTCTTCCCTTGGCTTCCTAGGCCCTGAGTGGTTGGCCTTTGCCCATTCTTCAACCTCCCCTCCCAACACTTGCCCCTTACACTATCCTTTGGCTTTTTTTCAGTCTACCAACACTGGAAAATTGTCCCTGCCTCTGGGCCTTTGCACTTGCTGTTTCTTCCATTGAGAAGGCTCTTCCCCTATGTAGTTCTTCCCATGACTCTCTTTCTTATCCTTCAGATATTGATTCAAAGGTCAAAGCCTCAGAGTCCTTCTCCCATGTAGTCATGTGACCCCTTCTAATTCTCTCACAAAATTTATCACTCTGAAATTACCTTCTTTGAATGGTTTCTCTGTTCCTGCCTATCTCCTCTAATAGACTGGGAATTTCATGAGGGCAGAGACTATGTTGGTTTGCTTACTGCTATGTCCCCAGATTCTTACATGGGGCCCAACACAGAGTAAGGCCTCAATGAACATTTGCCAACAAGAATACCAGTGTCTGCTGGTAATACCACAGGACATTGAAACAAAGCTGTGGACCTTGTCAAAGGCTTTCACCCGTATTTTTTCCTATGGTTCTCCACTTTGTACAAATCCACAAGAATACACAGGCAGGTCCAGATTTGCTAGCAAACCTCATCATCATTTATTTGTATCATTTAACAAAATCCTGATGCTCACTAAATTGAGATAAGGGAGGGAAAAGAGTTCACCCCCAACTTTCTGGAACAAAGTTCCAAATTTTTGATTAAGGGCCAAATGTAGCCCAGGTATGTTTTTTCAGTCTTATATTGTGTTTTAGAAGCATTTGAGGGGTGCCTGGGTGGCTCAGTGGGTTAAGCCTCTGCCTTCGGCTCAGGTCATGATTCCAGGGTCCTGGGATTAAGCCCCAAATCAGGCTCTCTGCTCAGTGGGGAGCCTGCTTCCCCCTCTCTCTGCCTGCCTCTCTGCTTACTTGTGATCTCCCTCTGTTAAATAAATAAATAAAATCTTAAAAAAAAGAAGAAGAAGAAGAAGAAGAAGAAGAAGAAGAAGAAGAAGAAGCAGCACTTGAATTCATGACCAGGCAGTTTAAAAATTGGAACTTTTCACTGAAAAGTGGAATGTCCAAGTTCTCCTGAAAACTCAGAGGATCTGACCACATTAAGCCTGTTTCTCACATGGCCTCAATGGATTCCAACTGAAAGTGGCTGGCTCCTTGGGTGGATGGGTGTGGTCCCTCCAGCTCACCACAGTCTCTACTCTGTCCACCTAGCTCAATTCTTTTATGGTGCCTGAATCCTTCTCAAAGCTGAAGTATCCCTAGAAATACAACAGAGTTTCCAAATAATTTGGCCATGGCCCCTCTTATGTGGAAGCTCAATATATAAAACAGATCACAGTAGTAATAGTTAATATTAAGTGCTTACTGTGTACCATAGTGCTGCTCTGGTTGACACAAGGGATGGGGGACAAGAAACCCATCAGTTCCCCATCATGTCCAGCAGCCCCCTAAGAAAGCTCTGTGAATCCAAGGAAGAGCTTTCAAAAAGCACATTTTAATCCAGTCCTCATTATGTAGATGGGCAAAGGGAGGCATAGAGAGGGGAGGGGACATACCACCTATTAGACGGTAGGTAGCCTTTGAGGCAAATACTTGCCTGTTGTCCTTAGGGAGGCCATTAGTATTGATAATGGCACATGGGGGAAGAAGGGGACCAATTCTTTCTTCCAAGAGCTGTTTGCTGGTTTCTGGGAGCCATTCAGGCCTACTCTGTGAGTCCATGCCATTCTCAGGCTCTAAGCCAGCTAATTCCTGTAGACATATGCCACCAAAACCGGACTCAAGGGGGGGTTGTTCAAAGAAGAATGGCACGTGGATAGAGACCCTCCCTATGCCCTGGTCGTCTGAATTCTTCCTCCAGCCTGATGATGTCAACAGATATTAACAGACCAGCCATTTTCTATGTGGAAAATCATGGCACTCTTTTTGTGTTAGAGACTTGTTTAGATCATTCCACCTGGTTCCACATTCATGTGTCAGGGTTGTGCTAGGTATAGGGGATTCACAGTGGTGGTTTGTTACATATGAACAAGGGCTTTGATTTCTAGCTGTCCCAGGTACCAACCTGGCTCTGCAACTTACTAGCTGTGTGACCTTCAGAAGACAACCTAGCCTCTCTGTGTCTCACTTTCTTCATCTGTAAAATGGGGATGACAGGAATAGTACATAATTCCTAAGATTGTCTTAGGGATTTGATGAGATAATTTTTGGCACATACCAAGAAAACGAGTGTAGTGTTTGTTTTCTCCACTGCACTTATCAGCAGCTGATATTTTTATTTGCATCTTTGTTTATTGTCTGGCTTACTAAATGACTCTCCATGAGAAGGGCCTTGTCTGTCTTACTCACCCCTGCTTTCCAGCCTAGAACAATGCCTGGCACAGAGTAGGTGCTCCATAAATATTTGTCTGCTGAATGAATCGCTGTCTTTCATATTACTGCTCTAATTGCCACTGAGATGATGCACCCTGCCCTGGAGGAGCCTAGAGTCTCGTGAAAACCAGCGAGAGCCACCCTGACCTCAACAGCCAGCTGTTCACAAGTGCTGGGCATCAACTCTGAATGTCACCAACTGGGCCCTGTGCCCTAGGGTGACAAACGACACTTGTGTATCTTCTGGTGGACAGAGCTACAGCACGGGAGAATGAATTCAAAGGGGAAAGTGCAGTTAGAAGCTGAGCCAAGGTGTGTGGGGGGGAGCCCTAACCCTCAATGCTCCACCCCAACCCACCTCCTGCCAGTAGCAGGGAAGTGCAGTCCACTGTGCAAGGAGCCCACCCAGGGAGGGCACCCCTGTGGAGGACTGGTGCCTGGGCGGCGCAATCACCTTGATGGCATTTGGGGATGGGATAGGCATCCTGTGTGCCTTGAGAAACAAAATTAATTTCTAGGGGGTTGGGAAAGGGCTTTGCTAAAACGCTGCAGGAGCAAACAGACAAATGTACAGGTCAGGAAAGAGAGATGTTTTCCTGAATGTGGGCTGCATTTCCAAACCCAGCTAAAGGGAAGGTGCAGCAACCCTCCACCCCCAGTCCCGGAGGTGGAATATTCTGGGGGCTTCTTGGAGAGGGATGCACTTGGGGAGACCGGGAAGCCGAGGGGAATGGGTCAAAGTCTCCTAGGATGCCTGCAGAAGCCAGGATTGCCTGCACTACCCGCACTGCCGGCCCCTGCAAACTCGCTCCTCTCTTCTGGCCCCGATCTCCGACGCGCGAAATCTGCAGATTTTCCCTTTATCTGCTTGCACACGCTTGTTCTGTTCACCTTCGTTTTGGCTGGAATCAGGGTAACTGTTCCGAGGATTATATAATTTGCCGAGTTCAAGAAAGATAATCCAAAGATAGGAATGATGAAAAATTTTTGAGAGGATTAAAAAGAAATTTCCCCAGGGGCGCCTGGGTGGCTCAGTGGGTTAAGCCGCTGCTTTGGCTCAGGTCATGATCCCAGGGACCTCGGATCGAGCCCCGCATCAGGCTCTCTGCTCAGCAGGGAGCCTGCTTCCTCCTCTCTCTCTGCCTGCCTCTCTGCTTGTTTGTGATCCCTCTCTGTCAAATAAATAAATAAAATCTTTTAAAAAAAAAATTTCCCCAAATGTAAAAGTTACAGAGGACACACACACACACACACACAAATACCCATAATCCCACCGCGCAGAATGGGTAACTGCTAACCTCTTGACTTATCTGGAAGACGACTTTTTAAATTAGTGACCAAATAAACCTTCCCCTTCCCCCAAACCCCAGCAAATCTGAATCCAAAATAAATCAACCTACTTCTCTTCAATACTCTGTCGCCACCTCTACCGCATATTTCTATTAGAGGCTAAATTACAGAACCCCCGAATTCTTCCGGTGGGCTTTCACACGGCCAAGCCTGCAAACATCCGGCCTAATGAACTGTATCTGGCGGAGGCTGCAATCCCACGAGCGTACAGCTGCATCTTCCCCTCATCTCTAACTCCCGCGTGCAACTTTGCAGCTCCCGCTCCCGCCAGGGGGCCTATTTGCTCGGCCGGTTTGGCGGAGGGATCCCGCGCGCGATCGCAGTTACGCTCAACCGTCTCCTCTCATTCCCGCGCTCTGGCCCCGCCCCCTCCCCTCGCTCTGGTCCCGCCCCCTCCCGCGCGCCTTTTGGCCCATAAAGAAGTCCCGGCCGGGCCGCTGCACTCCCCCGCGCGCATCCGTGCGCCGACCGAGACTGGCTAAGGAGTCGGCGGCCATTTTGTTCTTCTCGTGGTTCCAGTGGGGAGAGAAGGAGGAAGCAGGGAGCGGGGCGGCTGGGGGGGACCCGCCGCGGCTGCTGCCACCGCCGCCACCACCGCCTCTGTGCTCGAGGCGTGGGAAAGGAGGTGTGAGTCCCGGGCGCGAGCCGGCGGCGGCGCCGCTGCGGGAGGGCCGGCGGTGGGAAGGCGATGGCGGATATAGATAAACTCAACATCGACAGCATCATCCAACGGCTGCTGGAAGGTGAAGGGGTCGGCTGACGCGCTGTGGGGGGGAGGCGGGCGGTCCCGGGAGCTCGCGGGGGAGGGGGGAGTTGGGAGGCCGGTTGGGCTTGCAGCGCCGACGGGAGTGAGCCCCGCGAGTTGGCTCGTGGAGCCAGGTGCTGCAGCCGGAGGGAGGCCGGCCGGGGTCCCGCACTTGGCCCAGCCCGTGGACCCTGCCGGCTCCGCTCATTCATTGCTCGAAGGTGCAGCCTTCTTCCCGGAGATTTGAAAACTCCGCTCCCCACCCCCACGTTTCCGGTCCGTACTCCCCTTGCGCCCCAGAACCGGGACCAGCCCTTGGACGAGAGAGGGCTGGGGGCCCCAGTCCGCCCTACAGGACGGCGTGTTCCTTACTTTCTGGTACCCGTCCTCTCGGAAAGCAATTTGATGGGGCTGTGGATTCCACCGGCTTTGGGGACTTCTTTCCTATCATGCTTATTTTTTGTGTGGGGCTGGGGTCGGATGGCCCATTTCTTGTTACTTGGTGGCGAACGTTCCAATCTGCTGAGGGTGTGGGAACCCATCTCCTTCTGCCTTCCCAAATACTTAATTCTTAAGTTACCCTATCTTGAAGAGGACTCCGCGCTCTTTTCTGAACGTGCCGCTAACATGAAACCAGCGATGATAACAGTCGGGTTATCTTTCCAGTGTGCCAGGCTCCGTATTAAGCGCTTTGCGTTCACCTCATGATTACATTCATAGCAATACTCAGCGTTTCTAAAGCGCTCACTGTGGGTCAAACATTCTTAGAGCCGTTTACACACATTTCATAAATTGTCCCAACAATCTTGAGAGATGGGTGCTATTATTTTTTTCCCGGTTTTCAGAAGAAGCGAAGACAGAGATTAAGTCATTTGACCAAGGTCACACATTAGTGACAGGTTTCAAAGCCAGCCGGGAGCTAGAACTTGCTACATGCCACCCATCTTATGTTTGAAGGAAGGAGGTTAAGCTTAGGTTAAAAGAAAGCTTTAATTTTGGCTGACCTAAGACTCCTGAAGTGCCTGACAGTCGATTCACATTGATGGCGGATACAATTGAAGTTTGGATTTTAAACAAGGTAGTTGAAGTGAGCGTCCCCCACCCGAATTTCCAAGCCTGTGTACTAAATCTCGTTTTCTGAGATTTTGGAAGAATTTGGATCTCTTGATTTGGGCACTGGATAATGAAGATTTGGCTGAGTTTTAACCAGCTTTTGCCTTTATACTGTGCTCCTAAAATGTTGTACTGGAAGTGCTTGAGAGATGGAGTCCAGAGCAAGTACACTTGGGGCAGCTCTGGTACTAGAATTTGTAGATCTTTTAAATTAAGTCATAAAAATGAAATTCTGAAAATATCTTAATCCATCTTGAATTTTTTTTTTTACTTTTATATTTTCTTAAAAGAAATATGTCTATAAAGTCCCCTGAAATGCTCTTGAGATGTCGGCGTTATTTGTGGGTGAAAACCTTGTCACTCATTCAGGACTTGGCATTTATTTTAAGAACTATATTTTTCATATATTTTCATGATAGTTAATACAGTTCGTTGATTTCTGTGAGGCCACAGCCAGAAACCGATTAAAACAGTTTGCAGTAAGAAAGGATCTTTTCATTAAATATTTTCATTTTAAGCCTTTAACTTTTACATATCTATACAGGGTTATGTATGGGCAAATTAGCTGGGCTTTCTTTCACTGAGGAAACAAAAAATTGGAATCCGTGTTGATTAGAATCAGGACTTTAAAACCATTTAAGTCTTGTTAAGACCTTTGTTGCTTATAACTTTATTCACATAACAGATTTGTTCATTTAGTCTTGGTTTTTCAATCATGCTAAGAAATGTACCGTGATAAACTTGGATCATCTAAAATGAGATTGTTTCTTAATAGTTCCTCTTTACATGTTATGTTGCACTAAAAACCAGATTTTTTTATTTTACCATTTTTTAATTGAAATTAATAAAGCATTGCATTTTAGTGTCTCTGGAATAGGCTAATTGCACAATACTGTATACTTCAGATTTGCTTTTTTCTTACCAGTGTTAATTGGGCAGAGGAACGGTTGAAGATGATCCATTGAGAATACAGATTAAACACAGGCGTGCGCACGCACACATCCATGTTAGAAAATGTTGATAATAAATTTTCTGATTTTTTTTTTTTGTACTGTCCCCAAAACCTTTTTTCCTAAGTTGTTTTTGTTTTGTTTTGTTTTTTAATTTATTTGACCAATGGTGAGAGAGGGAACACAAGCAGGGAGAGTGGAAGAGGGAGAAACAGGCTTCCAACGGAGCAGGGAGCCTGATGCCTGATGCCTGATGCGGGTGGGGCTGTATCCCAGGACCCTGGGATCATGACCGGAGCTGAAGGTGGACTCTTAACTTACTGAGCCACCCAGGTGTCCTTTCCCTTAGAATTTTAATTAAGATGTAAGTATATCTGAATATGGTATATGAGCTTTGTGATCTTTTTTGTATGTTCAGAATTGTCTTTTTAAGACTGAAGTTTAGTTGAGAAATGGCTAGGTAATAGTACTAAAAAGGCAAGTCAAAGTGAGGTCTTCTTTAAGAAAACCATCATGTTGATTTGGACTACAGCTTTGCAGTTGTTGTCTAGTCTAAATTTTAAGTAGTTTTTCTGTAAGTGAGGCATCACTTAGGTAACCTATTTTGGAAGCTTTTTTAGGCTCCACCTTGCTAATGATAAAACTTGAAACTCCTTAGTTTAACATTCAATAATTTGAATAACTAACTGCACAGTAAAACTTGGTAGATTTAGAGAAAATAAGCCAGCTGTTGATTTGGTCTGATAGCCCCCATGTTGGAGAAAAGTGAGAGGGCAGAGTTTTACTTTGTAAGTGACTAGTTTGGGGAGCAGAGATGGCCAGTACTTTCCTTACATAGCAGGTGGTATAACTTACTTCACTCCAGATTTGCAAAAAAAGCATCTGTGGTCTGAAGATGATGATTGTCAAACTAAGACCTTGTCGGGCTCTGCGTAATTGTCCTATTTAAGTGATTGAAATATGACTTCTTCCTTGGCCCTCAGAACACATCTAGTACTTAAATCCTCTGATGTGTAAGAGTTCATCTGAAAGTAGGGAGTGTTCAGATACTCTGAAACTATAAAATTAAGTGGCCCATGTATTTAGCTTTTTGATGTAATATGAGACGTGTTTATGAAGGCAGTAGAGCCTGGTCTTGAGGATCATACAAAGGACAAAAAAAAGTTCTTTAAATTTTGATCAAAGAAAACAAAGTAATCTTCTAATGAGACCTCTGCAATTACTATTTTTTAATTGGTCTGATAATTTAGCAGTTGGAGGCTTTTCTTGAAAACAATTATGGGGTGTTTTGTTGATAAAGACAGTAATATCAAAGCTTGTGTTTCTAATTCCCTAATTTACAAGAAGTCTGTTTTGAGAGACCCACTGTCCTTCCCTCCCCTTGCAGCATGTCAGTAGTAGGCCTCATCCTCTCCCGTAAGGTGGGAGAGGAAGGATCTCTTGGAGACATGATCTGCAACCACAGCGTGGAAAGGATTACTCTCCTTGTACCCAGAGTGCCCCCGTGTTTGTCAGTAGCAGGAGGCATCAGTGAAATCTAACAGGATGGCGTTTGTCCCGAAGTGCTCGAGGGAATGTGAGCCACCAGAGCAGAGGCCAGCCTTCCCTTCTCCCTCGCCCGTGAAATGGAGGCTGTGCTGGGCCGCGCATTAGTAATCCGTTTTCAAAGGTAGAGGTTGGTCAGTGAGATTGTTTTATGTCTTTGATATTGCGGTCCTGTAATCTTTGACCTGTTCTGCAGATTATGTGCCTGTGCAAGTGAGTTTACTTGAGGGAAGTGAGGATTACTGATCCTGAAGCTGGGCAGTGGTTGATGACGGTTATACCAGCTTGGCGGTTCCACTTCATTTACAGTCACAGCAATTAGAAGACTTTAAAGATGGAAGTGTGAAGGAGACAATATTCTGATGTGAATTGCTTTAAAACTGGAAGTCTTATTCAAGATGAATAAGGAAAATTTTCATATTTTTGGAGCTTATGGAATTCTGAGATGAATTATTAAAATTTAGGATCAGACCCCTGTTTCCAAGCATGTAAGAACAGATGATTTACCTAACAGGTCTTGATTATGCACCTTAAACTTCCAATGTCTCCACTCCTCTAGGGTTTGCTGGCACCCAGAGTGGGTGTCACTGGTATTAAGCCTTATGAAAATGTAAATTACTCATAAAATACAGGGTCAGACTTCAAGTCTAATTAGTGGCATTTTATCAAAATGGGTTGTTAGGCTGAAAAGATAAACACCTTTCAATAAACTGGTTTCACATTAGGTGTAGAATACTCAAGATACTTTGAGAGCAGTAGTGTTTTCCAGCTATATCCGGAGTATTTGTCTTAAGAAAATTGGTATCACTTCTTAATGTCCAAAGTATGTACTGTTGTAGCATTATGTGCCCCCCCCCCCAAAAAAATGCACAAAGTATAACAGTAGCAGTTAAGAAAATCAAGATGCAGGGCGAATGTGGTGCAGAAACAATTCAGGTAGTCTAAAAGTAGCAAGTCTTCCTGCTGGTGACTGCTATGCAGTTTCTAGTTTGTGGTTTCTATTTTGTGTAGTTGTTTGTGGGGAAGTTTTAATGTTGCACATATTTGCTGTTTTTGTCTTGGTTTGAGGTCTTTCTTTCCTAAATCTATCATGTAGTGTGAGGTTACTGATACTCTGTCGCTGAAATGAATATGATGTGCAGTAGTTTTAGGATTACCACCAACTTTAATTAAAGATTATCTTAAAAAGCAAAATCTGCGGCAGTTTATTTTTATGCTGGTTATGCCATTCTTAGGTGCTCTCTTTGTGTATACTGTTTCTTTTAATTAGACTTACTTCAACAATTAAGGGACTCTTAATTAAAGAGCAAGAAGAAAACTTTTTTATTACTCCTAGATAATCCCAAAGTAGTCTTAAATTCCCTTGCATGGTTTTCATTTCTGCTTTGCTTGCAGCCAGGCTGTTAGAAAAGTTAGTGTTGCTTGTGAGAAAAAGCTGTCATTGCAAATAATCACCGATTACATTCTTTTACTCTTTCAAGTTTTTGTCAGTTTGGTTTTGATACAATTGCATGGAAGTTTGGTTGTTGTTGTTGTTGTTGTTGTTTTTAAGATTTTATTTATTTATTTGACAGAGAGAAATCACAAGTAGGCAGAGAGGCAGGCAGAGGGAGAGAGAGAGAGGAGGAAGCAGGCTCTCTGCTGAGTAGAGAGCCCGATGCGGGACTCGATCCCAGGACCCCGAGATCATGACCTGAGCCGAAGGCAGCGGCTTAACCCACTGAGCCACCCAGGTGCCCCTGCATGGAAGTTTTTATCATACACTCATTTTAGTGATTTTCCAGATAGATAGATAGATAGGTTTTTATAGACCATCCTTGCTGTTAACAGCCATAATGCAGTTTTCTGAATCTTTCTAGCCAGATAAAGGTTTTTACTCAAAAGTCATAAGTTTAAGATTTAAATTGATATATTAATGTATTGATCACTAACCCACACATGTTTGCGATGCCTGCTGATTTCCACGTAATGCCTAGCATCTGGGTTTGTAAGAAACACTCCCATCTGGAAAATGAAATTCTTATTTGTTGGAATATTTTGGATTCCTTTGGCGATTGTTGAAATAATTTGCTGTTTACTATTTGAACTCCCATAGCTCCTTAGGAAGGTAACATGACAGCTCTTGAATTTCCTACCAAGGGTCTTGTTTTTGTGCATGTTTCTCCCATTGCATACACAGCACAGTAAGGGCTTTAAACCTCAAGGTAAGTATTGGTTGATGTTTATTAAGTAGAGCTGCACTGTTTGTAATTAGAGAGGTTTTTATTTTTAAAAAACCTTTGTCTTTTTAATGATACTGAAGATAATATCCTTACGGTGAACTTTTAGTTTTATAATCTTTATGAAGGGATACTTCTAGTCATAGCCTTTCTAATGAGCTGCAGTTACAAGTCTTGTTTTCTCTGTCTTCCACAAGAGAAAGGACAAGGTTCTTGTCCATCCTGTTTACCAGGGTATCCCCAGCATCCATCAGAGGGTCTGGCACATAGTAGATACTCTGCAACTATTCTCTTGAGTGTTTGAAGTGTGGTTAGTAATAAGTATTGATAGTCTTAACAAACAGATTGCCTAAATTCGTTCTAATACTTCTCAGTTGTAAGGATGCTTAATGATTTTATATCCTGTCTCATAATTTTCTTAGGAAGCAGTGACCACCATATATTAGGGTTTTGGTAGTTTGTCCTGTAAAAACTCCTTGGTTTGGAAGTTCAAGACGAACAAATCCTTCATTGGGAGGGGAGTAGTATGGTAGCAGCACCACCAGACCTAGAGTTCATAGGGGCCTGGTGTCGTTATAAGCTCTGTGACCTTGGATCAAGTCACTGAACCTCTCCCATCCCAGACTAACAGAAATGACAGAGCATAACTTCGTAGGATTTTTGTGAGGGTTCAGGGGCAATGTAAAGTGTGCGAGTGTGGTGGCCAGCACGTGGTAAGTGCTTGGTAAATGTTAGCTGCAGCTACTAGTGAGTGATTATTTGCTGGACATTGAAAATAGTGAAGTAGATTTATGCACTAGTGACCAGTACGGCTATTTTAAAGAAATATCTAGTGTTTATTTGAACTGCTAAAACCCATTTTGAAATCTTTATCTTTTAATTGTTAGATCATCTTCAATATGAAATTTAAATTTTAATTTAATTTAATTTAATTTTAATTTTAATTTAGTAATCCTAAATTTTTGCAACTAGAAAAATGTTCTGTTAAAGGCTGATAGGAAAATGACACTGTTGCTTTTTTAATTTTAAAGCAGAGACACGGGTTTTTTGCTAATCAAAAGCATGTAGTCTGGAATTCATGTTTAATTCTAATACCACATGTCATCAGTACTCAAGAGATTTATCCAGATTTCGTTCATACAGCAGTTTGAGCCCCTGCCACGTCTAGCGATGGGCATGTACACTGCAGAGCCAGTCGTGTGGTCTTGGGGTTTACAGCCTACCAGAGGGTCCAGATGAATAGGTGGAAACAAGATGGCATTTATGGTACAAAGTATGATGTGTGTTGAGTGGTAGCCAAGTGTTGTGAGAGCATTTCAGAAAGCATAAACTAGGCTTAAGAGAGGAGAGGAGGTGGATAGGAGAGGCTCTCCAGGGGAAGGTAATAATGTATAAGCAGTCTTGAAGGGTGAGCAGGTATTTGCCAGTTGGTAGATGATAGTTTTCGCAGAGTTCTATTTTCATAATCTTACTGATTGAGCTAATTGTAGGGAATTTAAGATGCTTTGGGACCATGTTGTTTTTAATGAGCACTGTTCTCCAGGTAGAAAATCTTGATTTGTTCTGGAAAAACTGCATTTAATCCTTATTGCACATTAAGAATAATTTCTAGAGGCGCCTGCGTGGCTCAGTGGGTTAAGCCACTGCCTTCAGCTTGGGTCATGATCTCAGGGTGCTGGGATTGAGCCCTGCATCAGACTCTCTGCTCAGCAGGGAGCCTGCTTCCCTTCATCTCTCTCTGCCTGCCTCTCTGCCTACTTGTGAGCTCTGTCTGTCAAATAAATAAAATCTTTTTTAAAAATTTTTTAGATTGTTAGCAGTATTGCTTTTTACTTAATCTGTATACTCCACTCAGAGGACAAACAGGAAAACAGAATAAGGAAGCTATCATAAACTATGTCTAAAGATGGTAGTGGGAAACCCTCCAAAAGCAGTAAAATTTATATTAGCAACATTAACTTAATATGGTGGCATTGATTTAATGGTAGCATTTACATTAACAGTACAGCCTGCATTCCATACAGGTGTAGAATAATTATTACACACTCTTGAAAGACTTAAAGTGGACCATTCATTCACAAGTGTGCGGCTCTGCTGAAAAAGATTGAGGTTGAAAACCAGAACCTTCTAGGAGTCCCTTCCTAGCCAAAAATAAAAGTTTCCTGCTGGGCAGTCTGCCCAAGCTTCTGGCTGACTTGTGGTATAATTGCTAATGATTGGGGTTTTCTGGCCAGTGAAGCAGGAATCCCACCGTCTTTCCATCAGCAGTGTTTCTTGAGTACCCTACTGTGTGTGTCAGGAGAGAAAATTATTGTGGTTCTGGAAAAACCATTTTTCATTGCTCAATTGCTATAGTATTATAGATGTGTCTGTTTCATATCTTCCCTCAAATTATCATTACTGTACTTTCCTCTTCATTACTTCTCATTTCATAATATTTTGATCAGAAGGAGACTGGTATTGGTGTACTTCAGTTACATATTTTGGGGTCCAAAGTAGTAATTTGTTCAAGGCTATAGAACCAGTAAAGAAACTTAAGGCTGTAGTTCACTGCTCTCAGCATTTTCTCTTCATTGTGTGCTTCAAGAGTTTGGCCCTTCTCTCTTGTCATCTTTTCTTATGTACTGTCTTTCATTGAAAAAGCAAAACCCTCTCTACACAGTGTTGGGTTTCTGTTCAGAACTTGTTCTCCAAGAGAACTCAGCGATTCAGTGGCTATTCAGACTGAAGAATGGCTTTGCCTAGGACAGTATTTGTCAGACAGTATTTCTCAGCCATTTTTTTTTTTAAGATTTTTACTTATTCATTTGACAGAGATCACAACTAGGCAGAGAGGCAGGCAGAGAGAGGGGAAGGGAAGCAGGCTCCCTGCTGAGCAGAGAGCCCGATGCGGGGCTCCGATCCCAGGACCCTGAGACCATGACCTGAGCCGAAGGCAGAGGCTTAACCCACTGAGCCACCCAGGCGCCCCTCTCAGCCATTTTTGATGGAAAAAATTTTTCAACAGGCATCAGGTTTTTTACCTGTAATTTTGGACACTCTAACATTAATTTCTTACAGAACAAAGCTAGATATAAAACCAGTTAAACTTACTGTTTTTATTCACTTATCAGGCTGAATGAGTACAAAGTCTCCAAAACTGATAAAATTTAAATTCGCAACAATAATTTAATCTGATGGATATTGTGGTTTTGCTAAAACTAAATCACTTTATATTGGGTTTAATGGTGGAAGGATATAACCAAACAGTCTGTATTTAGTCTGGTCCTGTGATTTTGGTTCAGTTCTAATTCATAGAATGCTTTCATAAATCTTTTGTACAAAACAAGTATTAAGACTGCAAGTTGAGAAGAATCAGTCCCTGTATTTAACCATACCTTACCAGCAAGCAGGCCACTTCATAACTGTAAGGTTAAGGTAAAATTAGCAATTCAGTGCTCTTTAATCTGTACTTAAGGACTGTCTAATCTGCTATAACTGGAATCAAAAAAGAAAATTTTATTTCCTGCCTACCTGCTGATAAATGAACTCTTACAGGGCTGGAGTGCTTTACTTTGATAGTGAGTAGAACTCAAGGGTGCTCAGATGTGGGCAACACACAGTGCTGTACCAATACTTCTTTCTCCCTTTTCTTTTTTTGTTTTGTATCAGTTCAGATTACTAGGAAGCCTTCTTTACAGCATCTCTGACATTCGTTGCCCCGTAAGGGCATAATCGTATTCACAGATGCAGTCCCAGAGATTGTGCAGCAAAATATGTACAATGAGCCTAAAGTGTTTCAGTGAGATACAAACAACACTTAAATTTTTTCATAGAACTCTTGAGGAAATACGGATCATCCTTTGAAAAACACTGATGGAGGGAGAGTTCTGAGCTTTTCCAGTCTCACCTTTATTTGTTTGTTTGTTTGTTTAAAAATATTTATTTAGAGGGGATCTCAAGCAGACTCCTCACTGAGCCCAGAGCCCAACACAGGGCTCGATCTCACGACCCCAAGATCACAACCTGAGCTGAAATCAAGAGTTGGACACTTAACCGATTGAGCCACCCATGTGTCTCTCCAATCTCACATTTTTAAAGATTGTGATTGATTGATTGATTGATTTAGACAGAGATCACAAGTAGGCAGAGAGAGAGGAGGCTCCCCGCTGAGCGGAGAGCCCCATGCTGGGCTTGATCCCAGGACCCTGGGAACATGACCCGAGACGAAGGCAGAGGCTTTAGCCCACTGAGCCACCCAGGCGCCCCTAATCTCACATTTTAAAACAAGAATCCTTAGAACCAACTCAGTAATGTGACAGTCTCTGAAATCTGTACGAATACTAGATCATTTATAAGGTTGGAGAGGAGAAGACAGGAGGCAAAAAGAGATGGCCTGGTGGACAGGTTGTAGGTGAACAAGGCCAGTTTTGTGGCTTGGATACAGAACTGAGGCTGTCGGCTGTGCTACAGCGAGTCTGATTTCAGTAAGTAGCGAATGAATACCTTTCTAACAGTGTTCATACACGGAATGTGGCTCCTTGTTGAAGATACTCTAACAAGTCTTAAACTTAGTATAGAAGATACAACTAAATATTTGATGAAAACCTGAGATTTTACAGTTATAATTAGGAACTAAAACCATATTCTTTAGAAGGGTTATTAAAATAAAGTCAACCAGGAAGCCGGTTAAACTATATTTTTGCCTCCTCCTCATTAAACCTTGTGCCTTCTCAGGTATTTTTAATTTGTATGTTAAATTGTATTTTGACTTCATCTGACTAACTGGAGTTTTTCTCCCCATACAGTGAGAGGGTCCAAGCCTGGTAAGAATGTCCAGCTACAGGAGAATGAAATTCGAGGACTGTGCTTAAAGTCCCGAGAGATCTTTCTCAGTCAGCCTATCCTACTAGAACTTGAAGCACCACTCAAAATATGTGGTAGGTTTTGGCACATGAACAGTTGCCTTTGATTATGCCATTGATTGAGTGACTCGAGAATATACAGGTGCCCTTGTATTAGCCAGCAGAATCGTTTGCTGTTTATGGATAATCGGTAACTACTTAAATAACTTTACTTTTAGAATTAATACCTCTAATTGACTTAGTTTATTTAGATGTGCTTCAGATTTTCTAAAAATTATTTCACTAGAGGAATATAAGCATCGCAGCAGAAAGGAAAGAAATGACATCAAACAGAGCTAAGAAAAGGTCTCTACTATATGAATACATAGGAATTACAATTAAGCTTAAAGCGAGACTGGTTATGCTTAAAACGGACTTTTCCTGGATACCATTTTGCAGTCTGTTTCTACAGGATAGATGCAGATAATCTGTATAAAAACTGAAGATAATCTGAGTAATTCTAAATATTCTAGCGTTTTTTACTACAGTGATAAAGCTTATATATATGTTTTTAAAGTAAAATGTTCTTTGGCATTATCTAGCAGGAATTGAGAGCTGAATGAATGGGGTGTGTGTGTGTGTACCTTTGTTCACACAGGTCTGGGGCTCACTAGCAACGCAGCCGTTTTGCTGACACAGTAGCCCACAGGCTGAGCTGCCGGAGATCTGATAGTGGTCAGCAGACCTGAAAGGAATGCCATGTTACTTGGCAAGAAGGCCTGCCTGGGCATTAATAATCCTTTCCACAAAATTAATTCTTAATTAGTTGACTTTGTGTGAGATTCTAGACATAAGTATATGCTTAAAATTGTTATTAAGCTCAATTGAACTAACATGATACAAGATTGGAATTTAATGTTAGCCATCAAATTTAACTCTGATTATTAGGGGTCAGTCCCATTATGCAATGCATGTTTAAAGGATGTCTCTCCAAAACTTTGTTAGTGGATTGAACAGTAAGTATGAGGGCACTGTATAACTAAATATTTGCTTCTAGGTGATATCCATGGGCAGTACTATGATTTGCTTCGACTTTTCGAGTATGGTGGTTTCCCACCAGAAAGCAACTACCTGTTTCTTGGGGACTATGTGGACAGGGGGAAGCAGTCATTGGAGACTATCTGCCTCTTACTGGCTTACAAAATCAAATATCCCGAGAATTTTTTTCTTCTCAGAGGAAACCATGAATGTGCCAGCATCAATAGAATTTATGGATTTTATGATGAATGTAAGTACTTTCTACATCTAATAAGACTTACTTAAACTGAGATACTTGATCATAAACTGCATATACTTCTGTTATGATTTGTGAGCATTTAGATGAAGTGTTATAATCTCTCGTTTTCTGTTTCATTAACTTGCTTTTACCTTAGTTTTTTTCTTAAGGTAAAAAAAAAAAAACCACTGCCACTGTAGTATAATAATGTCCTAGATTCTTTTGTGATGTGACTATTAGATTAGATTAAGAAGTAGTGGTCGCAGTGCTGGCTTCTTTAAGATCATTGTTGAACTTAATTCTTAGTACACCTCTGAGGACCTTTCCAAATGGTTTTATTTTTAACAACTTTATTGAGATATAATTTCTTTCCGTAAATCTAAGTATACAGTTCAGTGATTTTTAATAAATTTATGGAGTTGTATAACTATCACCACAGCCCCAGGCAGGCACTAATCTGCTTTCCTTCTTCATGTAAATGGTATCTTGAAATATACAAATAATTGCTTTTTTGTGTGTGATTTTCCCCCCCTTGTGGCACATGCGCACCCAGGACAAACAGCAGTTATCCTAAAATGTGCTGAAAGAAGAAAGCGAAATTAAAAACAAAAAAATTATTTGTGTAATATTTTATACATGCTGTGACCCCATTTTGGATTGTTTAGTTGAAGGTATACTTTGAGTTGTTAATTAACAAAAAACAAGATTCTTAAAGCCTTAAAAATTGCCAGGTTTGGTGGAATTTTTGTTGTTGTAGTGTTGTTCAGTAAGTATAAAATGTTTAAGGGGGGATTGGGTCCTTATCCTCCTTTTGTGCTTATTAATTTCTGCCGGGAGAGGCTTCAGACAGGGAGGAGAGAGGTCGTTAAGGAATTTGAATCACTACATTTGCCAGTGATGATAACAAGGCCAGTAAAGAATTGTCACTGTGTTCCTTCCCTAAACTGTAGTCATAACTGATAGTGTGGTGTTTCTCCATCTCAGTTCCACACAGATGTGTGCAGCTAGCTCATTTGTTAGAAGTGCACTGCTAGAAAGATGATGTTTCTAGACTTTGCTCTCCTACTCTCACCCTCTCCCATAATTGTATGTTTGCCTAGTCTGAGGCCCTGAGACCTAGCTGGTAAGATGAGGTGGGGAGGGATCACCAAAGAAAAATATTCGGGGTTCTGAACTGACTAGGGCAACTGAGTCTGTGGCCAGAAAGGTTGTTGTTGTTTTTAAGTAATCCCTACACACAACGTGGGGATTGAACTCACCACCCCAAGATCAAGAGTCAGATGTTCTACCAACTGAGCCAGCCAGACGCCCCAAGAAAGATTCAATTTTGACAATGAAAGAAATACTAGTCGAGCTTATTCCTAAGATAGTGAGATGAGAGGCAGCAAGTTTTATCACTTGTGTTTTTGTTACAACTAATACTTTTTAGAACAGGTTAAGGAAAGTTTCCTTTTGTATGCTGTTCAGCAAGTACTTTGATGTTTTCATTGATGAAGTTCAATTCCAGATAATCTCTTTGTTGTGACGTATATCCAAATGTGAGGATATTAGCGACATTGTTTTCAGTTTCTATTTAATGCCGAAGACTTTAAAAATTATTTTAAATGGTCAGCATTGGTCGATTCTTGTTTGGTCCTCAAGACTTACCGATTAACCTTGTGCTCAAGCTCCCCTCACCCCCCATCAGGCAGGTATAACTTGCCATCCAGTCTACTTGTGAGCAGAAAAGTATCCTTGACGTAGGTGGCTTTTGATTGATGGTTTGCAGACTTTTAAAAAAACTGATGATAATTTTATTAAAGTTTTCAAGTTACAGTGAAAAGCTTTATTAAAATGCAGACTTTCATGGAATAGTTTAAAACCACTGCTTTGAGTGATAGGCTTATTTCACAAGTACAACAAGCCCTCTTATGTGCTACTGTTTCTCCCTCTGACCCCCACCCCAATTTTTTTGTAAGGAGAGCAGTCCTGGAAAAGCTGGTATAAAACGTTGTTAGATAAAATGCGAATGTATGTTATCCTTTTCTGATACCAGAGCTGTCTGATCTGTAGTAATAGGAAACTGCCTTAGGGGTTCTGGCTCAGAATCCCTGGATTTGGAAGCTCGAAGAGACCTGGCAGTTATCCAGGCTAAACCTTTCTGGAGCCAGATGTTCCTACTGGTCTGGAGTGGCCTTAGGGAGGAAATACAGAGGACAGAAAGGGTCCTAGGACTTAAGATTCTCAGAGGCAACAGAAGGAGGAATCCTAATTTCTGTTGAAGGAGCCAGCAGAGATAGCAAGGGAGTCTGCAAGACAAGCTGGAGTGTGTTGCATGAATAAAGAAACGGGGAGCAAAGCAGACTTCAAGAAGGAAGAGGCTTCGTCGGCACTGGCAAATGCAGCCCGTGGACAAAGGAAAAATCCAAGTGAGCCATTGGACAGTCATTCAGAGATAGACTTCGGTAGAAAATAGGAGACAGAACCAAATCACTTTTATGAATGGAGGTTAGGACCAGCCCAGCCTTGTTCTTCTGTTATTTTACTTTTTAAGTAAAAGGTTCCCTTTCAGCCTCGGGCTTTCAGAACCCTCCAGTGAAGGAAGATCAGGGATAGGGAATTAGTGTCCTCCAAAGAAATATGAAACAGGGTGAACCATGGTGAGAGTTATACCCAGTCGTAGAACAACAAAGTATTAAGAGGAAAGACGATAGTCCTGTGCAAAGGGAGAAGTCAAGTATTTGTTGAATTTGTATTACTTTCCAAAGCCTGTGCTGAATTCCATACCTAACTGACTTTACAGTGGAGTGGAAGGTGTAGTTTGGGGACCTGCTGCTTGGGCCACTCTAACTTTCCAAAAAATGTTCAGCTTTAAACCTGTAGGTGTCCCTAGAATAAGAAAGGAGAGGAGATGAAGGACAGACTTGGCTTTAGGAATGAAGATTGTGCTTTGATCTTTGGGTTTTCTGGTATGGAGGTACAGGAGACAAGGCTCCTCACAACTGGGCCATTCTCAACCCAATTCAGACATTTGTGCTTCCAGAATTTATAAGTAGCTTTTTAACTCAGAACATAATTTGCTTGCAGGAACAGTGCCCTAAAGTCGTGCTTATGTCCAAATCACACTGTGACTCCAGAATACATGGCATACAGGTGCTGGTGGGGGGAATATAACCACCCTATAACGTTGTTTCTGGGGGAACGTTCTGAGCCTTTCTGGAGTGTTAGTAATAGTTATCCTGGAGCACCTACAGTAAGGAGTCTGTATTCCCCTCTATTTGTTTATACCTGCTAACTCGAGTCTGTAGGGCTAGGAGTTACCTGGTACCAGTAAGCTCTTAATGATCGTGGTAGATGGGATGGGTGTTAACTCTCAGAAGCTTCCTCAGAAAGAAGATGGTAATGGCACATGTGTAAGCTGTTCATAATTGCCTCTGGGTTGAGATTGGAATTGGGACAAAACCGGCTAGATTCCAAACAGTCAGAGCTGCCAAATTATTATTGAGGGTTAATGATAATCCTTAATCATTACAACTGGGATTCTGATTTCAATCTTCTGTGGGATTTTAAAGTATATCTAGTTCTGCTAAACCTATCCTCCAGGGAATTTTTAATAAATCATAGCTCTTGTTTACTTAAAAAGTAATTAGCACCTTACTTTGGGAGAAATTGTCCTGAGACAGTGAACCTGTAGAACACCAGTCTCTTATTTTAACCATCCTAAAATTTTCATAGGTAAAAGAAGATATAACATTAAACTATGGAAAACTTTCACAGACTGCTTTAACTGTTTACCGATAGCAGCCATCGTGGATGAGAAGATATTCTGCTGTCATGGAGGTATGTGGGCTAATTTTAGTTGCAGATAGATTTTGTTCCCTTCTGAAGGGGGTACACTTTGACATTTGAGTTGTCATTGGGATGACTTCTCTGTCAGGTGACTCTCCTTTATTGATGTGTTTACCATGGGTCCACTTCGGCACATCCAGGATCATTTGGATAGAAATCTAAAGTAAGGAATTGATTTGTTACAGGGAATTCTAGGCTCTGTAACAGTTTGACTTGAAAATAGAGCAGAAAGTGTTTTTTAAGTATACAATGAAGAGTGATTAATATGCTGTATCATAAATCCTCCAGAATACTGAAAATGTGAGTAGACTTTCCTTGGTCTGTTTTTGATCCTCTCCTTTTAGAAATTTTCTGACTTGGATTTTAAAAGCAATTTTATTTTTCTCCGTGATTGTGCTTTTTATAACATAATTAAAATAGTAATTACGAAAAGGATTTCTTTTCACCCATGGTCAGAAGTTAGACAACTGTGGAAGAGCCAATACAAGGTATTTTAATAAAGCCATTATCCCTGCCCTCCTATACTTCAGATGGATTTGGTAGAGCTGGGCAAACTATTTTATTTATTTATTTATTTATTTATTTATTTATTTACTTTAGTTTCTTGTTTCTGTTTTTGGTGTGGTTTGTGTTTTTTTTGTTTTTGTTTTTTATTTTTGTTTTGTTTTGTTTTGTTTTTTAAAGTAAACTCTACCCCCAACATGGGGCTTGAACTCACAACCCCGAGATCGGGAGTTACATACTCTACCCACTGAGCCAGTGAGATGCTCCTGGGCATGTGATTTTAAACTCAGATGATAGTCAACTACATCTCAGCTGGTCTGATAGATTTGATGGTCCTTGGACAGCACAGGTTTCCTGGAAAGCTGCATCACACCTGAGCATCTGCACCCTCTACACTCAGTCGTTACAAATGGTCAATAATAAAATCTAGAATGTACATTGTTCATTATTATCATCAAAGAAGTTGAGGAGTAGTTGTCTAATTAATTTTATAGGGCTTTGTATGTTGAGGTAACGGATTCCAAATACCTTTTAGACATACTATGCCTGGCAGATTGGTGCATATAATAAATTCAGTGCTTTTTCAGTTGGGGTTTTTGGTGTTTTGTTTTTTTGTTGTTGTTGTTTTTAACCAAAACTAAATAAAAAAACATAGCCATTAAAAAAAAAAAATCATAGCCATAGATTTAATTTAAGCCTTCCATGTTAGCGTCATTTAGTCTCTCTAAGCAGATGGAACTGTTAAAGTGAAGTTCTATTTTCTTCCAATTTTTTTTCATGTGATAGGTTTATCACCAGATCTTCAATCTATGGAGCAGATTCGGCGAATTATGCGACCAACCGATGTACCAGATCAAGGTCTTCTTTGTGATCTTTTGTGGTCTGACCCCGATAAAGATGTCTTAGGCTGGGGTGAAAATGACAGAGGAGTGTCCTTCACATTTGGTGCAGAAGTGGTTGCAAAATTTCTCCATAAGCATGATTTGGATCTTATATGTAGAGCCCACCAGGTATTGATTTTGAATTTTACATGTACACTTAAGAGCATGTGTGTGAGCACAGATTCTCCTTATTGATTTTAGTGGGTAGGTATTGCTTATTCTACAAAATGTCTCTGCAGATGACCTGTAGGAGATCAGGCTCAATGGGAAACTGAAAAGTGGTTTTAGTCACCTGCAGTTTATACCTACTTACACTAAAAACATTTTCTCTCCAAGGTGGTTGAAGATGGATATGAATTTTTTGCAAAGAGGCAGTTGGTCACTCTGTTTTCTGCACCCAATTATTGTGGAGAGTTTGACAATGCAGGTGCCATGATGAGTGTGGACGAAACTCTAATGTGTTCTTTTCAGGTAGAGGATGTTTTCAACATTGTTTTCCTGCTATTATGTCTGAATTTTACTTCTTTTTTTAAAAAATGGCTGTTTTCTGCCTACTGTTCATTTATGTTTTTATCCTCCCGTGTAAGTGTTTGTCCTAATTCAGCAATCAGGGAACCCCTTTTAAGGGGGAAAAAATTGTCAGCTTTTCCTGCCATGTTGAATTTAACTGTTCTTACATTATTTAAATGGGGTAAAAAAAACAGTTGGCTCCTCATGCTTACAGTTCCTTTACTATAAATCTAAAACTTATGTCAGTGTAATGTTCAGCTAAAATTAAATCCCCACTTATATGTGAGAATAGAACGAACTGCCGTGAGCCAGATGTGCTGTGTGATTGTTCCTTCTCCCACCACTTTTCCCTAATTTCCCTAAGATTGATTCACCAGGACATCATTTGGCCTTCACTTGGCATAGAAGTATCATTTATACTTAAAGCCTGTCTGGGTCTTCTTCTCACTCTCTCACTACAATTAAACTTACACAGTTTTAAGCTAGCCCAGTCATAATCATAAATAAAGCCACTGAGGTCAAGTGGCAGTCATCAGTTAAATGTTTCACCAACTATTGGGGAGAATTTGCAGCTCCCCGAGATTATGAGAGGGCCCCCTGTGGGATTGAGGGAGGAGGGTGAGGGTGTAGGGAGCTTTCCACCCCCATGCTGGAGGGAATGGCCTGGAGATGCTACAGGATCTGACTTCAGAAAATTGTCATTTTATCCAGAGGCAAAATACTTCATCCCTGTATTTCATTTGTTCGTCATAGCATTTATTATCAAAATGTTTACATATTAACTATTAACATGTTTATGTTAATATGGTAGTGGGCCTTTCAGAGTTGTTGGGTCAGCTTTAAATGGTCAAACTTTCTGAGCAAAAGATTTGAGTGAGATTTAAGAAATCTTAAGATTTGGGGTTAAGAATATTTCCTAAAATGGATTTTCCTTTGAATCTTTGCAGATTTTAAAGCCTGCAGAGAAAAAGAAGCCGAATGCCACGAGACCTGTAACACCTCCAAGGGGTATGATCACAAAGCAAGCAAAGAAATAGATGTCATTTTGACATTGCCTAGTTGGGACTTGTAACATAGAGTATATAACCTTCATTTTTAAAACTGTAATGTGTATTGGTCAGCTTGCTCAAATAGTGTGTTTGTGGGGCCCCCCCTTCCATTTTTTGAGTTAATGAATGGCATTTGCTGAGTTATAACAGCAAATGAAAGACTCTCCATTCCCAAGAAGAAATGTTTGTTTTTTTTTTTAACTCTGTATTCCTTTTGCAAACAACTTTAATGATGGTGTTAAAGCTGTACACCCCAGAACAGTTTATCCTGTCTAAGGGGTAAGTGTACAATTGATCTTTTTAAAATTCAGTTCAGCCCATGAATAATGTAAATGCTCGTTTTCTTTAGGATATTAAGAGAGCCCTAGGGTGCTCAATCTGTACATGTTATTGTCATAAAATGCATACTGTTGATACAGACCACTGTGAACATATTTTTTTTTTAATTTTGTTTCAAAGGGATTGCTTTTTTCTCATTGTCTTGTCATGTACAAACTAGTTTTTATAGCTATCAACATTAGGATTAACTCAACCCTGCCAGCATCACTGGTATGATGTATATTTAATTAAAGCACACTTTCCCCTACCGTATACTGAAAATGACAATTAAAGCCATTATTTTAAATGTTTGTGACTCTTTCCTAAAGCCAAAGTTTCTGTTGAAATATGTATTGACACACCCCTAAGTACACGGCGGCGTGGTCGTGTACGCCTGCCACCTTCTTGGGGACTCAAGAACAGGTTTTTGGTTTTGAATAGCAGTTAGTAATATAGTGCTGTTTAAGCTATTAATGATTAAAGTTAATAACATTTTGTACAATTTCCATATAGTCTATTCATTAAGTAATCTTTTTACAGTTACATCAGGCCTGAACCCGTCCATTCAGAAAGCTTCAAATTATAGAAACAATACTGTTCTATACGAGTGACCGATTATGCTTTCTTTGGCCTACATTCTTTATTCTGCGGTGAAGTTGAGGCTTATAAGTCAAAACAAAGGAACTAACTAAATATCCACCAGTTTATACAGAACTCACAGTATCTATGACTTTTTTAAACTAAGATCTGTTAAAAAGAAATCTGTTTCAACAGATGACCGTGTACAATACCATGTGGTGAAAATGAATTCAGACTTATTAAACGACGAACTTGTTAAATCCTCTCAGTGTCTATTTATCAGCACAATACACACAGGAGAACTGTTGATGGCATATTGAATAGATTTTAATGAATAAATTGCTCTGGAAACCACACAGTTTCAATTTGGATTTGTTTTCCTTCAAAATAGTCTGTTTTCCAAAGATGGATTGTAACAGGGATGCTCATGTTTGTGGAGTTGTGACCCGACGTAACTGCGTTTCTGAAGCCCGGTGATGAGACGGCGCTCTCTTCCGCCCCTGCTGCTGGGGAGGTGTGGGACTTGGTGCACTGCGAGGTCACCTGCATCCATAGTTTTCTGTGGTCCTGGCTCGGTTGAACAATGGCTTTCTTTCCCAGACTCAAAACACCAGTGTTCGCATGCATAGGTCTTTGCTTTCTTCTCGGTTCCCTGATTCATATGGAACACAGCGTTGTGTCATATTTCATGTGTCACGAGTGTGTCAAGTGGATATTAATTTCTTGAGGTACATTAAAAGTGAGTGAAGACATGTTGCTTGCAAAGCACTTTCTTCTATCAAAAATTGGCTTCTCTCAGGGAGTTGGGAGGAGAGCCTCCTAGTAAGAGACTGTTGGAGCCAGTGGTGACGCGTGGAGGGAAAAGCACAGGGCTGCTGGGGTCCAGTCTCCTCTCCGCACTAATGGTCTCTGGTTCTGAGACATCGGCCACATCTTCCCCCTTAAGGATCTCCTGACCCTCTAGTGCTTTATTCCACATTCTGTGACAAATCCAAACTTGTTTTATTTTACTTTCTTGTCATAGTCTCCCATCTCCCTCTTTAACTATAGGAAGGAAGATGAGCAGTGATTATGGCAAAGGCAAATTTCATGTGTCATTAATCTGTGCCCTGGACATTATCAATCGTGTCACTTTGAGGATTTTGAAATTCTTTAGTTATAAAATTGGGCTACTCTACTCAGGTGATAGAGCATGGAGTGTGGTAGCTTGCTTCAAATTCTTTCAGAAAAGGGGCTTCTGAGTGTCTCGGTTGTGTCTGCCTTCAGCTCAGGTCATGATCGTGGAGTCCTGGAATTAAGCCCCACATCGGGCTCCCTGCTCAGGCAGGGAGTAGTCTGCTTCTCCCTCAGCCTGCTGTTCCCCGTCCTTACATGCATGTGCACTCACACTCGCCCTCTCTCTCTCTCTGGTTCTATCTCAAATAAATAAAATCTTTAGAAAAATAAAACTAAAAATTCTTTCAGGAAGAACACATAGCACCAGGTAAGTGGGAAACAAAATCGAGTCTTAGGAGAGGTTCATAATTCGAAAGTAGTATGTTGCAATAATACTTGAGTTCTTCCCTTACGAATCCTGGTCTGCATTAACCTTACTTTCTCGTTTGTTATTTCTCTTCATGTGCGCCTGAAGTCACATCTGCCTTTGTAAACCATTGGTTAAATTCTGTCCAGGTTCTGGCTTCTTTCCTACCTGTGTGATTTGAGTGAGTGACTTAAATGCTGAGCTACGATGTCTCTTGTAAAACAGGGAATGTATTTGCCTCATTGTGAATCTTGAATGAAAAGATGTGATATGCTCAGAGCAATGCTTGACTCATAATAGTATTATTCACTATTTGTTGTTTCATAATTAATCTCCGTTTCACATGGTTGAAAACTCAGCTGGCCGGGGCCTATATAGCGTCTGCCTATTACATAGAGCCCTCTAATGACCTGATACTAAGCCATGGACAGACAAGCAACTGTGAGCACTGACTGCACACAAAACACCTAGGTATTCAGCAAATACAAAAGAAACAACCAGGAAACATGAAGTTGTTGAAATTATTAGTCTAATATATAGAATTCTAGTTTTTTTTAAGTATTCTTGTTCTCAAGATGACTGCACCTGTATATGACCATTCAGAAGGGTGATAGCTGTTCTTATGTAGCTAAATAGTCTGTATGATATAGTTGAAACCCATCATTTGAAATCAGTGGTTTGTACCTACTTGACTAGGCCTGCCCGTGTCTAGCTGCAGTAAACAGCACAGATGCTAACATGGCATACTTTTCAAGTCACAGATACATAAATGGAATGTGGGACATGGGGACTAGGAACAGACAGTTGAGTGTTGAGTCATCAAGAAGGCACAGAATTCAGACTGAGGGAAGAGAAATCACCCGAGATTTCCACTGTGGGACCATGATGGGAGGTTAAAAGGAAACTGCTGGGAAGTGAAGATAAAGTAATAGCTGGCAAACGGAGGCGGAATGGGCAAGAGCACTTGAAAAAGGGTTAAAAGGTTTGAAAGTCTATATGCCCATTTCCCCTCTCCTATGGAAAGACAGACCCATGGCTCCTTCAGCCTTGCAAACCAGCGAGCCAGAGTTGGCAGGGATCATGATTGGCTTCTCTCAGCTCTGAATCAGATGCACGCAGCAGCCTAGAGCGGAAGAATGGGACACCCCAGGCTTTGTTTTCCTTGTGTGTAAGAGAACCAGAATACTGAGGGATCGTGAAGGTGGAAAACCCACAGAAAGTACCTAATATTTGGCTTACACATACTGAGCATTCAGTGAGCAGCTATAAGACACCAACTAAAGATTGTTTCTAAGACTTAAATAAGTGCCCCCTGCCCCCCAAAAAAGGAACTTAATTGGGAAAACTTGTCCAGGCATAGGCAAAAATCAATTTTCATTCATCCATGCTGGATTATATATGTGAGCTTCAGATGAAGAATAAAAATGAAGACCTGGTATCATTGCTTTCAGCCTCATCCCAAGACCAGTGAAATGACCAGAGTTCCTGGCATCCCCAGATTAGTACATGATGAACAATTGGGTGGCCACAGAGAGGACTACTGTTTATCTGATCAGCACAATAGCTGCAGAAGCTTGAACAGGCACAGCATTTGGATTTATTGCCTAGATCAGTAATTTCAAATACAGGTCAGTATTTCAGTTGTGCGGGTTATGTCATTTTTTGGTCAGTCATTGAAAATGTATGTTAGAGGATGAGCGCACTTCAGTTCATTGTGAACACTAATCAAAAATTAATGCAATAAATAGGAAAATAGATGTTATCTAGATAAGTTAATCTAGATCAGTTTATCTAGATGTTATCTAGATAAGTTTTATCTAGAACTTTAACAAAAATTTCTAAGCATTAAATATGAGGCATGAAAACGATAGGAAATTGATCAGCATGGCGAAAATCTTAAGTGCTTCTGAAGATACTCAGAAGCTTCTTGCCGTGCACGAGGCTTGAGATGGAGGGATTGTATACAATTAAATCATCAACCAGGTTTTTTAAAGTCTAAGTACTGGGGAAGATGGAAGTCCTTGTCTTAAAGTTACTAGGACACAACACTCAGGTTGGTTGTAGGGCTGGCCACAAGACGCCTTGCTCTTCCACCAACATCAGGTAAAGGTGAGCCATCCACTTACTATGACAAACGTGCAGATGGCGCAGGAGCAATATAGCAACTGATGGTGCTAAGAAAGTTTCGTTCCTGCCTGAGGTCAAGCTTGGGAACATTCTGACAGTTCAAGATATTTTTTCTGTCTAGATTTCACATTCCTTGTGTCCCAACCAAGCAGTTCTCTAACAGTGACATTTGGCTGCAACCAAATGCAGAATTTTAATAATCATTCAGCCAAGATGTATATTTGGGGCAGCTGCAGAAAAAATTGTAAGGATCCATTTTAAAATGTATTCCTTTTCTCTTCTGGCCACCCAATTAGCACAGTATCAAATACCATGTCTCCCAGAGAGGACCAGCCCACACACCAGTTGTTCAGGGCTGGTGTACAAGAGAACAGTAACCAGTCATTATGTTCTGGGACAGACTGGCTGCTTGACCTTTCCAGCAAAACCCTGGCAAGTTAGGTAGGTGTGGCAGGAGAGCGGGTGGGGTAAAGATGTTTCTGCTGAGCTTGGCAGAAGTTCATTTGCTATCTGCTGGGAGATTGGTTCCTTCCACCAACTCTAGGAGCCTTCAGAGGAGTCCCAATTCTTTACCTGTTAGTGACCAAAATGAAATCACATCTTTCCGAGTTTTGATGACCCGCTCACAAACACCTCTATCTCCCTTCTCCTATTTAGCACTAACCCTAATAATTAAGGGATAGCTGGAGTTGACTCAATCTCTTAGTTGGGAGGCCGTGAACGTGAATGAGAAGATGCATGGATCCGTGGATGAGGGGCTGGCTGGTTTTTCACTAGCTTGGCCATGGGGTATTTCTCAAGACTGGAATAAGGACAAAAGAGGAAGGAAGGCCAACGAAAGGTTCGCTGCAGTGCAAACTGCTTGTTGGGTGCACATTTTGGTCACCTGCTTTTACATTGATAGTTGCCAACTCCAGAGAGCTAGGATTCCTCTTAGACAATGCTGTTCATACTCTCTTGACAGGTGGAATCCTTCAAACAAAATTCTATCAAAGATATCCATAAAGTGAATTAAAAATCAGAATGGCTCTAAAAGCAGAGGCTAAGGGCTCAGGCCTCACCAGCTTCAGTTCCCAAGGCTTGAAACCACTGTTTTAAGAGAACTACTCTGCTTACAGGCCTGGGTTTGTAGACCAGCTTTGGTAAGACATCAGTACGGCCTTAAACTGTTAGAGCTTTCTCAGCTCTGTGATGCCTTGTCCGATAGCTAACTGGCTAAGAAATGTAATCCAAGGACTCTCCCGAAAGAAAATCAAATAGGTAATCACTTCAGTATTATTTAGCTGGCTTTCCTTTCTTAGCATCACATTACAGGACACAGGTCAGGAAAGCTTCCTGTAGATTGAACAGAACATCACGTAGGAGGCCAGGGTTTTTCGTTGGGGGTTCCAGTGCCTCTGTCTGTTTTCTGATTGTGTATTTGTATAATTTCATTAAATGTATTTCACTGTGTGTATATCCAGGTATGTCACCATTTTATGTGTCGTTAGAGACAGTATTTATGTATATTCCTCTAAGTATAATAACCATGGTTATTTTCTATTCCATCTGATTCTTCCAATATCTGAATCTCTGGGGGTCTGTTTCTTTCATTCCTACTGGTTTTTCAGTGTTTCCATGTGTTTGTGACCTTTAAGTGGGAGTTGCCCATTTTTTTTCCTTGCATCTTTACCCATAGGCAGTCTCTGGCCTGGATGGAGGTTGAGTTCTGTCAGTCAAGATTGAGTTTGCCTCCACAGGTAGACTGGGACACTGATAATATAGAAACTTTAAATTCCTCGCTTGAAATTTTTCAGATCATACAGGTATCGTGAAATTAGGCCTCAAACCTATACGTCCTAATTGTGAATTCTCAGGAGAAAGCTTTTTATTTCCCTGTACTGAGTGCCAGGGCCAAGATAGGCAGGTTTCTTTACTGTCTCCTTGTGTGTGGCAGGGTTGTTTCTTCTTTAGTTTTATGCCATATTCCTAACTGTATTCGGGGTTCGCTCTAATTAGGTTGAACCATGGGATGCCTACAAACTTCAGCAGTGTCCTAAAGTTTGGAGTTTTAAAAAAAAAGCAACTTCCTAATAGATCTGGAGTAGGTCCTGGCCTCTATCCCCTTTGAGACAGAAACCATTTTGGTGTTCCCATGCCTCCCAAGCTCAAGGCTCCTATCTCCACTTTGTGTAGGGATCAGTCTGTTACTGCCAGCCCTGTAGTTTACTTGTTAAAAACAGACTTTTTATGGGATGCCTGGGTGGCTCAGTCATTAAGCGCCTGCCTTCGGAAGGCTTGAGTCATCATCCCAGGGTCATGTGATCAAGCCCCGAGCCTGTTTCTCTCCTCCCCGCTTGTGCTCTCTGTCGCTATTGCTCTCTCTCAAATAAATAAAACCTTTTTTTTTTTTTTTAAACCAACATGCTCTTTATATTTGATTTAACATTTCAGTAGTTTTCATCAGGAGTGTCTCTCAGGGTCTCTCTCCATACTTTGGTCTCTCCAAGTTTCTTAGCTCACTTCTATTTCTATATCTAATTAAGTGGAATCCTTGGCACTGTTTTTACTGCTGTTGGAGGAACCCAACATACCACGACTAACACCCGACTTTAGAATCCAAGGTGCCTGTCAGCTTTCTCTTTAATAGTCCTCTCATCCTTTGATCCTGGATCTCACTTCAAATGGGAATTAGTTTTTACTTTATACTTAAATTGTTTGAAGTTCCACCTGCAAATCCTTTTAAGGTCAGAATGTGATACAGAAAATCGTTTACTGGGTAGATGTATTGTTGTGGTTATTTTTAAAACTCCTGTTGCTTTGCCATGCAGTTTTCTTCCTATAAGAATTTATTGACCACTTGGCTTCCACACCAGGAAGTGAAGCCGCTGTCGTGGAGAGATTAATTATCAGGACTGAGGGAAGCCACACAACAGGCCAGACAGCGGAGGCTCCTCACCCCACAGTTCCACAGTTCAGCTCCGGGGTTATTGAGCTGGGTCCGTGAGCTCCCTGAAATTGTATGCAGTGTATTACCTCTGAGTGCACGTGTGACTCTATCCAAGGAGAGGTCTCATCAAGTTTGATTAATTAGAGAGCATTTAAGTGGTGGTTTAAAATGAGTGAGTGTGCTTGGGTCCTACCTCAAACTTCATTTGACTTGAAAGTGGCTATTCTTATAATTACTATAATTCTAGAGAGTTTCTAAAATACAAAGATAAATTCTTAAGCCTAGAATTTAATTATCTCTCTCCTCTCCCCCTCTATGGTGTCATGTTTTAAAATGATATTTATGCACTCTGCCTGGTAATTATCTTACTTGTGGTTCCTTTGCCAAGAGTAACAGAGATCCCGTTGGGAATAACTGGTCTTTACATTGTGCGCGTTTGTGTTCATTTTGAGGAAACAAATAGAATCATCCATATTCCAGCCATGAGGGAATTTCTGAGTTGTTAATAGTTTCTCAACAATATAGATGGGTGAGATTCAGTTTAAGCTTTCTATTCCTTTAGGAATCATTTGTTACAAAGAAGTAGGAATGCAAATTCAGTATTAAAAGGTTTTCTGCAAAAGTATGCTGCCCCAGCATGAACAGAGAACAAACTCATTTTTATAATGAGTTTGTGGATCGATGTGGCCTCTGGCTGGTTACAGTAGTCCCAAGTCTGCAGAAGCCCACGTGGGCAGCAGTGGCTCCTCCTGAGGGTCATGCTGGGCAGCGGTTAGAGCACCAGTGTTGCAGGCTTGGGTCAGGGTGGGGATTGTCACCACCGCTTCCAGTTGTGTGGCTTTGGGTGAGTCTTTTAGCCCCTCAGTGCTTCCCTTAGAACAGGGATACTAACATCTACATCAGGGAATGCTGTGAGATTAAACTAAAAGCTAATACATGGAAAGAACTGAGGCCTAGCCCTATTATAGCTGTGCAATGACTATGAGGCATTTTTTTAAAAAGATTTTATTTATGTATTTGACAGAGATCACAAGGCAGGGCAGCAGGCAGAGAGAGGGGAAGCAGGCTCCCTGCTAAGCAGAGAGCCCAATGTGGGGCTCGATCCCAGGATCCTGAGATCATGACCTGAGCCAAAGGCTTTAACCCCCTGAGCCACCCAGGTACCCCGAGGCATTTTTTTTTTTTAATATTTTATTTACTTATTTAAGAGAGAGAGATCACAAGTAGGCAGAAAGGCAGGCAGAGGGGGAGGGAGAAGCAGGCTCCCCGCTGGGTGGAGAGTCATGCAGGACTCCATCCCAGGACCCTGAGATTATGACCTGAGCTGAAGGCTGAGGCTTAACCCACTGAGCCACCTCGGTGCCCCAACTATGAGGCATTTTTATTGTAACTATTTCCTGCCACCAAATCCAGGTAGCATTAAATGAATGGTATAAAACAGTTAAAGTAAACACCAAAAAAACCAGTGGTGTCTGGGTGGGTCGGTGAGTTAAGCATCTAACTCTTGATTTCAGCTCAGGTCATGATCTCGAGGTCATGGAATCTAACCCCACATTGGGCTCTGCACTCAGCACGGAGTCTGCTTCTCCCTCTCCCTCTGCTCCTCCTCCAGCCTGCACACTCACGCACTATCTCTATCTCTCTAAAATTTGGATCAATGAAACCTAAGCTGCTTTCATCATGAAAAACAAACAAGAAAAAATTCACTCCCTCACCATCATGTACTTGATAGAATTTGTGAAAAGCACAGAACTGTCAGTATCTGCCTAAAAACATTTGTTCTTAGAACAAGCCACATTCTCAGCCCGGGTTCCTCAAGTGCGGGTTAAGGAGAACCTACTGATTTGTTACCAGAAGAGGGAAAAGAGCTCAGTGGGCTCTCTTACAGCTCTGTGATTGTGCCAGGAGGAAGCGGAAAGGGCCACACCCCCAAAATGAAGTGAGGACCGGACCTTGAGGGCCCTGGTGGGCCTGTGGGGGCAGCCGCTCGCTCAGAATAGCGTGAGCTACTCCAGTGTTCATGGAACCCAGGTGCTAGAGCAAGGGGAGATGTTTTTCACTGTCTCTATGTAGTTAGTGGTCGTGCATGTGATCAAAAAGTTGTTTTCCAGGGTGGGAAAGGAAAGGGTAGGCAGTGGACGGTCTCCTGAGCCTCAGTTTTCTTCCCCAGAGACAAGGAATCCCTAATTCTGTACATTCATAAAGATAAGTTGATCCTTTTTTCCTAATTTTTTGCACACTTCTACGTCTTGCTTTACGTAAGTCTACTAACCTAAACTGAGTAGTAAATCTTGGGGATCCTCCTATATTCTGTGTATATACCCATGCCTTATTCTTTTTAGAAACTGCCCAGGATTCCTTTACATAGCTCTCCTGTTACTTATTAGCTTGTATGGATGGACTTTTAGGTTATTTGCAACTATAAATCATGCTGGAATAAAGATTGTTGCCCATACTGAGGTATGCCCATGTTTAATTCAGGTGCTGGGAGTTGAATAAATTCCATGAAGTAAAATCATGAATCAAAAGGGAGGTCGGTTTTTTTTTTAACTATTCACTCTGGGAAAATGTCACATATGCATCCCAGTAGACAGAAGAGTACCGAAGCCCCAGCAGTTGCCAGCTCAGAGCCAAGCCTGTGTGCTCTCTTTCCCTCACTGACACGATCGTTGGGGAAGATGCCCGAGCTATCGCTGTACCTATAGACACTTCGGTTTGTACCTCTAAAAGATGATATTTAAAACCGTAACTGAATACCATTATCCTACCTAATATCCAGTCAGCAAAATACTGAAATCCATGAGTTCATAATGACACGAAAATATTAGATGCACAGTGTCCATACTCTGTCATGCCTTCTTCATTTGTTAACTAGAATATGCCTCTGCAGAGAAACTTCCCTGAAGTTTCCCTGCTACTTGATTATCCTGAATTACATAATGTTAGTAGTCATGTTGTTAATAATATTCATATTATTGGGGCGCCTGGGTGACTAGTTGGTTGAGAGTTCATCTCTTGATTTCAGCTCAGGTCATGACCTCAGGGCCCTGGGATCAAGCTCGTGTGCCTGAGTGTCTGGCTCCTCGCTTAGTAGAGAGTCTACTTCCCCCCCTCACTCTCCCTCTGCCCTTCCCCTGCTCATGCCCCCCCCCCTCTAAAATAAACAGATCCTTAAAAAACACACATATACACAAAATAGGGACACCTGGGTGGCTCAGTCAAACATCTGCTTTAGGCTCAGATCATAGTCCCAGAGTCCTGGGATCAAGTCCCGCATCAGACTCCCTGCCAAGCAGGGAGCTTCTCCCTCTCCCTCTACCTGCTGCTCCCCCTGCTTGTGCTTTCTCTCTCTGTCAAATCAATAGATAAAATCTTTACAGTAAAAAAGAAAAGAAAAAAAATCTCAAAATAAAAGCCACAAAATAATATTCCTATCATTACTCTGAAACCATTATATATACTGTAGGATGAAGCATGATTGTGTTACTATTGCTAGGAACTAAGATTTTCACTAAGGGAAGAGATAAAACAACGTAATATCAAAAAAGTAAAAATTGTGTAGTCCTAAATCTGGACTGGAAATATCAGCATAATTATTAAAGATGTATTTATTGGGGTGCCTGAGTGGCTCAGTCTGTTGGGGGTCTGCCTTCAGCTCAGGTCATGATCCTGGTGTCCCGGAACTAAGCCCTGCATTGGACTCCCTGCTTGGTGGAGAGCCTGCTTCTCCCTCTCCCACTGCTGCTGCCCCTGTTTGTCCTCTCTCTCAAATAAATCTTTAAAAAAAAAAAAGAGGTATTTATTTATTTGTGGAGGGGGAGGGGCAGGGAAGGGGGAAGCAGAGTGCCTGTAGAGCCTGGGGCCAGACACTCACATGGGACTTGATCCCAAGACCCTGAGATCATGACCTGAGCTGAAATCAAGAGTTGAGTTGAACACTCAACCGACTGAGCCTCCCAGGCACCCTGATAATAAGAATATTATTAACAATATGAGTACTAATTTTTTTTTTTTTTTACAGTTCTCTTTGTCCTTAGATTTCATTTTTTAGTCCTGGAATGCACCAATTACTGTCTTAAAGTTCTTTTTGAGTTGTGTTTATTTAATTTTGCTTTTGTACTTAAGGATAAAATAATTACCTGGTCCCAAAGTCAAGTACACAAAGCAAGGTACATTCAGAGAAGTCTAGCTTATTCCCCTGCCCTCTCCACCCTGCCCTTAACTCGCTCTGTTTATCCTCCTAAGTGCATGTGCATGTATGTACGTGCATGTGTGTGTGCACATGTGCATGTCTAATGAAAGTAACGACATCTGTATACTCCTAGGTCCCCTGTGTCTTGGAGAATGGAAGCCTATCATACACTTGCTGGCACCTTGCCTTTTTCTTTAACAGTATCTCTTAGAGCCCATTCCACAACAGTATTTGAGTTCCTCTTGCCCTTCTCTGGCTCCGTGATCCTACAGGGTGGGATGTGCATACCTTATTCAACCAGTTCTCTGCCAGTGGTCCCTGGGGCAGTTCCCAGCCCGTGCCCTCATGGCAGTGCGGTGGTAAGCCACTGGCACGTTCGTCTTTCCGAGTTTCTGGCCCAGTGTCTTTAAGATAGGTGCACAGAAGAGGTATTGCTGGCTCAAAGGGTAAATCTATATGCTTTTTGTTAAGTTTGATATATTAATTTGCCAACCTGCCTTCCAACAACAGAAGGAAGCCCAAGATCATCTTTTGAGTGGGGAGTGGGAGGCAGCACCAAGAAGGACCCTCTCCTCTAGAAGTTACGGTAGGCCAGTGTGAAGCCTAGAGCTGCTACATTTTGCAACAAGGGAGGAAACTAGTCTGAGGAGAAAACCAACACAAGGGGAATAACAGGGCCAAAAGAACAGCAGACAGCCAGCCAGGCTTGATCAGACCCTACCTGAAACCTATCCTACTACCAGACTTATTCAGTAAAGAGGCAAATTTCCTTTATATAGGTCAGTTTGAATTAAGTTTTCTGTTACTTGTAGCCAAGATCGGCTTCTTATGTTTTCCATCAACTGGGTGAGTGATGGGGAAAAAAGGAGCTTCTCAATAAAATGGTTTAAAATTACTATCAAATATCAACAGTTGTATCATTCAAGTTCGTATATTTCTGTTTTCCAGGAAAAAAGTTCACAGATCACCTTCGTGGTCCAGCCCAACACCACACCTTCTGGTGGCAGATGGGGTGGAATTGTGTGAGAGGTCGTTTTTGGTGCTCCTTCTCCCTCTGCTTCCTTCTCCAACAGCAGAGGAGTGAATTCCTCCCATGCTGATGGGAAAGCATGTTGTAATCCCTCTAGATGAGCAGTCATAGCCTAAAGTTGGAGGGTGTAGAAAAGAAACATTGCCACCAGCACAAACTGGTGTGGCTCAAGAAAGTGGACGTTGCTGGTGACAGCCCAAGAAAAGACCCAGACCAAGCTGGGTAATGCCCGTGTTCTGTTCGGCGCCAAACCCGGTGCCGGTCCCGGTGTCGGCCCCCTTCCCTCCCACCTCATTGTGAGTGCCAGGCTCCGCCCTGAGCACAAGGTAGGTACTCTCATCCCCATTTGACTGAGTGATGAGGAAACTGAGGCAGATTGTTACTACTAAGCAAACGACACTTTTTTTTAAATTAAACATTAGCCTAGCCCAGTAGACACGCCCTAAACATGCACCAAGTGAATGAATGGTGCCTATTTTACCGGGGTTGCAAAAGCTGTTAACTCGTTAGTAGCTTTCTTCATTCAGGGATTATTTATGGCAGCTACTTTGCACCAGGCCCTGGGAAGACAGAGGACCTGCCCTCATGGATTCAGTCTGGTGGGAGGCATGCGCAGTAAGGCAAGAACTGAGTGTTGTGGGTAGGTGTGCATGAGGCAGGCACCTGGGGGCGGCCTGGTCTGGGGGTGTTGAGAGACCCTGCTGGGGAAACGCCATCGTGACAGAGCTGAGCATGAGAAGGGACGGCTGGACCCAGCTGGTGGGCACAGCATTTCAGAAGGAGGAACAGCAGATGCGCCAGCCATGGAGGAGGAGCCTGGCCTATGAGAGAAAAATCGAGGCCGGCCGAGCAGGAGCAGAGTAAAGGAGTGTGGGCCGGTCATAGAGGAGCAGACTTCAGACAGGCAGGGCCTCCTGCGTTTTGATCCCAAGAGCCAGGGGAAGCCAGAGAAGTTTGCTGAGCTTTGTGATTCAAGAAATAAGCACTTTATTCCTTAACTGGTGGTAAAGACATGTTTTTTAGTTTTATAGTATTCTGCATAATTATTTGAGTGTCTGTGATATTTCCTAACAAAGAGATGAGACTATGTCAAAACTGCTCTCAGTACAGTGTGGGGAGCAGGTCTGAGGAAGGTAAGAGCGGGTGTGCAGAGACTGTTACAAGCAAGACAGTGGTTACATGGCCTGGAGTAGTCGTCGTGGAGACAAGAGAGGATGTCCCCCCGTGACATTGCAAGGCAGAATTGTAGGGCTTCACATGAATCATAGGGTGGTTGGGTGAGGGGTAGGGAAGAATCAAGATCCTTTTTTTTCTTTTCTTTTTTAAGATTTTATTTATTTATTTGATAGAGAGCATATGACCACAACAAGCAGGGGGTTCATTCAGCAGAGAGAGAGGAAGAAGCAGACTCCCCACTGACCAGGGAGCCCAGTGCAGGGTTTGATCCTGGGACCGGGGGTCATAACCTGAGCCGAAGACAGATGCTTAACCACTTCACCGACGGAGCCTTCCAGGGACCCCTCAAGATCCTCCTCTAAGAGGAAAAGCCACATGCCTAACAAGAAGTTCTATTTCCATTCTAAAGACAACAGGCGGGCGCCTGGGTGGCTCAGTGGGTTGAGCTGCTGCCTTCGGCTCAGGTCATGATCTCAGAGTTCTGGGATCGAGTCCCGCATCGGGCTCTCTGCTCAGCAGGGAGCCTGCTTCCTCCTCTCTCTCTCTGCCTGCCTCTCTGCCTACTTGTGATCTCTCTCTGTCAAACAAATAAATAAAATCTTAAAAAAAAAAAATAAATAAATAAAAAATAAATAAATAAAGACAACAGGCACTAGCACCTGGTGCTGCCTAGTGGGGACTCTGGGACAGACAAAGCTGGCTTCAGATTCACCAGCGGTGACATGAGGCATGTCCGTCAGCCTCCCTGAGCCTCCATCTCTTTCCTTTAAGATGCTCAGTGGTTGTGAGTATTAAACAAGGGCGGGCACAGAGAACGTTTCCTCACACGGTGCCAGGCACAACAACCAGTCAGTGGAAGGGCTCTGTCTGGTTGTTATGGAAAATCTAGATTTTTTTTTTTAAGACTTTATTTACTTATTTGACAGAGATCACAAGTAAACAGGCAGGCAGGGGGTGGGGGGAAAGCAGGCTCCCCACCTAGCGGAGAGCACGATGTGGGGCTCAATTCCAGGACCCTGGGATCATGACCTGAGCCGAAGGCAGAGGCTTAACCCACTGAGCCACCCAGGTGCACCAAAATCTAGATTTTTTTAATATCTGAGTTGGCGGCAGGATCTGGTTTGGATCCCAGGTCACCAGCTTCATCCACTGGTTCTCAGGACTCCCCTGCAGTGCTTGACAGAAATACAGTGACCTGGCCTCACCTCCAGAGAGTCTGATTGGGAAGCTGGAGCCCAGGAATATGTGGTTTCATTGAGTTCCGTTCCAGAGTGATGCAGATCCTAGGGTCCACAGACCACACTCATAGAGGCCCTGTTCCAGACCCTACTATAATAAGACACACTGACACTCCCCCACCTCCCCCCGACACACACCACTGCCCAGGTGGTGGTAAAAAGAGGCCTGACCTCTCTGCCTCTGTTGGTCACTCTTCGGAGGCTGTGACAGCAACACCAATCAAACCTGCTGCAGCACAAAGGGAATCCGTTGGCCTGTGCAACTCACGTGAGCAAGGCAGCTGTGAGCGCAGCACGGTGTAGCCTCCCTCTAGCCATGAGATGCCTCTGCTCCTGTCTGTGTTGGCCTGACCCCGGGCAAGCCTTCTCCATATGCTGCCCCCCAGGCCCAGGTGCAGCCATCCTTGCAAATGACAGTCTCAGCAGAGGAGCTGTCAGCGGAGGGTCCCAGCCAGAGGCGCCCGTGGAGCCCCCCTGGCCTCGTGGGGTCAGCCACTCTCGAACCGCTTGAGCTGAAACTAGGGACAGCTGATGTTACCAGGAGAAGGGGGACAGTTGCCGAGCAGGAGAAAACTGAAGACGGCCACCACACTCCAAAGGGAGCGCTGCGATGAGAACTATCCCTGCAAACAGTGAGTTCTGGCAGGCGTGAGCCCCCAGTCGCCAGCCAGAGATGGTCAGGCTATAGCCAGAGAGCACTTTGTTTTGTTTTAAAGATTTTATCTATTTATTTGACAGAGATCGCAAGTAGGCAGAGAGGCAGGCAGAGAGAGAGGAGGAAGCAGGCTCCCCGAGGAGCAGAGAGCCCGATGTGGGGCTCCATCCCAGGACCCTGAGATCATGACCTGAGCCGAAGGCAGCATCTTAACCCACTGAGCCACCCAGGCGCCCTCCCAGAGAGCACTTTGTAAGGTGCTGCCCCAAGAACAGAAGTTTTCTTGCAAATACTTCTCCAGCCTCTAGACCTCAGCTCCTAGAATGTCCTTCCTCTGCTTTTTCCTAACCCAGGAAACCCAGCTTCACTATCACTTTCCCCAAGAAGCCACCCGCCCCAGCCACCATGTGGCTTTGCCTTCTGTTTGACTGTAACCATAGCTCCCAGAGGCAGAGTGGGCTCGAGTCCTGCCCTGCCCCTTCATAGCTTGGTGACCTTGGACAAGGGCCTTCATTCTCTGGGCCCTGTTTCTCTCATACATCTAGTACCTGGCCATTTCCCGAAGTTCTCCCTGCCCCTCCTCAGCCATCATCAACTTCTAGCTGTGTGCACGATGCTCGAATAAAGGCATACTTCTCGTGGTCCCTTGGCGCAAGGTGTCCCGGGGCTAAGGGCTCCCCATGGGGTGGGAGCAGCAGCGTAGGAGCCTGGTCTGAAGGGACGGCAGGCATGCATCTGGCTGGCTCACACCCTCAGTCTTGCTCCCTGAGATGCACGTGCTGCCACCTTTGACCAGAAGGAAGGCCCCAGGAGTGGCAGAGCAGTGATCCAGAAGCCACTCCATAGAACGGAGCCACCTTACCTGCTCTGCAAGTCAGGCCTCCCACCTTTGGCAGGAGAAGTACCTTCGAGTTTGCTGAAGCCATGATAATTTGGGGCCCTCTGTTGCAGCAGAACATCGCCCGAACTCAGAGTCCCTGCCTCCCGGGGTTGGTTGTGCAGGTTAGAGAAGATGTGGTCAAGATGCCTGGCCCGGGGCCCAGTGCGCAGTGAGCGCTCCCTCGGGCGGGTGGCTGTTCTCTGCTCCCAGTTATCCTAGCCGTGCGCTCCGTGGGCCTCATGCGTATGAGCGGGCTGTTGGCCGGCCGCCTCCCGCACTGGGGCGAGCACTTCACGCTGGTGCCTCTGTCTTCTCTCTCCCTCAGCTCTTGCCTGGTTCCTTGGATGCCAACAAGAGAAACGAACTCTGGCCAATTATCGGAAGACTGCAAGGCGCCCACAGGATGGCAGGGGAGGCCGAGACCCAGGCTTGGCACAGACAGACGTCACCGTGGCTGAGCTGCCACACTGCTGATCCCGCCCAGATGTGAGCAGATGCCAACAGTGCGGGGTCTCCTTGCGCCTCTCCCCCCAGGCCCCTTCCAGAAGAGGGGACACCTTGGTGAACACTTCCACCAGAGCAGACCCAACAGCAGTAAGTTCATTCCCCAAAAGGACAGTAAAATGGTCACTGAGCAGCGAATGTCCCAAGTATGGATGGGGTCTGGATGCTCTTGGAAGTGAGCAACAAAGACCCCGACCCACACAAGAGTGAACTCCATCACCTCTCAAAAACGGATGCCTGCATGTGGCTGCTCACGGTGAGTGGGTCGGTGGGTGGTCAGCGGCATCACTGGGGCCCAGGTGCTTCCCACCCCTGGCTCCGCCCTCAGGCTTCAAGCAGGAGCTCCAGACCTGAGGAGGAGGGAGAGAGGAAGGCCCCTCCTGTGCCTCTCCTGGGAAGCCCTTTCTGGAAGCGTAAGTGCAAGGAAAGATGGAATCACCAAAACGGGTTTGGACTAATCTCCTGAGTGGAAGGAAGTTGAGGGGTTAATCCCAGGTCCACTTCTGGGCAGATGAGGGACCCATGCGGTGGCAACTTCTCCAGCTGGTCAGGAAGGCTGAACCACATGGTTGAGTATTTTCCATGAGTAACCAGCAGGTGGAACAAGGCAGTGCGGCCCAGTCCTTGAGTTCGAGGTCCTGCTCGTCAACATGAGTCAGAAGATACTTACAGGGTCTTCTGCCCTCATCGCCCCAACGTTAAGCCTCACCCATGTCAATAGGCAGGGAAGATTCCAGAGAACTGGAGAATTCGGCTCCCAAGCATTAGCACCCACTGCTCCTGCCGCAGACAGGTAAGGAGTCCATTGAGAACCTCAGAGAACGTGTCCCGCCCCGGCTCTGCCGCTGACCGGCCGTGTGGCCTTGTACCTAACTTTCAGAGTCGCTGTTTTCTGCATGAAAGTGGGGACAAATACTCAGCACACGTTTGCCCAACATTCTTCTATTCTAGGGACCATCTAGGCTGGGGGCTCTGCGTGGGCCCTGCCAGTCCTCCCTCTGTTGTCCCCTCTCTCGGCTTGGTTTTGTGAGCGGCCACTGCTCCGGGTGGTCCCTGAGTCTCTTCTCTGTGTCCCTCTTCTCTGCACTGTCCCTCCCGGTCAGCCCACTCGCCTCAGCTTCTTACCCTGACACTTGGACCACTGGCCCCCTGGCCTCCAGGACCCACACACCTTTGGCTTTTTCTTCTACCTCCAGTTACCCTCTGTGGCCCCTCCACAGGCTCTCCTCCTGGCTCAGCCTCTAGCTCAGCGCTGGGCCCTTTGTCCACACCCCGGGAGGAGGCTCTCAGCCTGCTTCAGGGTTTTCGATACCAGCTCTGTGCCGACGACCCCCTCAGAGGAAAAACCCCACGTGTTTCTCCACGTCCTGTACTTTTGTTTCAACAAATGTGTGGGTTTTCCACACCCAGGAGTTCCGGCACTAACAGCCTGGAGTTAGCGCAGACCCCACAGGCTAAGTGCTGTCCCATGAGACCCCGCACCCTGCCCCCCACTACTTCAGATGCCATTTGAAAGTCCAGGTCGTCACCTGTGCCTCTTTCATCAACCAGACGTTCCCATGATCCCTCCGCGGGTTTGATAACTTGCTAGGATGGCTCACAGGACTCGGGAAAATGGTTTACTTATAATTAAGGATTTATTCTAGGACACAAGGCACAAACAGCCAGATGGAAGCCATGCACGAGGCAAGGTTTTGGGCCCAATACCTTGGGGCCCTCTCCAGGCATGTAACCTTCCCAGCACTTCCCTCCACCTGCTCACCAGCCAGGAGAGTCTCTCGACTCTTCCACTTAGAGGTTTTTTTTTTTTTTTTTTTAAGATTTTTTATTTATTTATTTGACAGACAGAAATCACGAGTAGGCAGAGAGGCAGGCAGAGAGAGGGGGTAGGCAGGCTTACCGCTGAGCAGAGAGCTGGACGCGGGGCTCGATCCCAGGACCCTGAGATCATGACCCGAGTCGAAGGCACAGGCTTAACCCACTGAGCCATCCAGGCGCCCCCGACTTAGAGTTTTGACGGGAGACTCCATGGTGCACTCACAGCTGATTCACTCACTGGCCCCTGCTGAATCCTGCAGCCTCCAGTTCCCTCCACTCCCCCGGAGGCTGGGGAGTGGGGGTGAGGAAGGGGGGTAGAGGTGAGACTGAAAGTTCCTGCCCCCGGCAACCAGCTCCCCCCATCTTTGGGGGTTTTCCAAAAGTGACCTCATTCACATACACTCAGGTGTGTCGGAAAGGGACTTGTTATGAAGAACGGCAGATGTTCCTTTCGTCTTTATCACTTCTGGAGCCTTTTCAAGAGCTGGGGGCAAAAACCAAGTATTATAAGATGCTCCTAGTGCTCTTATCCCTTAGGAAATTACAAGGGTTTTAGGCGCTCTGGTCAGGAGCCATGGGCGAAGACCAAAATATCTATTTCTTCTATCACAACATCACACCCCGAACCCCTCTCCCAAGTTCCAGATTCAAATCCTACTGCGCATGTGACCCCTCCACTTCGATAGTTCAGATATAGTCACCAACAACTGGGCTGTCCCCTCCCGGGCTTTTCTGCCCCAGGGGTGGCACCACGCCACACTCGGGCGCACTTCCTCGCCTTCCCCCTCCATGTCTGGTGCACACGCCGTCCGGTCTTGTATTGGTTCTACCTCCCGAATCCCTGCCCATTTTTCTGTTCCTACTCCCAGCCACTACCTGGCCTGCTCTTCCACTTGTGCCTTCCCTGAGACCAGCTCCCTAGCCCGCCACCAGAGCTCCCTCAGGAAAAGCAAACCGTATCAGTGGATGAAAAAATAAGCAGACCATGGCACAGCCACAGAAGGGGATATTCAGCCACAGCAGGAATGAGGTGCATGGAGGAACCTTGAAAACATGCTGAGTGAAAGAAGCCAGTCGCAAAAGGCCACATATTGTAGGACTCTGTGTGATGGAAATGTCCAGAACAGACAAATCCACAGAGACAGGAAGCAGGTCCCTGGGCGCTTGGGCTGGAGGGGAGAGTGGGAATGCAGACCAGCTCCTGAATGGGTACCAGGTGTCCTTTTGAGATAATAGGGAAGTTCTGGAACGGAGTAGTGATGAGTACTGTCCCACATTATGCATGTACTGACCGTATATAACGGTTCAAGTAGTAAAGCTTATGTTATGTATGTTTCACCACAATAATAATTTATCTTATCTTGACCCTCCCCTGCTTAAAATTCCCATGCCTTCTTGCACTTCGCATGAACTCCAGTGCTTCCTGTCCCCTGCTCTCCTCTATGACCTACTTCTCCCCACTCTCTGCCCCTCCCACCATGTTGGGATAATTCTGGCTTCCTTTTGGTTTTTCACCAAGCCAGGCTCTTTCCCACCCCAGGGCCTTTGCCCATACTGTTCCCACTAGGTAGAAGGCTTTCCTCTCCCTTCATGATCAGCTCTCCCTCAGTTTTCAGTGTTAATTTAAATGGCACAGAGAGGCCTTCCCCAACCCGCCTACCTCAGTGGGACCCCCTCTCTCTCCCCAGCACTGTAATTCTCTGCCATAACCCTGTGGTCGTTTCTTTCACAATACCACCACTGGGTCTTTGTGTGCCTCCCTACAGAGACTAAGTTCCTTGAGAGGAAGTGGGCTCTGTCTCATTCACCTCTGCGTTCTCAATGCTTAGCTCATAGTTGGCACTCGGATGCTGCTTGCTCAATTAAGGAAAGAACATCAGCTAGCAAGGGAAGGGATGGAGGCAGGATTTAAAGCCAGATTTCTTGGATGCCGACTCCTTTCCACTCCTCCACGTGATTCTGAACTATGTATAAAGCAGAAGCTTGAACCAAGTACCAGAGGAGGGGGTCAGAGTTAGCCATAACCTTTTAATGTAGTGACGTGATCACGTACAGGTCCACCAGGCTTGTGTGGCTGTCACCTGCTCTAGATGAATCACACCCGCTGGCGAAGCAGCCTCTGGACCCAGACGCCAGAGGCAACTCTGGAAAATCCAAACAGGGCCCCGGCTGAGGTCTCACGCACTTCTCTCTCCTCCTTGCTCTTTCCTCGAATCCTCCTAGAGCCAGGACCAGGGTTTTGCCCTAGAAAGGGAAGTAGTCAAGTGCAGCAGCTGAAAACACTGGCCCGGAGGAAACAAAACCAGCAGAGGCAGCCCTCTCTCCCACTGCGTCGAGCCAGAATGAGCCCATGCCCTGGCCCAGTGCCAGCTCTCCTGGGGCACAAGCAGACCAGACCCAGGGCTCATGCTCTGCCCTTCCTCAAAATGCTCCCCAAACATTAAAAGGCAGGCTCCCAGAAAGCTCCTGGGACAGTGACTGACTTGTCCTTGAGCAAGCTGGGCTTACTGCTCGATAAGAAATGTGCAGTGGGGGGCAGGGACTCCCTTGTGCAAGAGGACTGCGTTGGCATTGCTCAAAGCAGAGGACAAGTCCTTCCTCTAAAGCGGGAGTTCCTAATGCTTCTTTGCAACAGGGGTCCTCTTCTCCGGGGCAATGTTTTTAACTCTGTAATACAGAATGCCTTGCATTACAAACGATCCATTATCTTGAAATGCTGCTATTGAATTATTATTTATTTTTTAGATTTTATTTATTTATTTGACAGACAGAGATCACAAGTAGGCAGAGAGGCAGGCAGAGACAGAGGGGGAAGCAGGCTCCCTGCTGAGCAGAGAGTCCGATGCAGGGCTGATCCCAGGACCCTGAGATCACCACCTGAGCCGAAGGCAGAAGCTTTAACCCACTGAGCCACCCAGGCGCCCCTGAATTATTTTTTAAATTGTGATAAATACATGAGAACTGACAGCTGGTTTAGTAACTACAGGAATCTTGAAGCAGTGGCGACTATAACCTAGATTTTAGGATATCTGCAATAACCGTCTTGTGATTTGAAGATATCTGTGATGTCGGTTGATGACAAAGCCGTGGGTACTGCTAATACAAGTGTGGGCTGTTACCTGCATTCATCACGGCAGGAAATGTTCAATTTCAGTTGATGAAAGCAAAGTAATTTTTTCCTATCCTAAATGACCAGCCTCTTAGACTCTCTGGACCGTAGAGGAACGTGCCGGAGCCTTGCCTCCCCAACTCACATGGGAGCTCTCTGAGGACCGAGCTGCTTATCTTATAGTAAGTTTCTGGAAAGGGTCTGCCTACCACACGGCAGGCATCCAACATGGCTCTGTTGAGCCCCTTGGATCTTCTAGGCAGATAATCACATAGATCACAGATGGGACATTCCCTCTTTTCAATCTTTGTCCTTCTCGCCTCCTTTCTTGTTTCGCTGCATTAGCTGGGGTCTTCCCTACGATGTGGAATAGAAGCAGTGACACTGGGCAGCCTTATTCTCAGTGTTCATTTATTAATTCATGCCGTAGAGATGTAAAGCACCTACCATGTGCCCGATGTGACAAAACTGAGATCTTTTCCTGTCCCACTGAGGAGACTGAGGCATTCTGTGGACAGAAATATTGAGAACATGACCAAATTCTCCCTACTTGCTAACCTGCTCTCTTAGGAGCCTGATTGCTCAAGTATACGGAAATAAGTCCCTGCTGGTGGTCGCAGGCTCAGGGCACAGCTAAGGCTGGCAGCTGTGGGCTTCCCCTGGACCACAGCAGAGCCGGCAGGGAGGCAGCACGTGGGAAGGATGATGAGAGATCAAGCCAGGGGTCCGGTTGAGGCCACCAGCTGTCTGCACTAAGCTTGTCACTGCAGGCAGAAGGAATTGTTAGAGCCAATGGAAAGAGGGATGCAGCCCTGGGGTGGGCAGTTAGGTGATACCTGCTGATACCTGTTCTCTCCGCCTCTTCCCACTCCTGAGGGAGTGAATGCGGAGACCAGGCCAGTGCACACACCCTCCACTCTGTCCAGCGGGCACTGGTAGGGGAGGGACATTGTTAATTAAAAACAAGATTGGGGCGCCTGGGTGGCTCAGTGGGTTAAGCCTCTGCCTTCGGCTCGGGTCATGATCCCAGGGTCCTGGGATCGAGCCCCACATCGGGCTCTCTGTTTGGCTGGGAGCCTGCTTCCTCCTCTCTCTCTGCCTGCCTCTCTGCCCACTTGTGATCTCTCTGTCAAATAAATAAATAAAATCTTTAAAAAACAAACAAACAAGATTGATGTGTAAAATGGACCAGAATAGGGGGCGCCTGGGTGGCAAAGTCGGATAAGCGTCCGACTCTTGGTTTTGGCTCGGGTCATGATCTCAGGGTTGTGAGATCCAGAGTCTGCTTGAGATTCTCTCCCTGCCTTCCCACCCGCCCAGATAAATATTAAAAAAAATAAAATGGGCCAGACTGGGGTTAAGGACTGGAATAGGAATGTTGCAATAAGAAAATGTGACCGCGAAGTCAGATGAGACTGAGTTGTTTTTGTTTGTTTTTAAGAGGGGAGAGAGCATGGGTCGGGGGAGGATGGGGGAGAGGCAGAGAGGGAGGGAGAGAGAAAGAGAATCCTCAAGCAGACTCCCCACTGCGCGCGGAGCCTGACTCGGGGCTTAATCCCAGGAGCCTGAGATCATGACCTGAGCCAAAAATCAAGAGTCCGACACACAATCAACTGAGGCACCCAGGCTCCCCTGGACAGAGATGTTTTTAAGAGAGCCTACTGCCCTACAGGTGGGGGGGGGGGGAACAGGATTGGGAAAAGGAGACTCCATGGAAGCCAATGGAAACAATACCACCCTGATAGGCAGACGACAGCCCGCCTCCCCAGATGTCTCCATCCCACTCCCCAGGATTCGTGAATAAGCTACCACACCTGGTGGAAGGGACTTTGCAGGGGTGATTAATCAAGGACGTAGCCAAAGGGGATTATCCAAGTGGACCCAAGGTCATCACAAGGTCCTTTCAGGAGGGAGAAGGGTCAGATCTAGTGGAGAAGGGCTGATGATAGCAGAGGTCAGAGGGCAGCCGCCACAGCTGAGGAATGCAGGCCCGCTCTGGCAGCTCCAAAAGGCAAGAATCCCCCCCTAGAGCCTCCAGAAGGAACAGAGCCCTGCCATGACCTTTGATTTTAGCTCTATTAAGACCATTGGCACTACTGACCTCCAGAGCCCTAAGATAACAAATCTGTGTTTTAAGCCACTGGGTTTGGGGTAACCTGTTACAGCAGCAATGGGAAACTAATACCGCTCCCAGGACTGAGACTCCTGCCCCCAACTAAACCAGAAGCAGGGAGATGTGAAAGAGAGGGCCTGCTCCACCCCGAGGTTTGGGACAAACGGTCTTTTTAGGAAGACGGAAGCTAATGGAAACTGATTCCAGGACAGTGCCAGGAATGAAGTGCGAGCAGTGCTGGGGCACCCCGGGAGGAGAGGGACATTGCCGCTGGGCCCGGAAGGTAAGGAGTCCCCCTGAGCAAGGGGGCTCAGCCTCCAGGCAGGAAGGCACCCTCCTCTGGCGCGGAGACCTCCTTCCCGCATTCAGGAGTGGCCGGGCCTGCCGGCTTCGAGGTTGGCCATGCCTTCAGGACATTCTGCCCACTCTCCAACCTCTGCATGGCACATACAGTGCAGGGGACAAGCAGAGCCACTCAGAGCCACCCCTAAGGAAACCGGACAGGGGGGCCACCGGACATCAGGCCCAGCCTCCCCGAGTGCGTATGGTGGGGAGGGGAGTGGACCCGCCCCCACTCCATCCCGCCGGAGGAAGGAAGTGGTTCCCTCCTCCCACCCCTTCCCTCTGGCTAGCCTGGGACCGGATTCTCGTGATTCGCGATTGGCTCCCACGGGCGGGACCTTTGTCCATCTGCAGGAGCGCAGGAGGCCCCGCCACGCCCGGGCCTACGGAGCGGGAGGGGGCGGGGGAGGGGGGCGAGCCGGAGACCAACAGGGAGACAGACGGGCCAGGGCTAGAGCCCCGGCCCGTGGCGGCGCAGGGTTAGAGGGCGGGCTGGGGGGAGGGGAGGGGGCCAGGAGGAGGGGCGGGCAGGGAAGGAGGGAGGGGCCGGGCGGCTCCGCGGGCGCCGAGCTCGCAGTCGCTGCGGTGGCCGCCGGCGGTTGGGGCGCAGGGTAAGTGCTCCGCGGCTGCGACGCGGCCGCGCCGGCTGTAGGCGCTCTCCCAAGCCGTCCCAGCCCGAGCCGTCCGAGGAGCGGACCCTCACCCTCCCCGACCCCCTCCCCCAGCCTGCCTGGGACCCCGCCCCCAGTTGCCCTCGGTTCCGGCGTCTGACAGCGCCGGCGGGCGCGGGCGGACTGGCACTCCCCCGGGGGCCCCTTGCCCTGTGCAGGGAGTACTGGAGTCCGCTGGAAACAGGGCAGGAGGCCTGGTGCCGCGGGACCTGGGAGGGAAGCCCCTCTTGGCCTCAGTTACCTCCCCTTGAAAACGGGAGCATTGATAAGAACTACCCTTTCGTCCCGGGCTTACCGTGCAGACAGGTGCCTTCATCACCCGCCGAGGGCAGCAACAGGTGCGGTGAGGACCACGCTTGTCTCGTCTTACAGGTGAAGACGCCGAATCTCGGGCCAAGCCACTTGCCTTGGGTCACCTGGCCGAAGCAGGCAGAGCCAGAACCTACACCCAGGTGTGTATGAACCCCTAAATCCTTTTATTCACCATCCCTGCCCCTCTCTGCCCCCCCCCCCCACCCAGGAAGACTGCGGGGGAGAAGTGAGGATGAAGGTAGTCCTGGGTACCCCAGGAGGAGGCTGAGATGAGACAACCGCCGGGGCCGCATCCCTTCACCTGGGAATACCCCCCCCCCCAAGATTTTATTTATTCATTTGAGAGAGAGAGCATGAGCAGGGCGAGAGGCAGAGGGAGAAACAGACTCCTGGCTGAGCAGGGAGCCCGAGGTGAGGCTCCATCCCAGGACCTGGAGATCAGGACCTGAGCAGAAGGCAGCTGCATAACTGACTGAGCCTCCCAGGCACCCCACCTGGGAATACTTTTAACCACTCCTCTCTTGGGGCAAGGTGTGCTGAGGAAAGAGAATGGTGGGTTGGGGACAGGTTAAACTGCAGGAGGCAGCGGTGCTGCCCCCCACAGGAGCTTACAGACCTCTCCCCACCATCTCTGCTGGGGGCAAGGGCCCTTACAGCCCCACTGTGGGGCTTCATCTCTTCATCACTCCGTTCCCTCGACTGTCCCGGGGGCTAAGCATGGTACTTACCGTACAGCACTGCTGAGATGAAGTGAGACACTTGGTACAAATGCTTAGCCCAGCACCTTGCCCAAGGCTACCACGGAGCTATGCCCACCGCCCCCACACACACCCTCCAGCTTCTTCCCTGTCCCTCTGAAAGCACACCTCTGTGCCTGACACCTTTAACCTCGGGTCAGTCAGGGCTCTTCGAGATATGCACAATTTCCGGACAGCTTCTTGAGTAAGCCAAGGCTGCCAGTGGCAACTTCTCGCACTCTTGAGTCCCTAGGGGAAAGACTAGGAGGAGCACCATTTTGAAAATCTTTGGGCTGACGTTTGCACAATTCCAGAACCACTCCAAGGTCCCCAGGCCCTCTGCGATCACAGGTTTAGAGAGAAGGAGGAAGCCCTGACTCTTGTTGCCCCAAACCGGCTCCTCATCTCCTCCCCCTACATCTGAGCCCGCAGCGGGTTCTGCTCCTCAGCATGTTCTGAATCTGACCAGCCCTCTGCATCATCTTTTGCCTCCCAGCCACCGCTCTTGACCTCAGCATTGCCTCCCAAGCCCTCTGCAAAGTCAGACTCTTGTGTCCTGCCCCTGTCCTTGCACCGCATGTTCCCTGCAGACCCACTGACCTCCTCTTTCTTCCTTGGACCTGCTGGGGTTTTGTTTTGTTCTGTTTCTTTGTTTTTGTCCCCTTGGGACCTTTGCACAAGGCCTTCCTTCTCCAGGGAATACTCTTCCCGGCCATCTTCTTGTGACTTACCTCTTTGCAACTCTGGGACTGCTGTCCAAGTTGCCTCCTCGCCTTCTCACGTCTTCCCTGACCACTGCACCTGCAGGAGCCCCACTCGCCTGCTCTCTTCCTGCATTACCGTTACTCCTTCTCTTTCTTCCCATGCTTAGCCTCAGGGGATCTTACCTTGCTTACGTGTTTCCCTGGTTCCCTGTTTGTCTACCCAGCTAAAGTATCTGTCTCCCAGTGCCCTGACCTTTTTCTTCATCACTTCGGATTCCCACCCAGAACCCAGCACAGTGCCTGGCATGTAGTAAAAGTTCCAATTTTGTTGTACAATTGCCAGTCATGTGTGCAACCGTCAGAGTTTGACTTGTCATTGCTTAACAGCCTTCTTTCTGTATTTCTACATAGACCTCAGAATTGTTATTCCTTCTAACAGCCCGCTGCCTTTCTCAGCTGTTCTCTAAAGTGGGGCTTGTGGCGTCTTTCCAGGTTCTAGCCATCATATCCAAAGTAGCTTGTCCACATTGCACCTGTGTTTTGGTACTCAATGATTTGAAATAATAGCTCCAAACTGATGTGTTCAAGTCAAGAGTATGATTATTTTGAATGCACTTGGCACTTATCACCAGAGGGCTGTTAAGGAAAAACAATGCCTGGCAGTGTGCAAGTTTCCCTACAGCCCCACAAGCACTGAGTTTTATCACTTTTGTTTTGTCTAGTTTAATGGAGAGGTCATGTATGTAATTTTCTGTTGCTTGAATTAGTGAAGCTGGTTGTTTTTCTATAAATGTGCTCTTTCTATTTCCTGCCTTGTGAAGGAAGGAAATCTCCAGGGCACCTTAACAGCTCCCTTCACCTTTGCCTGTGCTAAAGGTTCCACTTGAGCCCGTCTCATGAGAGCAGGGTGAGGGCCCCCAGGGGCTAGAACAGGAACACACTGAGCTAGCTGAACTGTGCTGGTTGCAGAAGCCATCCTGCCAGTCGACCAGCAAGAAACCCTCTGAGAGGCCCTTGTGCCTACAACCCATGCTACTGAGGAGAGAAAGAACTTTATTTTTTTGTTTAAGTCTTTATGAAAATTTTTTCCAGTTGATATTTTTTTCTTAAATCATCAAAGGACACGGTGTGCAGGGTTATTTATTAGAACATTGGGACAGCAAAAGATTGGGAAGTAATCCAAATTCTGATCACTAGTGGGACTACTACACACATTCCTCCAGGGGAACCTTGTGGAGTCATTCCAAGGAGTGCATTCAGTATAGCGCGTACTGATTGAGAACAACCAGAAATACTGTATTAGTCTCCAATAGCCGCCATAACAAATTACCACAAATTGGATGGCTTAAAGCAACATAAATGTATTACTTTACAGTGCTGGGGATTTGACGTCCACACTCTGTCTCAGTGGGCCAACATCAAGGTGTTGTGTGGCCAGGCTGCATTTCTTTTTTTCTTTTTTTTAAAAATATTTTATTTATTTATTTGACACACAGAGAAATCACAAGTAGGCAGAAAGGCAGGCGGGGCGGGGGGAAGCAGACTCTCTGTTGAGCCGAGAGCCCCATGCGGGACTCGATCCTAGGACCCTGAGATCATGACCTGAGCCAAAGGCAGAGGCTTAACCCACTGAACCACCCAGGTGCCCCCAGGCTGCATTTCTTTTGGACACTCGAAGGGAGAACCTCCAACTTTTGGAGGCTATCCACATTCCTTGGATTGCAGTCCCTTCCCTCGGTCTTCAAAGCCAGTAGTGTAACATCTTCAAATCTCGGACTCCAGCTTCTGCTCCTGCACTCACATGTCCTTCTGTCTCTGATGATTCTGCTCTATTCAAAAAGACCCTTCTGATGACATTGGGGTCACCTGGATAATCCCCATCTTGGGAGCCTTATTTGAATCGCATCTACAAAGCCCCCTTTGCCATGTACAGTGACATATTCACGGGTTCTGGGGAGTAGGACAGGTACACCTTTGGAGGGAGGGGGTTCATTATGGAGCTTACCACACCCTAAAGGGAAGTAAGCAAGGTTTCAAGCAGTGTGTGTGTCGGCTCACATTTGTTGAAGTTTAAAGAAGAGAAAAGGAGTAGATATAGATGTGCTTGCAAAGGCGTAGAATACCCCTAAAGACCACACAGGAAACTGCTAAGAGTGGCTGCTTCTGGGAAGAATGGGTAGAAAGGAAGCTTACTAGTCACAATATATCTTTTTGAATTGTTTCAGTTTTTTGGTACATACCTGTGTCACCTACATTAAAAATAAATTTTAAGAACTAATACATACTCATTGTAAAGGGTCAGACCTTCCAGGAAGTGAAGGAAAATACCTACAAAAATCAGTCCCCTCGACCACTCCCTTTTTGTCCAACAATAACCACTGTAAACAGTTTGGCTATATCTTTATGGACTTATTTTTAAAAATGCATATGTAATTTTTCACAGATTGGGTCATACTATATATATTATGCTGTAATATATATTTACATATACAATATATGCACTTTTTTTTTTTTTTTGGACAGAGAGATCACAAGTAGGCAGAGAGACAAGCAGAGAGAGAGGAAGGGAAGCAGGCTCCCCACTGAGCAGAGAGCCTGATGTGGGGCTTGATCCCAGGACCCTGGGATCATGACCTGAGCTGAAGGCAGAGGCTTTAACCCACTGAGCCACCCTACATATACACTTTAATGTATGTCTATGCGTCTTTATTTTTTTTTTTAGTTTAAACTGGAGTGAAATTCACATAACATGAAATTAACCATTTTACAACTCTGAACAGTTCAGTGGCGTTTAGTGCGTTCCTGATGTCACGTAATGACCACCTCTATCCAGTTTCAGAACATTTTCATCAAACCAAAAGCAAACCCTGCCTCTGTTAAGCAGTCAATCACCATCCCCCTCCCTACCTCCTAGTCCCTAGCACCCACCAGTCTGCTTTCTGTCTCTGTCTCTGTCTCTGTGGCTTTGCATATTCTGGGTGTTACATATCAGTGGAATCATGTCATATGTGAAGTTTTGTGTGTGGTTCCTTTGATTTCGTGTCCAGTGGAATCATGTCATATGTGAAGTTTTGTGTGTGGTTCCTTTGATTTCGTGTCCTGTTCTAGGGGTTCATTCATGCTATAGCATGGGTCAGGACTTCATTTCTTTTTAAGACTGGATAACGTGCCACTGTATGGGTGGAACATCTTTCATTCATCCATTCATCCCCTAATGGACACTTGGGTTACTTCCACCTTTTGGCTAAGAGTTTTTTTTTTTTTTTAAGATTTTATTTATTTATTTGACAGAGATCACAAGTAGGCAGAGAGGCACGCAGAGAGAGAGAGAGAGAGAGAGGAGGAAGCAGGTTCCCAGCTGAGGAGAGAGCCCGATGCGGGACTCGATCCCAGGACCCTGAGATCATGACCTGAGCCGAAGGCAGAGGCTTAACCCACTGAGCCACCCAGGCGCCCCAGGCTAAGAGTATTTTTGTATATGCATTTGTCTGAGTTCCTGTTTTCAATTCTTTTGGATATGTACCAAGGATGTGCATCCTTCTACATAAACTTTGAGCTTTATGCTATTTTCAGACACTGTTAACGTAAGCAAGTTAAAAATAATTTGTATCAAAGTGTCGCAAAGCACACACTAAGATAAATGATAGCAGGATGTCAGATCTAGACCAACGTTTTCTTATTTTCCAGATCCAGAGAGGACAGGAAAATGGCTGCCTGGGATGAAAAGGTAAATTATTTCTGATGGACCAGCAGTGTTAAAGGACCCCCCCGGGCTTGAAGACCATTCTGTTTGGTGTTTCAAACAGGATAAAGGGAAAATACCTGTTTGGGATGCTTCTGCTATCCCGAAGTGTTCAGTCGCAAAAGTGAAAACTATAGTAGGAATTCACAAACCTCAAGATACCCCAGTAATCTGAATCAGATCCTTTAAAGCCCACCTCTGCATTTTAATAATAACCATGTGTCATGAGCCCCGGACCTTCACCTCACTGAGACCTCTGTCTCCTTATCTGGAAAAGGGAGAGAAAATTACCCTTGTTCCAGAAGGCTTGTTGGGAAGAGTTGAGGAGACCGTGATCTCAAAATGCTAGGCTGATACTGCCCATTTTACAGAGAAAGACACTTGGGCACAGAGAAGTAAAGCCACTTGCTCAAGATCACACAGGTAGGAAGTGGCAGAAATAAGATGTCACCCTGGCTTTACCTCCTGTATCATGTGATCATCCCAAGCAGAACTATTAAACTCTGTCCTTGATATCTGGGGTGCAGGGTTGTTGGGCTTGGGGGGACATCTGTTATGAAGGGTAAGGACAAGGTAGAAAGGAAATGTGGCTTCCGTTTTAGTTGTTTTGTGGGAGGTTCCGGGGGAGCTAGCAGGTAGAGCTGGGGGCTCAGGGTAGCAGCAGGGTGATCAGTGAGTGTCCAAGAAGCAGGGTCATGGACTGATAGTGATGCCCTTTTAATGGTAAGAATCATTTGGATTTTAAGGCTGTTTAGAGTGGCAGGGAAGTGGCCCATGCTGTATGCTACCAAATCTGATTTCAGAAAAGTTGGAATCTGGGGAAAATGTTCCTCTTGGAATTCGATGAAATATAGCAGGAGAAGCATTAGCAATCATAGCATGAACATCTCCTGAGCACCCACTCCGTGCCAGCTATGTGCTCAGCGCTTTCTGTATGTTTGGTTGTTTAAGCCTCTCAACAACCCAGTGCATTAAGTGCTGTTACTTCTTTCCCGCTGTTACAGATAGGGAGATTGAAGCACAGCAAGGGTTATCGATTTGCCCAAGGTCACACAGCTGGCCAGAGGCCCAGACCCACGCTGCCTGCCTTCCACGCCCTAAGTACGGATGAGTGATGGTGCCCTGTATGCTTTTCAGACACAGTCGATCCCAAAGATAGGCTGGGTCTCCCGGGCAAAGAGCTCCTGGCAGGAAGGGAGCAGAGAAGGGGGATTGCAGCGGCAACAAGGGCTCTCGGGGGCAGATTCCTTCCCTCGACGAATGTTTATCCGTGCCAGCGGTGTCCCGGCACCAACCTCATCTGGCAGGCTGTACCAGCAGTCCAGCAGACGCTGGTCCCTGCCTGCCTGTGGCTTCCTCTTCCGCTGAGCGAAAGATCCCTGTCAAGTCACAAAACAGTGCGTGTGAAGGGGCACGTTTGCCGAGCCATTAAGGAGTGGCCATGGTTCATGTGGGTCCCTCCCTGGGACCACTGAGATCAGAAGGGCCTCCGACCGCATCAGATCACAGGCCTCTCTGTCTGACACCTGGAGGGCTGGAGTAGGTAATCAGGTGCTGAGGGATGACCGGGAAGGTGTTGTAGCAGAAGAAGTGGCCCTTGCGGAGGCCCCGGAGCAGGGCAAGGTGGGGAGGGAGCAGGGGCATGGCAGGAAACTGGCGGGGACCGGCAGCCTGGGAGGGATTTGTGATTGAAGTGCCCAGAACCTGGGGCCACAGTGGTCCTGGCGTGTATGCAGAATGGGGGACTGATGTTCAGAGGAGAAAGACCACTTTCCTTTGGAGGGTCACGGAAAGTTCTGCAGAAGAGGCAGCCTTTCAGCTGGGGCCTTGGGATTTGAACTCATGGAATCCAAGGAAAGGGCATTTCCAGTGGCAAGAACAGGATAGACAAAGACCAGGAAGCGGGCTCTCCTGTAGAGCTCCACAGAGCAGAGCAGAGCGGAACGGGCAGGGGCGGTGATGGAGGAGGGAGAACCCTGGGGCCAGAGCGGACTCTCTGCCAATCTGGAAGACGCTAGTAGACCACCTGCTGCTCTGTGGCTCCAGTGGGTGGACGGCCTGGATTCCAATCCTGCCTCCACCCATGGTGGGCTGCATGACCTCAGACGAGTTTCTGAAACTCCCCGAGCCTCCGTGTGCTTGGCCATGAGTGGGGTCAACAGTCCTCCCATGTACTTGGGTATTGGACGTACAGTGCCTGCCACCGCAGAGTGAGGAACTCCAGGAGTTCAGCGATTTTCATTCATCAAAGGCCAATGGAAACACAATTCCTACTTTCCATCACTTGTAGTTCCCTGTGAAAGCAGGCAAACCAAAAAAGCCAAAACACTTGGTGCTGGTTATTCTGGGGTGAAACCAGCTCATACCTAGTGAGGGGCAGGATCACCCCCTACAGTTGTTCTGGATAAAAATTCAATAGTGTGTGTCCAGAATCATGGCAGTATTCCTCATCAAAACTGGTCCTCTCTCTTAAAAGGAAATGACCCAAAAAAGGAAACTAACTGCTAGCACCCTATTCCATAGCCCGTCAGGTGCCATTGATAGGAGATGTGCCATTATTTTGTCCTATGGAGAAACGTGGTCTTGGAATTGGTGATAAACGTGCTAAAAATGAGGAGAAATCAGAGTCCATAGTGAGAGCATTAACTTCTTGGTGCAGTTTCTTGGCTGTTAAAAAGGCATAAATCTATGCACCTAACTAGCAGGAAAAATAAAATACAGAATTGTCTGCCGTCTTTGATTATAATTAGAGAGAAAGAGACCTTAGGTGGATAAGAAGTCTGGTGTGTTGGGATTATCATGAATTCCTTTCCTTTTGCTCCCGTTTTCACGGAGCTGAGAGAAAAAAATCTAGGGTAAAGGTCTGTTCCCTGGGGTGAATGACAAGCTGGGGTTGGGGGCTGTGCAGGGGATCTGACTGACTGGAGCCAGGGAGCTGGTGGGGTGAGGGGGAGAGGTTGAAGGCACAGAAGCAGCAGAATCACAGAATGGGGGTGCAGAGCCAAGGGGGGGTGGAGGAGGGAATAACTTCCGGGACGGGGGAGGGGCACAGAGGCCCGCCAGTACCAGGAGCTGACAAGAGCTGGGGAATATTGGGCCAGGACCACCTGTAGCAGTTGAACCTCTATTGAGTCAAAGGACAAGTTCCTTTTAGTAATTTACCCTTCTGGAGTTAAAAAATTGTTTTAATCAATTGCTTTTAGGAGCTTTTGAATTGTCCTGCTGCCCTGGTGTCTGAGGGAAAAATGGCAGTGTCGTAGGAGGAACTGGTGGGGTTTTTCAGACCTGTCTCACCCGTAGGCAGCTCTGCAGAGCCCATCTCCTTGTGCCTCTGAGTTCCTCTTCTGTGAAATGGGAACAGTGATACTCCTTCTCGAAGTGTGGCGATCAGAGCTGCTCACTGAAGCAGGGCCGGGCTACGGTAAAGTTGCCACCTGGAGCAACCTTCGAGGTTGTTCTCTGGGTTCTTGGCCATCAGCTCGCCTCGTCCTCCTCTTGGATGATGCGTGTTACCAGCCACATCTGGGGAACCTGGGAGCCAGTGTGCTTAGCCATCGCGCTAGCCCTTTGCTCATTTCTCGTGAGGCTCAGGGTTTACTTGCCGTGCCGGTGCTCACCCGCGGCTGCACATGGGAGGTCCCAGCACCCAGGCCACCCCCAGACCAACCGAATCACGATCTTGGGGCTGGGACCACGGCCTTGGGTTTTTTAAAAGCTTACAGGTGGTTCCAAAGTGTAGCCAGGGCTGAGAGGCACCGGTTAGACTGCGGCTGGGGAGGGCCTCTCTCCGTGGGCTGCTTTGCAGTGAGGCAGGGGAGAGGGGCGTCCTGAATTCAGTTCTTCCATCTTTTCCTGGCCAAAGCATTGCTAAGACGCTGGGGCTGGGAGTTGCCCGGATGACTCGGTCAAAATGGTGATAGGTCTTCGTTTCTGGCTGAATAACTGTTGTTCTTTTTTTCTTGATATGTTTTCATTTTCTTTATGCTTTCATAATAAAATAACATGACTTACGCTTCCCAGTTAACACGGCTGATATCACATACTTTGAGCAGGGCTGTCTCCTCTCTGGCAAACCCTTCCCAACCCCAGGGAAATAGACCAGGCCTGTGCTCCGAATACCTGTGTCCCTTTGCAGCTCATTGGTGACTCCCGAGTCCTTTAACGGGCTGCTGGCTGTCATTTAAGCAACGGAGTAGAATAAAATGGAAACCACCAGAGTGCTCGCACAGAGAAGCTTGGTCGTAGATCTCGTGTCTGTCAGTGTGTATTAAAAGGCAGGATTAAAATTTGTTTTTCTCACTGAGTAACCCTGGGCTGAGCTCCCTGCCCAGCGCCCAACCAGGGTGATGTTCAAAGAGGTCGTTGCAAGAAGAGGGGGCTTTGGGTCAGGCAGCTTCCCTCCGAATTCTCTCTCTCTGGCTGTGGGCCCTGGGGCAGATTGTTTGGCTTCCCCCAAACAGAAGTGTTTCGGTCCCTCCTCCTGGGGTTGTTGCAGTGTGTTCTGGGGAAGAAGGGGTAGGGGGTAAGGGGGGTGGTTAACGCCAGGCTCCTGCTACTACAGAATGTTCTTTCCCCCATCTTCTCCCTCCCCACCCCCCCACCCCGGGCCTCGCCATCCTCTTGGCCATCCAAGGCTGGGAGATGACTCAAGATGGGAGGGATCCTGACCCTGCAGGAAAAGGAGAGAAATGTTGCAGCATCCCCTGGGGTACCTGGGCCTCGGTCGGGTGCCTTAGCCCGTAAGCAGCAGCCCCCACAAGCTGGTCAACCACCAGTGGCGGTGGTTTTTGTCAACCTCAGACTTCCTCCCCGCCCTAGAGAAGGAAAAGCTGCCACGCTTATTTAAAGACTTCCCTGATTTTAAAAATAGGCATTCCTCAGAACCCAAATCCCCAGGGTGGGGGGGGGCAGCAGCCCTGGGGCAGGTCATCTTGCTCCTGGAGGTCGTCCTGCCTCCCCACAGAGGAGAGTTTGCTGGGGCATGGCGGGGGGGGGGGGGGGTGCGGGATTCGTTCCACCATCCAGGCTGTGTTGTGCAGGAACATGCAAGACGGGCCCTGATAGTGGGGGATAGACCCAAACACAGGACTCACTCAGTTCCTCCAGGAGCCAGTGGTGACCCTGTGGGTCAGGTGTCTCCTGGGAAGCTTGTGAGAGACGCGGTGCTGGCAGTTTCTGCGGGGGGCCGGTCACAGGGGTACCTTCTGTCCAGCCCTTGCAGACTCCCCGAAGGAAAGCAAGTGTTCCCAGTAAGCCCCGTTGCATACACAGTCTAGGCCCCGTGAGCTCTTCATATCAGTGAGTGATGGAACCTTCCAGATACTAGCCAAGGGCCAAGCAGGCCTTTCAAAGGATGGCAGCCTCAAGCCTGCTCTGCCCCGGGAGTGATGGGATTATGTCTTGAGACTGAGACGTGCTCTCTGGCTACTGATGGAGCTGCTGTGTCCTCCATGTGAGAGGGGGGGGTGAGGCTGGCTGGTGACAGAGGGTGGGAGAAGCAGGTGGCCCCGGGGTTCATGATGAATAGGCTGTGGGGGAGGGGAAGGAACGTGAGCACAGGGGGACAGCTTCTCTGAGTATGTTTTAAGCGCCCTGGACTAGAAGACAAGAGACCCAGGCACATGCCCAGGACTGTCTGCTGACTGGAGGCATTTGCTGGGTTATAGGGCCTCAGTTTCCCCATCTGCTAGGGGAGGGAAGGTTGCACCTCAGAACCTTGATTCTATGTCTCACAAAATCCTCTTCTGTGGCCTCAAAAAATCAGCTTTTCTGGTATCTGTTGTTTTCCCCTCATTGGCAGAGCATTTTAGCAAGAACAAAACTGGTAGACTTGAGTTCATAGTGGCTGGCTTTACCACTTATGTTTCTTTGTTTTTAGGTGTTTGTTCTGTTCCATTGTTTTGGTTTTCTTACCCAGAGATTCCAGTAATGGATGTATTGATTCAGTCTCCTTCCTGCCTGACCCCCAAATACTTCATTCACCGTTCAGTTCTCTGTAGATGGGATCTCCCTCCAAAAATGGCTATTTCTTAGGCTTACATCTGATACAATAAAATCTGAAAGTTTTTCTTCACCCTCCAACCCAACCTCATGCCCTTCTCAGAGGGAATATTTGATTTGGGTTATCGATTTTGTCTATTTTTTTGGTTGTTGTTTTTTTGTTTTTGTTTTTGTTTTGTTTTTTAGATTTTATTTATTTTCGAGTGAGAACAGGGGGAGGAGCTGAGAGAGAGAGAGATTCTCTAGCAGAGCCTGACACAGGGCTCAATCCCAGGACCCTGAGATCATGACCTGAGCTGAAACCAAAGTCAGATGCCTAACTCACTGAGCCACCCGGGCGCCCTGATTTTGTCTGTTGTTGACAAGGATGGCATATGATGCAGTCTGGTCCACAATGTGCTGGGTCTCACTTAGAGTCTGTTTAGATCAAGGATGCCTCTCTGTGTCCGTGCCTACGGGTACACCCCCGATCGCCCTCTGAACAGCCGCCTGGGGTTCTCTAGCACAGGTCTGCCGCAGAGTGTGTAATGTTGGACTTTGAGGTCATTTCCAAGTTTGGGCTGTCGTAGCATCACTCTAGGGACCATCCACGTGCTTACGTGTGAGTCCCTTGTCAGGTCAAATGATAGGGACATTTTAGATTTTGATAGAAACTGGTTAAGGCCGAACTCCTTCTTTGCTCTCATGCCTGGCTCATTGGAGAAACTCATTTTTTTTTTTTAAGATTTTATTTATTTATTTGACAGCATGTGCACAAGCAGGGAGAGCAGCAGACAGAGGGAGAGGGAGAAGCAGGCTCCTTGCTGAGCAGAGAGTCCGATGTGGCTCAATCCCAGGACCCCGGGATCATGACCTGAGCCCCAAAGGCAGACACTTAACTGACTGAGCCACCCAGGTGCCCCCAAACATCTTTTCAAAAATGAAAGAAACTGCCCTATTGCCCTCCTAAGACGAGTACCCCTTCCCTAACCGCTGTTATCCTGCCACACCATGTGACTCTGGGCAGTGGATCTCTTCTCTCTGCGCCTCAGTTTCCCCCTCTGGAGTGGAGAGCCTGCCCTGTCTACCTCTCAGGATTGTTAGAAGCTACAAGTGAGAGTAGAGGCGGGCGGAGGTGGCCTGTAAGCTGTGACCAAAAGGAAGAAGTTGCTGCCAGGATGGGTGGCAGGAACAGGCCTTTCCCAGTGGTTTTGCAACCTCTGAAGGAGACTGCTTTCTCCTCGGAGCCCAGGATGAACATGTGGCCCATGAAGGTAAAGGGAGGGAGCAACCACCCATCATCGGCTGACTTGGGTGCATGTCTCTGCCTTAACTTCCTGGAGCCTCTATAACAAATAACCACAAACCAGGTGGCTTAAAACAACAGAAACGTATTCTGTCAGTTCTGAAGCCTTGAAGTCTGAAATCAAGGTTTTGGCAGGGTTGGTTCCTTCTGGAGGCTTTGCAGGAGCATCTGTTCTCTCCCTCTCTCCCAGCTTCTGGTGGTTGCTGGCGAGCTTTGGCACCCTTGGCTTGTAGACGCAGCACCCCAGTCTCTGCCTCCATCTGCGCATGGTCCCCTCCTCGTAAGGACATCCGTCTTTGGACTTATGGCCCACTCTACTTTCAGGATGATTTCATCTCAAAACCTTTTAACTAGTTACGCCTGCAAAGACCCATGTTCCAGGTAAGGTCATATTCTCAGGTTCCAGGTGGAAGTCCATGAATTTGGGGGCAGCTATGTTCAACCCATGATACGGCCCTAGAAGGCAGATCCCCGTCCCTGGCCCCAGAGCCCTGTGCTCTGAAACACGGGCTCCCAGTCACAGCAGCCCAGGAGCAGATCCTGGCTCTGCCATTTTCCAAGCGCATGACTTGGGACAAGCCACCAGCCTCACCGAGACCCAAAATGATGGCCTCAACCTCAGGGGTTTGTTAGGGACAAAATTAAATCGTGCATTTATAAGGAATTTTAGTGGTATGTTAATATACTGAAACAAATAACGGATCAAACAAAGCCAGACTGAGGTCATGGCTCTTGCATCTTCCTGGAGTTTTGGGGCAGGTGATGCTGAATGATAAGCAAATCAGGTCCCCAGAAGTAGGCTCTGGGAGGGAGCAGGGACATGGGGACTTCAGGGACATCAAGAGTCTGCCCAATTTCTTTAAAAATACCTTTCTCTGTGATTTGTTGGATGACCACAAAATAGGGACATTTCCCCTCCTACGGGGGATAGTTTCTGACCAAGCCCGTAAAAACAGACATTCCTAAGAACATGTTTTGTCTCTCTTCTACATCTGTTTTTTCTCATTTCTGCCCCCTCTCTCCCAGGCAGTAATCTTTCTGGGATGATACTTATCGTGTGTAAAAGAGAAGTAGGTGATGCATTTACCTTTCGGGGGTAACTCTTGTGGTTTGCTGTTAATTCACTTGTTACATAGTTACCGAACCCCTGCGTGTGACTGAGGGGGGAGGAGTCCCTGCCCCCCCCCACCCCCAGAGTTTGCAGACCAGGGCAGGAGACAGACAGCACTGAGATGCCACAGCACTCGATAGTCAGTAGCAAGAGAGGGAAGTAGAGGAAGAAGGCTCACGCAGCAGGTGGCCACTAGGGTAGGCCTCCCCGGGGAGGAAGAATCTCGAGGTCTGTAAGATCTGAAAGAGCAAGAGCCTGCAGAAGGCAGAAGATTCAGCAGCCAGTAGGCACAGGTGTGCCTAGTCCTGGAGCAAGAGGGAGTGAGGCACTGGGTGCATCTGGGGTGTGGCAGAGGCAGGGGCCCTGGGGAGGAGCCCAGGGGCTGGAGAGACCAAGAGAGCTTTGCTTTGTCCTGAAGGCAGTGGTTGGCAGGGGGCAGGGTGGGAAGCCAAAGGTCCTGGGGGAGGGGGCAGGTGAGAGCAGGGACACAGCCCCGTTGTCCCTGCAGAAGGGGGACCCTGGTCCCCCTTTCTCGTGTGGATAAAGGGCCAGGCAGGAGGCCAGGTAAGGAAGGAGGCTTTGCAGGCGTCCAGGCAAGCAGCACTGGCAGCAGGAGAGGGTAGGAGGGTGAAGAGAAGGCGGGCGTGAGCAGCCTTGTCTAGGAGGTTAGACCGACAAGCCTAGAAGGAGACAGAGGAGCCTGAGCTGAGCTTTGGCTCCTGGCTTGGGCAGCAGCGTGAAGGTGATGCTGTGCGCTAGGGAAACAGGGAAGGATAAGGGGATATGGGGAGGGGCACGTGGGTGGCTTCCTCGGTTAAGCGTCCGCTATTGGCTCAGGTCATGATCCCAGGTTCCTGGGTTCGAGTCTCCCACCAGACTCCTTGCTCAGCGGGGAGCCTGCTTCTCTGACAAATAAATAAATCTTAAAAAAATAAAGAAAGGAAAAGAAAAAGAGTGGGTATGGGGGAAAGAGAAATCAATTCAGTTTTGGTCCTAGGGGAACTAATGACCTGGAAGGGTACCAGACAGCAGGCTGGAGACTGATTTGCACACGAGACTGATTTGCAAATGTTCTCAAGGTTGAGAACACAGGTGTGCTGCGACCACCAAAAGGGGAGAGTTGCCCAGCATGAGCACAGGGTCAGCATCGGGGTCTAGGGGACTTCCAGGGCTGTGGGCGCAAGGACATGGAGACAGGAGAGAAATCAAGAGGAAGATGGTCAAACAGAGCCAAGTTAACACTGAGAGGAAGCAGGACGGTCAGGGTGGGAACCCCGTTGTGCACTTTGGTACGGAAGCCTGATCCTGGAGAGAGAGGTGTCAGGTTGTAGTGGGGCAGCAAGGGTTAATGTGGGGGACATGGAGATGGGAGCTGTCCAGTGCCAGGGAATGTACTGGTTTTGATTCTTGGGGTGGCAAGTGACAGAAACAATTCGATCTGGCATAAGCCACAAAGGGACTCTGTCGGTTCCTGAGACTGAGGAGTCGGGGGGCGGTGGGGGCTGCTGCAGAAGCAGGTGGCCGGACGGTAAGCAGAGGAGTGTGATATCCCCGGACGGCGGTGAAGCTGGAGGACTGGGAATGAGAGTTTGTGTTGCTGAAGAAGAACGGTGGGCACCCATGGGGGGCTGGTCCAGGCCAGGCCCAGAGGGTGGTGCGCTCTCTGAGTAGCTCACTGAGTCAGTCCTTCCTCCCGCCCAGGCAGGGTGGGAGGAACCCGAGAGCCCAAAGTGGGTGGTGAGTTTGCCGAGGCCCACGACATTTTCATGAACAGCTATATCTTTGACCTTTTCTGAAACTTCTCTGCTCTTGGTATGTCACATTTTTGACTTAAAACCAGAGTTGTTTTCTGCTCTGCTGGGTGCCATAAATATTTTCATCCCAAATTACTGAAAGTTGCTTTTTACTGGTCGCACGGTTTCAGAAAGAAAATTTTCCTCTCCTGTAAAATATAAATGTGGTTTTTGCAAAGCACCCCAAGGCTGCTACCATGCTGAGAACTAGCACCGGAAGTTTCCATCTGACAGGTAAAGTGTTTTAGGGGGGAAGTTATGGCCAGGAGCTGCTCAGAGGGCTTCAGGTTAGCTGCAGACCTGGCTCTTGGTCACCCATGGGACCCTAGCAGGGGGGGGTCCAACCCGAGACAAGCAGACCACTGCCCTCAGCCAACGGATGCTTGATGGGCTTCTGCTCTAGGTCAGGCGTCCCATGAGACTCTGGGGACACAGGCCTTGCTTTCTTGGAGCTTAACTGCTAGTGTGGAAAGAGGAGTCATAAACAAATGGCCACATACACCAAAAAGTTCTGATTAGAAACTGTAAAAAATACAGAGAGAGGTTATAAAATTGAGAAGTGTTCTGATTTAGATTTTATGGGTCAAGGAGGGCCTCTGTGAAGAAGGGCCATGTCAGCTGAGCCTTCAGGCTTGAGTAAAAGTGACCACGCTCAGAGTTGGAAGCAGAGTAGTCCAGGCTGAGGGTAGAGCCTGGGGAGAACACAGAACTTGGAGGGACAGAGGACAAGCAGCGTGTCTGGAGTGTGGTGAGCAGGTCATGGAAGGAGATAAGGACAGATCCCACAGGGTCGTGCACAACATAGGAAGACTCTTGGATTTTTATCCAAAAATCAGGGGGCAGTGATACAAGCAGGTGCTGAGATCAGGGGTGAGGGTTTACTAGGCCTGCTTGGGCTACTGGTTGGAGAACACCCTGGAAGAACTGGGTCCAGGGAGAGAAATCCACAAGGAAGCTTTTGCAGTCTTCTCTTTTTTTTTTTTAAATATTGTATTTATTTATTTGACAGAGAGAGCACATGCACAAGTAGGGGGAGATGGAGAAGTAGGCTCCCCGCTGACCGGGGAGCCTGATGCAGGGCCCAATCCCAGGACCTTGGGATCCGGACCTGTGCCAAAGGCAGATGCTTAACTGACTGAGCCACCCAGGGACCGCGAGGCCATTGCAGTCTACAGGGTGACAGGATGAAGACTTGGGCTGGGGTGGTAGAAGAGGAAGAGATGAATAGCATATGTGGGGAGAGGAAAGCCAGACATGCTCCAGGATCATGGATGCAGAAGGAACCAGAAGGTTCACACTTAGGAGGTTATGCACAGGTCATAAGTTCTCCTTGGACCTCTTAGAATCTGAGGAAGCCTCAAATCAGGAGCTCCTAATGCACTTGAATTCTACAGAAGACGGGGCAGAGGAGGCCATCTAGAATCCAAACTGTGGGATTCCTAGGGGGAGCATTTGGGGCATTCTCCAAACTCATCACCTCCAACCTCGCCCTGCAGTCTTCAGAGTGTGGACTTCCCCAGGGCACTTAACAAGAAAATGTTGGGGTTTGGGGAGGCTTCTGAGAGAGGTGGTATCCTTTGTCCAAATTGGGAGCTTGGAAATGTCCATCATAGAGTAGATGAAAGGACAGTGGACTGAGGGCAAAAGAGTTGGAGTTCTGTACTCCCAAGTGCACTGAGACCTTGAGTAAGCCCGGGGTGCCCATCTCAGAAGTGCTCCCATCTCTGAAAGTGGGGAGATCAGGTCATCCCTTTGGACTCTAACCTTTCCTGAGCTCATGAAACCTATTATGAAAAAAAGTATGCATCAAAGGCGTTCTGTTGGAGGGAGATAATTTTATTTTACTTTGGAAGGTGTAAAAATATAAAAGAATACAAATACTGGGCACCTGGGTGGTTCAGTCAGTTGAACATCTGCCGTTGGCTCAGGTCATGATCCATGCCTGGGTCAGCCCCGAGTCTGGCTCATGGCTCAGCGGGAGTCTGCTTCTCCCTCTCCTCTCCCTCCCTCTGAACCTTCCCTTCTCGTGCTCTCTCTTTCTCAAATAAGTAAATACAAACTTTTAGAAAAAAAAAATACAGATATTATGAAGTACTTATATAACCACCACCCTAAATTGACAACTATTAACATTTTGTCCTATTTTCCTCAAATCTTTGTGTGATTTAAAAAGATGTTTGTCCATAGCATTCAAGTACTTCTTTTTTTTTTTTTTTAAGATTTTATTAATTTATTTGGCACAGAGAGACACAGTGAGAGGGAGCTCAAGCAGGGGGAATGAGAGAGGGAGAAACAGACTCCCCACTGAGCAGGGAGCCCAGCACGGAGCTCAGTCCCAAGACCCTGGGATCATGACCTGAGCTGAAGGCAGATGCCCAATGACTGAGCCACCCGGGTGCCCTAGCATTTAAGTACTTTTTGACTCCTTCGGTTCTGAGCCCTTGCCCCTCCCTAAGGGCAAACACCATCTTGTATTTGGTGTCTCCTTTCAGTCCATTCGTTTTTATGTTTGTCCTCCCTGGTGTTCATTGAGCTTCTTGGATCTACATATTTATATTTTTCTATCAGATTTCAAAATGTGTTCAGCCCATTATTTCTCCAAAATTTTTCTGCCCCAGTCTCTCTCATCTTTTGATACCCTGGTATATGTATATTAGACCGCTTGATATTATCCCTAAGGCTCTGGGTTTTGTTCCCCTACCTTTTTTTCTCACCATGTTTCCACTTGATATTTACTATTGTTCTGTCGTTAAGTTCACTGATCTTTTCTTCTACAGTATCTAATCAGCTTTGAGCCCTTTCGGATTTTTTTTTACAGTTTCCTTTTCTCTTTTTAGATTCTCTATATGTTCCTTCATTAAGCTCATATTTTCTTTGAAATCCTTGAACATATTTATAATAGCTATTTACAAGTCTTTGTTGGCCAATTCTATTATACATCCATTTTGGAAAACTAGTGTTTCTTCTCATTATAGGCTATGGTTTTCTGCCTTACTTGTCTAGTAATTTTTTTTTTAAGATTTTATTTTTTTGACAGAGACACAGCAAGAGAAGTAACACAAAGCAAGGGGAGTGGAAGAGGGAGAACAGGCTTCCTTTGGAGCAGGGAGCCTGATGTGGGGCTTGATTTCAGACCCTGGGATCATGGCCTGAGTCAAAGGCAGACGCTCAACAACTGAGCCACCCAGATGCCCCTGTGTAGTGATTTTTTTATTGTATGCTATACATTTATAAATGCTACATTGTTGAGTATATTTTGTTGTCCTCTGTAGTAGAATTTGAATTTTGTTCCAACAGGAAGTCAGGTTACCTGGGGATCTGCTTGATCTTTTCCAGGCTTCTTTTTAAGTATATTTGGGACAGGTCTAAGGTAATTCTTACTATAGGGCTAGATTATGCATACTAATAAGGCATGACCTTTCTGGAATTTTGACTAAATTCTCAGGGTGTTCAACAAGATATCTCTACTCTGGATGTTTGGAACTCACACATCTCCCAACCCAGCCTTGTGTCATCTCTGGCAGTTTCTCAGCTGTTTAGAATTCAGCCAAAGTTGGATTTTGGGGGATTTCCTTCTCTGTAGAGCTTTCTAGTCTCAGGTACTTTGCCATGCACATTCTTGAGGGAGGAAGGCTCAATAGTCTTGCTGCCATAGTCCAGAAAGTACCTTTAGGCAGAAAGCCAGGGTGAGTGTGGGGGTTCACCTTGTCTGTTTCTCTTTTCTCAAAGACCACTTTAAATTTCATTCATTGTATCCAGTTCTATAGTTTTTTTATGGCAAGAGCCCTAATCTGCTACCAGTTACTCTGTCATGACCAGAAGCAGAAATCCCCTTCTTTTGTATGTTTACACTTCCATTTTATACATTCCCAAAACAGCATATAGAAATACTTTGCATGTATTTTTAAATTTTTACCTAAGTGGTATTATGTTCATATTCTTCTATATCTTCCTTTTCAATTCAAAATATATGTTTTTTGGGGGGATGATGGGCAGAGGCAGAGGGAGAGGAAGAGAGAGAGAATATTAAGCAGGCCCCACACCTAGCACAGACCCCGAGATGGGGCTCAGCCTCACAACCCTAAGATCACAACCTGAGCCAAAATCAAGTCAGACACTTACCTAACTGAGCCACCCAGGTGCCCCTAAATGCAACATATTTTTAAGTTTTCTAATTTAGAAATATTAGAAAAGTATTTTTCTAATATATAGTCTAATAGTCTAATAATATTATATAATATATATTTTAAAAGACATTTTTCAAATATATTTTCTTATATAATATCACTAATAAGTGCAATAAAGAAAAAGATTTGAGAGAGAACACGTGTGCCCATGTACAGGAGGGGGCAGAGAGATAGAATCTTTAAGTAGACTCCCTGCTAGGTGAAAAGCCAGACACGAGGCTCAATCTCATGACCCATGAGATCATGACCTGACCTGAAACCAAGAGTCGGACACTCACTCACTGAGCAAGCCAGGTGCCCCTCAACATATTTGTAAAGACATATGCACATTTATGTATTCATTTAGTCACTTAAATATTTGGATGTTTTTGAGTGTGTATTAAGTGCCAGACACTGGATAGGCCATTAGCTCGAGATGGAAAAAGTTCTCTCATGGACCTTAGAGTCTTGGAGGGGGGTGGTGTAGGCAGATAATAAACAGATAAATAAGTTCATATGTAATGTCACCAATAAATGCGATAAAGAAAAATGAGGGGCGCCTGGCTGGCTTAGTCAGAGCATGAGACTCTTGATCTCAGGGTTGTGAGTTTGAGCCCCATGTTGGATATAGAGATTACTTAAAAATAAAATCTTTAAAAAAAAAAAAAAAGAAAGAAAGAAAGTGAAGCAGGGTAAGTGGATATGGTGTGGCTGGGGGAGTGCAACCAGACCAGGTTTCAGCAGAGGTGATATTTGAGCAGAAGCCTGACCCAAGTGAAGGTGTGAACCGTGCAGTTGTCTGGGGAGGGGAAACATTTCCGGGAGGAAGGCCTGAGTATGCTGGGGAAGGAAAAAAAAAACACACACATGTGAAAGTTTTAAGGAAGGGCAGGGCATGATCTCATTTCTATTTGAGAAAGTTCTTCCAATTTCTGGATGGAGAATGGACATTGGGAGGAGGTGGGAGTCTGCTGTAGTCATTCAGGCAAGAGACAGCAGGAAATAATGGGGAGAAGTGGTCGTACTTGGAAAGGAGTTAACAGGCAGGGCCAGCGAAATTTACTGCTAGATCAGAAATTTTTTTTTAAAGATTTTATTTATTTATTTGATGGACAGAGATCACAAGTAGGCAAAGAAGCAGGCAGAGAGAGAGGAGGAAGCAGGCTTCTTGCTGAGCAGAGAGCTTGATGTGGGGCTCGATCCCAGGACCCCGGGATCACAACCTGAGCCGAAGGCAGAGGTTTTAACCCACTGAGCCACCCAAGCACCCCTGCTAGGTCAGTACTGAATGAAGAGAAAGACATTTAAAAAATGATGCCAAAGCTATTGGCCTAAGGAACTAGACAAATGAAATGCCCTAAACTGAGATGGGGGTGTTTTGGGTGTCAAATGAATAATTCTGCTTTGAACATGCATGCTAGGTATAAGAGAACTTCTAGATAAGGAAGGGTGGATGTCCTTAGCTGAGACTGGGATTGGAGCTCGTGTTTCTGTAGAATCCACGTACAGACGGCTTTTAAAGCTGTGCTTCTGAATGGGAAGCTACCGGAACTGAGTATGGAAAAGAGACACCTGAGCCCTCGGTATGTTGATACTTAAATGTAAGGTCCTCCTCTTAGGGAATCCAGCAAGAGAGACTGGTAAGAAGTAACCGTCGGGCTGGGAGGAAAACCAGGAGACTAAGGGATCCTAGAAGCCAGCAAAGGCAGGAGTGACCTGCCGTGTTCAGTGCTGCTAAGTGGGTAGCTGCGGATGGCATCAGTGACGTTGAGTAATGCAGTTCATCCATTTTTGGGGCTCTGTAGCTGTCCCTCCTTCCTCCATCTCCCACCATTTAGGTGAACATTTGCGGTGATCATTCTTGAACAAAGCACTGATTCGAGCACATGTGGGGGTGTTTCTCTCTGGAGCCTTTCTAGGGATGGAATCACTTGATTATGAAGAGAGAGATGCACAGCTTCGACTTGACAAAGCAGTGCCAGATTGTTTCCCAAAATGGTGGTGCCAGTGTCAGTTCCTATGTTCAGTGTTCAAGAGCCCCCACTGTGTCACATCTTTGCCAGTATTTGCTATTGCAGACTTTAGAATTCTTACCATGCACATTTTCCTGAGTCCTAGTGAGGTTGTGTCTCTGCCATTTGGGTTTCCTTGTATATGACCTATCAATACAGTTGCCTAGGGGTGCCTGGGTGGCTCAGTGGGTTGAGCCTCTGCCTTCGGCTCAGGTCATGATCCCAGGGGCCTGGGATCGAGTCCCGCATGGGGCTCTCTGCTCAGCAGGGAGCCTGCTTCTCCTCATCTCTCTCTCTGTCTGTCTCTCTGCCTATTTGTGATCTCTCTATCAAATAAATAAATAAAATCTTAAAAAAAAATACAGTTGCCTAGTTTTTAAAGGAGTTGTCTTTTTTTTTTTAATTTGTATGATTTCTTTATATATTCTGGACACAGAACTAAACAATGCCTATTAAGTACATTGCAAATATGTGTGTGTCCCACCCAGTCTATGGTGTGTCTTTCTAGGGTTGTGTATGGTATTTGTGTGTGTGTGTGAGAGAGAAAGAGAGAAAAAAGAGAAATATAAAAGCTTTTAGTTTTGATGAAGTCTGTCCATTTGTTGTGTGTCTTATTTAAGCAACCTTTCCCTATTTGAAGGTCATGATGGTATTTGCTTATATTTTGTTCTAAGACTTCTAATTTTTTTTTTAATTTATAAAAAAAATTTATACCTGTTACAGTTAATGCATCTGAAATTTATTCTGTGTAGGGTGTGAGGTAGGGCTCTTTCATGTTTTTTGTTTTTTTGTTTCCTATCATGAAGGTCAGGTGTCCTGGCCTTTCCTGCCTTTTCCCACTGATCTGTACGCCATCTCCATCACACCCAGTGCCCTACTGGGGCATGGGTCTGATTGGGCTCTTTTTTTCCTGTTCCACTGATCATAGTCCCCATTCTTGGACCCTTACCCCAAAGTTTTCATTATTGAACTTTATAGGAAATTTGATATCTGGTAGGGTCCGTTGGGCAAAGGGAAGATTATTTGCTTTCTGCCTTGAAGGCACTTGTCTTTAAACCTCTGTCCATCACGCACTTCGAACAGCACTGGTCACGCTTAGGAAAATGTATTTGCTGCTCACATTTCAAGAACTGATCTGTGGCATGAAGGGGGCGGCCCTCCCTTTTCTGTGAAACTCTGGGTACTTTTACTTTTGGCTTTCCACACCCCTGCCCCGCCAACTCTCACCTCCGGTTTTTCAGGTTGTGATGTCTCTGAACCATGGGGCCGCTCTTCCGGTATTTACACGTGGTGGGTATTTTGTGACCGGGCTGTGGTACTGATTTCATTGGTTATTGCCAACCAGACCATAGTGACAGGCCTGATGGGGTCTGGGGTTTCCTGTTGCCTCACCGGCACCGGGACTCTGGATTCCAAAAATAAAAGCACGAGAAACCACCGTGACCTCACGGTCCCCGCTCGCCTGGTGCTCCGAGGGCCACAGGGCTCTCTTCCTCCCCGTGGCCTGGCCCAGCCTGGGCCCTGCTCCCTGCCAGAGCAGCGTGAGGTCCGAGCGGTGTGGACGGGCTCAGAGGCCTCCCCGCCTCAGCGCTGCCTCTGTTTCCCCTGCCCGCAGGCCAGCTCCCGCAGGGCCAGGGTGGCCCCGACCCGGAGGATGAGCAAGTTCTTGAAGCACTTCACCGTTGTCGGGGACGACTACCACGCCTGGAACATCAACTACAAGAAGTGGGAGAATGAGGAGGACGAGGAGGACGAGGAGCAGACGCCACAGGCAACCGCCTCCGGGGAGCAGGGCAGAGCCCCCGACCCGGCGGCGGCCCCCGACCCCGCGCCCCGGCCCCCCCTCGACTTCAGGGCCACATTGAGGAAGCTCTTCAGCTCGCACAGGTTTCAGGTAGGCGGGCAGAGGCCCAGGATGCCTGGGGTGGGGCAGAGCCGCCAGCCAAGAGTCACGAGGCCGGGGTGGGGGCCCGTCTCTGCCAACGCCCTGTTCATGTGACGTCGGTCTCCTGAGCCCTAACCCTGGGTCAGGCGCCCCGTCCAGCGCTGGGCAGACCCCGTGCCATCAGGGGTAGACTCATGGTTCAGACTCAGTGCGAGCTTTGTCCCCTGACAAGTGAAGGAACAAAATGTAGGCTGTCCATACTTGGACGTGAGGAGGAAGGAGGCAGTGACCTCTGCCGTGAGGGGATGAGCGTTGACAAGGGGACACTCAGAGAAGCCAGACACGCAGGACCACCTGTTGTCTGAGTTCGTTGATGCGAAATGTCCACCACAGGCAAACCCACAGAGAGGACGGCAGACTGGGGGTTCCAAGTCAGAGGGAGGGCAGAATGGCAAGGGCCTGCTTAATGGATACAGGTTTCCGCGTGGAGTCATCGAGACGTTCCAGAATGGTAGTGGTGATGCTTGCACACCTCATGAGAGTGCTTGGTGCCCTTGAACCATATGCCAACTTCAGAATGGTTCACATTTTGTCACGGTAGCTTTAGGTTATGCAGGTTTTACTACCTACACAAAAAGTCAATGAAAAGGTAGACATCGGAGGCAGAGAAAACGTTCTTGCATTCATTCGGCCAATACCGAGTGTCTGCCCTGAGTTGAACAAAGCCAAGAGGATCCTGCGCCTCCCAGACTTATCACCCTGGGGGCTTCGGTCTCCTATTTTGTGGAGTGATCTGCCTGGTGTAGCCTACCGCTGACCTCCAGGTGCGCTGAGGGGAGAACACGAGAGGGACACACGGACTTCAAAGAACAGCAAAGGGTTCAGTGTCTGTCAGCATCTTCTGACTTTGAAGGACAAACGCAGGCCGAGGCTGGTGGGTCCTGTCTCAGCCCCCAGCCCTGAAGTGGGCAGGCAGGTGTCTGGAAGCCTGTTCTGAGGGCCCCAGGAGAAGACAGGAGGCCCAGGACACTAGGGAAGCACGTGGCCCCTTGTCAGCCCAGGTCCCGTAATGGAGCCATTCTGGGGACCCTGTGGCAGGTGTCCTAAACCGAAATAAACTAGTCCCTCCCCACAGCTGACTTCCCCTCTGGAAACAGAAACAGCCCTTGCCTCTCCCATGGCCGCCTTTGTTCCAGGGTAAAATAGAAAAAAAAATTTTTTTTTTATTTTGGTCTTTTTCTCGCTTTCGCATAGCTTAGAAAAATGAAACAGGCCAAACTCCCCAGCAGGCCTCACAGCTCAGTGCGTTCCTCTGTGGCTGTGACAGGAGAGGAAACATGATATTAAGTTGTTGGGGTTGAAATCCCAAACCCTCAATTTCAGAAGCAGAAGGAGCCAGTTTCCTTCCAGCTGCAAGGGGAAGCCGGGGTCTCCCTGCTCTGGGAGGTCCTTCGGCTCCTGACGGGGCCACAGGGCTGCCCGCTGAGCCAGGACCTCTAAGGAGAAGCAGCAGCCTGACCATTGAAACATAATCAGAGATGCTTAGTCATTCACTGGACAGTTCCTTCTTGAACACTTTTGCAGGGGGGAGGCGGTGGAGCACAGAGCAGCAAGCATGGGGTACGCCCCTGTCCTTACTCTGAGGACCGATGGTCTGTGGAGAGGCAGGCACTCCAGGAACCATCACCCGGACTGATGCTGGTTGCAAGTGAAGAGAAGCCCTCTGTAGGGAGACAGAAGGGGGCTCTGAGAGATCCTGAGAGGAACACGTGACCTAGGACTGGGTGTCAGGACATGTGGTGGAGGAGGCGACATTTCATCTGATACCTGAAGGTTGGCCAGGGGTAGCCCTGTGAATGGTGAAGAGAGGAACTTTCCAGGCAGAGAGACTGTGTTTGCAAAGGGCCCAAGATAGGAAAGGATCTGCCGCACTCCTAGAATCGAGAAGGGTCCATATGGCTTACGAGTAGCGAGTAGAGGGAGAACTTGGTAAGACAGGAGGTGCTAGAAGGTCTTCTGTGGGCACTGGGCGGCCATGGAAAGTCTAAGTGTGTGGGTGGAGGGAGTGACATGACTGGATTTGTGGAGGGGCTCAGGGAGACCAGCATGGAGTGGGGACACCAGTTCAGGGCTTTGATCTCAGCCAGTAGAATCAGCACACGAGAGGATTCTGGAATCCCTTTCTGGGATACATTCTCTCTACCTGTTCCCATGGTTCGAAGCAGCCTAGGTGGCCTGGTGTACAGTTAATTGCCGTCACTTCTCACACAGGATGGTTCAAGACAGGAGGGAATACGGGGCGTGTCGGGCCTCTGTGGAATCCGTGGGTGGACAGCGTAGCTGAGCCAGGGGCGGACAGTCGTGAAGGTCAAGGAGCTTCACTTCATTATCTGCTCACTACTGCGGGGCCCTGTACTAAGCACCCGTCCCACGTTACCTTAGGTCATGCTCCGGCTGTCATTCGAGGGAGGAAAATGTGGTCAGCCCTATTTTCTCCCAGATTCCCACGGGAGGCTCATTGGCCTTGAGAGGTGGGCCAGGGTCGGGGGAGGCTAACACGGGAGCCGGCCCAGGGCCAGCGGGCGCCTCACCACTGCCTGCTCCTGCTGGGCCCAGCCCCTTTCGGCCCTTCTGGGTGCGGAACTAACCAGCTTCCCTGAATTCTCGGTGTTTCTCTTTGTGACATGATTCCCCTCCGAAACAGCACTGCCTTGTGAAGTGGCCCATTCAGGGTCTGGGGATTAGTTGACAGAGGCCAGGACCGGGACCCAAGCATTGTAGTTTGGTGACCTTGGGTCAGTCTGTCTGGCTCCTCTTAACTGAGGAGCTCACATGAAGTTGGTCGTTGTAGTCAGTAATTCAGTGGCATTTATGTGGCACTTCCACATGCCGTGCAGCCAGCACCACTGTCTCTTTTCCATCATCCCAAAAGGAGATCTGGTACCCATCCTACAGTAGACCCCAGACACCGCTGATCTGCTGCAGGTACGGACTCGCCTGCTTTGGGTCTGGCTGCTGCTCTCGGCCTCATGGCTTTGCTGCACACTCCCACCGTGGTATGTGGCAGCGGCTCCTTTTTTTTTTTTTTTTTTAAGATTTTATTTATTTATTTGACAGAGATAACAAGTAGACAGAGAGGCAGGCAGAGAGAGAGGAAGGGAGGCAGGCTCCCCGCTGAGCAGAGAGCCCAATGCGGGGCTCGATCCCAGGACCCTGAGATCATGACCTGAGCCGAAGGCAGAGGCTTAACCCACTGAGCCACCCAGGTGCCCCAGGGCTCCTTCCTTTTACGGCTAAAAATTCACTTTGTTTTTGATGTCTCTGTGCCTTGGTTTTAGACCAGATGAGCTCTCATGTCCTGTTAGCTCTAAAATAAAACCAAGGATGAAGGAAGAAAGAAAAGGGAAAAACCACCCGCCGGAGGCTTGAATCTTTATTGAGCTACTGAATTTGGATATGTGTGAAAACGTCATTACTTTGCCGTGCAGTTTTCACAGTAAACCACGTGCTCAAACGCTTTAATTGCTGAAGCGATTAGCTAGGGGCTGAAGTGGTCAGGAGGTTTACTAGTCCATTTTTGCCAAGGCCTGTTCGGTTCACCTGAAGCTGCCGGCACTGGCGAGAAAACGGCAGATGATCCCAATGAATCCACCTGAGCGTGTCGGATGGAGGAGGCAGGGTCCCGAGGGAGGCAGGGGGGGGGTGTCCAGAATTCCCAAGGGAAGAGAGGGGTCACACACTGTCTGTTGGGGTTCCTCCCGTTGCTGTTTCCACCACCCTGCCATTAGGGCCCCCAGCAGTGTCCTCACCACCTCTGTCGCGCTGGGTTCCCCACCGTCGGTGAGCGCGCACACTCCCGGCACCCTGTCCCCACCATCTGCCCATCACCCCCCCCCCCACGAGCCTGTTATGTGGACGGTGGACGTCGCTTAATCCCACTGCTTCAAGGACGGCAGTCCCTGGAGGTACTTCCATGACTCAGATCTCTGAGGCAGATCTTTTTAATTATCTATTGAGCATCTGTTCTGGGTGTACCCTGGCAAGAAAACCTCCAGAAATAGGAAAATTAAAACTTAAAAAAAATTTTTTTTTGCCATCTAGGAATTAGCAGTTTGGCTTGAGAGATGCTGAGAAACAATGAATGAATACGGAGGGCCGGTGGTGACTGTCACTCAGTGAGCCAGGCAGAGCAGATCTGGGAGGACAGGCAGTGCCCCGGGGGGCCCGGGGCCGGGAAGGTGCGCAGCTGTGGGCAGCGGCTTCCCCTCCCTGGCATCTTCACCCAGTGGTTTTCCCTAGATGTGTCTGGCCCTTAAAGATGGAAGGAGGGTCCCTTTTTAGGTCTCATGGTTTCTCTCTCCTTCCCTTGGTCTACAGGTTATCATCATCTGCCTGGTCATTCTGGATGCCCTCCTGGTCCTTGCTGAGCTCATTCTGGACCTGAGGATCATCGAGCTTGACAAGAATGACTACACTGCCAAGGTAGGGGGCCAGCGGCCCGTTGATACCATTCACTTATGGGCGCCTGGGTGGCTCAGTGGGTTAAAGCCTCTGCCTTTGGCTCAGGTCATGGTCACAGGATCCTGGGATCAAGCCCCGCATCAGGCTCTCTGCTCAGCAGGGAGCCTGCCTCTCTGCCTACTTGTGATCTCTGTCTGTCAAATAAATAAATAAAATCTTAAAAAAAAAAAAAAATACCATTCACTTGTGTCTTTCCGGAGGTGGGCAGAGGGGGGCTGAGAGCACCCTTCTGGGAGTACCAAGTCCTTAACAGAGTTGACTGGGTGCTTCTAACCAAAGAGCAGAGAAAATGTCTTCTTTCTTATAGACAAGCATTTACTATAAGCAGGAAACCTCATTTCACTCGATGGCTCGAATCTCGAGTGGTGCTAGACCACTAAGCTGAGGCGTCGTCACTGCTTCTAGATAGAGGGAGGGTCTGACCAGGAAAGGGATACTGTCCCATCTTTAGTGGCAGATGAGCTATTTCTCGGCCTGTCAACATTCTGACGTGGTCCCCATGCTGGAGATCTGCCCGCTGTTTATTCCCCAGTTCACAGCTGCTGCCTGAGCCCATCTGAGACATTTGTGCAGGCTTCCCAAGGCAGCTGCTGGCTCTTCCTCTGTGGCCAGCCCGAGGCCTTCCACAGATGGGTGAATAGTTTTCCTCTCCCTCTACTTTTAACATGATCAGGGACATACCTGCTGTACTGTCTTTAAAGTTTTTTTTTTTTTCTGAGAGAGAGAGAGCACAAGCAGAGGGGAGGGGCAGAGGGAGAAGCAGGCTCCCTGCTGAGCAGGGATTTCCCCCACAACCCCAACCCCAACCCCCCCACTGCCCAGGATCATGAGCCAAAGGCAGACGCTTAACCAACTGAGCCACTCAGGTGGCTGTCTTGTGCCTTTTCCTTCAACTTTTTATGATGAAAAATGACAAATACACTTTTTGCTACATTGCTTTATCTCTCTCTATATATCCATAAACACGCTCATGTATTTTCAACCATTTGAAGGTAAGTTAGACATCAGGACACAAATACTTCAATATGCCTAAGAATAAGGTCTTTCTCCTACAGAACCATAATCGCCCCTAAAAAATTATTAATAATTCCGTAATGAGCAGCTTATATTCAAATTTCCTCATTTGTCCCAAAAATGTTATAATAGTTCTTGGTTTGTTTTTTTTTTTTTCAAACTAGAATCCAGACTTCTGATACGATACTTGGTTATATCTCCTCAGGCTCTTTTAATTTAGAAGAGTTCTCCCACCTTTTTTTCTTTCTTTTACGGTTTTATTTGTCAGAGAGAGAGAGCACAAACAGGAGCAGCAGCCCGCAGAGGGAGAGGTGGGCTCCCTGCTGAGCAAGGAGCCTGATGTGGGACTCCATCCCCAGGAGCCTGGGATCATGGGCCTGAGCCGGGGGCAGATGCTTAACCGACCAGGCATCACTCTCCCGCCTTCTTTCCCACCCCGAGTCCAGCCAGTCATCTCGTAGTGTGTCCCACGTTCTGGATTTGTCTGTTTCCCCAGAGGTCCTTCAACTTGTTCCCTTAATCCCCGTGCACCAGAGGTTAGGTCCAGAGGCTCCGTGAGCCAGAGCGTTCAGCTAGTGGGCTGTTTCCTTTACAGCATGGCATGTCACTACAGGGCTACTCGCTGGCATCACCAAAGGCAAAAAGTATGAGCTCCTCCACTGTCCAGGGCCACTCTCCCTTTGCAGTTAGAATTTGCCATGCTAAGATCCTCTTCCCCAGTTCGCATCCACCGACGGTCACTGCCCAAGTCAGTGAGTACACTGGGGGATGCGAACTGAGATTTCTGGCATTCATTCTACATCTGGTAGGTGGGTGGCTTTGTTGGTTTTATACATTTATAGAAGAGCTTCCTTTTTTCCCATATGTGTATGTAGCACCAAGGACTCATGACTTTTTTTTTTTTTATTCATTGTATTACAATCATAGTCATTCTGTTCAGGGTCCAAATTGTCCTGCTAAATTTCGTCACCGTCTCTTCAGACTGATTGCTCTATCCTTTTAAGATGACTACATAGTCTTTGAGCATTTCCTTGCTTTCTGGCCCCAAATAATGTCCCAGTTGCCTTTGTACTTTCCCTGTCCTAGAATGAAAATGGTTACTTTACTGAGAGCTAGTATTTCTTTTTTTATAAAGATTTTATTTATTTGACAGAGAGAACACAAGTAGGCGGGGCGGGGGGGGGGCGGGAAGCAGGCTCCCTGCCCAGCAGAGAGCGCGATGTGGGGCTCGATCCTAGGACCCTGAGACCGTGACCCGAGCCGAAGGCAGAGGCTTAACCACTGAGCCACCCTGGTGCCCCAAGAGCTAGTATTTCTAAATCAAGATCCAGGAAGCCTCCTCAATTACCATCTACCTAAGTAATCATTTTTAGTCAATACCTAGGAGTCAGCCTTGGTCTTTAACAATTGCATTGTGCTCCCTATGGAGGGACTGTAAGGGATTTGACAGGTGCCCTCCAATAGAATTTCTATTCTATGAACAAGGTAGAAAATCTTATGTCTGCAAATGATGCTACAGCAAAGATCCCTACAACATGCCTTTGTGCCCGTGTGAGCAGAGCTGTGGGATGAAATACGAGCATTTGGAATTACTGGGCCGAAAGGCATGATGGTTTTCAAACCTGTGTGGCCCCAGTCAGAGAACAGCCCCTGGGGAGTTTGGGATGGGTCAAGTGCATTTGCTCTGTGGTGCCCAGGCAGGGGCTCTGCAGCCCAGCACATGTGTGCGCCCTGCTCCAGCCTTTGGGCAGCCCTGGATCGTTCTCACTGTGCCTCTTCTGTCCTCTCCAGGTCTTCCACTACATGAGCTTTGCCATCCTGACCTTCTTTATGATGGAGATATTCTTTAAGTTATTTGTCTTCCGCGTGGAGTTCTTTCACCACAAGTTTGAAATCCTGGACGCCTTTGTGGTGCTGGTTTCCTTCATCCTCGACTTCATCCTCCTATTCCAGAAGCACCAGTTTGAGGCTCTTGGCCTGCTGATTCTGCTCCGGCTGTGGCGGGTGGCCCGGATCATCAACGGTATGTCCCCTGTCCTCCCAGGCCACAGAGGGACAGCTGGCTGGGCGGAGCCTGGGACTGGACCCAGAGGTCATGGTTCCTCCTCTTCCTGGCTAGTGTTTTCTAGAGAAAAAATGAAGTGGTCTGATTCGGTGTCCCACCACTGCCTCTGTGGCTATAAATTCATACCAAGTTACAGATCCTTTAAGAGGAACCACTTTTTTCCATTAGGCCTCGTTTCCATGATTATTAGAAGATATTTGTAGAAAGGGTCAGACTAAACTTTGATTAAGTTCCTCCAGCTTGATTCTGAGAACACCTTTGTTTTTAATTTGGTGTTTCCTGAAGAATGTTCTACCGAATCCCATCCCTCTCAGAAGGACACCATCCAGAAGGGGTGAATGAAGTAAGCCGACAAATGCTGGACACTAGATTCTGCCCCTTCAAGGAAGTCAGAGCACTTGTGGGCATGAGGAAGACTGAGAACGCCGAGTTTCCCAAATTGACCAAGTGGGGAAGTAACACCTGTTAACCCGTTGTAGACTTTGGTTGTAGGGAACACTCTTGGGGAAATGGTGGAGGTCCTGTTCCTCACACACACCCTCGTGGTGTGGGGAGGCTCCGTGTCTGAGAAGCCATGTTTCTGCTGTTAACTGCTCAGCTCTTGGGGAACGAACCCTAGTCAGAGGTGCCCAAATGCTGTGAACCCACCCCATGAGTCACCTCCAGTGCTTCTGGAAGTCTGGTATAGACCGTTCACAGGGTGTCTATTTTTGAAGCGCTACCCAGTGATTTGGGAGTCCCTAGATGAGGGCCCAGCACGACAGGCTCAGTCATCGCCAGGGAGCGAGTGAGGCAGGCCTGTCCGACACAGCGCTCCTTCACTGGGCAGCACAGTGGGCCCTGTCCCAGCCTCGCCTGCTGGCAGGAGTGTCACGTCTCCACCACAGGGCTGGGTGAGGGGCTCTGCCCGTGGGCACCGGGGGCTCCCCCTGGCTTTAGAAGCCAGTGTGGATATACTCATGAAAGCCCATTAAGAAGATTCATTTGGGCTCTGTCAAGGGAAGTAAAGAAAGTTTTTCCACTTACTATTGAATATGCTTATGTTAATTGATTACTCATTTAATAGAAAAACGCTCTGTGCAAAGGTTATATATCACGGAGGTAGATAAACCATTACGGTGAACGACTCATGAACACAATTACTACCCTTTACTCTCGTATCACACCATGGTGAGATTTGCTTTTGCGGATAAACCAAATCCCTGAGATTTGTTCACTTCCTTGGTCTGGATGGTGGCAGGCCACAGGACTGCCTAATGCCCGCTGTGGCACTGCCATCACATTTTGTGGCAGGGCATGAGAGGTCTAAAAAAGCAACACAGGGTTCAGTTGGACTCAGACAACCAAGAATGCCAGCGACCAGGGGCCGGTGCTCCCGGGCCTCACGCCCACCCAGTCCAGACATGGCCGCTCTCCCGTGGAAGGCCCCGAGCATCCCCAGTTGCTGCACATTCTTTTGAGGCCACGTCCCCACTGTGACTTGGGCATGTGGGAGCCATCAGACATGGCTGATGTCCCCTCTGTTGGCCAAGCCTTAGCTGTTCACCTGACAGCTCAACTCAACTGGCTGGGCCTGTGGGAGGCGGAAAACCAAAAGTGGCAATCTCCCGGCTCGGCAGCAGCGCTGTCGTGAACAAGCTCTGTGTGAGGGAGTTTCACACTCCTCTGGCCAAGTGACCAGTAAAGGATTCCTTGGCCCATGTGAGCGGGAGGGAAATATTTCCCGACTGGTTAGTGAGGAGCTCAGAAATGAAAAATCTGACCTTCCTGGTTCTAATGCCTTTAAGCGACAGACCGTTTTGTCTGCCACCACTCTGCCCAACTGCTGTATACACTCAGAAGGAAGACGGAGGTTTCTTTTCAAGTGGTTAAATCACAAACCTGTATCACTGACACCCTCAATTATTTTACAGGAATAATTATCTCAGTTAAGACACGTTCAGAACGGCAGCTGCTGAGGTTAAAACAGATAAATATACAGTTGGCCGCCAAGATCCAACACCTTGAATTCAGCTGCTCTGAAAAGGTAAGAAGACACTTTGGGAAAATGCCGTCTGTTTGCCTTTAGCGCGGTGCTTGTCCCTGCCAGGTCCTTGCTCGGACACTGCCCTTGGCTCAGTTTTCCTTGTCCTCTCAGATTAGGCATCGCCTCCTTCCCCAGAGCTGTGCCACGTGCCCCTCCCTGAGGACCTCTTGTCACTGCTGTCCCCCGGCGGACCCCAGCTGACTGTGGCAGGTCTGCTGGCAGACCCCACCAGGAGCGGAGCATTCATTCAGTTTTGCGTCCTTGGGGCCCACTGGCGAGGTGCGGCAGGTAAACTGAGTTATGTATCTGCTTTTGTAATGACAGGAACGAGAAATTGAAAGACTGACCAAGCTATTGAGACAGAACGGACTCCTTCCTGAGGTCAACTAGACGTGTGCCTGCTCCATCCCAAAGAGAAGACCCCTGCCTCATGGGTGTGTACCTCTGAGGACAAAGGCAGCTGCCCGCCCCCCAGGGCCATTTCGGCGGGGGGGTGGGGGGAGGAGGTTTGGTTTGATGCTTTTGCCTCCCCCCACCCAGCTCTGGTTTTGGGGGCCGGGAGGAAAGTCTGTGGGAAGGCTTGCTCTGTCTTGGCATGACCGAGAGCTTCCCACCCCATTCTCACCATGTATCACAATGTACCACAACCTATGTCTTCCCACGTTGAACTCTGGACTGTTGCTTGAAAATGAACGACAAAGCTGGAAAACTACAAAGTTGTATATAAAATTTAATCTCATCAAATATACTTTTTCACATTTCGCATGTATAAGGAACCAAGGCGTCCTCTCATATGATGAGCATTCTGAAAGACAAAAGAGGAAAGGAAGCTACCTTAGCTACCAGCCCGTTCTAGAAAAGTCTTACTGTCTTAAGCTGTTCTAAACAGCTCCTCCCCATGCAGATGCCGCCAGAGGCTGTTCTCAGGTGCGCAGCCCCCTCGTCTGCAGCCTCCATCTTCTAACTGCTCTACCTTGTTCCACCTCCTGACAACATTTTTCTCAATTACTGTACAATTAACATATAAAAGCAACTCCTTCCCTTGGGCCCTCCTGCTCTGTTCTTTCCGGCATCCACCGCTTGGAACTGCTCTGCGGCATCCGGGGAAGCCCACCACATGGAGAGCTCCGGTGCCGGCCACTGAAACCGCAATTAGACCGACGACTCCACAGAATAAAGACACTGGGGGCAAGATCCCCTCATGAGGCCGAGTCCTCTACTTGCAGGATTTTATACACAATATTTTGCTACTTTTGTACTCGTTTCTGAACTACAAACAATGAGTATTTTAAAAATAACTCACGCTGAAGCAGAGGACGCATAAGCTGGACCAACCCTCGACACCTGCTCTACTTCCGGGTCTGTGCCCTTTACCATCGTCCCAAAGGTGCATTTGGTTTCCACACGTGACCTACATGCTGACGGGACTGGAAATCACCAAGACCAGACGGTGCCCCGTTCTAAGGTCCAACCGAGGAGAACAAAATTTCCACAAGGAGGGGGGTGTGTGGTCGGAGGGTAACCCCATGGGTCAGAGGCAGAACACCAGGATGTCTCCAAGGAGTCCAGGCCCTACAGCACGCGATTCTAGAGGCGATTAGCAACTTACGTCAGACAAACGGAAAGAAGAAATTAAACGGCAGCTTGGCGTTGATGGTTGGCCGAGCTCTGAAGCCTGCCTCGGCAGGTGCAGATGCGTCCACAAAAGTAACTGCAGTGGAAATGAGAACCGTCCTCTCGCTTCCTGAGTTGGTCTGTAATGAAGAGAGTGTTGCAAGCCCTGCCTTCCGCCGTGCGCTCACGTGCTCAGGATAACAAACCGGGACAGGCCGCATTCCCTTCGGCCGGAGCACGGTCGGTGCCTCTCCGAGGCATGCGACGGGCTCCTCGGCTGCTCACTTGGGTGATGGAGTTTTTCCCTAGGTTGTCCTAACCCACCAGTGTCGGTCACAACTCCATTTTCGAAGAACTTTAAAGATCAAATCTGAACAAGAATGCTAGTGTCGACTGTTGTCAGTGGGATTTTTTTCTCTAATAAAATGATTGCTGAATTGTTTTAAGAATTCAGATTAAAGTTCAATAATTCTCTCACGAAATAAATTTCATTATCACACTTGAGTTTTGCCTGGACTCACATCTTTACCCAGACCTTGAAACCCAAGTTAGACCTACCTCAGGAAAGGAAGATGACAGGAGACTTGCGGTCACATTTACTACTTTAGCTTGTGGGTTTAGTAAGGACCCGTATTTAGTCCACTTCACTTCTATCACCAAAGCCACAGGGAGCTGGCAAGAGTCCTACACAACAAAATGCCATTAATCAATCTGAACATTACACAACCTCATGTCAGACTTAATCTGCAGTTCAGAGTTTTAATTATAAAATGTTTCACATATTACAAAATGTTCTGAACAAGAGAGTGAAGAGACTCGAAGTTCAGATAAAAACAGCTGAGAGCACATATTTTCAAGTACTCAGTGCTCCAAAAATATTTTAACACCTAAAGCATCATTTTCCATCCTCTCCTGTTTCGGAAGAAGCTGGTATTACTTGGAAGTTGTGGAGCTCCCAACACCAAACCATGGAACCTTGGGCCTTAACAGCCTGACCTCATCCAGCTCAGAGATTCCCAAGGAGAGAAGCTGGCATTGGGTGGGGGGGGAGGGAGAGGATGGCATTAGTCATAGAAGTTAAACCCAATTGCTATCCACAAGAAATAGAAATGCTTTCCTTTATTTAACCTCATCACTTGGCGATTAAGCTGTTACACGGGGTTGGGGGGATGACACACAGTGGAGTCCGTGAACGGTAAAAGACACGAACTCTGAATTCTCCGTGTGGCCCGAGCAGGTTGGAGATGTGGGAGCGGGCCTGAGGCCTCTGCCCCGGGAAGAGTGGCCACGGGGGCCAGGGCCTTCCCAACCTTGTCCTGGGCCTTTACATCGTGTTTGTTGGCAAATGTGATAACCACTGAAGCTGCACGACAGGTAGAAAGGAATTCTACTGTAATATTCTACTTCTGTGTATGTTTTAAATTTTCCCACAAAAACAAGCTTTTTAAAATATGCCTCTTCAGGGCATGAAAAGCTAGCAAGCCTGCTAAATTTGGTTCCTGCCAAAGGCACGGATGGAACTCCTTAGCTGGGAACTGCCTTTTAGGAAGGTTGCAGGCTGGAAAAGTCGGTGAGGATCTGTTATTAGAAGAGGCAACACGCAGCCAGCAGACGCGGGCCTGGCGCAGGCTCAGGGGCCGCTGCCCCCTGAGTTTCCTGCAAAGTAGGTGCAAAACCCGCTCCAGGCCTCTGAGCTCCCTGCACCAGCACAGACCTGACAGTGCACATGTCCGCGCTGCCTCTCCTCCCAACCTGTTTTCCCTACTGAGGGGCCAGCAACAGTGTCTTCGCCCGTCTCTCAGAAGCCAGAAGCCAGGCGCCTGCTTCACTGAGGCCGCAGAACTGAGCCAAGACTGAGCAGCTGAACAGCAGGGACTGAGTCATCAGCGGGCTCTGCTGGGGACTCAGGAGGAGGCCGGATCAGAGCTGGAGAGCGAGTGCTCACCCCCATTGTCCCCCGGCTATAAATATGCTAAGCAGATAATGAGAGGCCTGAGAAGCTGCCACCAGCAAAAGCTGGGCGATTACAGGATAAGCGGGAGAGCGAGCCGCCCACACTGACGGCTGAGACAAAAGAGAAAGGTGGGCAAAGGAATCACGTGTGATCAGGAACCTCTTTGTAGGACGTCAACTTCCATTAGACTCTTCGGGGAACTTTGGAATGGAAAGCGCTCATGCGTGGGCTGCCTTCATAGACCAGGGCACAACGTCTGGGACAGGGATGCCCACAGGAGGAGTCTCGCTTCTTGCCACGGTCCTCACACTCCTCTGTCTCATGACGATGCCTCATGTCACACCAATGATCACAGGAGCAGTCAGGATATGGTGGTGAATCCCTATGTTTGGAGCGACCCCGAGGCCCCACAGATGTCACCTCATTGAACTCAACAACCACATGAGGCTGATACTAGAGATCTCACTCCCTATTTCACAGACGAAGAAACAGCTCAGAGCCTCAAAGGCAAGAGAGCTAACAAAGGGCAGAATCAGTTTTCCAGACCCAGGCCCATCTGATAACAAAGCCTGGGTTCCTGCCCAGAGCCACCCGCTGCCTCAACAGGTGGCTCCCCTAGCTGCCTCTACCCGCCCCCCCCCAACCCCGGCAGGGGGGGGAGAGAGACAACTCACAGGTGGCCTTCAACTTCCCCTTTACCTTCACGTGGGATGCCTGGGTGATGAAGTGGACCGGCACCCAGTCCAGCACATCCTGGGCCTGGGAATTTCCGAAAGGGGCCACATAGTCCGGGAAGCCTTGGCCCTGCAGGAGGCTCTTCACTCTCCGCACTGCGAGCTGGCACGTCATGGCTTTGGGCAGTCTTTCGGGAAGGAAAAAGAGGCCAGTGGAATGGGGCTGTTGTTCACTCCAGCTGTTCTCTCGGGCCTCACCAACACGCATGCCCTCACCAGTTGCCTTATTCTCTCTCCAAACGGATTATTTGACAGAAGCCAAATCTCTAACTCAGAAATCCTGGTTGGCCAGGGAGAAACAAAACAATGTTTCCCAAACTGCATTCCATTGAGAGGCTCTGTACAAGGAGAATTCTGTGGCCAAAAGTTTGGGAAATATTGCATTCCTATGTCCCTCCTGGAGCACACCATATTAAAGGCTCTTATATTAAAGACTCACCATATTAAAGGCTCTGAGAAGTCCTTATGGTAAGGAATTGTGTTTTTCACTTCAATCTGGTGTTCCTCAAACACATTAACTGTACCACAGACATATCCCTACTGACTCTTTGGAAATGTAATCCAAGGAACACCTTCTGAGAAATACTGGTCTAAATGGATCAGAACCAGTAATGTAAATGGTGTCTGTTAGTCTAACAAAACAATGATGTAATTATCCTGGGGGGACATAGTGGCTGTGTGGTAGGGCAAGGGAAGAAAGGGGAAAGAGACAAATCCTTGTCTTCCATAGTGGGAACTCAACAATTCATAAAACCAAAGTGTTAGGAAGTAGTATTACTAGGAAGTAGGTTATCGACAGATTTGGCGGTAAATTTTCAAAAAACCAGCTATAGGAGCTGCAAGTGATTGCCCGCAGAGTGGGAGAAATGAGGGTAGGAGCTGGCATCTTTATAAGCCATGCAGGGCTGTTTGACATTTGACACTATATATATGTTTGATAGGAGAAAGATAAAAACAGAGGTCACATTCAGGCTTCTGCTCCTTGGGTTTGCTGCAATACGTATATTAAGATTCAGAAATACTGGAAGGACTTTCAAGCAAAGTATTTTTACTGTGACCTCAAGTGCTGTGCAACCTTAAAACCTACAAAAGCCTTGGGATTTGTACCCTGCCACATGTGACTGGAAAAATGACTGCAACAGTTTTCCTCTGGATCACGACAAACGGTTTATGGTTGTGAAAATTACAATTAGAAAACACCAGTACAGTCACTAGTGCTAATGGGTCACACCGCGGCTTTCACAGGTGCTCGCTGGCTGATACGGAGATTTGATCAACTCAGACAAGTTGCAAAAGCAGCAAGTTCTTCTCTTACCTTAATTTACAGCCAGACTGCATGTCGTAACCAAATAATACTGGGGCCCGGATCCCCTCCACTGCGAAGCAGTCTTGCTCGGCTAGGCTACGAAGAATAGTAAGTTGTCCGAATCTGTTCATGGTCTGAATAATCCCAGATATTCACAGAAAGTTAAGGGACTATCACCCAGGACTAAAGCAGTCTGATTCTCAAACCATGGTGACAGGTGTGTGACAGGAGACATGACTGAAACCCAAATATCCCTTCTCTGGGCCTCTGTGATCTTGACAGTTATTTCCCAGGGCAGAGCAAAAAATAGTTCTATTTTCCTTGAGTAGATTCTCAGAAGAAAAATCCTCAGAAACTGTTCCTCCAAAATCATTCCAAGTTTTCCAAATGACTAAATTTAAGAGTTTTTGCTTGCGTGTGTAATTAAATATATCTAAAAGTCTGTCAACTTTTCTGTCCTAAGATTTTCATTATAAACCACATTTCCCGGGGCCATGCTGTTCCACCCCCAACCACCAGTGTCCACATGGTCCTGTCTGCTGTGCAGCAGATCCACCACCCCTAGAGCAACCCCTCTCCAAGGAGTCCAGGCCAAAACTACCCTCCAGCCCCCAGGACCCTCAGCAACAAAGGGAAGAGCACCACACACACATAGACCGGGAAATCAGCCTTCTCCACAGAACCAAAAAGGATATCCCTTCTGAGGCCGAAATCCGGCAGCTAACGGGAGCCCCACGACATAACCAGGGTTTCCGCTGAGAGGAACTGGCTTTGTATTTTGCTGAAAGACAATGGAGAAATGCCCCCCATAATTTTCATTTTAATAAGGAAATAGGGTGAAAATAAAACACTTCTCACAGTCAAATCTGGGATTTCTAACCAATAAAAGAATTTCTCCCCCTACTCAGACCTATAAATATATCTGCTGAGTGTAGGAGTACATCGTTCTATAAAAGAAGGAGCTCCCGAGGAGGAGAATCTTATTCCAGGAAAGGAAAAAGATACAAGGACTCTGCCTGATTTTGTTACAAACACATGCTACATAAAGCCCTTTGTTTAGTACAAGTGGAAAGATGCTAAGACTTCTCAACAGATCTCTTTTTTTCACTAATAAGTTGTGATTTTTTGACTTGCAATTAAATACATGTACAACATTGATCAAACTCACCTGAATGAAATGAATTTCAAACTTCTGCTCAAGTGCAACCACTGCGCGGCTCACCGTCCCCAGAAGGAGAGCGAGGCCAGCCTGGGCTACCTCCCCTGCGTCTGTGTACGTGATGCTGTACTTCGCCTGAAAACAAGAGGGAACTCCACACACACCTGTGCCCGCTGCGTTTCGGAAGCTGCATCGGGAACTCAAGATACACAGAGTGGGCAAGTCCTTTCCCATTTCTCTACTCGTGGAAGCTTGTCTCTCCAGTCCCCTCAGCTTTCGGGGGGTAACGCCTCAGCACCACCCCCCGCTGCCAGGGCCATTTGAGCCTCTCTCTACCTAGTTACAGGAATTCCCAGTCAGCAGGTTTGAACAGAACGTGATCGATCTCTGCAGGGGAAATCTGTTAAAACAACAGCAACAAGGACACATTCTGGGGCGCCTGGGTGGCTCAGTGGGTTCTGCTCAGGTCATGATCTCAGGATCCTGGGATCGAGTCCTGCATCGGGTTCTCTGCTCAGCGGGGAGCCTGCTTTCTCTCTCTAACTGCCTCTCTGCCTATTTGTGATCTGTCAAAGAAATAAATAAAATCTTAAAAAAAAAAAAAAAAAGAAAGAAAGAAAACACACCCTGACATATTCTTGAAAGTCCCTAGGTTTGTGGAGAAAAATCACACGTGACTGTTTCAGAGCCCTTACCTAAAGAAGCATCCTCTAATGGTACAGCGGGCCGGCAAGCAGGAGGGCAAGTCAAGAACCAATACCCCAGGATGAGCCAGAACCTTCTGCGGAGGGCGTCCAGTGACCCCTCAGGACCATGTGGCTTGAGTCTGCCACACACAGACTCATTTGGCTTTCCATGCCAAATCGGGTACCTACCTCGAGAACGACGTTAGTGCAGATTTTAACATCCCCAACCTCGACAAGAGTCTGGTTCAATTCGACCGTGTCCTCCAGCCGGGTCAGTGTTTTATTCAGAGACTGCACGAGGACGGACTGAACAGTGACAGGGATCTGCGAAGGGAAGGAGAGCCGGCTCGCGGAGGACACTGCCCCGCGGAGGACACTGCCCCGCGGAGGACACTGCCCCGCGGAGATGAATGGTCCCAGGGACAAGAGCCTGAAGATAAACCTCCGCGAACACACTGCTGAGCAGGGAAAAACACGCAACAGCACAACACGCAATCTCTTAACTGTCACTCGCAAAAATGCAGATGTTTACACATGCATGCCCGTACATAGGAATTACTAGAGAATATAACCCGAACTTAAAAAGTGGTTCTCTCCGAAAACCTACGTTCACACAAAAACTCGTACACAAATGTTCTCAGCAGCAGTCATACAGCCAGAAACCGAAAACAATGCAAACGTCCATCAACTGATAAATGGAAAAATAAAATATCTTATATCCATATAAAACAATATTATTCATCCATAAAATGGAATAAAGGGCTGATTCATTCCACCACATAGATGAATCTTGAAAACATGCTAAGTGAGAGAAGCCAGACACAAAAGGTCACATATTACGTGAGCCCATTTATAGGAAATGTCTAGAACAGGGAAACTCGTAGAGACAGAAAGTAGATTAGTGGCTGCCCAGGGGCTGAGGGAGAGGAGTGGAGAAGAACAGGACAGCCGGTTAATGAGCACAGGCATTCTTTCTGAGGAGATGAAAATGTTCTGGAAGTAGGTGGTGGTGATGGTTGCACAAGCTTGTGAATGCACAAAAAAACACTGAATTGTACACTTAAAAATGGTGGGTTTTACGGTACATGAATTATAGCTCATTCACACACACTCACAGCTCCGTCACACCGCCCAGCGCGTGCACGCGCTCCCCGCCACAGCACAGCGCCTACCAGTCCGCGCAGTCGCTCTGTACGTGCACGTGCTCCACAGTCCCAGGACACATGCCCCTAATCCCCACACCCTCCCTGTACACAGGCTTGACCCAGTTCATGCACAACCTCTACACACACCCTTACATGTACATACTGGGCGGTGGGATCATGGGAAGAGAAAACAGAGACAAATCTTTCAAGCAGAATCAGGAAGTCCTGAATAACCCAATGCTATTAAAGGACATCTTCCATGTGTGGCCACTGGCAGCAGAGTGACAAGCAGCGAGCAATCCTTTATACGGCTCAGCCCTCTAAGGAGTTGGGCCTCTTCATACTGTGTGACAAATCTGACGCCCGCACTAAATGGCAGCACTTCGAAACCACTGTTCAGGAAGGAATCTACCTTGTTATCTAGTCATTTACATTGCTTTCAACTGTGCCCTCAATTGTGTACCAGGCTGTTTATAATCAAAATCACTAAGTATTTAAGCTGTCATTTTATAGATAAATAAATAGTCCTTAGCTGTCTGCTCCCATGACCAAGAAGACCTGTGACTGTCCTTATAAGTCAAACCTCTAAGAATGTGACATGGTTCAGAGGCAAAGACAAGCTGTCATGTGACAAGGGTGGCCGAAGGGCAACACCAGTCCCCACAACACCGTCTGTGCAACAAGCCCTGCGGATGAGCGTGAGAGCTACGGAGGCGGTCCCTGGCTACGAGGTCGAGAGCTCTTCAGCTTATGTCCTCGAAAGACAACCCTGGAGTCCTTTATCTTTATAACCTACTGATCCCTGGTTCCGCAGTAATGCAGGCTTCCGAGAAAATGCACACCCTTCCACACCAGCCTCTGACAGAGCCGTTCCAGTGGTATGTGGGCATGGTTGGCAGAAACCAAAGGGTCCAAGTTAGACAAGCTTTGGAAAGACGGAGGGACGAGTGTAGATGGCAAGAGCTGCCCTGGTCTATCAAGAGCCACTGGAATGGTCACAGAATGAAAATGGTAGGGCTATTCTGGTTTCCTGAATGTCCTATTCGGCCGTATCCCATTCCCACACTACCCTGTGGCAAAGGACTAATGGATACTTTTTTTTTTTTTTTAAGATTATTTATTTATTTATTTGACAGACAGAGATCTCTGAGAGAGAGAGAGAAGAAGGGAAGCAGGCTCCCTGCTGAGCAGAGAGAGCCCGATGCGGGGCTCGATCCAAGGACCCTGGGATCATGACCTGAGCAGAAGGCAGAGGCTTTAACCCACTGAGCCACCCAAGCGCCCCATAACAGATACTTAACAATGAAATTATAGAGCCATAACTTCATCTGTCATGGTTTAATAGATATTCAATAGGTAGATTCAATAGATTCAATAGATATTAACTATTCCAGGCAATCCTAACAGGCTGCATTTAATGAGAAGCCTGGATCCAATATTTATATTCATCACCTAACAAATCTTGGAAGTTGCCTTTTAGAAAAGAACTTCAAGCAAATCTCTGATATCAGTTGACATGTTTGTCCATTAGAACTCTGGTATCTGAGTTATAAGCCCCTGTCCACCACTTCTGGACTGCATGGCTACAGGGTGCACAGAAAGAATATGCTTGAAGCTTGTAACTGGGGGCCTGGCACAAAGTATAGCTCATCCAGGGTCGTGGTTGAGAGTAAGGTCTTTTGGGGATTCCTGTTCCAGGTCTGCCACTTCCTCACAGCCTTGAGCAAGCTAATCCCCTGCTCTCTAACTCCTGCGCCAAGGAGGGACAAGAACAGGACCTGCCTCGTGGGCTTACTGGACCACTAACAGACTTCAAACATGCACAGGACTTAGAACAGAATATGGCACACAGTACATGCCTTCCCGTAACATCCCATCATACTCACAGTAGGTCTTCCCTGCTTAACTGAATCCATCTCCTAGGCATCCACTCATTGAACACACAACCCACTGAGTGCTCAATACATACTAGGCCCCGCCTCAGCACTACAGATATGTCATGAACAAGGCTGATGGGCTTGCTGCCCCCATAGACAGTTCAAAGTCTGAATGGTAGAATCAAAGCACTTTCTAGAGGCTAGAGGTATTTGAGAGCTAGTCTATTATATGGTTTTCACTCTCTGTTCCTGGGAGCCACAAGGTTCCTCAGAAGGAAAAAAAAAATAGAAAAAACAAACAAAACAAAACAAAAGATTCCTCAGAAGGACCAAAAAGAAGAGAGAAGTGGAGGCTGGGCAGGTGGAGGGCTCTGGCCCCCACCCCCGCTCCAACCAGGGGCTTTGGATTCAATCCAAGTTACACACTGGGAGAGTTCTGCTTGAGATCACATTTGAAAAAACTTTGTAACTAAAACAAGTTTGAAAAACACCTTCACAGATGAGGAAATCCAGGCCCACACATAGAGGTGTGAAGTCCAAAGTCACAAGACCATTTCCTTCCAAGTGTCTACCTCAGACACGTCTGTATCTCGAGACTTAATGAAATCAGTGACAGCAGGTATCACTGTCCCAACTGCCACCTGGGTGCCAGACGCTGCACAGAGCCTGTCACATGCACTCCCCCACTGGGACATCACGTCAGCCTCGGGGCGGACACTTACCATCTGCTGGACAACTGGGGGGAATGAGGCACATGTCACAGGAGAAAACGATGGCAAAGCTGAATTTTGAACCAAGGCCGGCCAATCCCACAAGCTCTGGGAGACCGTAACAAGGCCAGCGCCCCGGGCCTCCTTGGGGACTGTACTCACAGACCCAAAAATAAGGGGTGTTAGATCCATGTTCCTTTGCTCTGACATATCCACAGAAAGATCTTGACCACCGGATCACAGCCTGACAGAACCCCTGAGCTGGGGTCCAATAGAACCTACACCCACAACTCGACCCCTGAAGCTACCCCAGGAGTGTTCCACCCCTACACAGGTGTAGACATACACAGGCAAGAGGTTTCCATCTTCTACCAGAGACAGACAGTGTCTTGGGAGCTAGCCAACTCTGGACAAGAGACCAAGACCTCAAGGGAGGCCAGGAAAGCAGAGAAGCCGATCATACCCATTGTCCGTGAACACAGTCCTGCCATTTAAATGTGAAGAAGTGCTAACTGCAAAAACAGGGAATTTGGAAACCTCCCCCTTTTGTAATTACGAAAGGTTGGGCCACTACAGAGCTTCCTCATTTCATTCTTTTGGCAAATGTTCTTACTGGTAGTAAGGTATCCTTGTAACACTAAGTGTATTCATTTCAAAAGGCTTAGAAGTAAGACAACGTATTATAAACTAGCTTACTTTCCATCAAGAAATACTCTTACCTCTGCCTCTGTTCTTAAACCAGGAACCTAAACAAAAAGAAACAACAAATTTTGTTAAGTACCATGAAAAGCATTTTTATTGCTTTTTCAGACTTCGGGTTAAAGGGCATAATCACCTTATTAAAGACTTCATAAGGAGGAAAACGGAATTTCCTTAATCAAGACTGACAACCCACGTATTTTCATATCTATGTCATAATCAAAGAGGTAGCTGCATCTTCCTTCTATATTCATTTCCTTCATATTGGAAGCTTCATAGAACACAGCAGCCCCACAGAGCTGGTCTCAGAAGTCTCCCTGCTTCAGCGTAATCATTCGGTACTTTCCACATGGTCACCAGTGACACAGCGCTGTGGGGAAGATGTGGCTCCTAGTCTTCTGGTGACCCTGCTGTGCCCGTCCACACCAAAAGGCCACCATTGCTGGCCCAGGAAATTTCCAGTGCCTCCTAACTGCTCTTCCCACCTACAGCCCGAGCCCCTCAACAGTGAGCTCCTCCCTCCCCAACAGAGCCAAGGACTCCTTCTAAAGGAGCCCTCCCTCATTTCCCATCCCCGCCCCCCGCCACTTCTCGTGAGGGGCGAGGGGGCAGAGTAGACATGTTTGGGGAGGCCTGTGCTGAGAGAGTTGTGCCTGCACCCCTGACAGGCTACAGCCAGGACCGCCAGGAGAAGGCATATAACTGGAAGAATTCACAGGCCTACGTAGCTGACTTATGAGAAGAGGGGAAGACAGAATGGGAAAGGAGAAGAAAATCTTCAACTCAATCCTGAAGACTGCAGTCCAGATGAATACTGATGTCATGGACCACCCTACTCCCTTCCCGTTCCCTCCAAAATAAGGAAATCAGGTGGTGGAAATTCACAATAATCATATGATTTTTTTTTATCATTGAACAAAATCTTCACCTCTTACAACCCTCCATGGCATGCCCCAAATAAGAGGCCCAGTGGCCTGTCCTATCCCACTAGGCTTCAGTCACTACAACCAGAAAGAAAGGGCCTCTGCACTGTCTTGACCTCCCATTGACCTCTTCTTTGCCAGCAATCCTCTTTCCTGCCTGTTCGTTCCTGCTGATTTGATCTGACAACAGAAAGTGGATTATCTTTTCTGGCCTCTCAGGTATCTTCTTGGTGCTAATGTGATCATTTCTGTCACAGACATTAAGATGTTTTTATAATTTCTGAAGTTTTGTGTTATTAAATAAAGTCCTTTTTTTTTTTTAGGAGAAAGAATTATTGGTTACCATCAAAATGATTGAAAGCCAAAAACAAAACAATGAACAAAAGCAAAATATGAACTATATAAAAATAAAAACCATTTAAGTGATTATTTCAGTATCTTTGGTATCAGCATACCAAAGAACTAGAGAAGAAAAATTTAAACTTGAGTTGTCAATCATGTACTGCAATTATTCTATACTTGTCATACTTCAAAAGGGTGAAAAGAACAGAAAACAAATCTGACGAGTAAGTTTCACTTCAAAATAATTCTTACCCTCAGAATTTTAGGACTGCTGTAATAAGCCATGCCCAGGGCTTCAATTTCTTCACACTGTTCCAAATTTATTCTTCTGGTGCACTTAACAGCTTGGTTCACCAGAAATGCTAGAAATCATAACATTCCCAAGGGGGGGAAAAAAAATGAGAGAATACATTTTTCAACTGTTCAATGGTAACTAAAAAATTGTAATCTAAGTAAAACCATAAAATAAGTTATAACAGAGATATACAACATGTTTAAAAGGGCTTAAAAATTATATTTTTAGGGGTGCCTGGGTGGCTTAGTCATTGAGGATCTGCCTTCAGTTCAGGTCATGATCCCAGGGTTCTGGGATCGAGCCCTGGCCTGGGCTCCCTGCTCACTGGGAGACCTGCTTCTCCGACTCCCACTTCCCCTGCTGTGTTCCCTCTCTTGCTGTCTCTCTCTCTCTCTCTGTCAAATAAATAAATAAAATCTTTTTAAAAAATTATATTTTTAATAGGTAATGCTCTCACATGATTCAGAATTCAAAGGGCACAAAAAGATACTGAGGGACTGTCCCTCTGATGCTTGTCCCCTCCGACCCACCCCCCAGCCACCACCAGAGACAACTGCTTGTCCCCAGAGACAATCAGCATCAAGTTTATTGTGTATCTTTCTGGAAATATTCTATGCAAATAGAAGTGTGTGTATACATATATTTTTAGTATTTCTTTCCCCTTTTGGTAAAAAACAAATGCTATATATTCTACCCTTTGCTCTTTTTACTGACAATGTATCCTGGAGTTCAGGCTATCTTAGAACATGAAGAGCTTCCTCCTCCTCTTTTTTTTTTTTTTTTTTTTAAGGGATAATTAGTATTCTATTATAGATATGTCATAATTTATTCACCAAGTTCCGCATTAACAGACACTTAAGTTGTCTTTGCCATCACAAACAATGCTGCAATGTACTATTTTGTAAGCGGGCCAGATTCTGTAGGACCAACTCCTAGAAGCAGAACAATGGGTCAAAGGGCATATTCATTTGCAATTTTGACACATATTGCTAAATTGCTCTTCACAGAGATTGTAACAATTTGCAGTCCTGCCAGCAGTGTAGATAAGTGCCTACTCCTCCAGAGCCTTAAATTTCTTAAGCTTTGCCAGGCCATTACATGGAAATGGTACCTCAGTTTGGTTTTAAATTGCACTGTTCCTATTGTGAGCAAGGTTGAGTGTCTTTTCAACAGAATCCATTTCTGTTCCTATACGAAATGATGCTTCATTAAGGCCACATGTCACCATACGCTACTGAGCTCGCTTCTTCGCAGTGGTGCTGTCTTAAGGATTAGAGAGCCGCGCCTGAGGCCTCCCACTGCCAAGACGGTCACTCCAGAGACTCTGTGAGGCTCCTGAAAGGAGAAGCACGTCCTGTGGGAGGCGGCTGTGTGGGCTGTATCCCTGCTCCACCACTGCCTGAGTGAGCCTGAACAAGAGACTGAATGTTTCTCAGGTTCCTCGTCTAAAAAACGAATAGCACGACCTTCAGGGATTACTGCGGCAATCAAATGGGAAAACACATGGAAGCACACAGTAAGTGCTTAATAAATACTAGTTATTGACAAACTTTAGCTCCAGTGGAGAAAGAACTCTCCAAAAACTAGAAGGGTTAAACAACTGAGCAGGCTGGCTTCAGGTAGTGAGTTCCCCATCACTACAAGTGCTCAAGCAGTGACTGTGTGTGGTAGAAAAGATATGGTTGGAAATCTGACCTGCGTAACCTTTGAGGCCTCTTTCAACTCTAAGACTGTTCCAATTTTGAAGCCTGTTTAATTATGACTACTATAAATTTAAGCTTAGAGCAAACTATGTAGAGAGAGAATGAAAAATACCCAGTGTCTTACCTGCAGGGTTATTATCAGTGCACAGAGATGACATAAGGGGAGAGGGAAATCTCAAGAAGGAATCTGAAGTCTGGAGAGGAGCCCCATACTGCAAAGAGACCAACCAGTAGGCGTTACGGCGCTATGAAAGCCTTCATGCAACACACACCGGACACCTACCTTGTGCTAGGCAGCGTTACGGGCACCAGGAACCAAGTCATAAGCAAAAAACCAGATGCGGTCTTTGCCTACGTGGAGCTTACACCGGCTGCTCCACCCCTTTCTTTCAAGGATATGTGTTTCTGTGTATGTGCATGTTATTTTATTGGCAGGCTTTCTTTTTTTAAGATTTATTTATTTTAGAAAGAGAGCGTGTGTGTGTGTGTGCACGCGTGTGCACACACGCACGTGCAAGGATGCATATGCAAGCAGGGAAGGGGCAGGGGGAGATGGAATCTCAAGCAGACTCCCAGGCAGAGTGCAGAACCCTATATCAGCTCCATCTCACAACCCTGAGATCATGATCTGAGCTGAAATCAAGAGCCTGATGCTTAACCGACTGAGCCACACAGGTGCCCCTGCAGGCGTTTTTGTTACAGAATTCCTCTAGAAAGGTATATAAGAAATTGACATAGTGTCTGCCTGTGCAGACAGGAACTGGGTGGCCAGGAACAGGGGTGAGAGAGGTGGTTTTTAAATTTTATTTATTTACTTGACAGAGAGAGAGTTCACAAGCAGGGGGAGCTGCAGAGGGAGAGAGGGAGAAGCAGGTCTGCACCGAGCAGAGAGCCCAACATGGGGCTCGACACAAGGACCCTGAGATCATGACCTGAGCTGAAGCCAGATGCCCAACAGACTGAGCAGCCACCCAGGCGCCCCAAGGTAATTACTTTTTACTAGCAGTAATTCTTTAAATAATAACATAGTACACATTAAAATCATAACACTGATGGGCTTTCCTTCCCCAAACCAAACCACATAAAACCTTTCCCCAATATTCAGAACAAAATTTACAGCTATTGTGCATACAACCAATTTTCTTTTTTTTTTTTTTTTTAGATTTTAATTTATTTATTTGACAGAGAGAGATCACAAGTAGGCAGAGAGTCAGGCAGAGAGAGAGGAAGGGAAGCAGGCTCCCTGCCGAGCAGAGAGCCCGATGCGGGGCTCGATCCCAGGACCCCGGGGTCATGACCTGAGCCGAAGGCAGAGGCTTAACCTACTGAGCCACCCAGGCGCCCCACAACCAATTTTCTTGAATTTAAAAGTAACCAAATGCTTGGGCACCAACAAGGATATGGGGAAACAAATCCTCTCCTTCACTGGACCTGGAAATTTAAACTCCTGTAATCTTTCTAGAAGGCAATCTGACATGGATATTTTAAATTTCCATTCATTTTGACTAAGTTGATCCAGTTATAGGAAGGTATCCTAAGGATTAAATCAAAGACACAAGTATCTATAAGAATGTTCATTCTGGATTATTTATAATAGAAAAACTGGAAACAAATGTCTGTTAATGGGTCAATAATAAAAGCTGATAAATACACAGAAGGGATACTTTTTATCATGAATACATGTAGCTTCAACAGTGGCTCTACCAAGTTACTTTCCTATATAGAAGTTTTTCTTATCAGTTAAATGGAACAATGACATATCCCTTTCAGGGTTGTGTGAATTAAGATCTGGAAAGCTCTGCAAGAAATGTTAACTTTCACACTGATATGAGAAGATGCATAAGATTTATCACTGAATAAAAAAGCAAGATTACAGGGCGCCTGTGTGGCTCAGTTGGTTAAGCAATTGCCTTCAGCTCAGGTCATAAATAAATAAAATCTTTTAAAAAAAGAAAGCATGCTTACAGAACAATGTAGATGACTATAAATCTTACTTCTCTACAATACTATACATATATTTTTATAGGTACATTTCAACCAGAATATAAACCAATCTGTAAACAGTGATTTGCAATGTGCATTTTAGTGGACACAGGGGCCTTTCCATCCCAGGTACCTCCATATTTTTAACTTTTAGAACTAGCACATGATGCTTCCGTATTTCTCTTTAAAGATGCTTCCAGGGCCGCCTGGGTGGCTCAGTGGGTTAAGCCTCTGCCTTCAGCTCGGGTCATGATCTCGGGGTCCTGGGATCGAGCCCCACATCGAGCTCTCTGCTCAGCAGGGAGCCTGCTTCCCTCTCTCTCTCTCTCTGCCTGCCTCTCTGCCTACTTGTGATCTCTGTCAAATAAATAAACAAAATCTTTAAAAATAAGTAAATAAAGATGCTTCCCAAAAATCTGAAACTTATTCAAAGTTAATATATACAGCATTTACAGGTTTACTAATGAATGTATATAAAATAGCACATATCTTCCTTAAGTCTGCAAAACTAAATAGAGCTTTGAGAAGAGGACCCAGGCACCCAACCAATCCACTCCGTGCCCCTAGCAATATGACTCAAGACCTCTGCTGCGTCTTTTAAGATGGAAAAGTACAAAGATTTCTGCAGAGATAAATGCAGGCTTACTAATGAATAAATAACTTTAACCCCTATGTTAAAACTCAACTACTCATTTTTAATTTTTGTGATCTTTGATTTCTAGGCACGAACATTACGTCTTTACCTCTATAATGTGAATTTTGTCTTGAGGAAGCCAATTTTGCTAAGAATATACTGAAAAATTAACTAACAAGGATGGGATATTTGCAAGAAGATGAGTGAACTTAATCAAGTTCTTGGCTCACCTTATATTTAGCAGGAGTTAGAGTGTCCGACTGGGTTGAGAAAGAAATCTCTGATTCTGAACTGAAGGAAAAACCATCAGATGTTTTCATCAATTTATCAAAATTATTTTCATCAGGCACTTCTGGATTAATAAAGGATAACGCAGGTTTATCTGTTTTTAGAAAAAGTATTCTAAATCAGCATACAATATGTACATGATATATATAACATAATATTTTGGAGACAGTTTTTAGTCGCATTAGGTTAATGTGTAAAAAACAGCCTCTTTCCATATTTACTTTACCCAGAATTTCTTGAGTCTTATTAAATAAACAGGATCTTCAGACTCAGCCTGCTTCTCTAATCGTGTGTAAGTAACGGTTTCTAAAGCCTTCAGGCAAACAGCACAACAGAAGGCAATAATAACCAATCTTTCTCCAGTCCATGGACTGTGGAGCCTGCTGCATTTACCTCTAAGGCAAAGCTCTCTGCAGATGGCCAAGGGACAAATGATTTTTTTTCTACCCTCACACAGCTACCTCCAAACCAAAGCCCAGGAGAATAATGTGCTGTGTATAGGATATCTTGGGAGAAGGAGGAAATGGGCTGGTATGTTCACTTGCCTGGTGTTATGTCACAGAATCTGACAATGACTGAGCAGCCATTACTTTAGATTACAAATCCCAGAACACTGGGTAGCTCTGGGTGGCTCAGCCAGTTAAGTGTCCGACTCTTGATTTCATCTCGGGTCATGATCTCGGGATTGTGAGCTTGAGCTCCGTGTCCATCCTGGGGTGGAACCTGCTTAAGATTCTCTCTCTCTCTCCCCTTCTGCCCCTCCCCCTCTCCCCTCCATTCTCTTCCCTTCTGTCTAAAAAAAAATCACAGAGCATTCGCCTAGTTTTAAACTGCAAGGGAACAAATTCAAAATATAAAGATGTTCTGAAAAGATGATGAAGCTTAATTGATAAAACCATAAATACATCTCTGATCTTAGATATCTTGTTAACATTTTAAACTTAACATGTACTTTGGATCTAAATACCTATTTGAGCTAAATGCTCAGATAAAAATAAAGATCCTGTTTTCATGCAAATATTCTTAGTAAAAATAAAAGAGAAAAAAGGAAATTGAAACCAAAGCTGAACCTGATTTTCAAACATTAAACCATGAGGAAATTAAAAAAAAATTACACACACATAACCTAAATAAACCTAGATTCCTATACGTGTCTACATATTATAAACATCAGTGAAATAAAGACCACTACAAAGCTACATTAGTTTTAAAGAAAATGCTCATGCCCAAAGGTCTATAAAGTTACTTGCAGCAGCGCCTGGGTGGCTCAGTGGGTTAAAGCCTCTGTCTTCAGCTCAGGTCATGATCCCAGGGTCCTGGGATCAAGCCCCACATTGGACTCTCTGCTCAGCAGGGAGCCTGCTTCCTCCTCTCTCTCTCTGCCTGCCTCTCTGCCTACTTGTAATCTCTGTCTGTCAAATAAAATAAATAAAATCTTTAAAAAAAAAAAAGTTACTTGCAGTGGCCTGTGAAACAGCCTCAGAAGATGCACCTTAGCCAAACCATAAAATTATTGCTTTAAATCTAACTGAATGAGACATATTTCCATAAAAGCACTTTTAAGATTTTATTTATTTATTTGACAGAGAGATAGAGAGTAAACACAAGTAGGCAGAGAGGCAGGCAGAAAGAGAGAGAGAAGCAGGCTTCCTGCTGAGCAGAGAGCCCAACTTGGGGCTCGATCCCAGGACCCTGGGATCATGACCTGAGCAGAAGGCAGATGCTTAACCAACTGAGCCACCCAGGTGCCCCTCCATAAAACAACTTTTTAAAGAAAAAACTTCCAGGGCTTCTCAAAGCATGTCACCATCAAATACTTACAGTTTGTAATATGAACGCAGAAAATAGATGGATTAATCTGGTCAACAAGTTTAAATATCCTTTGAGGTGGATCTGCTGTAAAATTCAATGAATAGATGGCTGCTTTCTGACTACAAAACTGACTATCACCCCTGAAAATTAAAAAAATAATAATATAAAATGTTAAGGCATATGCACACAATCTTAGCTAGATTATTTTAAAACTGTCAGATGCCTGTACCGTACTGTGTTAACAACTCCACGGAAGATATTTATGAAAGCATGATGTTAGAACTGAATCCACTTTTACTTAGTTTTTTCAGTGCTAAAGGGTCTGGCATTTGAAATTTTTTCCTCTAACAGGGAAAATATTAAGACAGGTAGAATAACCTTAAAGGAAACCTTGTCAAGTATGGAATACAGATCAGGGTATAATTTTGATGTAAAGGAATCCTGTAAACTCTGACACAATCAATCACATAAAATTTTGCACAACTTCAGATTGTTTGTTAGTACCCAAAATGGATTCAAAATTCCTTTAGAATAAAGTGGTCTTTAAAGGACTGTGAAAATCAGAAAATATTAAGTCATCTGGAAGTCTGGGGGCTTAGAAGTTAGGGTACAGTCAAGACTTCAACCAATCCCAGACTTAAGAAACTCTAATCAATTTGATACAGATATAGTGTGGAGATAGAGATGCAACAAAAAAGGATCCCAATTTACCCACTGCTTTAAAGCCTTTTCTCAATATGTATTGCCCCAATATTTCCCATGTCATTGATAAGTTTTTGCAATATTATACAAAATGGCTTCACTGTATACCAACTTACTAAGATACTCCAATTTGTTTTAGCCAAATCTTCTGCTGTCGATTTGGGCTATTTCTAGTTTTCCCAGATTAATATAATACTATAACGTCATCCTTGCACATATATCTTTATGAATGTCTCCAGCTATTTTCTTGGGCTAGGCTCCCTGAAGTAGAATTGCTGGGTCAAAAGCTAGGTGTGTTGTTCAAGGCTTCTGAGACATACAGCCAGATCTCCCTCCAGAAAGGGAAGATGCTCGCTCACCAATACCACAGTAAGAGTGCGTAGGTCCCTGTGCTCTTGCCAATAATAGATACTATCCAGTTTCTCCCCCCTGCCAATTTCATGGGCAAAAATCTGTTACCTCGTTTTAATTTGAATTTTCTCATTTACTAGGGAGCTTAAACATTTTTCCATATGGTTATTGCTCAGTGGTATCTCTTCTTCAGTATGGTGCTTCTTCATATCTCTTGACGATTTTTTATTAAAATGTTTGTCTTCTCAAAAAAAAAAAAAAAAAAAGGAATATTTTCTCATTGGTCTGTGAGAATCCAGATCTTTAAGAATCTCTTCTGAGGGGCGCCTGGGTGGCTCAGTGGGTTAAGCCGCTGCCTTCGGCTCAGGTCATGATCTCAGGGTCCTGGGATCGAGTCCTGCATCAGGCTCTCTGCTCAGCAGGGAGCCTGCTTCCCTCTCTCTCTCTCTCTGTCTACTGTGATCTCTCTCTGTCAAATAAATAAATAAAATCTTAAAAAAAAAAAAAAAAGAATCTCTTCTGAGTATCATGAGTTGTAAATACTCTTTTCCTGTTTGTGACCTTTCAATTTTACAGTGCTTTTTGTTATATAGAATCATTCTTTTTTTTTTTTTTTTTTACAATTTTATTTATTTATTTGATGGAGAGACAGCGAGAGAGGGAATACAAGCAGGGGGAGTGGGAGAAGGAGAAGCAGGCTTCCCACTGAGGAGGATGCCTAATGCGGGGCTACATCCCAGAACCCTGGGATCATGACCTGAGCCGAAGGCAGACACTTAACGACTGAGCCACCCAGGGGCCCCGAATCATTTTGGTGCATTATCCTTCCCCCATCTGACTGGAATTACACTTATAAATTAAGTTTTTATAAGTTAGTTTACATGTTTACATAATGATTCTTCCTATCCCAGTACATAAACTATTTCTCCATTTAGTCAAATGTTCTTTTTTTTTTTTTTAAAGATTTTATTTATTTATTTGACAGAGAGAGAGAGATCACAAATAGGCAGAGAGACAGACAGAGAGAGAGATGAGGAGAAGCAGGCTCCCCGCTGAGCAGAGAGCCCCATGCGGGACTCGATCCCAGGCCCCTGGGATCATGACCTGAGCCGAAGGTAGAGGCTCAACCCACTGAGCCACCCAGGCGCCCCTAGTCAAATGTTCTGTCACTATATTTCAAGTTTTCTTCACATAAATTCTGAGTACTTAAGTTTTTTCTTTTTTTTTTTTTCTTTAATTTTATTTGTTTATCAGCGAGAGAGCACAAGGTTGGAGGGAGCAGCAGACAGAGGGAGAAGCAGGCTCCCCGCTGAGCAAGTAGCCTAATGTGGGACTCGATCCCAGGACCCTGGGATCATGACCTGAGCTGAAGGCAGACACTTAACCAACTGAGCTACCCAAGTGTCCCTTAAGTTTTTTTTTCTTATATGACATTTTTTTTTTTAAGATTTTATTTATTTGTTTGACAGAGACCACAGTAGGCAGAGAGGCAGGCAGAGAGAGAGAGAAGGAAGCAGGCTCCTCACTGAGCAGAGAGTCCGATGCGGGGCTCGATCCCAGAACCCCTGGATCATGACCTGAGCCGAAGGCAGAGGCTTTAACCCACTGAGCCACCTAGGTGCCCCTTATATGGCATTTCTATTGGGTGTTATGAGTAGGATCCATTTCCATTATATTTTTTGATGGTTACTGCTGAAGTATAAAGAAGCTATCATTTTATAAGTGGCCACTTTTCCAAAAGCTTTGTACAGTTCTAATGGTGTATCAGCCATTACTGTGGACATAAAGAATATTTTTGAAAAAATATAAGTAGTATATATGAGAAAACATCTAGCACTGAAAAATTTACAAGGCCTCTGGGTCTTATAGGATGTGCAGGAGTCAGACAGAGAAGAAATGGCTAATCCAAGGGTAAGAGTGGCATTTGCCAAGGATGGGTAATGTACTGATGTGGTCTAGAAAATTCTGAATACCAAAGTTAGGCGGCATGGAGGATTCAAGATGGAGTTAGTAGGAAACAGGATCTGAAAGAGTTTGGGAATGGATCTAAATCCAGGCTAAGGAGTCTGTAGGGAATGAGAGCTTCTGAAGGCTTTCAGCAACTGAATGACAAGATGAGGTGTGAGCTTACACTGAGGGAGGAGGAAGGGACAGACACAAGGGCTAGTGTGAAGGACACAGCAGACTGGAACTCCTTACTCTCCCCCTTCTAGTCTCCCAGAGTGGATCCATTTCAGTTCTGCATATTTCTCTAGTCATGACCTTCAGCATGGCGGGGAGGGTACCTATTCATTTGTATCTTCCTCAGTTCCCTGCCTCCAGGCTTAGTCCCTGTGACCCATCATCCGTGCTGCGGGAGAACTGCTTCAGATGGGAATCTAATCCCCTCACTCCCTGCAGCCCTGCAGAATTCAGGACAAAAATCCAATCCTCTCAGCATACACACAAGACCCCTCGGGATCGGCCCGTCACTGTGGCACACTCCTCTCCGCCCCCTTCTCCAGCCACACTGAGCTAACTGCAGTTAAGGCAACAGCCATTCTCCTTCACCCCCAAGACTCCGCCACGTGGCTCCCTGGACCTAGAATGCCTTCCACTGATTCCATGCTGACCAGTTTCCACTCATCCTCCAGAACCCAGTTCAAACTGTCTTTTCTAGAAAGCGTTAACTAGTCCAATAGCCTAGGTTAGAGCCTACTCCTCTGAGTTATCTCAGTGCCTGGGGCAGAACTGCCAGCCACTCCTTTATCTCTCCACTCAGTGGGCTCCAGGAGGGCAAGGCCGCATCCAGCTCAACCTACATCCCTGGTGTTCGGGAGAGGTCCGGCATGGTGTGAAAGGAGGCCAGATGTAAGAAGGCGGAGGGGAGGCAGGAGTCAGGGTAGCCCCCAGGTTCAGGCTTAGGTGTCTGAGAGAACAATGGTAGAGAAGTCAAGAGAATACTAGAGGGTGTGTTAGGGGTAGAGGGGAAAAATTCATTCACTGATTCAACTCACTTCTCACGAGGGCCAACTACGTGGCCGGAGTTGTGCTAGGCACTAGTGGCATAAGGGATAGTATTCTTGCTCTCAAGTGAAGTTTACATCTAGTGAGGAAAACAGATATTAATCCAATAACCTTAACAATAAATTTACAAATCATTAGATGATAGGATTAGCTGTTAACTGTTTACCAGATGTAAACCTACATAATGAAGATAATCAATTAGTTGGGATTATCAATTTTTATTTCATTATTTCTACACTTCTTATTTAGGAGAAAGTCATAAGCAAAACTAACTCAAAAAAATTCTGAGATCCTTTCCTGAGGGCACTATGGATTCAGCTCTAACTTCTATACCAGGGGTCCACAAACCATCCCTAGTGTTATAAATGATGTTTTACTGAAACATCGTCATGCCCATTCATTTACATGGCGGCTTTTGCTCATCAGTGGTAGAGGTGAGGAAGTTGCAACAGAGACCACTGACCTCTGAAGCTTAAAATATTTACAATGTGCCCTTTTACAGAAAAAGCTTGCTAACCCACAACTAAATAGTCTATATCTAAAATTCAGTATTACCTAATGAAAGAAAAAATGTCATCTAAATTAATAGAGCCAAAATCTCACTCTCGGGCTTTTGATACTTACTAAGGCAGAAAAGCAGAATGATTTCTAACAAAGTCTGAACCGTGCTGCAGTCCAGATACCCAGAAAAATAAACTGACTACAGCAACATACCATTCTCCAAACATTTTTAGAACATTAGAAGCAGACTCCGTTTCCCAATGGTCAGTAATATACTTTCTCATGAGGGGCACCTACCTGGGTGGCTTAGTTGGTTAAGTGTCTAATGACTCTTGATTTAGGCTCAGGTCATGATCTCATGGGTTGTCAGATGGAGCCACAGGGCTGCCATGGAGTCTGCTTGAGATTCTTTCTCCCTCTGCCTCTGCTCCCGCTTGTGCCATGTGTGCACTCTCAAACTGATTAAAATCTTATATTTCGGGATGTCTGGGTGGCTCAGTGGGTTAAAGCCTCTGCCTTCGGCTCAGGGCCTGATCCCAGGGTCCTGGGATCGAGTCCCGCATCCCTTCCTCTCTCTGCCTGCCTCTCTGCCTATCTGTGATGTCTGCCAGTCAAATAAATAAATAAAATCTTTTTTTTTTAAAATCTTATATTTTGGGGGCCGCCTGGGTGGCTCAGTGGATTAAGCCTCTGCCTTCGGCTCAGGTCATGATATCAGGGTCCTAGGATCGAGCCCCGCATCAGGTTCTGAACAGAGAGCCTGCTTCCCTGCTCTCTCTCTCTGCCTGCCTCTCTGCTACTTGTGAGCTCTGTCAAATAAATAAAGTGTTTAATTTAAAAAAATGTTATATTTTTTAATTTTTTTTTAAAGATTTTATTTATTTATTTGACAGAGAGACAGCGAGAGAGGGAACACAAGCAAGGGGAATGGGAGAAGCAGGCTCCCCATTGAGCAGGTAGCCTGATGTGGTGCTCGATCCCAGGACCCTGGGATCATGACCTGAGCTGAAGACAGATACCTAATGACTGAGCCACCCAGGCGCCCAATTAAAATCTTTTTTTAAAAAAAGACAGTTTTTTATGGGAAAAACACATTGTATTTCCAAAAGCATTCAATCTATCAAGTATCAATTGCTACAAGACTAAATTTAACTATCTCTGAATAATAATTGGTCCCATCCTGAATAAATTAACCTCTTTTAAGTGCTGTATTTTTCAAAGACCTTTGAAGTCTGAATTACAAGAAACAAATCATTCAGAGGAGATTGTTTCTTTACCTTGTAATCGACTGGGAATATCTTCCATTGTTCTCCTATACAATGTGAATTGTGACAATTCCTGGTAGATTTCCGTATCAGAAAAGTACAAACAAAGCTTTCCCATCTAATTTTTTGTTACAAGTACTATGTCCACAACAAAAGCTGTAAATTCAACTGCACTTTCCACCCTAGGCCACTTACGTGACACAAATTCACTTATAAAGCTGTCCACGTTATCTGTTTACAAATCAGAATGAAATGTAATTCAATCTCTGAATACAAAGATTTCCTTATACTCTGTCTTTTGCCTGCCCTGTCATCCCACAGGATGCAAATAAGGGAGAGATACTCTTCTGCAGAATGGTCTGGATAGCATGGCTTCCTAATGAAGCAAAATTCAAGAAACCCAAGTTTGGGTTTGGGTGTTTCCACCTAGAAGATTTTTCACTTTCTGTCCCCAGATTTTATAATCTTGGACCAATGTCATCAAAACTGCATGGGAAACCAACTTACATGACAACTGGAACTGAACAGGCAGAAAAGACACTGACATCCGTGGAGCTGCAATCAGGATCACAGCAGCAGTTGACGTCACACTGAGCGGGAGTCAGGTCACAGACGCACAGAGCAGCAACTACAGAAACAAAAGAGGTGGGCCGCAGAACTTCGCCACCAGCGGGGAGTGACTGCCCCCTGCCACTGCGAAGTGTTGAAAGTCCATTTCATACAAAAGGTCCGTTTTATTTTTCCTATTGTACTTTGGGGGCGATCTATGAATTGAAAATTAGTCAGTTTGAATGCTTCTCAATCTGAGGTTTCCCCCAAGTAGCCAACTAATCATCTGACTCACTTGGAAAATGCTGTTTGTGCTCCACCTACAAAGACTCTGATTTGGTAAGCTGACTATGAAACCTAGGCATTTGTGTTTTTCAAAAATTATCCAGGTAATGCTGATAATTAAAACAGGTTTAAGAACTAGCATGCTGGGCGCCTGGGTGGCTCAGTGGTTAGGCCGCTGCCTTCGGCTCAGGTCATGATCTCAGGGTCCTGGGATCGAGTCCCGCATCCGGCTCTCTGCTCAGCAGGGAGCCTGCTTCCTCCTCTCTCTCTCTCTGCCTGCCTCTCTGCCTACTTGTGATTTCTCTCTGTCAAATAAATAAATAAAATCTTTAAAAAAAAAAAAAAGAACTAGCATGCTAAATCACTTCTCTGCCCTTCAGAACCACCAGCAGGTCAGCTAGGAAACCCAGACATGTTTTTTAAAAACTTTTCAGATGATGCAGATAATTTAAGAACCAGCATGCTAAACCACTTGCCGGACCATAAGTACCACTGGTGTAATAGTACAGATTCCCCTGCCCCTTCTCTGGAGATTCTGATTCAGAGGAGGAGCCCAAAGAAGGCCACCAAGAATCAGGGTTCTCAAACTTCTCTCTCTCTCCAGACGTCACCTGTGATTTTGAAGCTGAGCCTGCAATCACAAACTATTGATCAAGAATCAAGCTGATTCGGGTGCTTTGTACTTGGGGTTCTGGAAATATCTTTGGTAATTTGTTTTTAAGATTTTATTTGAGAGAGAGAGAACATAAGCGAGGTGAGGGGCAGAGGGAGAAGTAGACTCCCCGTTAAGCAGGGAGCCCGATGTGAGGCTTGATCCTGGGACTCCAGGACCATGACCTGAGCCAAAGGCAGACACTTAACCAACTGAGCCACCGAGGCGCTCCTGTCTTTGGTAATTTAAACAATAAAGCATGACAGGGATAGAAATCTCCCCACTTCACAACATTTTTCTTTTTTGAGAGAGCACATGAGAAGGAGTGGGGAGAAAGGGACTCAGGGTGAGAAAGAATCCACACCCACTGAGGAGCCCCCATGAAAGGCTCAATCTCACAACCCCGAGATCATGACCTGACCCCAAACCTAGACCTGGAAGCTTAACAGACTAAGCCACCCAGGCACCCCCACAACATTTTTAATAATAATGACTCTCTGGATTTTTAATTCCCTATTTTATTCTGTCAAACAGGGAAGAAAAACACCTGTTTAAAGATGGCAGAGCATAAGAATGAAAAACACAGAAATCATAGTAGTAATTATTGCTGGGAAGGGGAGAATAAGATCACGCTTGTCTTACCTGTAGGATTTCATTGTTTCAAAAAAATCTCATTCAAAACAAACAAGGATCTCAAGGAAATGGCGGTAGAGAGTCCACACAACATTTTGACTTGCATGTATGAACTATTTCACAACAAAAATGAGCTTTAGAGAAATATAGCTCAAAAAGGGTAAAATAACATACATTGGAAAGAAGTGTATGACTAAGAAGAGGAAGGTTTTGCCAATAAATACACAATCCTTTCTTAATCTGAGACACAGAAGTCTTCTCCTGTAAGTTTATATACTCCCCACTCCAGCCAAGCACTCTTCCATGTGCTTAGTAAAATGAAAATGCAATTCACGCATGCTAATATATAGTGTTTAGACTCCCTGCCTATGTATTTAAAATTACAATCTTGATTTTCCAGAACTCAAAGCGCTTTTAAGTAGCTCTAAGACTAGTAAGGACAGAGCAATAGTGTTTAATAACTCCACTGGGAGGGGGGAAGGTCTCTATCCAGGATGTGAGTGTCCTTAATCAACTAACAAGTATCAGCTGAGCACTCCCAAGGTCTGAGCAGCTCTCAGCTGCTCTTCTACACCTCTTAACATCGACATGCCTGGCTCTAGAGCAAGATACTAAGGAACAGAGCTCAGATCAAGATTAAAGTTATCACTTTTCTCTTCCACCTGTGATCTACCCCACACATGGTGTCCAGTTTTCACTCACAGTCAGCCCCTGCTCCTGTCAGTGGTGTTACCTAAATATACCTGAAAAATGGGGATGACACACATAACAGGGGATTAAATGAGATACATTACAGACAAAAGGCTTAGCACAGGGCCTGCTACACCGTAAGCAGTGAATAAATGCCAGCTGTCATCTATTATTACTTTCCAGGTCTAAAGCTGGGCCCTTTAAGAAGACAGAAGTGCAAATTCATCCCCCCCCATGCTGGAAAATAGCCCTGAACACATGCCCTAATAATGATGGTTCAAGAATAGCTTCATTCTGGGGAGAAATCACATAAACAGATGGAATACTTAGATGGATAAAAGAAAACCCAGTCCAAAAACCGTAGAGAATTTTGGATATCGAACACTATGCTGCAGTCTGTCCCCATCTATCACTTATTTACCGTCCCTACTTATTTGGTAAATCAACAGTTTTGATATAAAAGCTTTATTTAAAAAAAAAAAAAAAAAAGCTTTAGGGGCGCCTGGGTGGCTCAGTGGGTTAAAGCCTCTGCCTTGCGCTAGGATCATGATCTTAGGGTCCTGGGATCAAGCCCCGAATCGGGCTCTCTGCAGCAGGGAGCCTGCTTCCCTCTCTCTCTGCCTACTTGTGATCTCTCTCTCTGTCAAATAAATAAATAAAATCTTAAAAAAAAAAAAAATTTTTTAAATTAAAAATTAAAAAAAGCTTTAGGGGTGCCTGGGTGGCTCAGTGGGTTAAAGTCTCTGCCTTCGGCGCAGGTCATGATCCCAGGGTCCTGGGATTAAGCCCCACATCGGGCTCTCTGCTCAGCAGGGAGCCTGCTCCCCCCTCTGCCTCTCCGCCTCTCTTCCCTCTCGGGATCTCTGTCAAATAAATAAATAAAATCTTTTTAAAAAAATAAAAATAAATAAATAAATTTTAAAAAGCTTTAGTATATACTGAAACAGAAAATGTACTTTTCCTTACTCATTTTTTTAAAAGATTTATTTATTTATTTGACAGAGATCACAAGTAGGCAGAGAAGTTGGCAGAGAGAGGGAAGAAAGCAGACTTCCTGCTGAGCAGAGCCCGATGCGGGGCTTGATCCCAGGACTCTGGGATCATGACCTGAGCCAAAGGCAGAGCTTTAACCCACTGAGCCAACCAGGCGTCCCTCCTTACTCATTTATACTTTTATTTATACATATATACTTATTCCTTACTAACTTACAAAGGAGGCCTTTTGGAGAAATGATGATTCAAGAACTAAAGCCTGAGAGTACAAGGAATCACCCAAGGATGAGTTTTCTATGTACTAATACTGAGCCTTACTTATCTTTTTCTCATATGAAGGGAGAAAAAGAAAAGAAAAAATATATATATACTGCACACTTACTGGAGTTACAGAGGACTTAAAGGGTTGTTGTGGTGGTTTTTTGTTTTTGTTTTTGTTTTTTGTTTTTGAGATCACAAACCCCTTTGAGAAACTTGCTCACTGCTAAGAACCCTCACCCAGAAAAATGCATATTCACAAAACTGCACTCTGAACATCTCAGGGTCACAGCCATCCCCTTAAGTCACCCACATCAAATCAGATTATAAAATATTCACTAATGTCTAACTCCAGAATTAGATCACTTTCTGAGAAATGTGTTAATTATCCTTAATGATGAATCCTAAGTAGTGGACATAAACCCTCACCCCCTAGCTTCCCACCTCTAACTCAACACAGGAGGAATTCCGGGGTTTCATATTTCAAGTCCTCAGACAGGGGCGTAGTCACATTTAGTAAACTAGACTTCTGGCGTTTCTTTTTGATAAATGAAAAGTTCAACACACCCTATGCATTCAGTTTCCACAACTGCCCAGAAACTTCGGATTTACGTAATTTCATCTCTGCTGCTAAGGTGCAACGACTCGTTCCTTATTACCTTTAGCGTTAATGTTGTCCAGGAAAACTGCAAGTAATTTCAGAGAGTTTAAACTGTCCCACTTACGCTCCCAAGTCTCGGTTTTCTCTTCCGAGGAGGACAGTGAGGTCTACCCTACGGGTTCCTGAGACAATTAACGCCTATGAAATACTCGGCAATGCCTGTACACAGTAAGTGTTCAACAAACGTTCACTATCATTAGGACAGCCTCCTCCGGGCTACCCGCTCCAGGTTGGATCACTCTAGATCCCCAGGAACTACCACTTCGTACCCACCGTCCGTGACCGGGGTGGGCCTGGGGCCAGAGGTGGGGACGGGGGCCTTGGGAGTTCCAAAGGGCCTCGGAGACAAGGCGGGTCGGGGAGTCGTCCGGGCTGCCTCCGTAGAGTTGAGGCCCTCCGTCGGCACAGGTGGAGTAGCCCTGGTCTGGGCGCTCACCGAGGCCCAGCAATCCAGAAGCAGAAGCAGGAGCGGCCGAACGCCCAGCGGCCCCATGGCCAGGCTGAACGCCGCGCCAACCGCGGCGGGGACCGCGCGTTGCCTGGCAACCGTGGCTGCTCGGCGCGGAGCATTACGGGAAGGGTCCCGCGAGGCCGCGCGAGACCGCGGGGGCGGAGGGCGGGGCCTGGACAAGGCCTGCCACGGAGGGGCGGGGACGGGGACGGAAAGAGGGCGGGGCCAGGAAAACGCACGGAGGCGGGGTGGTGTGAGGCTGGGGGGGGGACCAGGACTTGAGAATGCCAGCGGTGGTTTCCAAGCGGACAGCGGCTCTTGTTTAAAAAAATGCATATTTCCAAGGTCTGACCCTGGATTTAGACTCAGTAAGTCTAGAGCAGTGTCCAGGAATCAGTATTTTTAACAATGGTCCTGACGTAACCCGTGAGGGGACGGATTTGGGATCCTATCTCCCAAAGCTACTAAATAACGAAAGAGCACAGTGACCACTTCATCGTCCTTGAATTTTCTCTGTCACACACCGTGACAACATTAGCTTCGTGTTTTTTTGTTTTAGATGGCCGGATCTAAGGAGGTCGCCAAGTAACTTCTCTTCATCCTGTTGTAATAATGGGGGGCAAATGAGCACTTAACTTTTTACAAACAAAAAAAATTGACAAAAATTAAGTAGAATGATGTGTGTGTTTTAAACGAAACAAGCAAAAACAAATTGAAAAAACTCTGCAAAATGACATGGAGACCACAAGACTTGCTTCAGTAAGGCCCCTCCAATCAACTGGCTGATTTATAAATATACCCCAGCCCAGGGATGTTGGCTATATGGTTGATACTTAATTTTCTTACCATTCAGAAGTAAATGTCAAATTAAAATGTCATGGTATTTACTCAAACACATTTACCAATTCAGGGAAAAAAATGCCCAAATGGTACATATACGCAGTTTATTCAGTTTATATAACAAAGCTAATCATCAAAGAGGCGCCTTGAGCATCTTTCTCTGGCATACCACAGAAAGTGTAGAAAAATAAAATTGGATCAAAGGTGTACTACAGATATTTCCTTTTTTTTTCCCCCTACAAAGGATTGCTTTAACATCTGACTGAAATTCTGGGCCATTTTTAACAATTGATGTAATGCTTTCCTTTAAAAAAAAAAAAAAAAACAAAAAACAAAACACAACAAAATAAAACTGTATTTTCCCAACCTTTATTTCATAACTTCTAAACCCAGGACTTATTTCTGTGTTTTTGTTTTTGTTTTTTAACTTCCCTTTACTCTTTACCTCCAGATACTACTTTCTTTTCTATTCCTTAATATCTGTGAATCACTTTGTCTTGTTTTCTGTTTTAAAGTTGTAGGTTGCTAGACTAAACTTTGATGAAGAGTCCTTTGGCCATAACATTTTCATTTTATGGTTCGGGAAATCATCTCAAAACCCCTTTTTGTCCAATCTCAAATACTTGGTAGGTTGCCCAAAGGTAATTTTATGACATCTTGCAAGGCTGAAATGAGGGCTACATCAGCTCAGATCCATTTTGCAAATCTTGGGAACACTGAGACTTTTCCTTTCACAGGTGACCCATTTCTGCCAGGCTTTTTTCATCTTTCAACCCAGAGGATCCTTCCTCCCTTCTTTTTCTCCTGCCCTTGGCAAGTTCCCTCATGAGGATGGAAGGGCACAAGGAAGACCAAGATCAATTTCTGTATTTTATCCAAAACTGCATCATTTGGGTTGTGCATAAATGTTTGTGATTTAAAATGTCCATCTGTTTCTCTAGGATTATTGGCGTTCTCAACTCCTTATAGTCTGCCAACATTGGGAGGAATCGAGACAATTCAGCTTTTCAGAATTCTGCATTTTGAAGCTGCCTTATATGAGGAGCCTGAAAAACCAAAGACAGGAGTGATAGGTGGAAAAACAGCTAAGGCTGACTTTTTAACACAGCACTAACCATTCTGACTTGATTTTTGGCATGGTTTGGGGTGAACTGGTTTCTAACCTATCTAAAATTGGGTATCCAGTTTTTCCTATCTTTATTTGACTTAGCCAAATACTTTCCAGATAGAGAGGCAGAACCATCAAGCTTTATAAAAGAATTGCTTAGCACTACAAGAAGATCCTGTGTGAGGACAAAGGATTGACTCTGCCCACTTTGGTTGAAGTGAGCAGTCCAGTAATTGATTTCTAAATCAACACCCAGAAGAAAATAATCCCCAGCTTCTCTCCTCCTCCCATTCTTCATGTGCCAAATCAACCACCAGGCATCATTCTTGTTCTGAAACATTATGGGGACAGGAGGACTGTTTGAGCAGTCTTCACATTCTTGGAAGTTCCCAAATTTACAAGTTTGACCTTTCCTGAAAATGAGGTAAGAAATATGGTCACAGACAAACACTCATTGGAATGAAATAAGCATTTCTTGCTTACCAAATAACTTTAAAACTGAATCCTATTAATGGGCTACACTGCAGTTTGAATAAACTAGATAGGTTTTTAAGAATCATTTTTGGTTTTGTTATTTGCATACTGAAACACAATCACAATCAGAGTTACAAAAAATACCACTATACACTGCATTGTGACCAGATTTGACATTTTGCCATATTTATTCCATATTTCTTTTTAGTCATTTTCATGAGGGATAATATGTATACAGTATAAATTTCTTTGTGTACAATTAACAAACACATATGGTCATGTAACTACAATTATAGTCAAGATACAGAACAATTTTACCACCCCCAGACCCTTCCCCCTGGTCCAGCTCTTTAGGGCAGTGATCTATTTTCTGTTCCTAAGATTTTCCCTACTCCAGACTGTCACATCAATGGAATCATACGGTGTGCAGCTATTTGAGCCTGGCTTTTCACTTAGCCTGAAGCCTTTGAGATTTATCCAGGTAGAACCATCCAGTGGTTCCTTTTGTTTTTGTTTTTATGATTTTATGTATTTATTTGACAGAGAGAGACAGCGAGAGAGGGGACACAAGCAGGCAGAGTGGGAGAGGGAGAAGCAGGCTTCCTGCTGAGCAGGAAGCCCTATGCGGGGCTTGATCCTAAGACCCTGAGATCATGACTGAAGCTAAGGCAGCCGCTTAAGGACGGAGACACCCAGGTGCCGCCAATGGTTCCTTTTGTGACTGTCTTATTACACTTTGTAATATCCTTGAGGTTCATGCAGGGTATGGCATGTGACAGGATTTCCTTCTCTTTAAGGCTGCAGAATATTTCATATATATATGTGTGTGTTGTGTATGTATATATGTGTATATATACACATATATATGTATATATGTGTATGTATATACATACACAACACACACACACATATATATATAACTTTAAAAAAAGTTTATCTGAGTGTCGTTGACACAATGTTACATGAGCTTCAGGTGTACATCATAGTGTTTCCCTAAGTATATGTATGATGCTACATGCCCCACAAGTGTAGCTCCCATCTGTCACCATGTAACACTATTATAATATCATTGTGTAGCCTTGGCACCCTTATTGAAGAGCGTTTGGTATATATGCAAGAGTTTATTTCAGTCCATTCCTTTTTCTTTTCTTTTTTTTTTTTAAGATTTTATTTATTTATTTGACACAGAGAGAGAGAGAGAGAGATCACAATAGGCGGAGAGGCAGGCAGAGAGAAAGAGGAAGCAGCCTCCACGCTGAGCAGGGAGCCCGATGCAGGGCTCCATCCCAGGACCCCAAAACCATGACCTGAGCCAAAGGCAGAGGCTTAACCCACTGAGCCACCCAGGCGTCCCTCCACTCCTTTTTCTTGCTGACAAGTTTTCCATGATGGATATACGCCAGTTTCTTCATTCACCAGTTGAAGGTTTTGGGGTCTTTCTAGTTTTGGACAATTACAAATAAATCCCTATAAACATTCATATACAGATTTTGTGTGAACATCCATCTTCATTTCTGTGTTGTATGGCGGATGTCTGTTTAATTTTACAAGAAACTGCCCAACTTTTTTCCAAATTGACTGGACATTTTGCATTCCCACCAACAAGGTAAGAGATTTCTAGTTGCTTCACATGCTCATAAAAAGTTGGTATGGTCAATTTTGTTTTCATTTTCATTTTTAGCTATTCTAATAAGTGTGTGGCAGTGTCTCATTGTGGCTTTATTAGTGGGCTTTTAATAAATTCTGTCATCTTGTGACAGCACTCTTACACTGCATTTTAATCTTGGGGTGCCAAAAGCGCTTGTTAAATATCAAATGAAGAAATGAGTTCTTCGTTTTTCTATAGACAAATAACCTCAAAAAAAATGGAAGTGAGTTGTCCTCTCCATGCCCCTGAAGGGCCCTGCTTTCCCCTCCCCCACTTCTATTTCTATATCTTGGTAAACATGTTTTCATCATTGTCCTCAGGACGTACTTGTAGTTCTGCTTTTATTCACCCTTGACTGGAAGCCTGTCAGTGAATTCTTCCTGAGGCCTGAACCTGCTTCAGTTTGCCCTGTCATGGGGTCAGTCATTTCTATTACAGCTTGTTTCAAAGCACATACCTTTTGTTAACCTAAATTCGTTGGAAAGAATGTGGAGACCAAAGTGAGCAAACACAAGGTTGGGTAAGCCTGTGTCAAAAGCCTCAGCCTCACACTTTTGAAGTATGTTTTCCTCCCCCAAACCAGGACCCATGATCTGACAAGTCTGCATATCATTGTGACGATAGTGAAAAAGTTGGAATGTCCTGGAAACTTCAGAGTTATCATGGCCATGGTTATAAAAAATCTGGACGGAGGGGTGCCTGTGTGACTCAGTCGGTTGGGCATCTGCCTTCGGCTCAGGTCCTGATCCCAGATCCCCAGGATCCAGCCCTGTATAGGGCTCCCTAGAGGAACCTGCTTCTCCCTTTCCCCCTGCCTCTCCCTTCCACTGGTGTGCTCTCTCTTTCTCTCTCTCTCTCTCTCTCTCTCTTTTTTTTTTCAAGACTTTTTATTTATTTATTTGACAGGCAGAGATCACAAGCAGGCAGAAAGGCAGGCAGAGAGATAGAGGGGAAAGCAGGCTCCCCGCTGAGCAGAGAGCCTGATGCAGGGCTCCATCCCAGGACCCTGAGACCGTGACCTAAGACAAAGGCAAAGACTTTAACCCACTGAGCCACCCAGGCGTCCCGTGCTCTCTCTCTTTAAAAAAAAAAAAAAAAAAAAAAACAATCTTGGGGCGCCTGGGTGGCTCAGTGGGTTTAAGCCTCTGCCTTCAGCTAGGGTCATGATCTCAGCGTCCTGGGATCAAGGCCTGCATCGGGCTCTCTGCTCAGCGGGGGGCCTGCTTCCTCCTCTCTCTGCCTGCCTATCTGCCTACTTGTGATCTCTGTCTGTCAAATAAATAAATAAAAATCTTAAAAAAAAATCTGGATAGAATCAACACTAATTCCAAATTCTAGAATCCCCATCTCTACATTATTGTCAATTTGTTAGGGAGAAAAATCGTCTAATGAGAAAAGATTTTGTTTTTATCTAGGTCTCTTTGGTCAAACACGCAAACTGATATCTCTTTTTTATCTAGATCATTTGTTAATTCATTAAAAGAAAGAATGAATGGCCTTCTGATCTGAATCTAGCTATAAATTCTCCCTCAAAGACAGCTTCTTACTCCATGGGATAATAAAATATCAGTCATATTTTAACTTCTATCCCCTCCAACAAGAATCATGAACAGGCCTAAAAATTTCCTTTTAAAATGTTCTCTTTAGGAAATGACAGATGCTGGTGAGGATGCGGAGAAAGGGGAACCCTCCTACACTGTTGGTGGGAATGCAAGCTGGTGCAGCCACTCTGGAAAACAGCATGGAGGTTCCTCAAAATGTTGAAAATAGAACTGCCCTATGACCCAGCAATTGCACTACTGGGTATTTACCCTAAAGATACAAACGTAGTGATCCAGAGGGGCACGTGCACCCGAATGTTTATAGCAGCAATGTCCACAATAGCCAAACTATGGAAAGAACCTAGATGTCCATCAGCAGATGAATGGATCAAGAAGATGTGGTATATATACACAATGGAATACTATGCAGCCATCAAAAGAAATGAAATTTTGCCATTTGCGACAACATGGATGGAAGTAGAGTGTATCATGCTTGGCGAAATAAGTCAAGCGGAGAAAGACAACTATCATATGATCTCCCTGATATGAGGAAGTGGTGATGCAACATGGGGGCTTAAGTGGGTAGAAGAAGAATCAATGAAACAAGATGGAATTGGGAGGGGGACAAACCATAAGTGACTCTTAATCTCACAAAACAAACTGAGGGTTGCTGGGGGGAGGGAGGTTGGGAGAAGGGGGTGGGATTATGGACATTGGGGAGGGTATGAGCTTTGGTGAGTGCTGTGAAGTGTGTAAACCTGGTGATTCACAGACCTGTACCCCTGGGGATAAAAATATATGTTTATAAAAAATAAAAAACAAAAAATTTTTAAAAAAATGTTCTCTTCAAGACATAAGAAGCTGGTAATTTTAACAGTTTCTGGGGAGAAGGAAGGAAGGTGAGTCACTCTTCGATCCATTGTGCCTGTATTACTTTTCATTTAAAATCAAATTGATTTTTCTTCAGGTACCTGGTTGGCTCAGTCTGTGGAGCATGTGACTCCTGATCTCAGGGTTGATTTCTTTCTTTTTTTAAAAGATTTTGTTTATTTATTTGACAGAGAGCACGCAAGAGAGAGAACACAAACACAGGGTGTGGGAGAGGGAGAAGAAGGCTTCCCATCAAACAGAGAGCCTGGTAAAGGGCTTGATCCCAGGACCGTGGGACCATGACCTGAGCCAAAGGCAGACGCTTAACTACTGAGCTATCAAGGTGCCCTTCAGGGTTGATTTCAAGCCTCATGTTGGGAATAGAGCTTACTTAAAAGATAAATTTAAGTGAACGTGAAAACAAAATAAATTTTTAAGACATATGTTCCTCAACATTTTAAAAAAATATTTTATTTATTTATTTGACAGACAGAGATCACAAGTAGGCAGAGAGGCAGGCAGAGAGAGAGGAGGAAGCAGGCTCCCCGCTGAGCAGAGATCCCGATGATGCAGGACTCCATCCCAGGACCCTGGGATCATGGCCTGAGCCGAAGGCAGAGGCTTTAACCCACTGAGCCACCCAGGCGCCCCTTGACTTTTTTTTTTTTTTTAAGATTTTATTTATTTGAGGTTGGTTGGGGGATGGAGGGAGAATCAGGCTCCCCACTCCGCAGGGAGCCTGATACAGGCTTGATCCCAGGACCCCAGGATCATGACCTGAGCCAAAGGCAGATGTTTAATTGACTGAGCCACCGAGGCACCCCTATGCTTCTCCTCTTAATCATCATTCTTATATTCCATTAGGGAGAACAATTAGAAAATAGGGCAAAAATTCTTCCTTCCTCCCAGCTTTGCCCAATGTCTACTGCTTAAAGTACACTTGAAAACAAATTTAAAACGTTGTGAACATTTTATAAGTCTAACAAAAATTAGACTTAAACAAATACTGAAGTCTTCTGTGATTGTACCATAAGAAATGTTTACTTTCAGGAATTATCAAAAATATATCACTCTTAAAATTTCTTTTAAGGATGGCACAAAGGGAGACCATTTTGCTGCCCCACATACCTTCTGTCGGTCACTGGTCATCATGATTTGCAGGCTGGCTCTCCATTCTGACATTTCAGAAACCAAATCTTTCCAGATCAGCCCAGCATTACTGGGCTATGATAAGCAGATCTTCCAGAGATCATCAGGAGAAGAATTGTCCATTTATTGCTCCTATTTATCCTCCAGATTTCACCTCCTCCATGAGGCCCTCTGGCCCTAACCAGAGGCAGAGTCTCACAAATTTCAGAGCAAGGCCAGTCTCAGTCAATCTAGTTCCATCTCTTATTAACTGGGTACTTAACTTTTCTGATGAGATCTACCATACTGACAGTTCCCATTAAAATCAAGACTATGGGGCACCTGGTTGGCTCAGTCAGTGGCCATGTTGTGAGTTTGAGCCCCATGTTGAGTATAGAGATTACTTAAAAATAAAAATAAATAAAATCAAGACTAGAGGGTTTTTTTTTTTTTAAAGATTTCGTTTATTTGAGACAGACAGAAAGAGCACAAGCAGGGAGAAGGGTCAGAGGGAGAAGCAGATTCCCTGCTGAGCAGGGAGCCTGATATGGAGCTCCATCCAAGGACCCTGAGATTATGACCGGAGCAGGGAGCCCAATGTGGGACTCATTCCCAAGACCCTGAGATCATGACCTGAGCCCATGGCAGAGGCTTAATGACTGATCCACCCAAGTGCCCCAAGACTTAAGGGGTTTTACTTAAACATATCGATTTTGTATATGTATTTCTTTTCTCCCACACTATAAAGGTCAGTTCTCGATAACACCAACATAATTTATTACTTGATCTATCCCAAAATACACATTTAGCACAGGGCTAAGTCTCAGAATAACAATGTCAACACTATCACCAAACACCTGGGTATTGAAAAGACAGGAGGGACACCTGGGTGACTCAGTGGTTAAGCCCCTGCCTTTGACTCAGGTCATGATCCCAGGGTCCTGAGATTGAGCCCCACATCAGGCTCCCTGCTCTGTGGGAAGCCTGCTTCTCCCTCTCCCACTCCCTGTGCTTGTGTTCCTCTCTCTCTGTCAAATAAATAAATAAAATCTTAAAAAGAAAGAAAGAAAGAAACAAGAGACTTCTTTGTAGCTGCACACTTTCATTTAATTCCTCTGCTTTTATCTTTTTGCCTCCACTCTTTTCTCTGAATGCTATCTCTGAACTTCGAGCTGTTCTGTTTGATGTTCTCCAGAGAATAAACAGCAAATCTTCTGCAAGGATCAAGGCAAGGTGTCACAGGAAGAGAGTCTGAGGTTATGCTACTGGAATCCTAGGATATGTTACTGGTACAATTAATGGTCTGCTTTGACTCTCACCTTTCCCCATCTCTGCACCCCACCCCGCCCCCTGAATAGCGGTACCTGAGACCTTCAATCCCTGAGCCCTTCTGGGACTCTGCAGCTGCAATCGGCTTGCTTCTCCTTGGCAACTCCTTCTGCAAGACCTAGGGCTTCTCCATTCACCCAAATCCTCCATCCACTTTCTAGCCTCCAAAAAGGATTTGACAACTCTCTGGAGCAGTCATGATCTCTCCCGTTCCGTGTGGGTTTGGACCTTTTCGCTCCCTCTTCCATCATGTTAGTAGTGTTTCGGGAGAGCGCAGAGATAAGTGAACGGGCCTTATCTACCATGTTTCTCTGTTCCATGTAAATGTGTTCCATATCAGGAGTACAGAGGTATCAGACTGAATGATGAAAAGTACACCCACGGTGTTTGGGTCCAGATCCCTGGTTCTGCTGCTTGCAAGCCATGTAATCTCGGGCATGTGTCCTGTGCTCACATTCCTCATATATAAAATGGGGATAATAGCAGGACTGGTTGCAAAATTGTATGAGTGTGTGACATGGTACTGGACGCTTATTAAGCACTCTGAAGGTTTAAAAATGTTATTAAAGAAAGGGTGTAGGCTTCCTTAACTGGAAAGGACAAAATGAAGTGCCTAGTGGGCTCAGTCAGTAAAGCACACTGATGTGGGAAACAAAGGCAGAAGAAAAATTATTAAATTTCCTTACTACCTAGAGCCCTCTGACAAGTCTTTGAAACAGAGTGACAATCTTCTATGGACTCAACTGCCTCAATGTTGACCGTTTGCTAAGGGCAAAAGGCAATCCTAGCCACTGTCCCGCACCGCCCCCCCCCCAGGATCCTGTAAGTCTACTTTAACATATAAAAATTCCTTTAGAAATTTCCTTTATCTCTAAACCCCCAAGATACATGTTGGTAATCATCTCCCGAAGCATATCACTCACCGGAATACATCTGAACGGTCTCATGACTCAGGTTTTATTAGCTGGTAATAAATGACCTTCCCTCAACAAAAGCTAGCCCCCTCAAGGTACTGGAAACCTTGTTTCCAAAATTCCTTAGAGACTTATGCTATCCTTAACCCCCTCCCAACTTGGAAGGATATAATGGGTCACTCCTCTTCACCCCAGTGCAGCTCTTTCTGCCCACAGGTCTTGTCCCCATGCTTTAATAAAACCACCTTTTTGCACCAAAGATGTCTCAAGAATGCTCTCTTGGCTGTTGGCTTCAAACCCTAACATTCTAGGTCACACACAACTCCTGATCTCTAGGTCGTGAATTTATGAATCACTAGGTCATGAAAAGTCCCAAGTTTGATGTACAGCTTATTAAAAAAAAAAAAAGGAGAGGACAAAGTGATATTGATTAACTCTGCCAAAAGCTAAGGAAGAACACTTGATTCTCTGATGGTCTTGTCCTCAAGTTGACTATATTCTCAAGGTTTAGCAGCTGTGAATCTTGCAGTTTCATATTTGTCCTGCAGGTGGCAACCTTTGTCACCAAAACTTGGTTCTCAGCCGGCGTTGACCCTGAGGGGAAAAATGTACCCTCTATCTTCATTCCTCCTTTGGTTTAATCATTTTACTCAGTATTTACTGAGTACCTACTGTGTGTCAGGAACCATGGAAACAACAGTGGTCAAGTACATACCACCACTGCCTTCTCAGAACTTAAGAGTTTGCAACAGCTGGGGCATTTAATTCAAAGAACCTGAAAGGACCCTTCTTCTCCCACATTCCTCTCCCCAAAAAAACCTTCCATGTGACTGTGCAAGTATGAGGCACAAGCCCTAACTGGAGTCCTACTAAGAAACAGAAGGCCCTCTTGAACGAAAATGATGCTATAAAGGACATTACTTATCACTAGTAATTTTTCAGGCCTACTGGTACTTAAAAGATTTTCATAAGCCCCACCCTCCAAGGAAAGGGTTGGGAGGCTAAGGGCCATTGAGATAGTTACCAACATAGAAAGGGACATTGGGGTGTTGGAGTGGGTGGATGGGAGGCTTTAGGAATTACAGGCCATAGATAACAATTCTCAAATGTCCCCCCCAATTTTTAAGCCATACATCTCCTTTTGAAGAAAACTTATCCAGAATTTGGAAATAAGACCAAGAGATGGCAGCATAGTTCTTTCAATGTTATCTAAGACATTGTCGAACAAGCCCACCTAAGGATGAATTCTCTGGCAGGGGTCTGGAAATTTTTCCTGTAAAGGTCCATATAGCAAAATATTTCAGGCTCTCAGGCTATATGCTCAACTATTCAACTCTGTTGTCTTAGCACTTTCTCTTGTTGTAGAACAAACACAGCCTTAGACAACATGTAAACTAATGGCTGTGACTGTGTTTCAATAAAACTTTATTACAAATGTAAGCATCAGGGCCAGATTTGGCCCCCTGGTGTAGATGTAAGCCAGGGAATGTACCTTTGTTTGCCAAGTTATCTACTATTGGTTAAAAGCTCAGGTTTTTTGTCTGAGAAAGTTTCAAATCATTCCTGTCCAATGGTGGCGGGGGGAAAACCCTGAAATGTGTAGTCTTTATTACCCTGTGGAGATTAATCAGTTTTTTATTTAAGTTTCCTACTTCTCAAAATGCTCTCTGACCCAGCTGTTTGCTTTTTAACAAGTGGAATAAATTTTTCACATGTTTATCCTCTGTTTGAATGAGTCATGTTGTAACTTTTGACATTGTTTGTTATACTTTTATTGTTCCCCAGTAATTAGTAAAACCCATTACTTTCGAGCCCTGTGTTACCATGGAGGTAGCAAAAAAAAAAAAAAGAACCTCGGAATTGCATTCCAATCTGTTGTCAAACTCAGAGGACAGAAACCCCCTGTAGTAGGGACAGAGATTTTGTGCTTTTGGCAAGGAATTTTTTTTTTTTTTAAGATTTTATTTATTTGTCAGAGAGAGGGAAAGAGAGCGAGCACAGGCAGACAGAATGGCAGGCAGAGGCAGAGGGAGAAACAGGCTCCCTGCCAAGCAAGGAGCCCGATGTGGGACTCGATCCCAGGACGCAGGGATCATAACCTGAGCCGAAGGCAGCTGCTTAACCAACTGAGCCACCCAGGCGTCCTGGCAAGGAATTTTTTTTAAAGCCCATATCATTTCTCCCACAAGTCCCTTGGCACGAATAAGGTACAATTCTTTATATTTCTAAACAATACACTACAGAAGGAGTCATTCATCTTATCCAGTCTCAGACACTCTCTGGGCTCTCACTTCCACATTTTAGTCCCAAAATCCTGGCCTCCTTAAATACACTTTTTTAAAATAAGCACCTCACCAAAGTGTTATAAACTAAATGTTGACATTCCTCAAAATTCATATGTCAAAGTCCTAATTCTCAGTGACCATAATTGGAGACAGGACTTTTAGGAGATAATTAAAGTTAAATGAGATCATAAGGAAGCGGATTATGGATGAGGTAATAGGCAAGCCAGAAAGAGAGGCCTCAGAAGAACCTAGCCACACTGACACCCTGATCTCAGACTTCCAGAACTATGAGAAAATAAATTTCTGTTGCTTAAGCCGCCCAGTTATGGTATTTTGTTATGACAGCCCAAGCTAAGACACGGCCCAACCTATTCCCACCCCCCAGGACATTTGCACTGGCTGTTCCCTGTGCGTGGAATGCCCTTCTTCCAGAACTATAAATGGCTAGTGGTTTTTTCTCAACTTTTCATTTAGGTTTCAGATCAAATGACATCTTTCAGAGTCCTCTGCTCACCCTAATGGAGCCTCCCCACTGTAATCATGTACCTGATCACTAGTGAGATCACCTATCTCTTCACATGTCTGTTGGACAACTGCGTTTCTCTTCAGAAATGCCCTCGTTAAAAGCTAAACTGAGGCATATTAAAAATTTTAGGAGTTTCCTTGAGCACAAATCATTTGAGGTAGTACCAAACCGGAAGTGGTTAGGAGCACCAACAGGAGCTAGGAGCAAGACTTCCAGGAAGACCAGGAGGCAAAGCAAGGAAATCACTTGATCAGCTGTACGGTAAGTGGTTGCCTTATGTGAGAGAGCCCGGTTGGCTCTTTGTGACAGGTTGTCCTTAGGTTTGAATTTCATAACCTTGAGGCACCTACAGGCTTATCTTTGGGTTTGCTTATGTAGGCTGTTAAGGCACTAAGCCACCTCACTCTAACAGCTTCTATGTATAATTAATTTAATACCCTGTTGGTCATTTCTCATATCTTTCTACTTTTCTATTGAGTTCATTTTCTTTACTATTGTGAAGAAGTTCTTTATGTACTCTGGATACTAATACTTTTTGACTTTATGCATTATAAATATCTTCTCTCAGTCTATAGATTATCTTTAAAAAAAACTATTTTTATGATGCCTTTTGTTGTGCAGAAGCTTTTAAAAACGTTACCTGTGGTAAAATATACATAACATAAAATTTAAGATGCCCTTTTTAAGTTCAGTGGTATTTCTAAAAAAGATTTTATTTATTTATTTGACAGAGAGACATAACGAGAGAGGGAACACAAGGAGGGGGAGTAGGAGCAGGAGAAAGCAGGCTTCCTGCCGAGCAGGAAGCTTGATACAGGGCTCTATCCCAGGACCCTGGGATCATGACCTGAGCAGAAGGCAGATGCTTAAGGATTGAGCCATCCAAACTCCCCAGTTCAGTGGCATTAGTACTGAACTAGTACTAATGTATTAGTATTGCTCTGCAGCCATCACCCCATCCATCTCTAGAACTCTTTTTGTCTTCCCAAACTGAAACTCCATACACATGAAAAAAAATAACTCTGCATTTCCTCTACCCTTCAGTCCACAGTAACCACCATTCTGCTTTCTGTCTATATAAAGGTGACTACTCTACGTATCTCATACAAGTGGAATTCTATATTATTTACCTTTTTGTGTCTGGCTTATTTCACTTAGCATAATATCTTCAAAATTCATCCATGGGGCGCCTGGGTGGCTCAATGGGTTAAGCCGCTGCCTTCGGCTCAGGTCATGATCTCAGGGTCCTGGGATCAAGTCCCTCATCAGGCTCTCTGCTCAGCAGGGAGCCTGCTTCCCTTCCTCACTCTCTCTGCCTGCCTCTCTGTCTACTTGTGATCTCTGTCTGTCAAATAAACAAATAAAATCTTAAAAAAAAAATTCATCCGTGTTTGAGGAGGCATCAGAATATCCTTCTTTTCTAAGGCTAATATTTTTATTGCATGGATAGTAGATCCCACATTTTATGTATCTATTCACCCATAGCTGAACACTGGTGTCGCTTCCTCCTTTTGGCTATTGTGACTAATACCGCCATGAACAAATAACAGTTCAAGTTCCAGCTTTCGGTTTTTTGGGGTATACGCCCAGAAGTGGAATTGCTGGATCATACGTTTAATTTTGGAGGAACCATCATACTGATTTCCCCAGCAACTACACCAGTTTACATTCCCACCAACAGTGCACAAGGGTTCCAAATTCTCCACATCCTAGGTAACATTTGTTATTTTCTGGTTTATTATTATTATTACTATAATAAAAACAATACTTATTATATAATATAGTAACCATCCTAATGTATGTGAGGTGCCATCTGTGTGGTTTTGATTTTCATATCCCTAATGATTACTGACGTTGAGCATCTTTGCCTGTGCTTATTGGCCATTTATGTATCTTCTTTGAAATTTCTATTCAAGTCCTTTGCTTATTTTTTATCCTTTTTTTTTCCTGTTGTTGAGTTGTGAGGTTTTTTTTTAACATATTCTGATATTAACTCCGTATCAGATATATCATTCCCATACATTTTCTCCCATTCCATGATTGCATTTTCACTCTGCTGATTATAATCTTTGATGAAAAAAGTTTTAAATTTTGATTTAGTTTGATTTATCTATTCTTTCTTCTGTTGCATGTGCTTTTGCAGTCATGACTAAAAATTATTGCCAAATCCTATGTCATGAAGATTCTTCTCTATATTTTCTTCTAAGAGGTTTATAGTTTTAGCTCTCATGTGCAGGCCTTTGATTTATTTTGAGGAGCTTTAAATGTAATCAAATTGATCAAAATTATTCTTTTTTAAAAAAGATTTTATTTATTTATTGGACAGAGAAAGAGAGAGAGAGAGATCTCAAGTAGGCAGAGAGGCAGGCAGAGAGAGGGGGGGAAGCAGGCTTCGCTGAGCAGAGAGCCCAATGTGGGGCTCGATCCCAGGACCCTGAGATCATGACCTGAGCAAAGGCAGAGGCTTTAACCCACTGAGCCACCCAGGCACCCCATGATCAAAATTATTCTTAACCACATGTACTCTTTTATTATTGAAGCCATCATTTCTCATCCCAATATGCTTTTGACCACTGGAATTTACTCTTACTCTTGTATATTGTATGAGTTAGGGGTTCAGTTTAGGTTTTTTCTCCAGAGGGATAACCAATGTCCTCACACCATTCAAAAATAATTTTTTTCCCCAGGGTACCTGGCTGGCTAGGTAGGTGGAGCATGCAACTCTTGATCTTGGGGTTATGGGTTTGAGACCCATCTGATTACTTAAAATTACTTAAAAGATTACTTAAAAATAAAATCTTTAAAAATAATAATAATAGGAGCACCTGGATGTCTCAGTTGGTCTTGGTTTCAGCTCAGGTAGTGTGGTCTTGCGTCGGACTCCACACTCAGCTCAGAGTCGTCTTGGGATTCTCTCCCTCTCCCTCTGCTCCTCTTCTGCTTGCACTCTGAAAGAATAAATCTTTAAAAAATAATAAATAATGGGGCACCTGGGTGGCTCAGTTGGTTGAGCGACTGCCTTCAGCTCAGGTCATGATCCTGGACTTCCAGGATTGAGTCCTGCACTGGGCTCCCAGCTCCTTGGGGAGTCCGCTTCTCCCTCTGACCTTCTCCTCTCTCATGCTCTCTCTCATTCATTCTCTCTCAAATAAATAAATAAAATCTTTTTAAAATTTTTTTAAAAAATAATAAATAATAATAATTGTTTCCATTAACCTGTAATATTACCTTAGATTCCTCCCATATTTCCATAGATGAATGTGTCTCTTCTCCCTCTTAATATCTGCCTAGCTGAGCCTTCAGAAACTCATTTATTCCCTTGTCATATCTGTCTGGTTGGTCTACTAATATCACAGTTCTAGCTTAAAAAAAAAAAAAATCCCTGCCTTCTCCCCTCCAGTTTAGTAAGCCAATCCCTTATTTGTCTTCCATCTTTCCGCTGGTTCTGTTCTGTAGCATGACAGAAGTGTATTTTAAAAATAAAAAATAAAAAAAATCTTCATCCCTCTCTGATTTCCTCACCAAACATGTTTCCCAGAGACAAAGTCTTCTGGGAAGCATCATTAACTGCCCTCTTAGCTTTCTCCACCTCAATTCATAAAGAAACACTGCCTCCTGTATAATAAGGGTTCTATTCTTTTCCTTTGTTTTCATTAATAAAATATACCCCATTCTGTGAGTAAAGGCAGAGTCTGAGCTCCCTAAATCCAAAGCCATGATCAAGGTTTACTCAGTTAGCAGAACAAAGCCATCCTGGGATCGCAGTGGTGAAATGAGCCTTACCAGCGTGTGACAGACCAAATAAATGTTAAGAAATCAGCCCCTCCATGGGTCTGGCTCATGGCCCCAAAGGAAGCTCAGAATAGCCCACAGAAGAACGGATTTGAGGTTGTTAACTTTGTGGCATCCACCTACACTCTGTGTTCCTGCTGCAAGGAGGCTACAATCTCACAAAGAGCTCTGCAGACCCTGTATAATTTAGCTGCCTTGGCTGTTTTAAAGTCTAGCCTAAAATTTTGCTGAAAGACATTCTACAAGAAGCAAAAAACCTATCCTCCAGAGCCTAAATATTTGAAGACTAAAATTCTGCCCTCTATAGAGTAAGCCTTTCCTGGGACAAAAAGATTTTTTCCCCCCAATAACCTAATCCCTGTCCCCACCACCTGCTGAGGTCAAAGCTGTGCTCACAGGGGTAAGGTCAAGGCCTGCCCAAGAGGCCCTTGTACTCAGGCCACTGCCAGTTAAAATCCTACCAAACAACTGTAGCTGTCATAAAATACCCAGGTCAAAACCCACTTGACCCACAATTACCTTTGAGCCTAGGGCCCTGACTGCACCAGAAACTTGATCTCCCTGTGCTATTTTAGCCCCCAAATGTCAGTCCTCCTGCCTGTCTCTCAAAGCTTTCTGAAGAGAAAATGAACAGGTTGGGGGTAAACCTATGGGGTGATCATTAATTACACCCTCCTCGGTCTTTCCATATTCTATTTTTTTTTTAAAGATTTTATTTATTTGTCAGAGAGAGTGAGCGAGAGCGAGCACAGGCAGACAGAGTGGAAGGCAGAGTCAGACGGAGAAGCAGGCTTGCGGAGCAAGGAGCCCGATATGGGACTCGATCCCAGGACGCTGAGATCATGACCTGAGCCAAAGGCAGCTGCTTAACCAACTGAGCCACCCAGGCGTCCCAGTCTTTGCAAATTCTAAACCCACTGAGAAGTTGATGTATGAATCGGGCAGCCGGGGCTCAAAAGTATCAGCTTTATGGATAAGGCTGCTTGAAGATCATGGCTTCTGGGTGTTCTCAGTTCCCCCTTCTGGATTACAGAGATCCTCGTGTCGGCTGGATTACTGCAAGCCTCCTCCATAGGGACAGGCTCCCCAAGTTGGAGGAGGAAACATGAGTACCCCAAGGTCAGACCACAGCGAGAAAGAAAAAAAGAGAAAGGGACTGGGCAACATGCTCAGGATCTTCTCCCAAACCCACGAATCAGACAAAGCACTCCTCATCTCAAGGAGGCACAAAAGGAAGAGCCCAGAAGTTTGCCTTCACTCGTTTTTCTAATGAGGATTGGGAGCTCCTCCTCCCCTATGTGAATAAGCAGAGGATAATTTCCCTCCTCACAGCTGCCTTTGGTTTGGGGACTTATTCTTGGTTCAATAAATGTAACCATGGTACCTGGGTCACATGACATGTTTGTCAGGCTTCACAGTGTTGCAAGCCAAACTCAAACAGACTTGAGCAAAAAAGGGAAATAATAGACGTTCAGGGACTGTTCCTTTTGCAGGTAAAGTTGGTTTCGGGGGTGTGCTCAGTGTCACCAGGCCTCTCTTTCTTACCCTCTGTAGGCTCTGCTTCTCTTTGTATTGCCTTTATTCTCAGGCCAGCTCTTCCCGAGCACTGGCAAAAATGGTCATCAGCAGCTCCAGGATTGTAGTCCACCAGCTTACAAACCCTGGTGAGAATTTCTCCTTCTTAATACTTTTAGCAAATTGCATGGTGGAATTTCACTGGCCTACCTTGGGTCACGTGCCTTCACTCTGGACCAATCACGGTGACGAAGAGAATGCCGTGCTCTGATTGGTCAGAGCAGGGCCATGTGTCCACCTCGGGTGTTGGATTACACCTGCAAGGAAAATCAAAATACTATTATCAGACAATGGAGGGAAATGGATGCTAGGTGGGAAAAAAACGTGACCATCACACACAATGCAAAGCAAGGTAAGTTGGATGAAAAGAACAACCTGTGGCTAGTTCCTTCAAAAGAGATTGGCCAGGCAGGCACCAGGAGCTTCCTAGAGACCTCTCCAGTTCAGCCCAGCTCCACCCATGAACTTTGTAGGGGATGAACATGTTTCTTGCTCCCTTTCTTCAGCTGTAGAATAAATTACTTGTTCGGTGTGATCTCTAAAGTTCTTTTGTTCAACAGCATTCACGTCCCAGATTTATTCAGCGCCTGGACTTGCCATGCAGTGTTCTGGAGACTTGAGATAAAGTAGTGAATAAAGTAGACAGAAATTCCCTGCTCTCGTAGAACTTACGTGTTAGTCAGGGAGGAGCCAAACAGTTGACAAAATAGATGAGTCCTACAGGCTGTGAAGGAAACAGCAGGTGGGACTGTCGGGTAGTCACGTGATTAGGTTGTCAGAGCGGATGGTACAGGTAAAGCAGGTGTCCATCGTTCTCACTCTCATTCTTCTTCTCATTACTATTGTTTATTATTTTATTATAATTGTAATAAAACTTATTACTTTATTATTGTCACTGGCATATGTAAAGCATTTGGTGACCCCTTCGTGTTTCCAGCTTCATGCAGGTAAGCTTAGCAAATAATGATCTCTGCAGTAGGTCCTCAACTATTTTTTATTTATTTATTTTATTAAAAGATTATTTACTTATTTACTTATTTACTTACTTACTTACTTACTTATTTGACAGACAGAGATCACAAGCAGGCAGAAAAGCAGGCAGAGAGAAGGTGGGGGAAGCAGGCTCCCTGCTGAGCAGAGAGCCCGATGCAGGGCTCGATCCTAGGACCCTGGGATCATGACCTGAGCCAAAGACAGAGGCTTTAACCCAGTCACCCAGGCGTCCCCTCAACTATTTTTTAACCTTAGATGCAATTCATGCACTATAACATTTGCCCTTTAAAGTGCACAGCTCAATATTTTTTGTATAAGGTTGTGCAACCCTCACCACTATCTAATTCCAGAACGTTTTTATTACCCCAAGAAGAAACTCCACACCCACTAAGAGTCACTTCCCATTCCCCCACACCCAGCTTCTGGCAACCCCTAATCTGCTTTCCGCCTGTATGGGTTTGCCTATTCCAGACATTTTATATAAATAGAAGCATACAACATGTGGTCTTTGGGGACTGGTTTCTTTAATCGAGCATCACCTTTTTGAGGGTCATCCATGTTGAGGCATGTGTCACTGCTTCACTCCTTTTTATGGCCAAATAGCTCCTAGACTCCTTTCCTAGCTCAGTCCCTCATTATTCTTCATTCAGACTCTAATGTGGAACAGTACATCCTTGTTCTTCTCTGGTCACACTCTGCATTTGTTTAGTTTCTATATCTTCCACTCACACTGACCATCCCCTTGTCCCCCTGCCTCAGACCTCTCTCTGTGCATTCAGGTCTCTTCTAAATGTCACCTCTTCGTAAAGTACCCTTAGTACTTCTCCCACCCCAACGGGTCCCATTTCTCCTCCTCATGCTCCTTTTTTATTTTAACCGATGATGTTTATTTTTTCTATGTATTTACTTAACTTTAACCCTCCTGCTCCACTGTGATTGCCATGAAGGTACCAATGTCTTTTGTCCTTATCCCACAGCCTCAGACATCACAAAGTGCTCTTCAAGTATTTACTAACTTGCATTGCATTGTTATCACCCAGTCAGTGGTATTTGGGGGGTTTGGGGGTTTTTGTTTGTTTGTTTGTTTTTTGTTTTGCCAGAGAGACAGAGAGAGAGATCATAAGGGGGGAGCTACAGACAGAGGGAGAGGGAGAATCAGGCTTCCTGCTGAGCAGAGAGCCCAGTGTGGGCCTCAGTCCATTATGACCTTAGCCAAAGGCAAAGGCTTAACCGATTGAGCCACCCAGGCATCCCATCTACCCAGTAGTTCTAAGGGCAGGGGAGCAATTTTGTCCCCCAGGGGCCATTTAGCAATATCTGGAGACATTTTTGGTTGTCCTAACTAGGGGGCGAGGTGTGCTACTGGCATCTAATAGGTAGAAACCAGGGAAACTGGCTAAGCCCCCTCCAACGCACAGAACAGGGCTTTATGATAAAAAATTATCTGGCCTCAAATGTCAGTAGTGCCAAGGTTGAGAAACATTGCCATAAACTAATTAGTGCTCCTTTTGAATAGGTTAGCAAAAAGAAATTAGGAGAGATCAGTGCACCACTCTGGCAGAAAATCATATTAGGCATTTTTTTTTTTCTTTTTTTAGGAGCTGGGGGTGACTCCAGTGCAAAGCTCTTTCCTAATGCCACAGAGGTGCCCTGGGAGCACAGATGGTATTTTCACCACTTGTTCCCCTTTGAGAGTGACAACTGACCTCCCAGGAATCTTTGAAGTGCTAGGAATGTAATTCTGTTAAGGAAGAAAACTCTTGGGGGCTTTTTAAATCTATCGAAATGTCAAAAGGGATTTGTGCTTCTGGGGGAGGGCAAGAGAAGGTGCTTTTTTTTTTTTTTTTTTTTCAAAGTACCCTCTTCTGACTTCCCCACGATGGTGAAACTTTTCTGATCTGTCTCTGGAATAAATGATTCAAGGGAACCTGAGGCCCTGTCTCCTCTTCTTTCCAAAAACTGCAAAGGAGCTTTAAGAAAGGATTCTGTTCACATTGTGCTGTGGGTGAACAACTCATTTGCAGGAAACTCAAGGCACCGGTATCATTTAACTGGAAACAGCAGCCCCATTAGAGCAGAGGTTACCACCTTCAGAGTCACATCTTAGGTTCCTGCTTGTCTCATCCGACCGGTTCTTATGAATGACATGGAAATTAAATAATATATGCCCTGAAAATGAAAGGTAGGAGCAGTCTGAAGAAGTCTGACAAGGCAAGGAATAGGGGTTGACATGCTATTTTAAAAAGTTTGTCCTTGGGGTAGAGTTACCTGACATCCTGGCTGGGATTTGGTAGTGGTGTGTGTTGCTTAAAAGAACAACCTTTAGCACAGCTGGCATAGACATAAATGCCAAGCAGAGGATCCGCAAGCCTCCGCCCCCTCTTCTGGGCGTGCTCCCAATTCTTGTGGGTCATAAAAAATAGCAAGGTGTGACTGCGATCTTGGAATCAACCATAAATGAACTTTTTCTTAGTCCACATACTTGACAAAATGCCGCTCACTATGCAAAGTGATTTATTGCATCCAATTTTTATGAAAATCCTTAAGGATAGAAACATATAGAGCACTTGGCACACTGTGAAACACAGAAGTGTTTGATGATGATAGTAATTAGGATAATGGAACAATGCACTTTGAGTGAATGTTTGGCAGGACTTCCAATATATTAAGAAAGGTATAAAAAAGAATCATTTGAAGAATGAAATGGAAATCCCCAGAGTAAATACACTAATGTCAAAAGTGAACTGGAGGGTGCCTGGGTGGCTCAGTCAGTTAAGCAACTGCCTTTGGCTCAGGTCATGATTCCAGACTCCTGGGATGGAGCCCCATATCAGGCTCCCTGCTCTGACCCTCCCCCATCTCATGCTCTTTAGCTCTCTCTTTCTCTCTCTCTCTCCCTCTCTCTCTTAAACAACTAAATAAAATCTTTAAAAAGAAAATGAACTGGAAAAGGACCAATGCATCTGGGTTATAAATGTTTGTTTTAAAAAAAACTAAAAATTATTCCAAATTGGATCACTTGTCTCAAATCTCAGTTTTCTTTTATTTGTAATTACTCTTCATCCAATCATTCTTTTATCCAACAAATGTGATTTTTTATATTATTTATTGTTCCTATTCAGTTATTCCTTCTTTTATTCAACATGCACTTACTAACTCCCTTACCATGTGCCAGACAGTACACTGGATTCTCATAATACAATGGCAAATGATGTTTTGCCCTTAGGGAGTTTAGGATCTAGTGAACTATTCATTCATTCTTTCATTCATTTAGTAAAGTATTTACTGTGTGCCCATGCATTCTGGGGATACAGCAACAAAGAACATAGGACCCTGAGGTAACAAAATTATTTTCTAGTGAGTAGAAGGAAGAGCAAGAGGATAGGCCCTGAAGCATCTGTGAACATGGCTGGAGCCCAGTTAGTGAAAGGACATGGCATCAGATGAGATGGAGAGGTACGCAGGGGCTAGATTATGTAAAGCCCCATCAGGGATAGTATGTAATCTGTACATTCATACACACATATAAACGTATTACACATATTTTTTTTTAAAGATTTTATTTATTTATTTATTTGACAGAGAGAAATCACAAGTAGTCGGAGAGGCAGGCAGAGAGAGAGAGAAGCAGGCTCCCTGATGAGCAGAGAGCCCGATGCGGGACTCGATCCCAGGACCCTGAGATCATGACCTGAGCCGAAGGCAGCGGCTTAACCCACTGAGCCACCCAGGCGCCCCCGTATTACACATATTTGATGAACTAATCTTTCCATTAGAATACAAACTGCTTGTTAAATTTAGCTATTTAACCTAAATAATTTCAGAGAAAGTGTGTTAGTAACAATCAAAATCTGGAGAAGGCTACTGTGATGTCTTTGTTAGGGGTGGGCTGAGAGCTGAACAAAAAAAGCAAAGTAACTGCCTTTCTTGTCAGCGGCTGTCCCTCTGAAGAGAAGAGGTGTCAGCCGTGGAAGGAGAGAACCAGGGGCCTCATCTCTGCAAGTCTTTGCCACTGCATGACCTGTCTGGGCACTCAAGCTAGAAGTCAGAAAACCTGCTTAGACAGGTGGACCCTCAGGAAATTTAAGATTTAGGGCAAAGAAATTTGGGGCCTGGAATTGTTTATCCCCAGATTGTCAGAATCATTTGCAAAGTCTGAAACACTTCTATATGATATATCTATAGTGGCCATTTCTTTATCTCCATCACTATCTGCCTGTTCACCCCCCAGTCTAATACAGACAGTAATAGTTCCTCAAATTTTCCTAAATATTATGTAAAATTCTTTCCAGACTGCCGCCTCTAAACCCTTCCGGTATATAAATTCTGGAGATGTCGCTAAAGGGGTGTTCTTCAGTTTCTTAAGGTATGTATTGTGGAGTAATACTACATGACCTGACCCTGGTTTCTTTTGGGTTTTTCTTTGAAGGGATGGTGGGCTTATTTAAAACAATAGCCTTTAAAATATATGGCTAAAACAGGGAGGAAACTTTCAAACAGCCCATCTGTGATTTTCAATAACTTAATTTAGGTTCCTTGTGCGGGGAAACCTCCCAGGTTCTGGATGCTAAGCCATGAAGTAGAGAGACTACAACTCCCAGGCGAAATTGCGTCCACACCCTCTGCGCACGCTCGACCTCGGAGACTATATAAGGCAACGAGCCTGAGGGGGCGTGGCTTGGGCCTGAGCCGCGAACTGTGGGCGGGGCCACAGGCGTGGCCATGGAGGGGGCGGCGCTGCCGGCGCGGCCCGGAACACGCTAGTGGAGCGGAAGATGGCGGCGGCAGCGGTGGCTGCAGCCGGGACCCCACTTGGGCTGAGGTGGAGGAGCCGCCGGCTCTGACCTCGCTCTGGCTCCGGTGCGCGCGGCGGAGCGTGTGCGAGGCCCCGCGCGTCGGGCAAGGGCGGCGGCGGCGACTCTGCGCCGCCCTGAGGAGCGCCCCGGCGGCGGCGCTGCTGCGGCTGAGGAGCGAGCCGGCTCCGGGCCTCCGCGTCCTCCTGCTCCCCGGGCCCCCCGCCTCCTCGGGGGGGCGGCGGCGGCGATGTTCTCGGTCCTCTCGTACGGGCGGCTGGTGGCCCGCGCCGTGCTCGGCGGCCTCTCGCAGACCGACCCCAGGGCCGGTGGCGGCGGTGGCGGTGACTACGGGCTGGTGACGGCCGGCTGCGGCTTCGGCAAAGACTTCCGCAAGGGCCTTCTCAAGAAGGGCGCGTGCTACGGGGACGACGCGTGCTTCGTGGCCCGGCACCGCTCGGCAGACGTGCTCGGTGAGTCCCCGGCCCGGGTCCCCCCGCCCCAGCCCCGGATCCGCCTCCTGGGGACTCCCCTGCTCGGGGCTTCCCCAGTTTTTCCCCAGTTCCTCCGGGCGGTGAGAGGAGCCCGAGAGCCAGTAGTAGCTGCAGGGAGGGAGCGCTTACTATGTGCCAGGCGCCGTGCCAAGCGCTCCAAGGTGCGTTTTCCGTTGCAACAACCCCCATTTTAGAGATGAGGAAACTGAGCCGCAGAGCGGTCGAGCTTTGTGCTCAAGGTCACACAGCCTGACAATGTGACCAGTTTGTCCGAGTCCAAAACCGCACTGTTAGTCACTCGGCTGTGCCGGTCCTGACGACCTCGTCCCTCCCCCCGGAGACACCTGCAGACACCTAACCTCGCTCTTGTTCCCTCCCCGCCTCCTCCCTCTGCGTGCCTCGGAGATCTCATTCTTCGCGTGCTCCTGACGCCACAGCCTGACCACAGGCTGCGGGATCCAGAGCGGACTGACTGTCGTGAGCCCCAGACAGCCCAGCCGCATTCTTTCGCCGCCTCGATGGGGACCAGATCTCCATCCTTTTCGGAGTCTCTCAGGCGATGGCCTGGTGAAAAAGCACTCGCAGTGCATTCTCCCAAACTGCTCTGGCCCACTTGAGGTCACTTGGGGTGGAAGGGAGTCTCCTTGACCCAAAATAGAATGGTCGAACCTTCTTCAAACTGCCGCAAAGAAAACCTTGAGAATTGGTTAAAGCATTTTCAGGCCACAGGTGCTTCCAGAGGCCTATGCCAGTTACACCTTTGGCTGGGAGACTTGCGTATGAGCTTATAGAAAGGGCTAAATATAATTCACAAGCAGTCAGAAAGTTTATCATAATGCATGTCTTTGGAGACTGTGTGTATGCCTTCGAAGCATTTGCCATTAAATCTCCTTTAATGAGTAAAGCACTTCCTTTGAAATTGAAGGGCATGCTGTCATTGAACTTGGGTTCAAATGTCACTTCGGTAGCACTTCTCAGGTGAGGTTGAGTTTTTGACTGCTTTAAATTTCATATGCTGAGGCACAGTTTGGCATTGGAACAAATGGTCCTGTAACTTTTTATGACAATAATTATTTTTTAATTTGATTTCAGAATAACTGCCCATTATTATCTTTGTTTCTACTACATGTAGTGTTTGTGAACATGGTTACTGGAAATGTTGTTCTCAGTTTATGAATGACCCCATTAGCTGTGTTGAAAAAAATCATTTAGTGTTTAGGCAACACTCTTGATGTTAACTTTAAGAGGGTAGGGAAGTATTCAATAGGAGTTCAGTAGGATTCAGAAGGAGCTTGTACATAGAAATCATACAAATTCACTTTGAAGTCAGCTTGACCCTGACTTAATATCTTTTTTAAGAGGCTGTCAATAGCTGTCTTTTCCCATTACATTTAGAAGCTTCATTTAATGAGCTTGTGACCTGTGCTGCTTTTTCAAAATTGGAGTCAGTGCAACAGAATAGGTAATAATGAGCCACTAACGTTCCCCCCTTACAAATCTGTGTGCTGGCTTTTGTGAAAGATTTGCAATTTGATTAATGATTTGGGGACATTTTAATGAGTCCAATCCCTATGCTTAAGCTTGATTTTAAATTTTTTTTTAAATATTTTATTTATTTATTTGACAGAGAGAAATCACAAGTAGATGGAGAGGCAGGCAGAGAGAGAGAGAAGGAAGCAGGCTCCCTGCTGAGCAGAGAGCCCGATGCGGAACTCGATCCCAGGACCCTGAGATCATGACCTGAGCCGAAGGCAGCGGCTTAACCCACTGAGCCACCCAGGCGCCCGATTTTAAATTTTTTGAAGGCTACCTTCTTAATAAAGTGGGGTATTTATAAGGATATGGGGAATTTTGGTCAGACCCATTTTGAAAAAAGTATAAACCTACCATCTTGGCAGAAACCCTGCCAAACCTGGTTCTCAGCTTTGTCAACCTGTCTCTATGATATGTGGTTTGGGGCAAGAGCCTCTCAGCTCATTTTCCCCATCTAGACTAGAGGATGAAGGGAGTGGACTGACCCTTAGGGACTTCTGACCATTGTATCATATTTTCTTGTGTTTTGAAAAAACCTCACCCTTCGTTATTTTGCACCTCAAATAACAGGCATTACTTCCTATTGTATTCACATGGGTACCTTCAGTGTATTTCTCCTCTTTTATATCTGGCACCAAACCAGTGGTTCTTAACTTTCCTTGGTTCACAGCCTCAAAAGTCTTGACTGCCCAAGGGCTCTCTCCCCAGAAAAATGTGCACAGAGTCAAAATTTTGCATAGGCATTCAGGAACTTCACTGACACCCGCTCCCCACCCCCCCCCCCCACCCCCGCCGCCGCAGAGTCCATCAGTGTACCACTTAGTGGTCCCTCCACAGGAACCAGATTAGGAACCACAGCTCTGTACCCCTCTGAAAGGAATACTGCCAGACATAACCAGACAGGTATTGCTTAGGTGACCTAGGGTTGGTCTTTGGCCATATTTGACAAAGATTTATTTTGAGAGAGAGAAAGGGAGAATGTGTGTATGTGTGTTTGATGTACAAATCAGGGGAGACAGGTTCTCTAGGACTGTCCTGTTTTGGAGGAGCTCTTCCAGAAAGTCATCTTGGGGTCCACCTGAAACAACTTTTGAGTAGGCCTCATTTGAACTTTGGCTTCTATAAACCAGTTTGTGTGGTAGTGACTTCTGTTTTATTGACATTACCCTATCACAGGTAGATCTGATTATTTCTTGAAAGAGGTGAAGCATCTCAGCAAGTCCTTAGTGAAGCTTTTCCTCCGGAAGCTGGAGTTGTAAACTGAAAAGCATTAAAGGACTATGTTGAATAATGTTATGTTGAACCTCAGTGCTTTGAACCTCCTAGTTCTACAGATAATTCATTTTCTTTGGGTTAACATTGTGTTTATTGCTAAATATATGTACAACTCACTGTGCTCATCTACAATTCCTTGAATGTTTGGAATAAAAGCTGTTTATTTCTTTTTTCTGAGAAAGAGAAAGCTGTTTTATTTCTTTAATTTAGAATTGATCTGTTCTATTAGTGTACAGTGACTAAAAGTACTTGGTGCTTTACAGCATTTTTGTAGTGTCCCCACTGGATTTCTTTTAGGAAAAACCGACTATAGTGGGTGTGGTGAGACATAGGAACCACTCCTATCCCCTGGGAAACTGGCAAAGGTGCTTTCTCTTTATTAGGTCCAACTGGAGTAAACCAATACCATCAGGAGCTATGTGCACTTTTTTTCTTCCTCATTGTGGCTAATCCCAAGTTCTCTTATTACTCTATATGGCATGGATGCCTAAGTACACAAAAATATGAGAGCTGCCTAGTGTGTAATTGCTAGGCCTCCCACAGCTCTAAGCTGCTTAACAGCAGAATCAAAGACTGGTGAGAGTTGTAAGACTTAGAAACCCTGGACGCCAGTGAGGAAATGGAGGCCTACAGAGGGTCAAATGATTTTGCTAAGGTTATTCCACTAGTATGGCCGAACTAGGACCAGCACCAAGAGTGCGCATTACATACAGTCCACTTTCTGTAGCATCACTAGTTAAGTTTTCCTGATAATAAGGGTGAATTCAAAACCAGTCTTTTCAGGTATAGTTTGTCCTTCTACTGCTTTTCATGCTTGAGGGTGTGTGTGTATATATTTACAACTTCTGTGTTCACACAATGACTCATAATTAAAATGCAACAGAAGTTCCTCCGCATGCTAAACCACAGTTTACTGAAACCACTTCTTTAAGAAAAGGCAGCATGATCTATGCCATGTAAAATCTGACCTCGGAATAGAGTTGTAAAGTAATTCTTATAAAACTGCCGGTGTTTATTGAAGCTTGATTTAACTTGAAACCTTAAAAAGAAATTAAAGCAATTTCATATTCTAGCCTTTGGATATGATTTTGATTGTGGTCAGGATTTTTGAAGTGTTTTTGTGAGTAATGCTAGTCTTAAAAGTAGTTGTCTTAAGGTATAAGAATTATGTGAACAATATAAGGATTAAAAGTTTATTTAGGAAGTGAGTAGATTAGTTAGAATTTTATGTTTTCCAACAGTCATGATAATTTTAATATATTTGGTAGAACCTCAGTAGCTGAAAGTGAATTATCCTTTTAATAACAAAGTAGTCACATTGGGGGAGAGTTTATGTGTGCTAATTTAAGCCTTTGAAGAAGTCATCTTTGGAATTTCCCTCAGCTAGATTTTAAGCTGTGTCAGGAAACTAGTTTCATTTTTATATAGTCATAATTTTCTGAAAGTCAAATTTTAGCCTGATTTACCTCTTGACAGCAGACATGACCCTGGTTGAATTTTTAAAAATTGAGATACAAGAAAAAAAATTGAGACACAGAATTTATCTGTCAGAACGTTTAGCTTTTAAAGTAAAAAATAAATAAATAAAAAAATAAAATGGTGGCATTTAGTATGTTCACAGGGTTGTCCATCCACCACCACTGACCAGTTCCAGAACATATTCACCACCTCAGAAGAAACCCCTATGCACTAGCAGTCACTCTCAGTCTTCCCTCCCTCAACCCCTGGCAACAGAAAGTATAAGCTGACTAGAGATTTGCCTATTATGGACATTTCATATAAATGGAATCATATAAAATGTGGTCTTTTGTATCTGGCTTTTTTCACTTAATATATTTCAAGGTCGACCCACATTGTAGTTTGTCTCAGTGCTTTGCTCCTTTTTATGGCTGAATAATATTCCAATTGTATGGATATACCATGTTTTTTATCCATTCATCTATGAATGGACATGGGGTTTTTTCCCCAGGTACTTTTAGCTGTTGGAATAGTGCTGTTACGACATATCCATGTACAGGCTTTGGTGGAACATATGTTTTTCATTCTCTTCCATTTTTGGGTCTTAACTATAACTTTATGAGGAATATAGCTGTTTTTTATTTTATTTTATTTTAAATATTTTTATTTATTTATTTATTTATTTGACAGATCACAAGTAGGCAGGCAGAGAGGCAGGCAGAGAGAGAGGGGAAGGGAAGCAGGCTCCCTGCTGAGCAGAGAGCCGAAGGCAGAGGCTTAACCCACTGAGCCACCCAGGTGCCCCATAGCTTTTTTTTATATAATTATTTTTATATACTTATAATCGAGCAAGGAAAATATTTTTTTAAAGGTAACAATCAAATGTAAGCTCTAAGATTAATCAGTACTTTGTTATTATTATTTTTAAAGATTTTATTTATTTGATACAGAGAGACAGACAGAGAGGGAATACAAGCAGGGGAAGCGGCAGAGGGAGAAGCAGGCTTCCCGCAGAGCAGGGAACGCAATGTGGGGCTTGGACGCTGGATCATGACCGGAGTGGAAGGCAGACGTTTAACAACTGAGCCACCCAGGCGCCCAGTACTTAATTTTTTTTTTTTTAATTTTTTTTACTTTCTAAAGATTTTATTTGTCAGAGAAAGAGAGAGCACCATTAGTGAGCAAGCACAAGCAATGGGAGTAGCAGGCAGAGGGAGGAGGAGAAGCAGCCTCCCCACTAAGCGAGAGTCCTGATGCTTGACTCATCCACGGACCCTGGGATCATGACCTGAGCTGAAGGCAGACATTTAACCTACTGAGCCACCCAGGTGTCCCTATTCAGTACTTTAACTATGCCTGATTTCATAATCTGTGTGCTTTCAAGAGAAAATTGTGGACTATTAAAGGAAATGGAGGGTTGTGGGTTCAGTGAAAGAGCTTTCTAGGTCTCATAGAAACAGCAAAGCTTAAGAAGCCACTAACCACCCCCCCCCCAAAAAAAGAAAGAAAAAGCCACAAATTTGACTAGTTGCTGTCTGACTTTTCTGAGTGTTCTGTTATTGTGTAATAAATAAGATTACAAGGTTGATGGTTAGAGGAATTTTGCTGTTTGGTTTTTGAACTCTTGCTCCCTGATACTTTTCTCATTTTGCTATACAGATATATTGTACTTTTCAGAGGCTGTTATAAGGCACAATTTTTTTTTTTTTTTTGACAGAGAGAGAGAGGGATGACAAGTAGGCAGAGAGGCAGTCAGAGAGACAGAGGGGAAAGCAGGCTCCCTGCTTCTGAGCAGAGAGCCTGATGCGGGACTTGATCCCAGGACCCTGAGATCATGACCTGATCTGAAGGCAGAGGCTTAACCCACTGAGCCACTCAGGCGTCCCTAAGGCACAATATTTTTAAAGTCATTTCCTCATTTGTTAAACTGTCAAAACTTGTTTTCTTTTTTTTTAGTCTTTAGAAATTCTCGAGCTTAGTTTTAAATTTCCCTAATTTTCAGCTTCTCTCAGTGTGTTAATCTTTTTAAAGAATTTTGGATGAATTTTTTGTAGAGCAAGGAATTGAACTTTGAAAGCATGACTGTTTATACTTTTTCGAAAATACTTTTTTCTTAAAATGTTTTAAATTGTAGCAGGAGGTAAGAGACACGCTTTAGTTGGTTGTAGTGGGGTTTTTGGGGGGGGACGGGGAGGGACTGGATCAGAGGAAGCTCTTCCCTGAACTTTAGCACAGCCTTATGAAACTGGGCAATACCAAAACTTGAATAGCTGCAACAGTATCCAAATGGAGTTTGTACTCAATTGTGACTCAAGAAGCATTATACTCAGGCCACAGTATTTGACTTACAACCATGTTCTTTGAGTAGACGCTTATGTCAAGTTCAAGCTAAATGTCAAATGCATTTTATGTAGGTCCCCATGCCTTTTAGAGAGGCCTTACTTGGGACTTCAGGTTCAGAATTTTCAGAAAAATGCTTTAGAAAAGTAAGTTAACATTAGTATTTCCTTCCTGAAGAAATTTGACTTTTCAAACAAGAAGTTCTAGTTAGTGTACCTTGTGAGTTTGTCTTTCAAAATTAGTGTTAACTCTTGGTCTCATTTTAAGAAGTGGCGCTCTCTCTGTCTCTCTCAAGTAAATAAATAATAAATAATAGTAAAATAATAAATAATAAAATAGTAAAATAATAACAAAGTACTGAATCCTAATTTTTTTTTTTTAAATATTGTATTATTTATTTGACAGAGAGAGATCACAAGTAGGCAGAGAGGCAGGCAGAGAGAGAGAGGAGGAGGAAGCAGGCTCCCCGGTAAGCAGAGAGCCCGATGCGGGACTCAATCCCAGGACCCTGAGACCATGACCTGAGCCGAAGGCAGTGGCTTAACCCACTGAGCCACCCAGGCGCCCCTGAATCCTAATTTTTGTCATTAGTAATAAAATTTAGTGATCTGTTTTGTTTGGGAGTTGTCAAATATTTTAAAAATACAGTAGTTTTCAATCTCCTTGAGAGCTAAAATCATTTGTTTCCTATTAAACAATACACACAATTTTATAGAATTGCATCATAAATCAAGACTTTTTGCAAAAACTGACTCACTGCAGAGGGCATTGGACTGAAAACACATACTTAATCATCTAAACTTGATGTGGCGAGTGGCATAGCTCTTTCAGTTTAGTTTAAAATTTTGAGGAAAAAAGATGCTCAGTTCTTTTGAATAAGATCCTGAATAGAATTTTGGGTGGATTGAGAGGTGGGTGTATAAAACTTTTCCTTAAAGTGTGAAAGTGCTTCACTCTTTTTCCTGAGCATTTATTCAGCATCTTGACCTAAAATATGATTCATCTTATCAGTGCTTTATATATAGTGATTTAGATTTAACAGTGTGTTTTGTGTTTTACATTGTTTGATCTTTTAACTATGAATAGCTGCTTACTTATCTCCACTTAATTTGCCTCTGTTTCCTTATGTATAAAGTTGACTCATCAATAAAGTCAGCATAGTTAGTAGCATAGCTGGAACTTGGACCTAAGTTTCCTGCTTGTGTGTCTAGTGTTTTAAGTAAATGCTTTTGTTTTTTGGTTGTAAAAATAACACATTTTCAGAAAAGCACAGTATAAAACACCTGTAACTCATAACTGAGCTATAGTCAGTGTGGTTTCCTTCAGCTTTTGTGTATATAGAATTGCATGTATACATACTATTAAATAAAGTTTAGTTAATATATATATTCTGCTCTGTAGTGTTATTTTTATTTAATGTAAACTGAGCATATTTCCATGCATAACTGCATAGTATTTTTCTGCACATATAACCCATGATTTGTTTAATAACCAGTTCTCTATTTTTAGTTATTTAGATTATTTCCAGTTTTCTTTTTCTTTTTAAGATTTATTTACTTATTTATTTAAAAGTTTTTATTTATTTATTTATTTGTGAGAGAGAGGCAGTTTGGCAGGCAGAGGCAGAAAGAGAAGCAGGCTCCCTGCTGAGCAAGGAGCCCGATGTGGGGCTCAATCCCAGGACTCCGGGAGCATGACCTGAGCCGAAGGCAGCGGCTTAACCAACTGAGCCACCCTTTATTTATTTTTTTAAAGTCTTACTTATTTAACTAATCTCTGCACCCAGTGTGGAGCTTGAACTCACAACCCCAAGATCAAGAACTGCATGCTTGGGCATCTGGATGGCTCAGTTGGGTAAACAACTGCCTTTGCTGGGGTCATCATCCTGGAGTACCAGGATCAGGTCCTGCATCAGGCTCCCAGCTCAGCAGGGAGTCTGCTTCTATCTCTGACCTTCTACCCTCTTATGCTCTCTGTCTCTGTCTCTCTCAAGTAAATAAATAAAATCTTTAAAAAACAAACAAACAAAAAAAACCAAAACAAAACACATGCTTTACCTACTGGGCCAGCCAGGCGCTCCAATTTCCAGTTTTTTTGTTTTGAGTAACATTAGAGTGAATGAGTATCTCTGCACCTGATACTTCCCTAGAATAAATTCCTCTAAGAGTTCTTGAGTCAAAGGCTGTGAACATTTGCAAGGCCTCTGATATGACTATTAGCATGGATCTCTCCAGAAGGGTTATGCTAATTTATACCTTCCAGTTGTTATGAAATCACTGTCATCAAAAGCTTATTGTTGATCTTGAGTCTGTCACATTTAACAATTTTATACATTTACCAGGTTCTTAAATAGTTGTCTTTGTGGTGAATAAGTTTGGTGAATAGTTCTAGAATTGATTGGATTGTTGGTATGAATCCCACGGACTACAAAATGACTGCAAAAACTTTGCCAGAGACTACAAAAGTGACTTACTACAAAGAGTGCTTTCTGTTGAAAGACCCAGTATTATTTTGACTCAGGCCAATTCCAACACATTTTTGTACCGGTTTTTCTTTTACTCATTAACAGACTATTTTGAAAAGAAAGGGAATTTCTTTTTGTGTGTGTATGTGTGCTGCTTTGACTATACATTTTGACCTTTCAAGGATGCTATCATCCAGGAAGTTTTTTGGCTTATCAGAATTAGTCTATGCTGTCATTTGATGTAGATGAAAAAGATTAGCTGTGCTGAATGAAACAAAAAGTGCTTCTGTTTTCACATCAATGTTTGGATATAGCACTTTTGGATAAGAATATAGATGTGAGCTATTTGCATAAGAGGTAGAAAACTGTTTATGGCCTCTAAGTTAACCACTGATTGTTAATATGGTCATCAGTGTTGCTATGAAATGAAGTCTATACAAGGATGTCTTATGCATACATTTTTTTTAAGATTTTATGTATTTATTTGACAGCACAAGCAGGGGGAGTGGCAGGCAGAGGGAGAAGCAGGCTCCCCACTGAGCAAGGAGCCTGATTGATGAGGGGCTCAATCCTAGGACCCTGGGATCATGACCTGAGCTGAAGGCAGATGCTTAACCCACTGAGCCACCCAGGCACCCATGCACACACTGCTTTTAAGAATTCACTTCTCGGGGCACCTGGGTGGCTCAGTGGGTTAAACCTCTGCCTTCAGCTCAGGTCATGATTCCAGGGTCCTGGGATTGAGCCCCGCATCAGCTCTCTGCTCAGCAGGGAGCCTGCTTTCTCCCCCTCTCTCCCTGCCTGCCTCTCTGCCTACTTGTGATCTCGCTCTCTCTCTAAAAAAAAAAAAAAAGAAGAATTCACTTCTCGGGGTGCGAAGTCCGGCATCGGGCTCTTTGCTCAGCAAGGAGCCTGCTTCCATCTCTCTCTGCCAGCCCCTCTGCCTACTTGTGATTTCTCTCTCTCTCTCTCTCTCTCTCTGTCAAATAAATAAATCTTCAAAAAAAAAAAAAAAAGGAATTCGCTTCTCTTGGTTCTTGAGCAACAACCTTGATCTTATCGTTGCTTTTTTTGTTCTTGTACGCTAAATTCACTGAACAGTCAGTAGTCTTTGGATAACAAAGTGTGTTTTGTGAATAGGTTCCATGTACGCATATTTATTTACAGATCATCTGAATTCAGTGAAGTAAATTAATGCTAATCCATAACTATCTTTTATTCTTTTATCAGAATTTCAAATTGAAAAATGGTTGACTGGACTTTTTGTTAGTTAGGCTTAGTTTATTAGACTTTAGTTAGTTAGGCTTAAAGAAGAAGCATATTCTCCATCTTTTTAGGTGGTTAAAACCAAAGTAGAAGGATATGGGGCAGTATTTTTACTCTCTGAATCATTATTGAAACTTCTCTGAACACATACATGTATTGGTGTAATAAGGAGAAAGGAAAATTTGGGAAGCCTAAAATGGATTCTTTCCTTTAAAACTAGGTCATGTAATAAATGTAATGTTGTGTGTGAAAGATAGAGCATAGCTATATATTAACCTTTATTTTATAGTTTCTAAAACAGGTTCCCTTTTCTTGCCATATGACTTAGAATCCCAGAATCTTAGATCTTAGAAAAAGGAACTCTTGGGAGAATTTGTCCTCCTGCCCCTTAGTTCACAGGTGACAAAACTAAAGCTTGGAGAAGTCATTTGGCCAGTGTCCTACAACCAGTTAGTAGCAAAGTAAGCTGGGAGTGGTGCCATCCCCTGACTCTTTTTCAGGGTTCTTTCCATCAAACTTTCTTACATGTTCTGTGAGAGGAGCATCCTGTAGCTAGCTTCAACCCAGAGCACACCATCTCGTGCAACTCTAGGTTGAAACACGGGATGCATTCTCGTTTTGGAGTTCTCAGATGGAAGTTTGTACACTTCAGATGGAAGTTGGTATTCTAACTTTTCGGTACAGTCAACTGAGTTCATTGTTTACTGGTTGTTTCCTATAAGTCCCTGATGGGTGCTATGAAGAAGACCAAGAATAAGAGAGACTTCAGTCTGGCAGGGAAGGCCACAGAACAGTACGAAGAATACACACACATCAGGTGTTGTGGAAGCATGGAGTCAGGTCTTAATGGATAGGTTTTTCAGTAATTGAGGCAAGTGAGAAGAATGGTCAGTCTGTCCAGGTTGAGGGATCAGCAGATAGAAAAGATTAAGATTCTTCGAACTACAGCTGCTTTATGGCTAGAGAGTAGTTTGGGCTGACCAGGTGGCTTTGGGAGGACGGTTGAGAATTGTTAGAAAATAGGTTGAGACCAGACTGTTGAAGGTCACAATTGCCATGTTAAATAACCGGGTTTCATTTTGGGGGGTTTTTTGTTGTTGTTGTTAGGAAGCTATAGAAGATGTTTTTGCTTTTGTTTTGGGTTTGCTTTGGTAGCCTTGGAAGAGGCATCACATTGAAATGGTACAAAATTCAAAAGGTGTATTCTAAATTTAAAAGGGTGCAGAGTGAAGTCTCTCACTCTTGACTTCTAGCTGCAGGTTCCTCTCCCGGAAAGAACTAATGTTATCAGTTTCTTGTGTATCCTTCCAGAGAATTTTTTTAAAAGATTTTATTTATTTGACAGAGAGTACAAGCACAGGGAGCAGCAGGCAGAGGGAGAGAGAGTGAAGCAGACTTCCTGATGAGCAGAGAGCCCAATGTGGGGCTTGATCCCAGGACGCTAGGATCATGACTTGAGCCGAAGGCAGATGTTTAACCAACTGAGCCTCTCGGGGGTGCCCTGCTCCTCCTCCCCCCACCCAGGATGTTTTTACATATAAAAGTAGAAAAGTGTATATTCGTGGAAGGTATTTGACAAGAGTAATATGGACATAGTAATCTTATAAAAAGCAAAAAAGAAAGAAAGGAAAGAAAACGATACAGAGTGTAATGGGAGAATAGGAAAGCAAAAGACCAGTTAGGAAGCTACTGAAATAGTCTGAGCTAGAAAAGGCTTTAACTAGGGCAGTTCTGAGTAGTCGGGCTTCAGAAATATTACAGAATCAATAGGACTTCTTGATAATTAGACGAAGAGGGTGAAAGAGAAAAGAGAATTTGAAGTTGGTTTTTGAGGTTTTGCATCTGGAAGCCTCCTTAAGTTTCTAGCCTATGGGTGTGGGTGGGTTGGCTGCCATTAATCAGGTTAGGATATGCAAGAGAAGGATCAAATTTGGGAATGGAAAAACAGGATTGGGAATGGAAAAACATGCATTTCGGAGATGGAATCATCTGGCTCATGTAATGGTTAAGTCCAGCTGGTCTTTACTGAGTTCTGCAGTGATTCTCATTAGGGTCACCTGTGCAATTTGGTTTTGATCCTTTGCTAGAAGATCCAGGCCCATACTGGACAAACTGACTCAGGAGGTGGTGCTTGGGTAATCTCTGTGTGCAAGAATTGAGAACTTTGGTACCATGTACTAGACCAGCCTCCAGAGATGAAAAAGATGGTTGGTTAGCAATGGAAAGAGACTCAGCCCTGAAGAGGAGTCACAATATAGAGAAGGGGAAAGGAGATAGGAAAGTTGTGATAGAGGTTCTGTAATTATTGTAATTATCTAAGGAAGTAGTTTAGGCTAATTTATGTATCACTAGTTGTTACAAGGTTTTCCATTTAAAATAAAGAATATCTAAGTCAGAACCCTGGCACCTAGCAGGCAGCAGGCAATTAAGAAATAATTTTTTTGGGGGGCCGCCTGTGTGGCTCAGTTGGTTGGGCAGCTGGGTGTCTCAGTGTGTTAAAGCCTCTGCCTTCCGCTCAGGTCATGATCCCGGCGTCCTGGGATCGAGTCCCACATCCGGCTCCTTGCTCAGCGGGGAGCCTGCTTCTCCCTCTGCCTCTGCCTGCCATTCTGTCTGCCTGTGCTTGCTCTCCCTCTCTCTCTCTCTCTGATTAAAAAGAAAAAAAAAAAGAAATAATTTTTTTTAAAGAGATTTGTTTATTTAAAAAAAGATTTGTTAAATAAGATTATTTCAGAGCCATTTCTGGAAAAAAGAAAACTAATTTCTTCAAAGTGCAGGTGGGTCTGTTTTTCCTTATGTATTTTTTAGAGACATAAGTTTGTTTCTTACTTACTGTTAAATGTTTAATGAGATATTGAATGGTGGTGGATGTCTGATGGGAAAAACTGAATGGACCACTCATCTTTTATACATTATCTGTGAGTGGGAATTATCTTTTGGTTGTGACCACAGAACAGTGTTTGTAGACTACAAACACCAAAGATTGTTTTTTTCTGATGACTACAGGCCATACTATTCTCTGTGCTGTTATTTAATCTTAAAGATAGGCATAACTCTTTTATTGCATGTTGACTGGGAACTGAGCATTGTGGCAGGTTTTCTTTAACACATTATCCCTGTTCCTCACATCAGCCTTGTAATTTCCATTATTATACCCATTACAGGTGAAGATACTAAGCCTCCGAGAGCTACCCAAGGTCACCTTTGGTACACTTAACTCTAGTCCTGGAGCTGCAGTTTGAACCCAAATCTGACTCCAAAGCCTGTGCCCTTGCCTCGTGTGTATACACTGCTTTTCAAGTCAAATGATCATTTAAAACTTTGTTTTACTGAAGTGATCTTTACTGAGTCTGAATAGTACTTTGATATTAGCTATTCCTAGGCTAACAGTTGAGCAAAGCCCCTTCATTAAAGCAAATAAAGACCTCAGTTGAACTAGTTCAGTGGACCACGGGGACTTGGGTGGCTTTAGGCCAGCCCTTTCTTTCTGGGGACCTCCTTTATGCCTGAATTCCTGCAGTATATGTCGTTTGGGGCTGATTGCTGGTCAGAGGTTCCTGGAGGAATGTAATAGGCATTTACCTGGAGGTCAGGTTTCTCTGCTCTTAGAGCTCTAACCTCACCTTTATTACTGCACTTTATCCGTATTAGTCAGAATCTTCAGGAACTGACCAAATTGCTTCTATCCTCAACTTCCTCCCTCATGGTTTCATCCTTCAGGGATCGTATCAGCAACTTCTTTTCTCCATGAATGTTATTCCTGATTCCTTTAGCTAGATGTAATCTGGTCTTCTTACTTTAGTTTTTATTGGTGCATGTTTATTTTGTTAGAACCATTTACCATAAACCTCTCCAAACCCCTCTCCCCTGCCATAGTCACTACAATTTGATTTTAAGCTCCATGGGGAGGAAATCTTTTGTTCTATGTAAATTCCTTTAACTGCTTTTCAGTACAGTGTCATGTATATAGAAAAAGTTCAATAAACCTTTCAATAAAAATATTTTTTAAAAAATTTTTCAGTAAAGGGGCGCCTGGGTGGCTCAGTGAGGTAAAGCCTCTGCCTTCGGCTCAGGTCATGATCTCAAGGTCTTGGGATCGAGCCCCACATCGGACTCTCTGCTCAGCAGGGAGCCTGCTTCCTCCGCTCTCTGCCTGCCTCTCTGCCTACTTGTGATCTCTTTCTGTCAAATAAATAAATAAAATCTTAAAAAAAACAATTAAAAAAAATTTTTTTTCAGTAAAAAAGTGTTGAGTAACTTTAATATTGTGTGTAAGTGTAAAATGTAGCTCTAACTGGATTTATATAGTTTTTTTTAAATCCCTCCCATAATGGTAATATACATACTCATTATTGGAAAATGTGGAAAATAAAAAAGAAGAAAAACAGTTACTGGTCCTGTCACCCAAAGATCATTACTTAATTAAACAGCATGTAGGGAAAAAAATGAATTAGTGTTTAGAAATTAAGGGACAGTTCTCCACTTGGCAGGGTTATTCACAGAAATTATGTTCTCATTTTTTTATAAAAGAGTGTTTGTGCCAGAGCTACATGTGACTCTTGACCTCTCCCAGAGGGTAGTATTTCAGTAAAGGCCAGCTCTTACTTTTATAGAGGGGTGAGAAAACCAGGGAGGTAAATAGTAACCTCTTTGGGGTTAGGTCAAGGATATATAGCTTAATTGTCATAAACATTAGGTTAATCTCTAAGACCAGAATTCTAGATCTAATCTTATAAATTATAAACAGAATGAAAAATTCTTAGCCTAACAGGCCAGTACAAGTAAACACACATCAAATAGCTAGACTTTAATTGCTGCTATTTTCTTATTTAAATGACAAATTATTAGGTGTTATATAACATTTTCTAATATCTAGAAACTAACAGGAGTCTCAGCTTTAATAGAAGCCCTTAATTCAATAACACAGTAAGAGCCCTGCCCATACTGTCCATAGTTCACTCTAAGTGTGAGCCTGTGATTTGCCTGTTGCTTTTTTCTATTCCGAAAGCATTGCTAACTGCATTTAGCATTTGGGAAACATATGTTGCAGCTCATAAAGGAGTGAAATTACCTTTTCTGTGACTTCACCTTTAACTCTTCAGTTTGTGTGGTGAGAAGGTAGTGATTCCTACCCAAGTCTGTAAGATACCCAAGGTCCCCAGGCCACATTGAGCCAAGTGTTCCACATTAAATGTTTGGTATTTAAACAGAAGAGCTAAAGTTAAAAGAAGAACATTTTATTTTAAAAAGGTTGGCTTTAGGGGCACCGGGGTGGCTCAGTCAGTTAAGCATCTGACTCTTGGTTTTAGTTCAGGTCATGACCTTGGGTCGTGAGTTTGAGCCCTGCATTGGGCTCTGTGCTTAGCTTGGAGTCTGCTTGGGATTCTTTCCCTCTCCCCCTCTCCTCCCCCTGCTCTAAAATACTCCTCTCTCTAAAATAAAATAAAATCTTAAAAAAAAAAGTTTGACTGAGTTTCTTGAGTTTCTTTGCCTTCACACTGTCATTTCCTTACCCTCTTTCCAGCATTTTTCACTGCTTTTTCTTTTTCTTTCTTTTTTTTTTTTTTTTTTTTTAAGATTTTATTTATTTATTTGACAAAGATCACACTGTCATTTCCTTAACCTCTTTCCGGCATTTTTCACTGCTTTTTCTTTTTTTTTTTTTAAAGATTTTATTTATTTATTTGACAGACAAAGATCACAAGTATACAGAGAGGCAGGCAGAGAGAGAGAGAGAGAGGGAAGCAGGCTCCCTGCTGAGCAGAGAGCCCGATGTGGGACTCGATCCCAGGACCCTGAGATCATGACCTGAGCCGAAGGCAGCGGCTTAACCCACTGAGCCACCCAGGCACCCTTTCACTGCTTTTTTAAGCAAGGTAGCTGCCCAGAATAGTCTGGAAGTTACTTTCTCTATATAATGAAGTATTCTGGGCAGTAGGTATGAATATGTGTGTGTGTGTGTGTGTGTGTATATTTTAATTTGATTAATTATGAAGTAATTTTGTGTTTACTAAACTGGAAAGGAATAGCTATTTTGTTTGGAATTCTAAAACATAAAATGGACCATTTATTCCTGCGTTGGGGTCCTTATTGGAGTTTTAACTGCCTCAGACAGTTTCATTTCTTTAGCAGAATTTGAGTTTTGCTTATAGGTTCCACTTTAGCACGTTTTATTATGGGATTGAACCTTTCTTCCTTTTCATTCTTTCAGCTTCGTTGCCTCAGCTTTTGAGTTATCTATTCTGCTTAGAGATCTTGAGTTCTTGAGTTCTTGACGTAGACTTGGTCTCTGGAGAATCAGAAGAAGCAGGTTTCGTTGTGATTAATGCAAAGTGGTTGCTTTGGGGAAACTTTTTGCAAAGGGAATATATCACTTGCTTGTTAAAGCAGGAATAACATCATAATCTATATAATTTCACCTCTAGAGAACTGAAAGGACTGTTGGTCAAAGCAAATTGTACTTTTCTGAATAACTCAACTGTTGAATTTTTTTTTTCCAGTAATCCTTTTTGTTCCCTTTGGGATAATTATTTGCAGATACAACATTTCACAGTCCTGAATCACAGGGGAGTGTTCTTAATGCCCAAATAGTTGAGGCTTCAGCAATGTTGATACAAATATGATCTGTTCTATTTGGTAGATATTAAGCTTATACTCTGATCTCACTTTTCTTTAGTTATAATGCTTCATGTTGTGATGTCTCTAGACAAAGAAGTTTGGCTCTGAGAATACTAGATCCTAGTATTTGAAGAAGAACCTCTTCATCTGAAAAGAAGCTGGCTATCGTACTGCAATAAATACCACCTCACCAGTGCCTCATTAGATGACTACTTGCTGCAGAAAATGTAAAACCAGATATCATTATCCCTCCTTATTCAATTCTTGTGATCGAGCCAGATTCTTACTCAGTTTCTCTTCTGGAATTTCAGTTCACTATCAAGTACCCATCCTAGTAGATAGATGTTTTGCTAATGGAAAAACAATCCCTGTAGAGCTGTCTTACTTTATTAGAGTGTGAGGCTCAATGTTAAATGCCTCGAGATCATCAAAGATGCAAGAAATAAAGCTCTTACCGTTGGGTACTATTTAATATTTGAAATTCTGCCAGTCCTTTTTTGGATAAAATAAATTTGCCATTTTTTTCACTGATACCTACATTAAAATAGAAATTTAGTATTTATTCTCTAGGCATCACTATCTTGTGGAAAATGTTTGCTTTGTAACTGATTACATGTCAGTCTGAAGATGATTGTAGTAGAAGGGCTTAAGAAGAATAGCAACTTCATGCCCATGGCTAATAATGGAGGACAGTGCTAGAGAGAAATGGGCTTAGTTCAAAGTCTTTTTCAGGGTGAGCCTTTTGCAGCTACACAGTTAGGTGACCATAAATAATTGGAAAATTGGGATTTTTAAGGTTCCACAATTTCAGCTTACCGAATCTATTTTCCTTCACTTTTTGGCATAGAACAAAGGTATTAATTAAAATTCTCAGTTTAATAAAAAGTTGAATGATTTTTAAAGTACAGTAAAATTTTGTTTTTAGATGTTTATAACCAAAGCAAAGACAAAAATGTGTTAGAAAAATGAAAATTGGTATTCCTTTAAGAATTTTTTAATAAAAAGATAGACTTAAATGATGGGAAACACATCGGAATTACCCTTTCTCCTTTTCTCTTAAGTCTTCACTTTAGAAAAACAGTCTCTGGGAAGCTTAACCAAAATATTCTGTGAAAAATTGTAATTATATATTTTCTAATTGATTATCTCTGACTTCACAAAACTGGTATTTCCATGCAAATAGTACATAAAGGAATTATCTGCACTCTATAGTCTCCTCTCAGCCTTCTGCTTGGCTATTTCAGATATGTAACCATTATCTTAATCTAATAACGGTTTTAATTGGATTTTTGGGTCAAAGGAAACACTTAAGCTAAAGGTATGCTGACAGAATGTCATTAATGGAGACATAAGATGATTACAGTGAGTTAAAGGAAATAACTTCTATATTCAGTATAAACTCTTGGCATTCAAAGACTTCCCAGTTATAAACTCAGCCTACCTTTTCAACTTCAGCTCTTTTCATCTCTAAAGAAATTCTGTCATTCTGCCAAACTGGATACTTCCTTGAACTTAATCAGCTATCATATTTGTGATTGTAATTTGATGTCTAGAGTAAGGCGCATTTCACAAGTGAGCTCTTTGGCCAGGAATTCTCATTCCTAAAATCCCCACTTGAATTTATTACTGTCTGTGCTTTCTTTGACCATGTCGTCTACCCCAGTGGTTTCAGTTCCTGATCTTTGTCAAAGATTTGGTGGCCCCGATTGCCTTCCCAGTTGCAGACTCCTAGTTCCTGACTTCATATAGAACATTTCCCTAAAAATGTCCTCCTGGCACCTAAAACTTCGCATACCGCGAGACAGAATTAAATGTCTTCCAAAGGCATTTCCAGCCCTTTCCCAACTGGGGAATCATCTAATCAGTACTCATTCCTTGAAGTCCAGAAATCTACTGATATAAAATACATTGATATCAAGTCCAGGTGTCTTTCTGTATTCATTCCTTTGTATTTCCAGTGATTATTTTATTTTTCTTCTTACCTCTAACCTAAAATCTTGCAGCTGATGCCTGACCTCCAACCTCTTCCCAACCCATTCTCTCCATTGCTATCAGGATTTCCAAAGTACAGATTGTAGGGGCGCCTGGGTGGCTCAGTCGGTTGAGCTTCAGACTCTTGATTTTGGCTCAGGTCATGATCTCAGGGTCCTGGGATTGAGTCCCCCACAGTTGGGCTCACGTGCTCAGCAGGGAGTCGGTTTGAGGATTTCCCTCTCCCTCTGCCCCTCCCCCTGTTCATGCTCTCTTTCTCTAAAATAAGTAAATCTTTTTTTTTTTAAATTAAGTTCTTGGGGGCACCTGGATGGCTCAGTGGGCTAAAGCCTCTGCCTTCGGTTCAGGTCATGATCTCAGGGTCCTGGGATCAAGTCCTGCATCGGGCTCTCTGCTTAGCGGGGAGCCTGCTTCCCCCCCCCCCTCTCTGGCTGCCTCTCTGCCTACTTGTGGTCTCTGTCTGTCAAATAAATAAATAAAATCTTTAAAAAAAATTAAGTTCTTGGATAACGATTCTCGGCCCTCCACAGCTTCAGCTCCTGTCCTGCATTTTTCAGCTTCTCAGCACTTAACCCAAACCCCCAGGCACACCTAATTGCCCTCCATTTGTTTCCTGTTACTATTCTCCCTTGCCTGTGGAAATCGGGACTTACCTTGCAAGGCCTAATGTGAATGCTATTTCCTAAGCAAAAGCTTGCTCCATTCCCACAGTGCCCCATGGGCATTAACCATTTGCTCTTAACCCCCCACCCCCCATAGCAGCATTTCTGGGAGCTGTTTGTCTAGTTCCTGCGCGAGTGAATAGTCTTTGCCCAGTAGAAGGCGAGCTTCTCATAGGCAAGATGTGTCTCCCTCAGTTCTCTATTTCCTAATATTTACTCTACCCTTCATTTGCTCTTAGAGATGTTCTGATTCTTTGCTGTTTCGTATCTTTGGTGTCTTAAGCAATCTCTCCTTTAACAGTTGTTTTCTTTCCCTTTGAGATGTATTCTGAGTGAAATTTCTCTTTGTATCTGGATTAATTCCACTGTTTAAAAGGTGTTCTCCCTTTGTGGATAGAAGTTTTTGCTTGTTCATGAGAGGAAATACTCATTTCCTTGTAGAAATAACCAATGTGAATTAAACTAGGTTTCAAATGTACCTGTGGTAGGTTATTCTGGTTTTAGCCTGATTCTAATCCCAACTATGACTTTTCCTCTTACATAATTTGTTCTTTGTAAGTAAATTATTTATGTATACTAAGGCCTTTTTACCCCACGGCTTTATTGAACACTTTATGTGCTTTTTGAATCTCCTTTTTTCCCTAAAGAGATTTCACCAGTGGAGCTTTGCATGGTATCTTTTTCCCATAGAAAAGCAAACAGGTGCTTGAAAGGTTGCACTCTATTCTGGGAGAAATCTGATTAATGTTGAAGGGCTGTGTCAGGTCAGACTCTCTAACCTGCTGACAGATTATTTAGTGAGTGCCAGGATCAACTCTCAACGTTATCTCAGATTTTAATGGTTTTCTTGTGAAGGGCATTTGTAGATGAAACCACTTTGTATTTAAAACTAATTGTGGCTCTTAGATCAGACACTGTTTAAAGAGAAATTCTTTTCTCAAGCAGGCAGTAATTTGGAAAGAATGAATGATTCATCAGATGGAATTGCAAGGTTTATAATTGCATTCTGTATTTTAACACAAATTGTTGCATTTAAAATAATGGTGAGGACAAGTTGCTTGGCTGGCTCAGTTGGTGGGGCTTGAGGTTCTTGATTGTGAGTTCAAGCCCCACATTGGGTGTAGAAATTACTTAAAAATTAAATCTTTAAAAAATAAAATAAATAATGGTGAGCTCTTACCCCTAATGAAAGGGGTAAAGAACCTCCTATTAAACTACCTTAAATTCTCTTACGAATTTCCAGATATCCTCAAAACTGCTTGAAAAACAGAAAAAAGTAATGCTTCTTCCTGGTAGGGTAGACCTTAGTCATTCCTTACACTTCTCTCTCCCCACCACTGCTACACCCCTGTCCAGTATACCAGTAAGTCCTTCTGTTTCACTGGATCTCAAATCCCTGCATTCTGACTGTACTGCCACCATTTCATGACCAAGCTACTAAGATAGACTCCTGACTCGTCCCCTTTTTCTGCTCTTGCTCTCCACACAGCCAGCAGAAGAATCTGTTTTCTTTCTTATTATTATTAGTTCTGTTTAAACTTTGTGTAATGGCAAATTTCAAATATGTAGCACGTCTCATTCCACTTCAATTCCATTCATGGTCAATCTTGTTTTATCCACTCCTCCGTCACTCCTCCCCCCTATTTTGTAATAATCCCAGGCATCATATCATTTTTTTTTTAAGATTTTATTCATTTATTTGACAGACAGAGATCACAAACAGGCAGAGAGGCAGGCAGAGAGAGAGGAAGGGAAGCAGGCTTCCCGCCAAGCAGAGAGCCCGATGCGGGACTCGATCCCAGGACCCCGGGACCACGACCTGAGCCGAAAGCAGAGGCTTTAACCCACTGAGCCACCCAGGCGCCCCGCATCATATCATTTTTTAAAAAGATTTATTTATTTTATTTTATTTATTTTTATTTATTTTTAAAGATTTTATTTATTTATTTGACAGAGAGATCACAAGTAGGCAGAGAGGCAGGCAGAGAGAGAGGAAGGGAAGCGGGCTCCCCGCCGAGCAGAGAGAACCCAATGTGGGGCTCGATCCCAGGACTCTGGGATCATGACCTGAGTTGAAGGCAGGGGCTTTACCCCACTGAGCCACCCAGGCACCCCTGGATTTATTTATTTTAGAGCGAGAGTGCAAGTGCCTGGTGAGGGGTTTCTTGCAGAGGGAGAGGGAGAAAAAGTTTAAAACAGACTTCATGTTGAGCACAGAGCCCCACTCAGGGCTCAGTTTCACGACCCTCAGATCATGACCAGAGCTGAAACCGAGAGTGGGGTACTTAACCGACTGTGCCACCAAGGTGTCCCCAGACATATCATTTAATCAACTGATTTGGAACTGCCCCATAATGAAATTTTGCCTCCTGGTTGGCCACAAAAGGTAGGGAAAGTTGCTGCCCCGACAGTGATGTTGTCTGTCACCTTCTTTATACTCTGCCCATTATGTTCTCTCGTGTTTTTCAGAATATATTCCATTTCTGCTGAGAAATGCCATCACCAGAAAACATGTTTCATGTGTTCCTTTCATGTTAAGCCACTTTTTTTCTGGGATGCATTATATAGGCATTTTCCTACTTTTTGTACCATATAGGTTCTTTAAAATGTGTGTGAAAAAAAATTTAATAAAATGTGTATGAAAGTTGAACATATAAAAAATGCAAGTATATGTGTAGGGAGGATGTTTAATGCTCAGCAAGCCTTAAAAATGATAAAATCCCTAAATATTTTTATTATGAAGTCAATACATGATCATTATAAAATTAGATTTCAAACTATAGAACAGTATGAGGGAAAAAGCTAAAATCTCCGTTTGTCTACTGATCACTTGCGTCTCTTATTTCTAAAACTACCATTAATACTTACAGATCCTTCCAGAAAGGTTCATACATAGTTACTTAAATCCTTAATATTACATGTATAATATATATATAATCTTTTAGTTCCCTCAGTTTTTTTTTTTTTTTTAAAGATTTTGTTTATTTGAAAGAGAGAGAGCCTACAAGCAGGCAGAGCAGCAGGCAGAGGGAGAAGGAGAAGTAGGTTCCCCATGGAGCAGGGAGCCCGATGTGGGACTTGATCCCAGGACCCTGGGATCATGACCTGAGCCGAAGGCAGCTGCCCAACTGACTGAGCCACCCAGGAGCCCCTCCCTCGGTTTGTTAGAATTTGGTAAACAGAAATTGATTTTAATTTGAACAATTAGCTTAGTGTTTTGCAAGTAGTTGAATAGGATATAGTATGATTTTGACTTTGATGTCTTACTGACTTTTTTTTAAAGATTTTATTTATTTATTTGACAGACAGAGATCACAAGTGGACAGAGAGGCAAGCCAGGAGTGGGGGAAGCAGGCTCCTCACTGAGCAGAGAGCCCGGTGCAGGGTTCCATCCCAGGACCCTGAGATCATGACCTGAGCCGAAGGCAGAGGTTTAACCACTGAGCCCCTGAGGCGCCCCTCTTACTGACTTTTTTGAACACTAGTTTCCTCTTGATGAAGGAGTCTTGGAGGGACTCTGAACTCATCAACAGCTCTAGGGACCCTTGAAAATCTCTGTATCATTGCTGTCCAATAGAAATATAGTATGAACCACACGTGTCATTTTAAATTTCCTAGTATTTGCATTAGTTAAAAATAAACAGGTAAAATTAATTTTAATCTTTAGCACATTCCATCCAAAATATTTTGTACTAAGTTTTCGAAATCCAGTGTGTATTTTATTCTTTGAGGACTTATTAATTTGAATCAGCACCATTTCAAAGGCTCAGTCATCAAGTTCAGTAGTGGCTGTTGTATTAGACAGTATTAGGCCTGTACAGAAAGGATAGTGGTTGTCTCTGAGGGAGGAGGAAAGAGGATGATGTATGTTCTTAATTTTCTTTCTTTATTTCACACTTACCAAAATTTGAAGTTAGAGTTTGCTGTTTTTGATATTCTGAATGATTGCCAGCTCTGTTGTATTATCACTAGTTTCAGCACAATTTTCATTCTTATAGAATAAAGATGAATAATATAAATACTTCCACACAAAGATGATAATCCTGCTGAAATTGAACTCTTGGCTAGTAGGCAATGCCACCCTGTGGTAGCTCAGGTATTTATTTATCAATATATGAAAGATCAGATTCAAAGAAGAAAATGGGGAATAAGAGTTAGTGTGTAGTTAAATTTCAACACTTTTCATTCTGAATTTCAGGGTAGATGTATGTACTAGTCTGTAATAAAATGAACTGTTAAGAGGAGACAGGGATAAGAATTTGAGAAGTTGGTAAGAATACTCTTTCAATGTAATTTTTGTTCTGTTTTGTTTTTAGGGGTTGCAGATGGTGTAGGAGGGTGGAGAGACTATGGAGTTGATCCATCCCAGTTCTCAGGGACTTTAATGCGGACGTGTGAACGGTTAGTAAAAGAAGGACGGTTCGTCCCAAGTAATCCCATCGGAATCCTCACCACAAGCTACTGTGAGTTGCTGCAAAATAAAGTACCTTTGCTTGGTAAGTAGATAGACTGTGTTTCCCTCAGTAAAGAAGCGCATGAGATGGTTAACAGCAAAACTAAGAAAACCACTTAGCAGCCCAGCTTTTTTTCTGAACTTCTTTACTCAGCAGAGTTTGATAGAGAAGCTATGTGAGCTCACCAGAATATATACTACTGCTCCGAGGGAATATAAATAGGTATGGCCATTTTAGAAAACAGTTTGGAATTATGGAATAAAGTTAAATGTAGAAAGGTAGTATGCCCTAGCAATTCCACTTCTGGGTCTACACCTTAGATTAGAGAAACTCTTGCACATCTGTATATTAAGAGATGGGTATAAGAATGTTCTTGGTAACATTGCTTAGAATAGCAGGAAACTGAGAACCACCTAGAAGTCCACTTACTGTAGAAGAATGCATTTTAAAAAGGAACAGCTTGGGGTTCTAGTGGCTCAGTCAGTTAAGCATCTGTCTTCTGCTCAGGTCGTGATCTCGGGGTCCTGGGATTGAGCTGCGTGTCGGGCTTCCTGTTCAGTGGAGAGTCTGCTTCTCTCTTTCTGCTCCTCCCCACAGCTTGTGTTCTTTCTCTCTCTCTCTCAAATACAGAAAGAAAAGGAACAACTTAAAGCTGCATTCAATACTCAGGAACATGTTGTTGAGGGAAAATAGAACATTGCAGAGTACCACCCAACAGTCTGATTCCATATTTCAAATTCAAAAACATAAAAAAGTAAAACTATTTTGTTCAGGGACTCCAAAATAGGATAAAAGAAGAAAGAAAAGTAAGTGATTGTATAATTCAGGATAGTGGTTCTCTCCAGGGGTGGAAGAAAGGGATCTGGTATGTAAAATTAAGTTGGGGAGTTCAAGTTGCAGATCGGCACCCCAGACTGCTAGCAGGGAGCTGATTAGTCTGTGAAATAGCATGGCACAAAATAAATCCCCATTAATCTTGTACTAGACAACTTCCAGGGCCGCCTGGGTGGTTCAGTTGTTAGACGTCTGCCTTCGGCGCAGGTCATGATCCCAGGGTCCTGGGATCGAGTCCCACATCAGGCTCCTTGCTCAGCTTCTCCCTCTCCTGCTCCTGTGTTCCCTCTCTCGCTGTCTCTGTCAAATAAATAAATAAAATCTAAAAAAAAAAAAAAAAAAAAACTTAACAAATACCTAGTGTGTGTTTATCTGGTATGCTAATGGAGCATTTTTTGGCCAAGCTTCTACATTTGTTTGTTAAATGGTTTCCTGGGAACTTACCCAACAACTTACCCAGCCTTCTGAGCAAGCTTTCAGAAGGGTGTTATTAAGTTTCTGCTAGTTGCCAGGATCTTTCTGGTTACTAGAAGTAGCCTCCCCACCGAGTCACTGTCCATATTAAAAATCAACCTCTTTTCAGTGTTAATGGAGTTCTCCACGTTGTAAAATTTTGCCTTCAATTTAAATCTTTTATAAGAAGGGGTTCTTTTCATCACGCTGCCATCTTCTGTGACTAATCAGCTTGTTTTCCTTCTATCTGAAGAGAAACCTTGTCTTGAGGTTTCAATATACCGCTTTGTCTTAATCCGCTATTTTGGACATGCAATCTGGAGCTTGCCTGGCACAGTGAAACATCCTAGATTCTGTTTCTAGCACCTCTCTGTCAACTTGCCATATGACTTTGGGCAAAGTACTTAACCTCTGACCCTTTTGCTTTGTTTGTTAAATGGAGAGATCTTTTTTTGTGAAAAGGAGCGGCTCAAAGCTCCATGCAATACTCAGAAACAGGTTGAGGGAAAGCGGACATTGCAGAATATTATCTGATAGTCTGACATCTAACAAAGGGCCTATAGATACAGATTCCAGGTCCCAATTCCTGCCTGTTCCCGTGAGTCCTCTGCCAACATCCCCCTATCCATTTACTATGACTTAGAATAAGCAGTTGGAAAACACCTGCCCTGATTTTGAACTTTGAAAGCTTCGGGGTTTTTTGCTGTGTTTCTTCCTTATCCCTCCTTCCTTTCCTGTTTACTGTCGTATAGCTTGAAGATCTTAAAATAAATTTAAGGACTTATTAGAAGTTTTCTTACACTGAATATTATAATCACTTTTCTCGTAAAAGACATGTTGAAATAATCCTTCATTACTATGTTTGACACATAGACACTTCTCTCACCTAATCTATGTACATACCTCTAAGCTTTTGTAACTAAGTTCAAGCATTTTTTGGCAAAGACAGCCTACTGAATTTTACTGAACCTCAGATATAATTGCAAATAATGATAACTTTACAAGATTAGGTAATCCTTTAAAAAAAAAGATTTTATTTTATTTATTTGACAGAGAGACAGCAAGAGAGGGAACACAAGCAGGGGGAGTGGGAGAGTGAGAAGCAGACTTCCCACCGAGCAGGGAGTCTGATGTGGGGCTTGACCCCAGCACCCTGGAATCATGACCTGAGGTGAAGGCAGACACTTTAAAAACTGAGCCACGGAGGCATCCAATCCATTTTCTTTTTTAATCCAGTAATTGCTAAAAAGCCTGTAACACAGTCCAATATAAAGGTCAAACACCTATTTCTTGACAATTTCTAGCTGCTTTTAGATCTGGGTTGACATCACAGGCTAATTGTTAATATGTATTTCCTCAGAAACTCTTAGGTGGAGTTAAGTCTTAGGGAGCCAGCATATCTTAAGAATTTGAGGGGTCAGTCCTAATAAGGTTCTTTCTTTGCTGCACAGAATGTTTCGTAGTAGTTTGCAAAATTAGGGGATATATATTATTAGGATAAAAATATTTCCGTCTTAGCATGAATGATTTGTTTGGGTGCCTGTCTGGGTTTGTCAGTGGTCTGAGCATGAGATGCTGTTGTTCTCAGCACTTCTTTTCTTCTTTTCCTGCTTGTTCCTCTCCAAATACATACGAATAATGAGCTCTTCTCCCAGTATTAGGTTCTCAGGGCCTGAGCCATGTGCACACATCAGTTATATGAAGAGGCAGAGGAGGAGTATATACTCCAAGCCTACATGATTCTGTAAGGCTGGGCTTGTCTTCTTTGGTGCTGCTTTGCATATTAAAGCTCTGTCACTCACAATGACCATTTTGACTCTAACTCAGCGGGTGACAGCCACCGGGGTAGCAAAATGATAGCCTGGGTCTGTCAGTGAGTAATAATGAGTCAACACAAGTCCTTCCTGCCCCAGGATTTTCAAGGCTCTACTACTCATCTGTCATTTTTCCTTCTCAGATGAATCCCATCAGCTTTCAGAAGATCTTTTGTGTGGTGATTCTATTGAAGTGTGCACTGAGTTAAGGAGGAAGGGTAATTGGTGATCTTAACTGTACCATAAGCTGTGCAGTAGGTTATCTGGCAGCACTGCCAGTTAGTTACAGTGCCTTATTCCTCTGATGTTTGATGGCTGGAGACTAGATAGCTTAGCGTTAGGGTGTCAGGTTAGATAACAAGGAAATGGAATTTCTGAACATTATGATGAGATAAATGCTTAAATTTAAGGTTTTTTATATTGTTATACATTTTCATCATACATCCTTCATCAAGGAAAAATATCAGAAATTAAATTATCCATAATCCCTCCGAGAAAACTATTATTATTTTAGTGATTATGCACCTTGATTTTTTTCTGTGTATGTTTCTGTGTAGAATAATGGTAATAGGAATTGTGAATATACTGTGTGCTTACAGCAGCCTCATGAGGTAGGTTCTTTTGCTTTTATTTCCTATTTTGTTAGGAAAAAACTGTGGCATAGAGAGAATAAGTGACTTTCCCACAGTCACACAGCTAGAAACCAATGGGACCCTGGGATTTAACACAGCTGGCTCCTCAGCCTGTTTCTGTTGTTTTGCTTTTAACCGTCATCTTAACAGTTTAGCTTTTGCCTACTATTGGTTTATTTTTTAATTACATTAAATTTCACTTTTTTTGATGTATAATTTAATTTTGATAACATTTTTTATTGAAGGAGACTTAAATACTTAAAATCTTAAATACTAGCTTGAAATCTACTTGTTTCACTTATCTTTCATTTTCAAATATATTTCTCTAATAATCTAAGTGGCCACCAAATAGCTAACACTGTGTGATATAAGTGTTCGATATGATTTAACTAATTTTATCCTCACAACACTAAGAGGTAGTTATGGTCTCCCTATTTTGTAAATGAGGAAACAGGTCCAAAGAGGTTAAGTAATTTGTCCAGGTCACACAGCTAGTAAGTAAAAGAGCCAGCATTCAGAGGCAGGGAGGCTGACTGCAGAGGTCTGTACTCCTAAGTATTATATGACAACGTGTAGCTTTTTACTCTATGGATGTACTGTAATTTATTTAGCTGATTCCTTAATTTTAGGAGTGAGGTTCTTTTCAGTTCTTGATCTTTTGATCTTAAGCAGTGTTTCTGTACTTATTTTGTTTACATCACTAGTTGTTTCTTAGGAATTGCTAAGTCAAAGGGTGAGCATATTTTTTAAGGTTATGTTGCCGTTTAGAAAGTTGTGTAGTGGGGCACCTGGGTGGCCCAGTGATTTAAGCCTCTGCCTTTGGCTCAGGTCATGATCCCAGGGTCCTGGGATTGAGCCCCGCATCGGGCTCTCTGCTCAGCGGGCAGCCTGCTTCACCCACTCTCTCTGCCAGCCTCTCTGTCTACTTGTGATCTCTCTCTCTGTGTCAAATAAATAAATAAAATCTTTAAAAAGAAAAGAAAAAAAGTTGTGTAGTTTAACTATGTTGTCACCGTGGATGACATGGTGACAACCATGTTCCCTGCATTCTTGCCAATACCATGTGGTATCTTTTGACTCTTGTTAAACTAATGGGCAAAATAGCTACTAGTGCGATGATGATTTTTTCATATATTTACAGATTGTTTACATTTACTTCATGGTGAACTGTTTATTTTTCTATTTTGCCTTTTTTTTTTTTTTTCCTTCCCTGTAGGTATAGGTTTAAATTTTAGTGCTTGAAAGTAGTGTTACAGGTTGTACATCAGCTTTTCAGTCTCAGGAAGGTCACCTGAGCTGTGGGCTGCAAAGGTACACAGAGCTTTTTGCTCTCTGTGTGGAATGTGGTCTCTTCCCTCTGAACATTAATAGTCTCTGTAAATTGAACAGGATGATTGCACAGGCTACCTGGGAAAATTGGTTTTGTCAATTCGTAGTGACTCAGTCTCCAATGAAGGTTCTTCATGACCTCAACAGATGGAAGTCTGGTTAAAAATTGTAGTTATGTGCCCTGTCTTAAATTTCAGTGAATTTCATGGAGAAGGCTTCCTGCCAATGACTAATGAGAAATGTCAAGAAAACATAACATTCTTATTCTGGCATTTAAGTATTAAAACTTAATATCTCAACAACATGCTTTTGAGCATTTGGCATAGATTATAGTATTACTGAAATGAAATAGTGTGATTAAATACCAGCCATTTTTATTGTTTTCTATCTCTGCAAACGGAAGAATTCAGATTTCAGGGGCCTGCTTCCTATATGTAATATAAATCCCTTTTTCTTTTTTCTTTTTTTTTTTTTTTAAGATTTTATTCATTTATTTGACAGAGAGAGATTACAAGTAGGCAGAGAGAGAGAGGAGGAAGCAGGCTCCCCGCTGAGCAGAGAGCCCGATGCAGGACTCGATCCCAGGACCCTGAGATCATGACCCGAGCCGAAGGCATCGGCTTAACCCACTGAGCCACCCAGGCGCCTCTAAATCCCTTTTTCTTTCCCCATCATGTTGACACTGATCAGGTTACTATTGCTAGTTGTTAGAGGTACCAGCATGACTAAGATAAGCAAAGGAGGTTCCAAAGTGGCTTTTTGAGGTGATGGGATAAAAATTGTGGATGCAAAGATAGCCTTGGAAGAAAAAATAAATGGAGATCATTTTTGATTCTAGGTAGCAGTACTGCCTGCATCGTGGTGCTGGACAGAACTAGTCACCGCTTACACACAGCAAACCTGGGTGATTCAGGCTTTCTGGTTGTCAGGGGTGGTGAGGTTGTGCACCGATCAGATGAGCAGCAGCATTACTTCAACACTCCATTCCAGCTCTCAATTGCACCACCTGAAGCCGAAGGAGTCGTCCTGAGTGACAGGTAATCTCCCCCCTCTTGGCCATTATGAGTGAGTGGGGCATGGCTGCTCCTCCTCCTGGCCCCTTTAACTACAGTAGAGATAGGCATTTTCAGTTGTCATGTACAATAAGAAGGTCCAAAGAGAATATTCTCATCAAAAGGACCTCTTAGTTTGACTTCAGAAGATATTTTGCAGGCTCTTGCAGCCAAGTTGAATTCAAATAAACACCCAATAATTTGACAAGACTGAAAACACTCTTCAAGCTTATAGAATATCAGTTTTTCATACCAAGACCAACATGGTACATATGGTTATAGTTGTTAAATTGTGCTGGAGAAATGAGTCATTGTCCATGCATGCCACCGCCTGTACAAGATTTTGCATATGTTAGGGAAAAGTTCAAACAGACATCTGCTTTATTTATCAGAACAACTTCCTGATTCTCGGGGCCTTCTATTATGTGCATCAAATAGAACTTTTAAATTGTCAAGACCTTTCCAAGACAATAACTACTTTTTTTAAATCAACTTTTACAGTTTATTTTTTCTAAGATGAAAATACAGAGTGAGGCTAAGCAGTTTCAGATTCCTCTGCCTGTAACAATTTTATAGGACCTGGCACAAACACTGCTGGTGATTCATAAATGTTGTTAAATGGGTAATGAACCTTTTGTAAAAATAGAAGTAGTCTTGCAAGTGTCTATTGTCTCTACTTAATAGTTCTCATTAAGCCAGATCTTGAGTACAAACTAAGATAAAATGATTATTACTGCCATTTTTAAACTGAAATAAGTATATTATGTAATTAGTTATTCAGGATTGTCCATCTAAAGTCTATTGCTGACTCTTAGCTAGAGGGAAGCATTTTTTACTGTCAGATTAGGTATGTTACCATAATTGGAACAATAATTCATTATAGGCCCTTCTCCAGTTGGCTGTAGTATATATCTATCCATATTAGCTACATTGGAGTGAGGAGAAAGCAAAAGCCCAAGGGCTTGGTAGATAGCAAGCTCAGCTAACAGTTGTAGAGAGCAGTGTTTTAATTTTCTTTTATTTGATTCTTGTTTTGGCGTCTGAGTGCTAGAGCTGCTCTGCCGTATCTCACAGCCTATCTTTGGGACTGTGTGGTTAGGGCAGCACTCTGCCTGGCCTGCCAACGAGGTGGAGGTTGCTTCCCCTGGAGCCCACAGACAGCTTGCTAGCATGTGACTTCAGCTCGTGTTTCAGTGCAGTCAAAAGTTTCCAGCGGCACAGTATGTTCAATCAAAATGGGCAAAGCTTCAGCTGGCGGAACACCAAGCTCATGGGTGGGAGTGTTGGGAGAAGAGGACGAACTGTCCAATGGTAGTGAGTCTCGCACAGGCAAGATAGCAGAGACACTCCTGAGGAAGAAAAACCTCAGCATAAAATAGAGCTTTGCTGCCAACCTGGTCATTAATCTAAACTTCTAGAATCTGATTTGTTTCCAAAATCTGAGCAACTGTGAAGTGTCTTGTATTGTTTTTCGTTATTCCACAGAGGGAATCGACCTGGTTTCCACCAGTTTTAGTCTTTTTTCCCCTGCTGCATGAAAGTATTTATTTTCTTTTTTACTTAGTTCCTCTTATCTGTCAAATAGAATTTTAACCTTAATTTACAGGTTTTCCTTTAGTAGCCTTTTCTATAAAGTGTTTGTGGTGTAAATGCGTTAAGTGGAAGTTCCTGGCCAAAGCCCATCACAGCACTGTTAAACGCGCCCCTTCTTTGCTCAGTCAGGAGAGGATGAACCTGAAATTTTCTCAGTGTACTTGGTGTAAATCCCCAGCAGGCATTGGTGGGCTGTTTGTTTTTACGTTTTCTCTTCACATATTTTATAACACGTCAGTGACACAAGTTTTGGGGTCTTTCTGTCAAACTTAGGGAGCTTTGGTTCTGGCTCCTCCTTTCTGGGTCAGTGTGTAAATTTTTTCTTTGCACTTGTTCCCTAATTACAGGTTAAGGCAGACTTTTGGGCATTTCACCATTCCCTCACTTTGGAGGCTTGGATTCAGTGAAGCTGCCTCTGGAAATGGCTGGGAACCAGCCTTTGAGAGGGCCATTAATTCTTTGACTATATGGTCTTTTCTCCCCACTGGGTGTACATCCCCTATACCCAGTTCTTGTATGTTTTCATCAGGTGTTATCAGAAAAAAGCCTTCCTTCTATCCTTTTTAAAGTTTTATACAAAAAGATGTAGCGAAAAATCTATCTCCTATCCCATCCCAACAGCTTCTCTCCTCAGAGGCAGCCAGTATTATCTGTTTCCTTGTGTCCTTCCAGATTTATTCTCTGCGTATAGAAGCAGCTGTGTCTATGGGTCTTCCCCCTGCTCCCCCGACACACCACTGTCTGTACGTTCCTTCCTTCATTAGGAGATCCCAGCCACCCCACCCCACCCCCATATGGAGGGTTAGTTACTTTGTTTCTTCATTTATTAGATATTTCTTCAAGACCTGCTGTGTGCCAGACACACTAATAATTTAATACTTACTGTGGTGAGCACTCTTTAAGCTCTGAGAGACACATAGTTCTTACTCTGCCTTACTAGTCCCTAGTAGTCCATACTCGTATGGACAGCTTGCTAGCATGTACGGAATACCATTGTAGTAAGAAATACCATTGTAGGTATTTCGTGTGTATTAATTCTTATGGGATTTGCATGTTCTTATCCATAGCGCTCTGTTGTTCCACTATACTCAGCCTCCTGAGAGCCAGAGTCAAGCCTGCAGGAAACTGATGAGTAGAAAATGAGTAAGAGAGGCTGGAATTTGGCTATAAAGATTTAGGAAATAAAGACTCATTTCTACTAGGATTTTGCATGTTAGTTCTGACTCAGAAAAGAATCCTTTCTTTTAAACCATCTGTGACTAATCATCAAACTTAGTTTTACTTGGTAGAGTCAGTTAAGCTTTTAAAATAGTTATATCAGATTTTTCAATTAATTTTTTTCAAGGTTAGGAATTTCAAAATGGTTTTATTATTGATTCTGTTATTATAAATTAGTTTTTCTTAAAGGCTCATTGCATTGTAATATAGTGCCTGTTGAAAACTTTGAACCTTATCTCTGAAGGCCTCTCCTAACTTTGCCCCTACCCTGTCCTTGTCACAGCCCGGATGCTGCTGATAGCACATCTTTTGATGTCCAGTTAGGAGACATTATTCTGACGGCAACAGATGGACTTTTTGACAACATGCCTGATTATATGATTCTTCAGGAGCTAAAAAAATTAAAGGTAATTAACTCACAGGTTGGTTGATGGAAACAATGGCCCTCTCTGGGCAGCTAAGTTTTACTGGTCCAATTGTATTACCTCTTTCTGTAGTTTTGGAAAAAGCTATATTGCAAATTGAGGAAGACAATGGTTCTGGTCTTTCAAGCAATTGTAAGGGGAAATATTCACAATTGGAGAACTTGAGGGAAAAAGAGGTTTCTCACCCACACCTTTAGTAAAGTGGTAAAGGCTGGAAAGCCCAGATGAGAAATTTCTTGTATTTTTAATGGTATTAGCTCCTGGCTGCCTTAATCCTCTTATTCTTTTAACAAACCCGGCAGGTGTTAAAGTTGGAAAAGACAGGAAATCCCCACACTAGAGCCAGATGAGGGCAGCAGGCAGCCAGGGGCCTTCATATGACCTGAGCTGTCAGCAGTAACGAAACAGTTCAGATTTGGCCCATACAGAAAGTGGAAGGAAGTGAAAACCAGTTTTTCCATATTTTCCTGGCTTTGAAAAAGTACTAACTCTGGGGGAAATTAGTCTTTTCCTATGTTCTTAACACTAAGCAGTATTGACTGTGAGCTAAGTTTCTAAACTTTTTAAGCAGTATTTTCCTCACCTTTAAAATGGGGGGTACCAAAGGTCCTACTTTATAGAGTTGTGGTGAGGATTACCTAAGACCCTGTGTACAAAATCCTTAGTGCCGTGCCGCATCTGTGGGGTGCAGTAAAGGTCAGGTGCTTAGATGGTGCTAGCACTGTGCTCTGTGTGGTGAGGGGGGAGTAGCAGAAGCGTCACATTCCCTCCCCATATGGGACTTATGTTTCTAGTGGAGGAAGACCGATAATACAAAGAAAGAAATATATGATAAATGTTGGTGGTAGATAAGAAGAAAAATAAAGCAGGGCAAAGGAATAGAGAATAAAGAGGGCTACTCTTTTTAGAAAGATTGGTCAGAGAAGGCCTCTTCGAGGAGGGGACATTGAGGCCTTTTATTATTTATACTGAAACTATTCCGAATCTTAGCATGGTTGAGCTAAAATGGACCTTGTTTCCCATCCCCGTTTTACAGATGAGGAAGTTGAAGCAGCAAGGATAAGGGTATGACTCAAGATTACACAGCTAACCAAGAATCTTTCATCATGATATAAAATTCTAAAGGTATTTTCAGTAGGACAACTGGCAGCTCTTACTTGGAGAGCAAACCGTGGTTGGCCAGGGTTGCATTCCTAAGCAAGGAATCTTTTGAGGTCACCCTAAAGTGCTATCAAAATCTGCCTTTTTAGTCCCGTCCAATTTTAGCAAGAATACCTTAAGAATTCCAAATGAGAAAAATCGCAAAAATGAAAATCCAGACTTTAGAGCCAAAGGCCACCCTAGCAAAGGGTGACATCTGGTTGACATCTTGTGCAGACTCACTAGTGGTCCTGTTCATTTTACTGAAGATGCAATGTTGTATAGTCTTCTCTAACTGTGATAAAACTTAAATGGTGGAAACTGTGGTTAGATAAATGTTACTGTCTCAAAAAGTGATATTTGCAAGTAGTACACTTGCATGCCGAAATCATGTGAGGCATCATGGTAAAAATAACTCCATCATCCTTTCATCTTAGAATTCAAATTATGAAAGTATACAGCAGGCGGCAAGAAGCATTGCTGAGCAAGCCCATGAGCTGGCCTATGACCCAAATTATATGTCACCTTTTGCACAGTTTGCATGTGACAACGGATTGAATGTGAGAGGTAAGCATTCCTTAGGAAGGTCATAGGGACTGACTGGGGACATAGTGGGATGGGAGCATTCTTGGCTGTGGGCTGAGGTAAACTCGAGCACTGGGGTGAGACTGGTGAGGTGTCCTTTTCCAGCTGTGAGCCCATGGCTTTGAGCAAGGTCAGCAGGCCCTAACACTGGAGGTCAAGAGCAAGTGCATGTCATCATGTCTTCCCCACCGAGGATATCCTCCAGAACTGTACTTTGTTGGCTGTAGAGGCGGGCAAAACCTGAAGCCCTTTATTGCCACCACAGCACTGCTTGGACCTGAGCCCAGAAGGCCTCCAAGTCCTCCTAGAGGCCCTGGACATTCCTAACAGTTTAACATTCTGCCCTTCACGGGTCTGACATTTCACTTCTTCCTTCCCTCTGGCTTTGTGGGACTCGTTGACAATATTTGCCTGCCAAATTACCACAGCAGATTTTGAAGAGGGAAGCAATGTTAAACTGTCCTTGCCTAAAGAGTCCTTCTATCTACTGAACAATATGTAACTTTGGGAACAGGCCAGTAGCTCAGTCTTAGGGCTGGGATGACATGTTGGTGCTGCTATATCAGAACTCATGGATTTGGTCAGTTTCTTGCTGATACAATATTATGACATGTAAAGCATTTCTTAGCCCTCCAGGAATTATTAAAATAGAAAAAAGCACATGCCATAGCTGTTTGGCAGATTAGAATACAAGACTATTCCTAGTTTCAAAACATTAGATATGTTTGTCCAAATTAGGATTGTGAGTAGAAGCCTGTAACTTTCTCGTCAGGCAGAATTTATCTTAACCAGATTTTGTCTTTACTGTGATTGCTATAAACAGAGGATGTGGTGGCCATTTTAATAGAGCGCCTGTTGTAAAGAAGCAGTGAAGGTTTTTGTTTTTTAAAAAAAACAGAACAAAAACTTCAATTGAGTTACATGTAATTTTTTAAAAACAATTCTCTTTATCAAGTGTTTTCTTTTTTCACTAGAACATAACCAAACCTGCCTGAATTGCAAGCATTTGTCTCTTAGTACTTTCTTAGGCTTATATTTTTAATGGACTTTTCCTTTTAAGATCTGTGAAGACATTTTCATTTTCATTTTAGGTGGAAAGCCTGATGACATCACCGTCCTTCTTTCAATAGTGGCTGAGTATACAGACTGACTCGCCTAGGTGTCCGCTCTGGCCTTCCCTTTCATCTTCCCAGATTCTCCCCTGCCATGTGTGCTGATCCTGCTGGCAGGACTGTTTCTTTGCCACTGATCTTGATGGCCAGTGATGTAAGCCTTTGCCTGTCTTTTTGAGACCCGGTTGAGATCTTTGTGGAGAACCACTACTGTCGTTCACTAGCTCGTATCTGCCAGCAACTTTGAAGAGATTTGAAGATTGACCTTCACTTCTTACTGTCCTTTCTATGATGGAATGAAGGTTTTCAATGCCAGAATGGCTATTGTGTTTTAAAAATGGTTTAAGTATTGAAAATGAGTGATGTTAGTAAAGTGAATTCAAAATTACAGTGTGTAAAAGGGATTTTAAAAGTCTAACACAAATTGTATGTTATGGTACATCTACTAGAAACATACATTATCATCAAAAGAAATGTTACACGTGTACTATACAGTCTTTGTTATGATGATTGGTGTGGCTTTATGTTTTCATTATAAACTCCTATTTTTCAGGGGCTTATAATTCTGCTCTAAAACATTGCTCTGGATTATGAAACCATCATCCCAGGAGCTTTTTGTTAAAAATTGGAAGAAAAATTTAGTTTAGTTCTATGGATGCAAATGTTTTTCTGGTTTTTAAAAGATGCTTAATTGTGCTCCTATGAGGAAAGTTCCGGCAGTTTATTGATTAGTCCAAATTATAGACTTGTGGCCCCAAGGCCGCCTCCTATGCAGGAGGCCTTGGGGAGCCTCCCTACCAGATTTTTTCAATGGAAATATTACCCAAGATTATAAAACTCCTCAAAGCCTAGGAATTTTAATGTTATGGCTGAAATTCCTCCCAGCTCTCTGATAGGAGATCCCTATGTGGGAGCTCTAGGCCCACAGGCCTAATAGGTTGAGAGTGGACAGCTGTAACTTTGAATCTGGTTGGGTTTTGATGTTCCTGCTACTCATAGTCTCCCTCTCAGACCTTTCATTACTAGCCTTGCTTTCCATAGAGCATGCACCAAATTCAGGGAGTCCGTGTGAAAAGAGTCCTGTGGGCAGTGGCAGCAGCCCAAGAGCCCACGAGGAAAACTCCTGGTGATGATCTGACATTTGCATTTGCCCTACACAGAAATTTAGGGGTCCGAATCAAGCTTAATGTTTACAGTTTCCGAATAGCCATCTTGCAGTGTATAGTTTCCTTATAGAACTACCCTGCATTCAGTTTTCCCTTTATCTGCAAGCTCAAACTTATTTTTAAGGTTTATGTACAAGTCAACTGCTGTAAAGATATATATTTTTGGGTCAGTTTTTTTCCTTCATTAACTTGGTGGTAGAAAAGTATATATACTTAGAAATCCTTAAATTAAAGCCATGTTTTATATATAAGTCAGGTAACATTGGTGTATAGATGAGAATGCAATTAAACCTGATGAGGATCTACTGGAGGAGAATATGGAAAGTGTCTTTCTCTAAAGGAGATACTTCTTCCCTGGTTTATTGCATTAAAACTTATGTTTGAGGTTACCTCAACTTGTTTTAAAAGATTTTGTTTTGTGAATTTGTACTGTATATTTGAGTAACTGTCAAGCTTTTGTTTTATTTAAAATTGTTTAACATGTACCATGTACATGTCATTACTATATTTCAATGCATCATGCTTGTAACAGGCATTTCATTTATAATAAGAATGAGTTATTCATTTGTAAGCCGTTCAGTAATTTATCTACTATTCCTAAATTGGCATAATGTTAGATATCTATTTTGAATCACCTTTAATTACATGTCAGAATGCCTTAACTACCCTAACTTGACAAAACAGAATTCTTTGGTAGAAGAGATAAGGGACTGGGCAGGGAGGGCTGGGTGGAGTTACATTCTGTTTAAATAAAGAGTACCCATCGTGCTGCGATAAAACATGGAAGCGTGAGTGGCAAGTGGCAGGGTATTTATTTTGCACAAACTGTTTGCAGTCTCTGTGTATTTAAGAAGTAAAGAAAGTTGCATCCAGAAGGGTTTTGTTAGAAGGAATACATTTATATTTGGGCTGACAATTTCAGTTCTTTTGTTTGGGTTTTTAATTATTTCTGGTCAGAGGTATGTAGCCTTATGATCTGGATATATTTTGCATTAATTTTCCAATGCCTACATTAAATTCCTTGTAAGAGCAGTGCTGGTCAAGTCACTGGCTTTTCTCTGCTCTCATTTAACCCATCAAACACAATCTTTATAAAGCTAGATTGGTGATGTTTTACATGACTCATTTAATCAACTTCGTCTTTTTTAAGAAATGACCATTAGAAATCGACAATATTGGTGTCAGTGATATGAAAATAGTTGGAAAAGAATTTGAGTTTCACAATGGAGCTGACTTTGGACCTGGCCTATAGATTAGTGACACAGAATATTTTCTCTCTTTTCTTTTTGCCCTGTCCTTTGTGTGTGACACAATTAATTTTATGACTGCCAGGGAGTGATTGGGGGGGGGTGGTGATCAGTTGGAGTGCTGCTTAACAAGTAACACTCCTTCCACTCCCAGTAGTTAGAGGCTCTGCTGGACCCATACTGGAATTTTCCAGGTCACAGAACCCAAGTCTCTGTGGGGTGTGACTGCAATATACCACTTGGTGGGTCTGATTCTGAACTTGATGTGTGTTAATTGCATTTTAAATCAAGCAGAATAAAACACACACATTTGCCTCATGTAATGGACTTTTATAACAAAGAGAATTTGGATTTCTAATTTACAAATGGCAAATTATCCCTCTCTGGATGCACCAAAGACCAGTAAAGTTTATAGCTTTTCCATCTATATTTATAAAGCAATACTGTATTATAAAAATCAATATTTTTATCACATGCTTGAAATTTTTATTTTATTCTGTTTTAAAATGTGCACTCTAAACATATCAGAACCTTATTTCTTCCTGTGAACTTAAGCTGCCTGCGCACAAAAAAAATTCACTGAATGGATAATGCAGTAGAGTCCATTGGGCTCTTAAAAACTGAAAGAAGAAATGGGGGTAGGGGAGACAAGTTATTTGTCCTGAATTACTGTACTGGCTTGACATGGTTGATAGGTACTAAATCACAAAAGAATCCATTCCAGGTATGCATGTCTGGGGGGTGGGCTGTGTCTAGAGTAGAAACTAGATTTCAAGCTTTGCATGATAGGAGAGTGTCCTCTTCTAGCAGCTGCATTTGTTCCAGATAGAACAGTCGCCTTCAGGACCACCTTTAGTACCACCAACCTACCACATCGAGTAACAAGGCAGAATTGTGGGAATTCACGGAGTCAGTTGTGAGCATTTTGGAGATTGTAAACAAGATTGGCTAGAACTGTAAATGTTTGTACTTTTGAATAAGTTCATGGTTCCTTGTCACCTTATACCAGCTATCTTTGTTAGAAGCTACAGCATCCAATTTCACATAGAAACTATCACATTTTTGCAGTTAACAAATTTCACAAGATCAAAAAAATCCCCCAAATCTGCTTATAAAATTGAAAATATGAAGCAGAAAAGCATTTGGATTCCATTCATTTAAAAAAATTCTTTGCAAAATTGAATTTCTCAACTAAAAAGCGACAGTGTCCATGTCAAATTTTTAACTGTTAGCAGGTAGTTTGTGGCAAAGATGGCTAAATACTGAAACAAATTTGAATTTGTGTATACTAATGAGCTGCTTTTTTCTGTTGAGACTATCATTATTTGTCTTACCCAAGAGGCAATGACCTGAATTGGATGTCTGAAATATAACTTATGCAGGAATAGTTCTGTAAATACATTTAAATAAACTGTAAAGATATTTAATAAATATAGTATTTATACTAACCTGTGTAACTCCTCTTAATTTGAACTGTTACAGAGTAAGACACCACTCCTTGGCATTTCATTGGTTTCTATATCAAGTCCTCATTTCCAAGCCTCTTAGTCATTCTAGCAGGAACTCAATTTGTAGCTGTCATTTTCTCTCTTTTACTAGTTTATCCCCGAGTTCTTTTTCACCAGCTGGTTTACTACATCAGTTTAGCTGCCTCAAAAATTTCATCAAAATGGACTGATAATTGAATGAAAATATAGATGTTTTCCCAACTGAGAAGGCTTTTGCATCTTCCAAATGGTGTGGAATGAAGCCACAAAAAAATCTGGTGTCATTTAAACTTAACATTCTGTATGCAAATTCTAAAACCCAAATTATAGATAATTTAATAGTGTAACTATCTTTTCCAGACCGGTGCTGCACCCAGGCAATTACTGATGACCGTGCCCTCACAACCTATAACCCTCGGCCTGTTTCAGTGAGTGAACCAGAAACTTCACCGTCTGCAAGCTCTATAGTTACTCGAGTAGAAATGCTCTCTTTGTCGTCTTCTGCATCTGTCAGGAATATGTGAAATTCAGTGTTAATCATCACTGTAAGCATAAGATATGTAAATCTTTAGCCTACAGTGTGAAAGGACTTGAAATTATGTGGGCATTGCCAATTTCCACAAAAAGCTTGGTGAAAGCCACTTTCATTCATTGAGGAACATTTTGGGACGAACTTGAGTTTTTATTAGGTTATTGTGGGTAGCTCTGACTCATCACTAAGCTACAAGAGCCAAATTCATTCTGGTTTTAGTTAGAACTGTGTTCACAGTTCTAAAGTTTACTAATTCACTCAGCCACCTTTGTGTATGAATTCCTCACAAAATGTAAAGTACAACTGCTTGCCAGTTAACATTTCCTTGTGATTTGTTGGTTTCATAAAGACTTCACAGTAAGACATTGCGGAAGTCAAGAGTTCATTAGGTTGTAACTGACTGTAAACAGGTTCGGGGGAGGGAGAGGCATGCATCATATTATGTAATAATGGGTTTGTGCCAGATTTCTTTAGTCTGTTTGTTCAGGTAAGAAGCTAATTCTTAAAGGGGCAAAGAACAGAGACATTCATCATCTACCTCATTTTACTCCAAACCTAGGCTTTTGCAGTGGAGGTTGCTGCTCTATGTCAGATAATACAGAAATAATTTAAGCAGCAATTCCATTAAATTAATTTCTGCATCCCACGGCAAAATGTATATATCACATGTGAAAATCAGAACAATTTAAGGCTGTAAAATAAAATTTCACAATTTATTAAAAGACTCCAAAGTGAGGGGGGTAGCTATATATTTTTATTCTTGACCTTTTTTTCAGGGATTATTTTTACTTAAAATCTTAACAAAATATAAAAAGCGACGGACAGAAAGTCATGGCATTGCATGGGAAAGGACTGCATAGCTTTTAAATATGTCTCAAAGCACCAAAACTCAAATGTTTGCAATCAAACACAAAAGCTACCTACAAGTCACAGAACTATAGGCCATATTGATGCACTCTAAATGGCTGCTGAAAAAAGTCTAAATACCTTTATAAAACTGGCAAAGAAAATGCTAAAAGCTCTAGTGTGAACGTGCGTTGAATTGAAGAATTCTAATGAGCTTTTTCCCTGCACAGAAGACTTCTGCCTCCAAGCAGCATAATGGGTTTTAAGCAAATATGTACACTTAACATGCAGCTATTTCTAGATATGGCTGTTACACAAGATGACGATGTTTAGCAAAGCAGAAGCCCATCCTCCCATTTCAAGGAAGTCCAAGACAGTATCTCTATAGACTAAATGTGAAAACATGTTTGAGACGCAAGTGAGCTAACAAATGGGCTGGGGGCCAATTCAGCTATCATTAAGTGTCAGAATGTGGAAGATCTGCCATTATTCATGTCCTCTTCAGTGTCACTTGCTGTTGCCAGACTGTCAAAAGGATGGTTGAAGTGTTCTTGCTGGTCAGAAGAAACTGCTCCAAAGAACATGCAAGAAAACTGGAGGGAAAAAAGTAACTCCACTGTTCATTTGAGCAAAAGTCAGTGCTCATTAGATGCTCCAGGTAACAGCCCCTTTTCAGAAACTTGGCCCATGTGGTCTCCCTAACTTTGATGGTAATGGTTCATGGAACCAAACCTTCATGACTGGTATAGCACATCCTAAAACAAAACCCTTTCCTGCCTAAAAGGAACAGTTTGGGATCAGTGATCTTCTGACTCCTCTGCTGGAGCCATTAAAACTCACACCAAGGGGGGCACCTGGGTGGCTCAGTGGGTTAAAGCCTCTGCCTTCGGCTCGGGTCATGATCCCAGGGTCCTGGGATTGAGCCCCGTATCGGGTTCTCTGCTCAGCAGGGAGCCTGCTTCCTCCTCTCTCTCTCTGTACCTGCCTCTCTGCCTACTTGTGATCTGTCAAATAAATAAATAAAATCTTTAAAAAAAAAAAAAAAAACTCACACCAAGGGAATGATACACAAAGGGACCCTCTGCAGGCAATCCTACTTGACTAATCCCTCTTCTCCCCTTCCCCTCCTACTGCAGCTGAAGCTACCACCCCCAGCTACAGCCAATACTTCCCTCCCAGTCTCTGCCTCTCAGGCCCTCCCAGACTGCTTCTCTGTTGAATAGGAATACCAGCACTTAGGGTGCCTGGGTGGCTCAGTCATTGGGCATCTGCCTTTGGCTCAGGTCATGCTCCCGGGGTCCCGACCCTGGAAGCCTGCTTCTCCCTCTCCCACTCCTCCTGCTTGTGTTCCCTCTCTTGCTGTATCTCTGTCAAATAAATAAAATCTTTAAAAAAAAAAAAAAAAAAAAGGAATATCAGCAATTAAGTGTCTCTCATCTTTAAAATACAAATAGCCTTGGGGGACCTGGGTAGCTCAGTGGGTTAAAGCCTCTGCCTTTGGCTCAGGTCATGATCCCAGGGTCCTGGGATTGAGCCCCACATCGGGCTCTCAGCTCAGCAGGGAGCCTGCTTCCCCTTCTCTCTCTGCCTGCCTCTCTGTCTACTTGTGATCTCTGTCTGTCAAATAAATAAATAAAATCTTTAAAAAAAATAATAAAATACAAATAGCCTTATCCCATTCCGCCCCCTGCCTCAACTATTGCCTTACCTCTGCTGTCAAGCTGTCTACCTTGACTGTCTCCATTTTCTCATTCTCTGATTCCTTAGTCCTGTTTCTTGCTAATACAAGAAATACCACTTCACAAACTGTTTTTATGGTCACCCCAAATCACCACATCCTTAAGGCAATGACCATTTTCAGTATTTTTTTTTCTTAAGATTTTATTTATTTATTCATGAGAGAGAGAGGCAAAGGCAGAGGGAGAAGCAGGCTCTCTGCTGAGCAGGGAGCCCAATGAGGGACTCAATTCCAGGACCCTGGGATCATGACCAGATCACGACCAGACACTTAACAACTGAGCCACCCAGGTGCTCCCATTTTCAGTCTTCATCCCAGTTGATACTCAAGACACTTTCTTCTTGTCCCTTCCTCAAGCCACAGTCTCCCGGTTGCTTTTAGACTTCTCACCTGGCTGGCCCTCTTCTGCCCACCCTTTGAATTAAGGTTTCTCCATCCCAGCACTACTGACATTTTGCGTGACGAGTCTCTGTTGCAGGGGCTGTGCTGCCCAGCAGAGGTCCCTGAGCAGCGTCCCTGGCCTCTACTCACTGGACGTCAAGTATCAGCCCCCTTCCCAAATTGCACCATCCCAAAATGTGTCCAGACGTTGCTCAATATCCCCTGGGGAGCATAATTGCCCCAGGTTAAGAACCACTGCTTTTTGTGATGGTAGTCCTCTCTTCTGTACCCTCTCCCTAGGAGATTCCATTCATATCTCTGGCTGAAATTACCACCTATATATGCCAGGGAGTCTCAAAGTTAGAATTTGAACTTCAATCCACATATCCTGCTACTTACTTGATTTCTGTAACTTAACATATCCAAAACTGACTTTGTGATCTAAGTGAGCAGTGAACCTGTTTCTCCAAACCTAAGTCTTTCTGAAACCTCTTTTTCCTTTAACCTCTATAACCAAAACAAAATCCTGTTACTTTTACCTCCACAGTTGGTTGTCATCTTTGGCCACGCCCCTCCATCTCTACTCTAAGGGATCACCATCTCCGATGCTACAACTGAGCTTCCACTCTTGTTTCACTGTATCCCATTCTTCACACGGTAGCTGCTTTGTTCTACAGTTACCTTTTAAAAATCCAACTCTGTACAATGCACCCCAAATAAGAAGATACCTAGGAATAAACCTAACTAAAGAGGTGAAAGACCTGTTCTCTGAAAACTATATAAAAAAGATGAAAGAAATTGAAGACGATACAAAGAAATGGAAAGACATTCCATACTCATGGACTGGAAGAACAAATATTGTTAAAATATCTTTACCACCCAAAGCAATCTACACACTTAATGCAAACTCTATCAAAATACCAACAACATTTTGGCAGAACTACAAAAAACAATCCCAAAATTTATCTGGAACCACAAAAGAACCCAAACAGCCAAAGCCATCTTGGAAAAGAAAAGCAAAGGCTTCACAATTTCAGGAGGTATCACAATTTCAGACTTTAAGTTATATTACAAAGCTGTAGTGATGAAGACAGTATGGTACTAGTACAAAAACAGACACAAAGATCAATGGAACTGAATAGAAAATACAGAAATAAGCCACAATTATATGGTCAGTTAATCTTTAACAAAACAAGAAAGACTATCCAATGAGAAAAAGAATGTCTCTTCAACAAATGGAGTTGGGAAGACTGGACAACAACATGCAGAAGAATGAAACTGGACCACTTTTTACACCATACACAAAAACAGATTAAAAATGGATTAAAGACCTAAATGTGAGACCTGAAACCATAAAAATCCTAGAAGAAAACACAGGCAGTAACTTCTTCAACACTGGCTGTAGCAACTTTTTTCTTGGTATGTCTCCTGAGGCAAAGGAAACAAAAGCAAAAATAAACTATTGGGACTACATCCCCCCGCCCAAAAAAAAAACCAAAACTGTTCTACAGCAAGGGGAACAATCAACAAACTGAAAGGCAACCTACAGAATGGGAGAAGATATTTGCAAATGACAGAGCCAATTAAGGGTTAGTATCCAACATACATAAAGAACTTACAGAACCCAACACCCAAAAAAGAAACCAATTTAAAAAATGAATGAAGGGTGCCTGGGTGGCTCAGTGGGTTAAGCCGCTGCCTTCGGCTCAGGTCATGATCTCAGGGTCCTGAGATCGAGTCCCGCATCTCGCTCTCTGCTCAGCAGGGAGCCTGCTTCCTCCTCTCTCCCTCTCTCTCTCTCTCTGCCTGCCTCTATGCCTACTTGTGATCTCTCTCTGTCAAATAAATAAATAAAATCTTTTTTTTAAAAAAATGGATGAAAAGGGCACCTTGTAGCTCAATTGGTAAAGCATCCCACTCTTGATTTCAGCTCAGATCATGATCTCGGGATCGTGAAAGCAAACCCCAAGTCAGGCTCTATGAAGAGTCTGCTTGTCCCAGTTCCCCTGCTCCTCCCCACTGTGTGGGCACTCTGTCTGTCTCTCTCTCTCTCTCTCTCTCTGAAAGAAATAAAATCTTAAAAAAAAAAAAATAGAAGACATGAACAGATATTTCTCCAAAGAAGACTTACAGATGGCCAAAAGACACATGAAGATGCTCATCATCACTTATCATCAGGGAATTGCAAATCAAAACTACAATATTACTTCACACCTGTCAGGATGGTTAAAATCAACAACACAAGAAACAACAGGTGTTGGTGAGGATGTGGAGAAAAAGGAACCCTTGTGCACTGTTGGTGGAAATGCAAACTAGTGCAACCACTGTGGAAGACAGTATGGAGGTTCCCCAAAAAGTTAAAATAGAACTACCTCATGATCCAGCAATGGCACTACTGGATATTTACCCAAAGAATATAAGAACACTAATTCAAAGTGATACATGCACCTCTATGTTTACAGCAGCATTATTTACAATAGTCTAAATACAGAAACAGCCCACGTGTCCATCAATTGATAAATGGAGGAAGAAGATGTATATATATGCAACAGAGTATTATTTGACCATAACAGAGAATGAAGTCTTGCTACTTGCAACAACATGGACAGATGTAGAGAGTATAAAGCTTAGCGAAGTGAGTCAGAGAAAGACAAATTCCAAAATGATTTCACTTATTTGGAATGTAAGAAACAAAACAGGAGAAAAATAAGGGAAAAATAAGACTGAGGGCATCTGGGTGGCTCGGTTGGTTAAGTGTCTGCCTTTGGCTGAGGTCATGATTCCAGGGTCCTGGGATCAAGCCCCACATTGGGCTCCCTGCTCAGTGGGAAGCCTGCTTCTCTCTCTGCCTCTGTTTCTCTTTGCCCCACTCATTCTTTCTCTGTCTCTCTCAAATCTATAAAAACAACAAACAAACAAACAACAACAACAACAAAACCCCAGATTCTTAACTACAGAGAACAAACTGATGGTTACCAGAAGGGAGGGGGACCAGGGGATAAGTGAAATGGGTGATGGGGATGAAGGAGTACACTTGTCAGTGATGACCACAGGGTGATGTATGGAAGTGTTGAATCATTACTGTACACCTAAAGCTAATATAACACTGTAAACAAACTGGGATTAAAACCTTAAAAAAAAAAAAAGTCAGAGGCAGAAGGGAAAACCTCACTGCAAAACTAAAACTAAGGCTAAAAAATAGTATTTAACAGACACTAAAAAAAAATTTTTTTTAATTTAAATAAAACAAGGCACCTGGGTGGCTCAGTCAGTTAAGCATCTGCCATCAGCTCAGGTCATGATCCTAGGGGCCTGGCATCAAGGTCTGCATCACCCTTGCTCGGTGGGGAGCCTGCTTCTCCCTCTTTCTCTGCCTGCCACTCCCCCTGCTTGTACCTCTCTCTGTCAAATAAATAAATAAAATCTTTAAAATTTTAAAAAAAAATCCAACTTTGTCAGCCCTCCCTGTTAAAGTTCTTCAAAAACCTTAAATGCCAAGGTACTTAAGTGGCCATTTATGTGGCTTCCAGGACTCATGAGGCATGATCTGGTCCTCAACAACTGCTCTAACTTCTCCCTGTGCCATTGTTTCCCCTTGGCTATCTGCTTTCTGCTATCTGCTCAGCCAGCCTTCACTTCCTTAAAACCACCACACTTCCTCCAGCACAGGGACTTTGCACATGCCATACATGCACCCAATTCCACTACACTAATCTCTCTAGCTCAGCCCAAACACCAGTTTCAGGAAGAAGGCTTTCTGACCTAAATTTGGTCAGTCACATCTTAAATCCTCTCAAAGCATCCTGAACTTTTCCTTTATTGAAATCATCACAATTTTTTAAGTTAGCACATATTTAGTCATGTGACTATTTCTTTAATGTGTATCTCCCCCCAGTCTATAATCAAGTTTAGGAATTCTTGTTTATTTTGCTTTCCATTGTATTCCCCACATCTAAGACACATGACCCTTAACAGATACTTATGGGAATTCTGTGGTAGTTGGATGAATAAATAAATGATTGACCCCTGTTCTGGCTCATTCTCACATATCAGAGAGTGAAGATGCTCTCTGCAGAGTGGCAGTTTGACAGCAGCTGTGGAATTCTATTTCAGATGGAACACCCCAAATTAGCTGTGATAGAATGCCCCCCCCAATGGTACATCTTAATCCCAAGAACTTCTGAATATGTTCTGTCATGTGGAAGAGGGAGATTAAAGATAGTAGATAGAATTTAAGTTGCTCTTCAGCAGACTTGGACCATCCAAGTGGGCCCAATGGTATTACAAGGATCCTTAAGGTGAAGGGGGGAGAGGAAGAATAAAGGTCATGGTAAAGTGATGTGAAAAAGACTTGACCAGCCATTGCCTGTGGGTTTGTTTGTTTGTTTTTCATTTTATGAGCACATTTCATAATTTTATTAAACTTTTAAAAAATATTTTATTTATTTGAGAGAGCATGAGCAGGGGAGAGGGGCAGAGGGGGAGGAAGAAGCAGGCTCCCCGCTGAGCAGAAAGCCCAGTGCGGGGCTTGATTATAGGACTCTGGGATCATGACCTGAGCCAAAGGCAGATGCTTAACCGACTGAGCCACCCAGGTGCCCCCACTGCTGGTTTTGAAGATGGAAGAAAACCACAAACCAAAGAATGCAGGTGACCTCAAGAAAGTAGGAAAGGCAAGATTGTTCCCTAGAGGCTCCAGAAAGGAACATACCCCTGTCAACACCTAGATTTTAGCCCAATGAAGACCCATTTTTGGAATTCTGACCTTCAGATCCTTGAGACAATAAACTGGTGTTGTTTTAAGGCTCTAAATTTGTGGTTATTTGTTCTAGCAGTAATAGGAAATTAATACAGTATTGGCTTTGATTTTAACTAGAGGCATAGTCTCATTTGCCTCTAAAGAATTTAGCTTGGACCAAGGTCAAGATCCTAAGGCTGGAAATGACCTAAAGATAGCACCTGTGTCCATTCAGTGTATATCACATGCACATAGCTCTTCATAATGTTTATGGTGCAATATAGTAGACTAGAGAGCTTACATTTACTTTGGTTTTTGAAAATTGCCCTGAATTTGCTATTAGGGTAAATAGTCTTTGCTACCCTCTCTGTACTAAACCTCTGTACGTCACTGTAAATATAATTTGGACAAAATGGGGAATGGAGGCACGGAGGCCATGGGAAGGCTCCCAATAGTTTGGGTGGAAGATGATAAGGGTCTAAATAACAACCATATTGTAATTTCAGTTTTGCAGGAGTTTGCCACATTAATGTAAATAATACCCTTTAAAATAAAACTTTGTTGGGTCACCTGGGTGGCTCAGTCTATCAAGTGTCTACCTTCGGCTCAGATCATGATCTAAGGGTCCTGGGATCGAGTCCCACATTGGGTTCCTTGCTCAGCGCAGGGTGCAGAACCTGCTTCTCCTCCCTCTGCCTGCTACACCCCCTGCTTGTGCTCTCTCTCTCTGTCAAATAAACAAATAAAATCTTATTTAAAAATAGAGCTTTGTTTTTAAGAATTGAAGTGGCATGATGGGAAAGTTGAAGAAGAGTCCTACAATGGTGCTCAGGGAGCTTACAATTCTTTATAAATGTCACTTTCCCTAGTGAGGAAATGGAAATTTTCGTGAACTTCAGGGAAGCGAAATGGTCAGAAAATGTTTTTGTGTTGTTACCTTTGAAAAAGTAAGCACATTATGTGTGACCAAAAGCACAGGAGGAGAAAAATGCTTCTGTATAATGAAAGACAAATTTCAGTTTTCACCTTATGACCAAGCTAGTAATACACAAGAGAAAATTGCTGTAACTGCTAGGCATATAATAGGTATTCAATAAACACAGCATCAAACTGAATAACGAATGGTGTTTACTACCCAATTTTACTGGCCTAAAAGTCTTTTATACAGTGTAAGATAATGACTTTTTTTTTAAGATTTTATTTATTTATTTGACACACAGAGACACAGTGAGAGAGAGGGAACACAAGCAGGGGGAGAAGCAGGCCTCCTGCCAAGCAGGGAGCCCCACGTGGGGCTCGATCTCAGGACCCCAGGATCATGACCTGAGCCAAAGGCAGATGCTTAACAACAGAGCCACTCAGGCACCCCAAGATAATACTATTTCTCCCTTCAAATTTCTAAGAAACATATTTCAAAACCAATAATAATAGCAACAGTAAAACAAGCTTGAATAGAACATTAACATAAACATGTTAAATTGGGACTTATTATTTGAGATACTTCAAACTCTAATAAATCATAGTTCTCTTCCCTTCAATAGATATCAAAAGGTTTAACACAATAGCATTCTGTAAAGCTTATCATCCAGCTAGTAAAATGTTGGTATTAGAATAGGTTACTAAATGGGACTCCACTATGAAGTAACTGGTAATATTAGTTGGGATGAAATTTATATTTGTACTACAATGAGTAAAGGATTTCCCAACCCAATTTGAAAAATAAAATGAGGACACTTAATCTTAAAAAGTAGATTATATGACTTTAGCATACCATTTGTATTCAAAGATTATCCTGTGAGCAATCATAATTTATTCTTTAATACAAATGACCCAAGTATCTACTTGAATATACTTTGTTGCTCAAAGAGCAATTTAAGCTCTTGTACTGACAGCCCATAGGTCAGGCTGCTCCATTTCAGATTGCTTTCTCCTATCAAAAAGTAAGGAAACTATTTTCAGGACATTAGGGTGGGCCTGGGCAAGGAGGCTGCCAAGGGAGACAGGTAATTCTTGACTGAGACGTGGTTGTGCCTCAACGTTTTCCTTTTACCTTCCTCAGATATGAAGAGCCTGGCGTCTCCTCCGTGTCGCTGACGCTGCTTTCTGGCACTTCACTAATGTCTCCTCCATTCACTCTTTTCATTATAGGGCTGCCACAGTTTTCCAGCACAGGAATATCTGTTTGAGTCTCATTAGGATAAAGCCTTTTGGGTGCTGTTTTTCTCAAGATACATCCCGGGGCCTTGCTGGTTACATTTTTACCAGTCTTTGAATTGTTGTTTGGTGAACACATCGGATCTGACCTGAGGTATTAACGGATTAAATGAATGAGCTTTTTGCCTGGAAATGTACATGTTTATGTAACTAATGAAACAATAGGGGATGACAATGAGAACACTAGTTTAGAGAAGGTACTGAAACAACACAGAACTGATTGTTGAAAGTTTAAAATTTACCTCAAAAAAGTTGAAAATAGAACTACCCTACGATCCAGCAATTGTGCTACTAGGGATTTATACAACAATACAAAAATACAGATTTGAAGGGGTTCGTGCACCCCTATGTTTATAGCAGCATTATCAACAATAGCCAAACTATGAAAAGAGCCCAATGTCCATCGACTGATAAAGAAGATGTGGTGTATCACTTCTCAGCCTTTTGGCTAAGATTAAGTGAAGATGATATGGTGTATATAATGGAATATTTCTCAGCCGTCAAGAAGAATGAAATCCTGCCATTTGCAACTAGGTAAACAGAACTAGAGTGTATTACGCTAAGCAAAATACATCAGTCAGAGGTAAATGCCATATGATTTCACTCTTAGGTGAAATTTAAGAAACAAAACAGAAGATCATATGGGAGGGGGAGAAAAAAAGAGAGAGGGGAACAAACCATAAGAGACTTTTTTTATTAACATATAATATATTATTTGTTTCAGGGGTACAGGTCTCTGATTCATCAGTCATACACAATACAGAGCAAACACCATAGCACATACCCTCCCCATTGTCCACCATGCAGCCACCCCATCCCCTACACCCCCTCCCCTCCAGCAACCCTCAATTTGTTTCCTAAGAGTCTCTTCTGGTTTGTCTCCCTCTCTGGTTTTGTCTTATTTCATTTTTTCCTTTCTTCCTCTGTGAGCCTCTGCCTTGTTTCAGTGAGATCATATGATAACTTTCTCTAACTTACTTAGCATAATACCCTCTAGTTCCAACCACGTTATTGCAAATGGCAAGATTTCAATTTCTGATGGCTGCACAATATTCCACTGGGCGTGTGTGTGTGTGTATCACCTTTATCCACTCATCTGTTGATGGACATCTGGGCTCTTTACATAGTTTGGCTATCATGGACATTGCTGCTATAAACATTGGGGTGCACGTGCCCCTTTGGATCACTACATTTATATCTTTAGGGTAAATACCCAGTAGTGTGATTGCTGGGTCGTAGGGTAGCTCTATTTTCAACTTTTTGAGGAACCTCCAAACTGTTTTCTAGAGTGGCTGCACCAGCTTGCATTCCCACCAACAGTGTAGGAGGGTTCCCCTTTCTCCGCATCCTTGCCAACATCTGTTGTTTCCTGACTTGTTAATTTTAGCCATTCCGACTGGTGTGAGATGGTATCTCATTGTGGTTTTGATTTGTATTTCCCTGATGCCGAGTGATGTGAGCACTTTTTCATGTGTCTGTTGGCCATCTGGATGTCTGCTTTGCAGAAATGTCTGCTTATGTCTTCTGCCCAAACCATAAGAGACTTAGCAATAGAGAACAATCTGAGGGTTGATGGAGGGAGGTGTGGGGGGAGGTGTGAGGTGTGGGCTAGATGGGGGATGGGCATTAGGACGGGCACTTGATATGATGAGCACTAGGTGTTATATGTAAGTGATGAATCACTGAATTCTACTCCTGAAACCAATATTGCACTCTATTTTAACTAACTAGAATTTAAATAAAAATTTTTTTAAATAAAGCTAAAGTTTACATATATGATTACTTAGAAATTTTCTCTACAGATTCAAATTCTTTAGTAAAGCAACCCAGTGTGCATGTGACAAACCTGTGATATAGTAACAGGGCCTGGGTTAGGAAAAAAAGTCAAATCATTATACATCTATATGATAAAATTCTATACAGTTATTAAAAATTGTGTTTCTAAGTCATAATCAGTGATAATGGAACATGTTCACAACATATTTTGTGAGAGACAAACAGGATAGAAAACTACATATCCTATATGATCCTGATCTTTTCTTAAAACCTAATGCAAAATAAAAAGTCTGAAAGAAAAAACAGTGAGCCAAATGTTAACAGTAGCTATCTCCAGATGGTGCAATTTATCTTCTTTGTACTTTCCTCTGTCTTCCAAATTTCCCATAGTACCTTTAAGGTACTTTTACAGTGAAGCACCCTACACCAAAAGAAAAAAAAGTGTGTGGGGGAGGTGCCTGGAAGGCTCAGTGGGTTAAAGCCTCTGCCTTCAGCTCAGGTTATGATTCCCAGAGTCTTGGGATCAAGCCCTGCATCAAGCTCCCTGCTCAGCAGGGAGACTGCTTCCTCCCCTCTCTCTGCCTACTTGTGATCTGTCTGTCAAATAAATAAGTAAAATCTTTAAAAAATGTATTTTTAAAAAAAGTTAATGAGACAAAAGAAAGAAAAACAAAGGCTGTCCCCTTGTCTGAGAAAAAGTTCTAGGCAGTGAATAGAAAACTTACCCGTGAAGCTTAACACTGTATCCCTCCTAAAAAACGACTGCCAAAACTGGAAATGAGGTTTGGGTAATAACAAAGATAAACCAGACAGTCCCGTCAAATTCCGATCAGAATAGAAAAAGCAAATGTCTAGCGTGTGACTGGTGATATTCCTATGCTAGTTAGGTCCCACTGCAGCTCTTCCTGACTCAGTCAATATTTCTGATCGTCTCATGTTTTACTCCTCCATTGTTTCCCATATGAATGCCAATGAACTCTTTCAGAATAGGATTGCAGTGGCTTTCTCTAATAAAGATGTTAAAACATTGGCCTTACCTTTTTTGTTTTTGTGAAAGACACAGTGATTGCGGAGAAGATGCTCTACTTGGCTCATCAGCTAATGTAGCCAAAATAAAGTTAGCTTCCAATAACATATCATCGATACTTAAAGCCATAGGTCTAAAAACAGGCAAAGTAAAAGCAAGCATCATACACGTTTTCTGAAGGACATTAGGAAAATTAGAAAATGACACTTCAGGAGTAAAAAGAGACAGTAAAAGTCAAAGTCCTATTTGTCTTTTCACAAAGGAACATAGTCCTAAGAGCTGAAAAGATCCTTAGACATCATCAGATCCAATTTCAAAAAGAGCATCTATCCTAACCCAATCTCTGAAATTTTAGTTCTGAAATGAAATATCATAGTTTCATAAAAATTAGACTCGTTTAAGCCATGTTTAATTTTATAATTAGGCAATTAATTTAGCACCATGTCAAATTTATAAATGTTTTCACTCTGCAGAATGTATCTTTCTCAATTACCAATTTAAAAATGTCACGTGTGGCATCTTTCAAAATTTCCATTTGGTAAGTGTTGCTAGTAAAGTTAAGGAATTCTTGAGGTATGAATTAATTTCAAAGTAATCCAAAGGGTTTTATTATTGATATACAACAAAAGGAGGGGAGAGAGGAAGGAAGGAACTCAGAAAAGTTTCCAAGGACTTACTTCCCAGGAAAATCAAAATGAATGGCTATAGGAGCATGTGTAGCTTCTGAAAATGTCAGCATTCCCTGAAAGAGAAAAAGAAGAAAAATAGTTGGAATCTTCATTTAAAAAACTACCAGCGAAGGTATGACACAAATTTTTGTTTACCTTCAATTCTTTGAAACAGAATGTTATTTCAGTATCAACTCCAATTTGAAAGAAGTCAAACTCTTCCGGGCCAACAAACATTTCACTGTACACAGAATTGGTCAAATCTGTTCAACATTATAGGAAAAGAAGGAATAGGATTAGTTCCAGGGGTACTTGTTAAATTTTAATATGAAAATATAACTGTAAGTGGTAGATTAAAAAAAAAATTGACACTCCTTCACTGAGAAATGGGTTCTTTGTCTGTGTTCCCTCCCCTTAAATTTGGGTAGTTGGGTTCTCTGACTGCTAAGATATGGTGCTATAAATGACCTGGGACTGGTTTCTGAGCCTGGGACTTAAGAGACTGGCAACTTCCACTTCCTCTATCCTCGGTCCACTTCCTCTACCCTACAACACTCACTGTTAGAACCCACCATGCCGAGTTCATGCTATAGGAAGGCCAGGTTAATGAAGAGGCCATATGTGTGTAGTCACTCCGGCTAACAGCCCAGCTGTGCTCCCAGCATCAATTATCAGCCATGTCAGTGTGCCATCTTGGATGGATTCAGATGATTCCAGACCCAGCCACTATCTAACTGCAATTGCATGAGACTCCCAAGTACGAACCATCTAGCTGAGCCCCATCAACCCACAGAAACATAAGAATAAATTATTTGGAGTTTTTCACTACAAAAATGTTTGGTATACACGCTCAGAAAGACACACACACGAATCATTTTTCTACCTTTTTCTCATTTTCTTTCTTTTCTAATTGAAGTGCAGTTCACATACAGTGTTAGTTTCAGGTACATAATATAAAAATTCAACAACTCTTTATATTTCTCAGTATGCATCAAGATAAATTGCTCTTAATCCGCTTTATCTATTTCATCCATCCCCCCTCTGCCAAGCACTAGTTTGTTCTCTGTATTTAAGAGAATGCTTGTCTCTTTTTCTTTTCTTTTCTTTTTTTTTTTTTAAAGATTTTTACTTATTTATTTGACAAAGAGAGGGATCACAAGTAGGCAGAGAGGCAGGCAGAGAGAGAGAGGAGGAAGCAGGCTCCCTGCTGAGCAGAGAGCCCGATGCGGGACTCGATCCCAGGACCCTGAGATCATGACCTGAGCCGAAGGCAGCGGCTTAACCCACTGAGCCACCCAGGCGCCCTTGTCTCTTTTTCTTTGTTCATTTGTTTTGTTTCTTAAATTCCACGTATGAGTGAAATCATAAGGTGTCTTTTTCTGATTGACTTATTGCATTTAGCATTATATTCTTTTTAAAGAAGATTTTATTTATTTATTTGAGAGAGAGAGGGCATGTGCAAATGAGGTGGGGGGAGGCAGAGGGAGGACAAGCTGACTCCCCCTTCAGCAGGGAGACTGATGCAGGCTCGATCCCAGGACCCTGAGATCATGACCTGAGCCAAAGTCAGGCCACCTGAGCCACCCAGGCGCCCCTAGCATTATGTCCTTTAGGTCCATCCATGTGGTTGCAAATGGCAAGGTTTCATTCTTTTTTATGACTGAGTAATATTACATTATATAAATACCACATCTTCTTTATCCATCTGTCTATGGTGGGTTTGGGTTGCTTCCATATCCTGGCTATTGAACACAGGGGTGCATATAACTTTTCAAATCAGTGTTTTCATTTTCTCTGGGTAAACATGCAGTAGTGGAATTATTGGATCATATGATATTTCTATTTTTAATTTTTTGAGGAACCTCCATACTGTTTTCCATAGTGGCTACACCAATTTACATTCCCTCCAACAGTGCACAAGGGTTCCTTTTTCTCCACATTCTCACCAACACTCATTATTTCTTACGTTTTTGATCTTAGCCATTCTGACAGGTACAAGATGATATCTCATTGTGGTGTTTTTTTTTTTTTTCTCTTTAAAGAAAGGCAGACTACCACATGCAGCACCTTACTTGGATATGTCTGGATTCTTGGATGCTTGGCTACCCTACAATCTCCCGCAAATGGACCTTGAGAGTTTGCTTGAAGACTAGCAGGGAAGCACAGCTATTCATATACCCTTGAATAGTCTTCCCCTCTTGGGAAGGTTGTCCTCTGAGAGCATAGCTTTGGGAGGGACACACATGGAGTGGTGAGGTTCCCCACTCACTAGGGGGATACCCGCCTAGCAGCCAGATCAGCTGAATCAATCCTGGCTGTCTACGGGGTGACTGGTGTTTCAGGCACATGGCCCTCACATCTTCCTTGTGGTTTTGATTTGCATTTCCCTGCTGATGAGTGATGTTGAGCATCTTTTCATGCATCTGTGCCCATCTGTATACATTCTTTGGAAAGATGAATATTCAAGTACTCTGCCCATTTTAAAAAATTTATTTATTGATTGATTTGAGAGAGAGAAAGAGTGAAAAGAGAGAGCTGGAGGCAGGATCAGAGGGAGAAAGAATCTTAAGCAGACTCCGCTCTGAGTGCCCGACATAGTCTTGATCCCATGACCCTGAGATTACAACCTGAGCTGAAATCAAGAGTCAGATGCTAACTGACTGCACCACCCAGGCATCCCAATCTGCCCATTTTTTAAATTGAATTACTTTTGATAGCTTCATAGTATTTCATTATCTTTACTCTACCAATCTTCTGGTACTAGATCTGAAGTACAGAAGATGTCCCAAACTATTAAAAGACCTTACCTCTGGATAGTGAGATTTCAGGTGACTTTTTTTAAATTAGTGCTTATTTTGTGTCTTTATTTTCTTCAATGAACACAGATTAATATAAGTATAAGAACAAAAGATAAACAGTATATATATATATATATATTTTTTTTAAAGATTTTATTTATTTATTTGTCAGAGAGAGAGAGACAGAGGGAGAGAGCGCGAGCGAGCACAGGCAGACAGAGAGGCAGGCAGAGTCAGAGGGAGAAGCAGGCTCCCCGCGGAGCAAGGAGCCCGATGTGGGACTCGATCCCAGGACGCTGGGATCACGACCTGAGCCGAAGGCAGCTGCCCAACCAACTGAGCCACCCAGGCGTCCCAACAGTATATATTTTTTAAGGACCAAACACTACCCCAGAAATCATTCCTATCAAACAAGGAGGTTCATGTCACTTCCAGTGTACTGGCATAGAGGAGTTTCAAAAATAGACATTGAGTCCCCAGTCAACCATAACTATAACTGCTCATTAGAAAGCTGCTCACAGGGGTACCTGGGTGGCTCAGTGGGTTAAAGCCTCTGCCTTCAGCTCAGGTCATGATCTCAGGGTCCTGGGATCAAGCCCTGCATCAGGCTCTCTGCTAGGCAGGGAGCCTGCTTTCCCCTTTCTCTCTCTGCCTGCCTTTCTGCCTACTTGTGATCTCTGACTGTCAAATAAAAAAAAAAAATTAAAAAAAAAAAGCTGCTCACAAGGGACAATGTCTTCTGGTTACTAAATGGCCATCTTTATTCAGAGATGGCATTATGGAATACAAAACAGATCCTTTCACTAGCCAAGCATATATTTTCTAGATCATGCACTTCTGAGTGTCAAAAAACAATGTTAGCTAAGACTAGAAAGAAGCAATAATGGCACAGTGGTAATGAGCCTGTGCCTTGGAGCCTATGTTCAGATAATCCACACTTACTGTGTGACACCAGACAAGTCACTGAGTCTCTTCGTGCCTCACACAGAAAATGGTCATAATAATAGTACCTAAATCACAGGTGTTACAAAGATCACATAAATTCATAAATGGAAACCATTTAGAAAAAAAAAAAAAAAAACATGGAGGGACACCCGGACGGTTCAGTTGGTTGAAAAGCCAACTCTTGATTTTGGTTTGGGTCATGATCTTGGGGTCCTGGGATCGAGCCCTGCATCAGGCTCCCCAGTCAGTCGAGAGTCTGCCTAAAATTCTCTCTCGCCCCCCTCCTTCTGCCCATCCCCCTGCTCACACTCTCCTTCTCTCTCAAAATAAATCTCCTTTTAAAAATTTAAAAAAATTCATCATGTCTTATCTCCACTCAATCTAGGTAACTTTGGAAGAGCTGACTTAAGAAGTATTTGGATTTTCTGCCATGTGTATTTGCCATCTGGAATATCTTACATCTCTAGTTCAAAGCTACTTTTTCTTATGTGATTAAAGATAATCCCAATTGGATTGCTGGCCTCTTAATTTTTCTTTATGATAAACACAAAGGGTGATAAAAGATGAAAAACGGGTGTCTGGCTGGCTCAGTTGGAAGAGCATGCAACTCTTGATCTTGGGGTCATGAGTTCAAGCCCCATGTCGGGTGTAGAGATTACTAAAATATAAACACATAAACTTAAAAAAAAAAAAAAAAAAGATGAAAACCAGACCTTAAAAATCTTAACTGAAAATATACTTTTCTCAGTAACAATTCTCCTAATTTTAAAATAACCTGAATTTCAAGGCCAAATATTTTAATTATTGATTATATTCCATTTCCTGGATCTCTTAAAAATTTTAATGATCTTTCTACATCTTACTGCTCTTTTTTTTTTTTTTTAAAGATCTTACTTATTTATTTTACACAGATCGAGAGAGATCACAAGCAGGCAGAGAGGGAGAGGGAAGCAGGATCCCCACTGAGCAGAGAGCCCGATGTGGGGCTCAATCCCAGGACCCACTGAGCCACCCAGAAACCCCTTTATTGCTCGTTAGACAAGAAAAAAATGTTATGCCACCAATGTTCACTGTATGGTCAGTCATCAAGAAACCCGGGGAGTGACATGCTATCCAAGAGCCACAACAGATGTAGTCCTTACCCATTGGTTCGTCACTGGAACTCTTAAGGCAAACACTGAGTGGGGTAACAGCAAGAGTAACTTCTTCTTGACTTGATGTAAAAAGAACAACGGCCTCAGCGAGCACTCTACAAATGTAAAGAAAAGTATTATGTTGCTTGAAAAGCAAGAAGAAAGAACCTTATTAAATGGGACTTGGATCTTTAATCTGGGAATAAACAAGGTTAATCAGCTGAGATTTTTTAAAAATTTACCCCCAAAAAAACCTATCTTCTTTTTTCTGTATGAGCTGCAATATTTTTAGCATATTTTAAAATTCATTTGAAGGCCAAGAGAATAGTAAAATATATTCTTAGTAAGACATGTGAAAGCTATGGAATAAACCAGACACTGGAAGGAATGTCTTCAATTCCATGGTTTTATATACCCCATATATATTTGTAATGGCTTGCAATCATACCCCTGAGGGAGGTACCAGAAAACATTGCTGTTCAGAAAGAACCGGGTGGAACCATGCTGGAGACGCGGGTGAGGGGTAGAGGTTTATGAGCAGCCCGCTACTTATATTTTCTTTCCATTTGTTACTTGCCCTAGATTATTATTACCTATTACTTTCAAGGTTGTCTTGACATCCCAAATGCCCTTTTATCCTGGGCTCCCTTTTTCAAAATAGTTGTATTGATAAAGAATTCACATACAGTACTTCACAGATTTAAAGTTCTTTAACTTGTATTTCCCTATCTACTAAATAAGTTGAGCGCATTTTCACGTGCTTTTCAACCATTTGTATATCTTCTTTGGCAAATGATCCATTCAAATCCTTTGCCCATTTTTAAAAAGATTTTAATTTTATTTATTTGACAGAGAGAGACACAGCAAGAGAGGGAACACAAGGGAGTGGGAGAGAGGAGGAAGCAGGCTCCCCGCTGAGTGCAGAGCCCGATGCGGGGCTTGATCCCAAGACCCTGAGATCACAACTCAAGCCAAAGGCAGATGCCCAACAACTGAGCCACACAGGCACCCAATGCCCATTTTTAATTAGCTTATCTTTATTACAAGATCTGGGCTACTTATGAAATTGAAGTGTTGTCAGATAAAAATGAGATTCTTAGAATGTATGTAATATTGACGTTAACCTGATGCTAGACATTAGCTCAGCTGTGTTTCTTGAGGCCAAAATGTCAGGAACACCTACCAGATTCATCTAGGAACTCTTCCAGTGTTATGGGGGTGGTGTTTTATAAGATACCAAATAACCTGATACAAAAAAATTACAACATAAATGTGCAATTCAAAAAGGAAGAAAAATACAATCATTAATAAATATATGAAAATATGTTCAAGCTCCCAAGGAATCAACACAACAAAATGGACATCTAATAATTCAATTTTCTACCTGTCAACTTAACGAAAATTTTAAAGATTGATCATGTATGTTACTTGAAAGGACTCCCCTACACTTCTGGTGGGAATGTAAATGGACACAACATTTAAGATAGTAATTTGGTAGTCAAATTTAAAATTTGGTAAGCCTTTGACCCAGTGATTTCATTTCTAGGACTCTGTGTTAAGCTTATAAGGTGGCCCCACAGTGATCCCCACCTCCTGGTACTCATGCCTTCCCACAATCCTCTGCCCCTGAGTATGGGCTTAACTTACCAAGTCACTTCTAACAATGAAAATGGCAGAATTGATGATATGTCAGTTCTGAGATTAGGTTATAAAAAGACTTTGGCTTAGGGGCACCTGGGTGGCTCAGTGGGTTAAGTCTCTGCCTTTGGCTCAGGTCATGATCTCAGGGTCCTGGGATGGAGCCCCACATCCGGCTCTCTGCTCAGCAGGGAGCCTGCTCCCCGCCCCCCGCCTGCCTCCTCTCTGCCTACTTGTGATTTCTCTCTCTGTCAAATAATAAATAAAATCTTTAAAAAAAATTTTTAAAAACTTTGGCTTCCGTTTGTGAATTCTCTCTCTCAATCGGTCATCTCAATCAACTCTCTGTCTTTCTGATCCAGTGGCCATTTTGTGATGATAATCAGAGAGTGCACAGAGAGGCCTGTGTGGTGAGGAACTGAGGCCTACCACCAACCTGACTAGTCAGCTTGGAAGTTAATCTTCTGAGACCTCTCCACAGCCATGTCAGTGCGTGTGGGAGTGAATCCCCAACCAAGTCCAGCCTTCAGATGAGACCACAGCCCTAGCTGACAGCTTGACTTCAACTTCATGAAACACCTTGAGCCAGATACCCAGTTAAGCCATACATATAACCATGAAGTAATCAATGTCTGGTTTCTTAAAGCTCTGAGTTTGGGGGAAATTTGTTCCACAGAAATAGGCAACTAATACACTTTTTGTGTGTGGCAAAAAGCTGGAAGCAACCTACTTTTTCACTAATAGGATAATGGGTAACTAAATTATGGTTCATACAATGAAAAAATTATACAATCATTCCAAACAATAAGATTGATTTAAGTGAACTGACACAGAAACTTAAAAAAGCAAGTTGCCAAATAATAATAATAGGACATTTTCTGTGAAAAAAATGACATGTATGTGTCTCATAAATAATATAAATGTGAGAGGGAAGAAGAAGGAAGAGAGAAAGAAAGCTATCCATAGCTATAGGGAGAGGGTGAGTTACAGGGAAATTGGCTATATATGGAAGAAGATGCACAAGGATATACACCAAATTGCTGATTGATGTTACCTCTGCCAAGTGGGAGAGAGAAGACAGGTAGAGGAGAAAAAGTTTTCATTTTTTATCTTTACAACCCTCTATAAATTCTAGATGTATTACAAGGAGCATGTATGGCTTATGTAACTTAAAACACAATAAGGATAAAATATCTTTGGTTCACAAAGTAATTAATGTTTAATGCTACAGCTTAACTGAATAATTGGGTGCACTTTTACTGACAAATGTACCTAACTCATTCTCTAAAGAAAAAATGCAAACACTTGGGGTAAATCAGTTTACATTAAAAATGTTAATGTTTCCTTGCGTTGTGTGTTTCATGACTCAGACAGAAGGCAATATATAAATGCAAAGTATTATTAGGTAATATATTTTTCTCTTGGTATCACTTAATGTAGAAAGCCACTAATGGAATATTTTTAGAACTTTCTTGCCACTAAATCATATTGCTACCACTAATAAATTATATTATCTACTATTATCTTTCTCAGGGTTCCCTCTTGACCTTGTAAGGAGATTTTTCCAAGTCAAATGTTAGCTTTTTTTTTTTTAATGTTAGCTTTTTTAAAAAATGTAACTGACTTCAAATTTTAATTAAAGGCATTAATTATTTACTCTGCTCCCACATTATACTCAGAAAAAGAAGAAAACACCAGAAAATTCATTACCTTGGTTGAATAACTAGTGTATTAGAACACATACTCTTTTCAAAAATAACTTGCAAGGGCTGACTTTCCTGAAAACACACATTATGAGTTCTTCTAATACCTTAAAAGGAATAAAGCAATTCGTTAATCATTTTAAGTGCGATGTAAACTATTTAAAAAGTATAAGTTTCACAGCCACGTTAAAATAATAAAATTAAAGAAACATTTCCTGTCTGGCAGGTGCCTGTAGCTTGAAAGAGTACTATTTTATGAAATGTGTTTATTGCCCCCTAGTGGACACTATGCAACATGCCATATCCCCGGACAAATTGGGCAGTAGAGCTCCCAAGTTCTGAAATACGGTTTTTTTCTTTTCTTTTTTCTTTTCTTTTCTTTTCTTTTCTTTTCTTTTCTTTTCTTTTCTTTTCTCTTCTTTTCTTTTTTCTTTTCTTTTCAAGATTTTATGTATTTATTTGACAGAGAGAGATCACAGTAGACAGAGAGGCAGGCAGAGAGAGAGGGAAGCAGGCTCCCTGCTGAGCAGAGAGCCCGAGGTGTGTCTCGATTCCAGGACCCTGAGATCATGACCTGAGCCGAAGGCAGCAGCTTAACCCACTGAGCCACCCAGGCGCCTCTGAAATACAATTATTTCTCAAACTGTATGTAAAATAGTGATTGCCCACTACAGTTCATGTAGCTATCATTCTCTTTCACTACCTTTCATCCAGGTCTGCTATATCTGGATTTCTGGTAATGATGAAGGAACATCTGGTCTGTGAATTCTTTTCCTCTGAGAGGAGGATGAGGGGAAGAGTGCATCGTCATAGCAGCTATGGCTCTATGTGCCAGCAATTGTAGTACGCATTCTACACACATTACCTATGGTCATCACAATATCCCTATGGGGTAGGCACTTAGTCTCAGAAGAGGAACCTGTAGCTCGGCGAGGCTGACTTTTACAAGGCCATTTTAACAAGGGTCGGTAGAATGTGAGTCTAAGTTTGAATATATAGCCCATGTAATAAAATCCAAATGGACTTAACTTTCTACAGCATATTAATGTTGTGGTAGGAATCAAAAGGACTCACTAGAAATATTTCTCATCTAACTTGGATTTTTTTTTTTCTTTTGGGGAGGACGAGGAGAGGGAGAGAGAGAGAATCCCAAGCAGGCTCCATGCCCAGTGCATGAGCCCAACCCAAGACTCAGTCCCACAACCCCAAAGATCACGATCTGAGCTGAAATCAAGAGTTGGACGCCTAAGCAGCTGAGCCACCCAGGTACTCCTGGATTTTTTTTTTTTTTGACACAAAATTAATAATGGCAACATTTATTAATTTTGTTAAGAATTTACTCACCACCTACTATGCACAAAGCTACATTAGTTAGCTTTTGCTGGAAAACAACTCACTCCAAAACTTAAGTGGCTCGAAATAACAAATATTTGTTATTTCTCACAATTCAGCTGAGTAGTTCTGGTTTCAGCTGGCTTGGCGGTGCCTGGAAATCTTGGATGGCTTCACCTTTATGTCTAGGGCCTCCGCAGGACAACCGGCACAGCCGAGACTGCTGGGAAGGCTGAGGCTTCCCACCACATGGTCTTAATCCTCCAGAAGTCTACTGTGCAGCACTTGTTCTCATGCTGAGAGAAAGGTTCCTGCCTTCACGGGGGAAGCTGCCAGGCCTCTTAAGGCCTAGGCTTGGAACTCACACAAAATCGCTTCTATTTAATTGATAAAGCAAGCCCACGGCCAGCCAACATGCCAGCTGGGGGAACAGACTCCGGCTTCTGAAGGGTGAGGAGCAGCAAATAATTTGTGAGCACTTGTTTGGTAATCTACTACACGGGGACAATTTTAGGAGCTAGGGATTAGCAAAGCACCAATTAGACAAAAATCTCTATCCTCACAGAGCTTACCTTCTAGGGAGGGGAGATGGACAATAAGAAAATAAATAAGTATAATAATTGATAGGTCACGTCGTAACAAAGGCCACAGGAAAAAAGCAAAGCAGAAAGGGCATTAGGGGGTGCCAGTCATGGTAGATAGCAATTTTTTTATTTCTTATTTATCTGTTTATTTGAGAGAGAGAGAGAGAATGAGAGAGAGAGAGAGCATGAGAAGGGAGAGGGTCAAAGGGACAAGGAGGCTCCCTGTCGAGCAGGGAGCCCGATGCGCGACTCCATCATGGGCCTCCACGATCATGACCCGAGCCAAAGGTAGTCGTTCTACCAAGTGAACCACCCAGGTGCCCGAGTAGATAGCAGTTTTAAATAGGAGGTCAAGGAAGACCTCATGGAAATGAAGCCATCTGAGTAAAGACTTGGAGGAGGAGCAAGCAATATGATATCTGCAGAAGAAGCTTGCTAGGCAGAGGGCTTCCAACCCGTGTAGGACCTTACTGACCATTGTAAGATCTCTGGCTTTTCCCCTGGGTAAATGGGGAGGATTTGCAGGGTGGGGATAGGAATTTGGAACACTGAATGACATATCCAACCTACTACACCTTTGCACTCCTCCATAAATTTTTGGATATACTACAAAGAGCATGGCACTGTGAGGAATTACTGTGATTTCAATTTTGGGAAGACACAAAGCTCAAAAGTTGGCACAACTTACCCTGTTTTAAAAACTATTTTCAAGTTACTTTTGGAGCAACGGGTATTAGATGCTTGTGGTCTAAATTTCAAAAGATACCAAAGAGCAAACAGTGGAAAGTCAGTCACCCCCAGCCCCTGACTCCTGCCCGCCCCCCTCCCCGTATCCTCCACAGAGGGAACCACTGTTACCAGTTTCTCCAGTATTCTTCCAACACAGCCTTGGTATATACAGCACGATCAAACCTCTAGAACATACCTCAAAATATTTCACTTAAGTGAGTACTGGCATTGCCAAAGATGTCCAAGAAGAGAATGTCTAATTTCTTTGTCATTCCTGATGCTCCTTTTCTTGCCACTTGCTGTCTTCTCCTTTTTCCTTATAGACAAGTGCCAAACACTTTCAACCTATACCTTTGCTCACCCTGCTCCGTTCTGCTCCCTCCTCACAGGAGTTTCCACCTACTGGAAACTCATCCAGTTGTGGTGCCCCAGTTGTGGTGCCCCTAACCACAATGCCTTCCCTCTCCACCTTTCTCTCCTTTGAATCTCTGGTCCAAAGAACATCCAGTGTACCCTCTTTATTTTATCTTACTTTTTTAAAATAGGTTCCACGCTGGGCACAGAGCCCACATGGGGCTTGAACTCATGACCTTGAGATCAAGACCCTGAGCTCAGATCAAGAGTCAGACACTTAACCGACTGAGCCACCCAGAAGCCATCCACTATACTTTTTAAAAAAAAATATTTTATTTATTTATTTGGCAGAGGGAGATCACAAATAGGCAGAGAGGCAGGCTCCCTGCTGAGCAGAGAGCCGGATGTGGGGCTCAATTCCAGAACACTGGAATCATGACCTGAGCTGAAGACAGAGGCTTTAACCCACTGAGCCACCCAGGTGTCTCCACTATACTCTTTTTAAAGCATGTACCTCTTCACTGCGGCTTTTCTAGTCTTCTAGTTTAATAACAATTTCCCTTGATAGGCTGCAAGTGGGGTAAACATTTAGAAGCCCTGTTTTCTCCTCGGGTCATTTATGAACTTTATCTTGCGCTGCGCAAAGTACTGGATTGTAACGAGATGAGGAGTTCTGCGTTAGAATGAGAAATGATTTTCATTGAGAAAATCTTACTGTGAAAAACAACAACTGGGTGCTTGGTGGCTCAGTCTGTTACGCGTCCAAATTGATCTCAGCTCAGATCTTGATGTCAAAGTTGTGAGTTCAAGCCCCACACTGGGCTCCATGCTGGGAAGGGAGCCCACTTTAAAAAGAAGAAAAAAAGGGGCGCCTGGGTGGCTCAGCGGGTTAAGCATCTGCCTTTGGCTCGAGTTGTGATCTCAGGGTCCTGGGATCGAGCTCCACATCGGAGTCCCTGTTCAACAGAGTCTGCCCCTCTCTCTCTCTCTCTGACCCTCCCACCCACTTGTTCATGGTCTCTTTCTCCCTCCCTCCCTCTCAAAAAGAAAAAAAGAAGAAAAAAGGATAAAAACAACAACAGCTGAACTAAAGCAAATGCTTAGTCATACGTTTGGCTTAAATTCTGGCATAAGCTCCTTATCATTTCCCAGACCGGTAACAACAGTTTGGGGCCCAGCAGCCAGGTCACGGATCATTCCGAGTGGTAATGTCTCACGCCATCTGCTCCTGGCCATGGGCCTCCCGATGCTAGGAGAGAATTCTACTTGCCACTTCATGAGCTCAATTTGGAACTTCCCTCAATGGGTCCAGAGAACTCTTGCAAACCTGAAGGGGTATGGCTAAGAAACGACCATTATTCTGGAGATGTGACATTTGTAGGGTTTAGAATTGTGGAGGTGAGTGATCCTTCAAAAATCTTGTAAGTTATTCAAATAGGACCCGATCCCTATAAGTTCACTGTTAAGCGAGTTTAAAGACATTAGCGCATCTGTAAAAGGCCCTTGGACAAAAACTTGAAACCCTGAAGTGGGAGGCCAGCCTTCTTGACATCACTTCATTAACACAAGCATATAAATCAAAGTTTTATTTTCACCCAGTAGCCCAGGGCTCTCCTCTCCTCTGCGCCTCTCTGCTGGAGTGCTGTCCCCTTGAGCCAGCACGGGACATGGGACACGTTAGCATGTGGCGTCTATCCGAGTGTTCTTCAGGAGCTCAGGAACTCACCTGCACCAACTCTAGGGCCAGTGCAAAAAAAGTATGGAGAATTGGTGGAATTATTAGTAAAATAAATATTTCAGGTGCGTCTTGGTTCCTGATGATACCAATCATTGTCTCCTACTCGTAGATGCTAAACAATTCAAGAAATCACTGTTCTGGAAACTTTTCGTGGTCAGATTTAGAGACGTTAGTCTTTTTTAGTAGCTCGTGTTTTTTCAATTGTCTTCTATCAGTAAAGAGCGCCAAATTTACATCACTGTCCTTAATTCCTTCCCAAATCCCAAACATGTATTTCTAGCAGCTTATGAGCTCTCTCTACCCAGGTGATTTTTCTCAACTAAATTTGAACCGTGTTTCCCCACCAGGTTCTAGATACAAAATGACAAGCATAATCTGCCGTGTGCATACAGTTTTGGAAACTATAACCACACCAGTTACGTACCAGCATCCACGTCCTCTGGTCCCCTTCCCTCCTGAACTGGCCCTTCGCCATTTCGTAGCAATCCTGAGTTTCAGGGGGGATTAACTCTACTTCCAGCATCCCTGATAGGCCCTCATTGGTGCAAATCAAACTGGGGTAATCTTATGCCCTCTGCAATTAAATTTGAACCAGACACTGCACTTAGAGATGGCAATGCCCTGTCCACTAGGATTAATGTAAGTTGGTGCAGTTAGGGCAAAGCCAAGCGCTTTTGTTCACTGGATAAGTGAAGTAAGTCTCTCACTCCCACTGGCTGCTGCTGCAGAAAGCCTTAGCTTTGAAAGTCTGTAACAGAAGCTGGCCTTAGGGTAAATCACATGGAGGAAAGCAGAATTGAGTGAATTTTAAAAAGAAAAGGAAAGAGGTGCCTGGATGACTCAGTCGGTTAAGCCTCTGCCTTCAGCACAGGTCATGACCCCGGAGTCATGGGATCGAGCCCTGCGTCGTCGTCGGGCTCTCTGCTCAGTGGGGAGTCGGCTTCTCTCTCTCTCTCTCTCTCTCTGCCTGCCTGCCTCTCTGCCTGCTTGTGATCTCTCTCTCTCTCTCAAGTAAATAAATAAAATCTTGGAAGGGAGGGAGAGAAGAAGGGAGGGAGAGAGAGAGAGAGCGGAAGGAGGAAAAGCAGTAGCAGCTGCGGCAGCCTGGGTCAAACCATGTCTATGACCTAATTTCGAACTTTTCATTACACGAGCTGACATTCCTCCTAATTATTAAAGTCAGTTTGAGTTGGGTTTTCTGTGTGGGTTTTTTTCTGTTACTTGCAACTCAAAGCATCCTAACTCCTACAGCTTGCCTACAAAAGCTATTAAAAACTGACCAATCACAAATATGTATTAGACATTAGACATAATCAAGGCACTTGAGAGAGTCTTCAGAAACTGAAAAATGGGCTGTTTAAAATCTAGCTGGAAATAAGTGATGAGGGTCACGGTAACAGCAGCAATCACGGACTACGTAGTCCTCTCTCCGAGCCAGACACCATGCTCTGCTTCGCACTGACAATCCTGGTTCCCATTCACAACAACCCCGGAAGGTGAGGGCCGGTAAGAAATATCCCTATTTCCAGAAAAGAAAATGTGAGTTCGGAGAACTCATTAGAGAAAAACTCTCTAAAGGCCCGATACACAAGGCAGGCCATCTTAGATTTCTTCCTAAGTTCACATGACTGTATGTAAACTTTGTTCGAACCAAAAGCCTGATGTATTGCCCGCCACATATGCAAAGTCCATCTGCTTTGTGAGTGAGTAACCTAAAGGAAAACCATCTTGTCCCTGCGGCATCTCAATCAATGCTCCTGCTGCCCGCGCTCCTTTACGATGAAACTCGTGATGCCTGCCTACATGCTCATCTGTAACTTTTTCAGCTTTTACAAGATGTAAAAATGTACATAAGCCTCTAGAAATTGTTCATCCTCTGGAGCACCCTCTTCCCTGTGAAAAGTGTTTCCTGAGCAGTTGTCCTAACTTGGGCTCGAATAAAACTCTCTTACTTTCTGAGATCCTAAAAAGTTTGTTCAATTTGCTTTGACAAAGCTTATGTATTTTCACAAGCAAATAAGAAATATAGAAGAGGGGCACCTGGGGAGCTCAGTCGGTTAAGCAACTACCTTCAGCTCAGGTCAAGATCCCAGGATCCTGGGATCAAGCCCCACATCGGGCTCCTTGTTCCGCACGAGCTTGCTTCTCCCTCCCCTTGCTGCTCCCTTGTTTGTACTCTCTCTATCAAATAAATAAATTAAATCTTTATTTTTTTAAGGATTTTGTTTGTTTTTTTGTTTGCTTTTGTTTTTACAGAGAGAGAGAGACAGCGAGAGAGGGAACACAAGCAGGGGAATGGTAGAGGGAGAAGCAGGCTTCCTACCAAACAGGGAGCCCACCATGGGGGGCTCGATCCCAGGACCTGGGATCATGACCTGAGCCAAAGGCAGACGCTTAAGGACTGAGCCACCCAGGCACCCCAAATAAATAAAATCTTAAAAAAAGAAAAGAGGGGTGCCTGGGTGGCTCAGTGCGTTAAGCCACTGCCTTCGGCTCAGGTCATGGTCTCAGGGTCCTGGGATCGAGTCCCACATCGGGCTCTCTGCTTAGCAGGGAGCCTGCTTCCCTCTCTCTCTCTCTCTCTCTCTCTCTCTCTCTGCCAGCCTCTCTACCTACCTGTGATCTCTCTCTGTCAAATAAATAAAAAATCTTTACCAAAAAAAAAAAAAAAAAAAAGAAAGAAAGAAATATAGGGGAATCGACACCCAAGTCTGTGATGTCAAGGCCTGCTAAGCTTTTAATTATGCTCTTTATGTGATTCTGCTATTATGCAAACTAAAATTCAAAGAAGAGGGGAAATCATGTTAAATCATTGATATTTTGCAGGGAAAAAATTGAAGAATATAATAGAATATGAACTTAAAATATTAAGATAACTGTCAGGCAAAGTAACAGATATAAGATCATTGTAACACTATCACAACCTTCCAGAAGACGGTTCCACTACAAAAAAAGATTTGGGGGGCGCCTGGGTGGCTCAGTGGGTTGAAGCCTCTGCCTTCAGCTCGGGTCATGATCCCGGGGTCCTGGGATCGAGCTCCACGTTGGGCTCTCTGCTCAGCAGGGAGCCTGCTTCCCCCCCCCATCTCTGCCTGCCTCTGCCTACTTATGATCTCTCTCTCTGTGTCAAATAAATAAATAAAATCTTAAAAAAAAAAAAAATTTGGGCTTATAATATCCCAAGCATGAGCTTTTTTTTTTTTTTTTAAGATTTTATTTATTTGACAGAGAGAGACATAGCGAGAGAGGGAACACAAGCAGGGTGAATGGGAGAGAGAGAAGCAAACTTCTCACCGAGCAGAGAGCCCAATGCAGGGCTCGATCCCAGCACCCTGGGACCATGACCTGAGCCAAAGGTAGATGTTTAACAACTGAGCCAGCAAGGCGCTCCAGGAATGGGCTTTTTAAAGCATTCAATTCTACCTGCTAACTTCAAATAAAATAGCAGCAGTTATAAAAGTTGTAACTAGAGCTAACACTTAGAAAATGTGCCAGGCATTTTTTTTTAACACTGTAGAACTCTAACTTCCTATAACTCACTGAATCCTTACAAAAACCCAAGAATGCTGGGACGAACATGATCCCCATTTTACATCTGGGGCAAATGAGGCACGCAGAGGTTAAATAATCTGCCCAAAGTAGCAGCAAGGAAAGGACAGGACAGGATCCTGCCCCAGACCTTGTGCCCTCCAGAATTCATGCTTTTCACCATCATGCTAGAGATACTCAAGCATGTAAATGTCTTGTGAGTAAAACATTTGAATATCTACCCGGCAAGGCTATAAGGCAGGAAATGTGATTTACAGTTTGGTGTGAAGGTTCTTTCTCCTATTAGTGGGGCTCGACTCAAAGCCAGGCTCGGCGACTTACTAGTTCTGTGACCCTGGGGGTGTTAACACACTTCTTTCGGTCCCAGATACGGGACTATCTGCCCGCCAGATCCAGGGTTATCTGACTATCTGACTTCCGATACAGGCTGCCATTATTCCTTTCTGTTCTTACTAAAGAACACTGTTACCAAGGCACTCTCACAGAATATCGTCAAGTAGCCAGTTAATTTTAGAAACACCTATTATTTGAATTAAAGTGGACATTAAAAAAAAAAGTGGTTTGTATGCAGGCAAAGCTTGTGCCGCTGACAAGTCAGAAAAGGAAAAAATTATTACCAATTACTTCGTAAAACTTCTACGGAGACGTAAGATAATACTTTTCAAGTACTTAAACGGCTCTACCACAAAACCAGATTCTAAGCAGGAATGCAGTGAGAAGTCTTAATTTGCACTTTGAATACTCCAAACATAAAAAATACTAAAAAAAAAAACCAAAAAACCCACACAGTGCTTTAAACTAGCTTTAATGACACCTACCATGTCTGCAAAAGAATTGAATGACGACTTTGCACTGATCGGATCTGGTGAAAATTCTGCAATTCTCTACATTTCTTTCGAGGGAATTCAGACATCTAAAGATGGGCAGAATTGACTGTAACACAAATACAACATAGAACAGCACATACTTAATACGGTTTTGGTTAGTTTAACTAACAAAAGAAGAGTATGTACATTCATAAATAGGTTTGGCCGGGGTGCCTGGGTGGCTCAGTGGTTTGGGCTGCTGACTTCAGCTCGGGTCATGATCTCAGGGTCCTGGGATCGAGCCCCGCATCGGGCTCCCTGCTCCGCAAGAAGCCTGCTTCCCTCTCTCTCTCTCTCTGCCTGCCTCTCTGCCTACTTGTGATCTCTGTCTGTCAAATAAATAAATAAAATTTTAAAAATAAATAAATAAATAAATAGGTTTGGCCTACATGCTTTTTGTAAAAAATATTTTTAAATTTTTATTTCTGTTTTGAACTATGTGACTATGTAATGTCAACCTTAAAAATAAAATAGCCAATGGGGTGCCTGGGTGGCTCAGTGGGTTAAAGCCTCTGCTTTCGGCTCAGGTCATGATCCCAAGGTCCTGGGATCGAGCCCCGCATTGGGCTCTCTGCTCAGCATGGAGCCTGCTTCCTCCTCTCTCTCTGCCTGCCAGATAAATAAATAAAATCTTTCAAAAAAAAAAAAAAGAAAGAAAGAAAAAGAGAATAGCCAATATTAATTTCTTTTCTGGGTTCAGAAGGTATTTTCCCCTTCTTTTAACACTGTTTTTCCCTCTTTTTTTTTTTTAATTAAATTCAATTAATTAGGGGTGGCTGGGTGGCTCAGATGGTCAAGCATCTGCCTTCAGCTCAGGTCATGGTCTCAGGGTCTGGGATGGAGCCCCGCATCCGGCTCTCTGCTCAGCAGGGAGCCTGCTTCCTCCTCTCTCTCTGCCTGCCTCTCTGCCTACTTGTGATCTCTCTTTGTCTGTCATATAAATAAATAGAATCTTTCAAAAAAATTTTAAAAATAAATTCAATTAATTAACATAGTATAATATGAATTTCAGAGGTAGAGTTTGATGAGTCATCAGTTAGTTACATGTAACACCCAGTGCTCGTTATATCATGTGCCTCCTTAATGCCCATCACCCAGTTACCACAAACCCCCAGCCACCTCCCCTCGAGCAACCCTCAGTTTGTTTCCTATAGTTAAGAGTCTCCTGGGGCACCTGGACGGCTCCATCAGTAAAGCATCTGCCTTTGCCTCAGGTCATGATCCTAGGGTCCTGGGGTGGAGCCCTGCATTGGGCTCCCTGCTCAGCAAGGAGTCTGCTTCTCCCTCTGACCCTCACCCTACTCATGCTCGTGCTCTCTCTCTCTCTCTCAAATAAATAAAATCTTTAAAAGAAGAGAGAGAGAGAGTCCTTTATGGTGTCTCCCTGATTTTTTTTTAAAGATTTTATTTATTTATTTGACAGACAGAGATCACAAGTAGGCAGAGAGGCAGGCAGAGAGAGAGGAGGAAGCAGTCTCTCTATTGAGCAGAGAGTCTGATGCAGGGCTCGATCCCAGGACCCTGAGATCATGACCTGAGCTGAAGGCAGAGGTTTTAACCCACTGAGCCACCCAGGCACCCCATGGTTTGTCTCCCTGATTTCATCTTATTTTATTTTTTCATTCTTTCCCCTTTGATCCTGTTTCATTTCTTAAATTCTACATATGAGCGAAATCATATAATTGTCTTTCTGTGGTTGACTTATTTCATTTAGCATAATACCCTCTGGTCCCATCCTTGTCATTGCAAATGGTAAGATTTCATTTTTTTTTTTTAAAGATTTTATTTATTTATTTGACAGACAGAGATCACAAGTAGGCAGAGAGGCAGGCAGAGAGAGAGAGAGAGGGAAGCAGGCTCCCTGCTGAGCAGAGAGCCCGATGCGGGACTCGATCCCAGGACCCTGAGATCATGACCTGAGCCGAAGGCAGCGGCTTAACCCACTGAGCCACCCAGGCGCCCCAAGATTTTATTTTTTAAAAAGATTTCATTTATTTCTTTGACAGAGAGAAAGATCACGAGTAGGCAGAGATACAGGAGAAAGCAGGCTCCCCGCTGAGCAGAGAGCCAGATGCGGGGCTTGATCCCAGGACCCTGAGATCATACCTGAGCCAAAGGCAGAGCCTTAACTCACTGAGCCACCAAGGTGGCTTAATTTAATTTTTTGATGGCTGAGTAATATTCCAATATTCCATTGTACATATATACCACATCTTCTTTACCAATTCATCTGTCAATGGACATCTGGGCTCTTTCCATAGTTGGGCTATTGTGGACATTGCTGCTATAAACACTGGGGAGTCCTGCATGCCTTTTAAGCCATGTTTAAATGCAGAATAAATGTTATGTCCTGTGTAATAAAAATTTCTACAATACCAGAGAAAACCAGGGCCTCTTATATTTACCTTCATTCCCAATTTGCAATTTAAATTTGATGTTTTTGAATCATTCTCATTTACTTTCACTGAGGTTGACCATTGATAATGTTGAAAAAACAGAGGAGAAAAGAGGACACATCCGTATGCTGACCGACAAGAATTCACAGATCTTAGAGCAAGCTGAAAAATAAGAGGTATTAAGGAAAAAACTTTTTTTAAATGATTAATTTTAAAAATTCTATTTTGTTTACGACTGCAATTAAATGTGTTCCAATAAGGCTGTGGGATGGTAACTGCATTACATGGACTACCTTATACATATGAATTATTATAAATATTAAATGGGTTGTGTCATCATTGTATATTGAATTTGCATACATCTCCATACATGGATACACATCTATATTGAAAACATGTAAGTATTACCTCTAAAATCTTACATGTTGAAATTGTAAAGTTGTAAATGCCTTTAACTTTAATGCAATATAAGTTGACAAAAGGCAATTTAAAAGGGGGTAAGAAGATGGCCGCAAAATGACAATCTCTTGCCTTATCTAAAGTGAGAAACCAGCAGTCAGTGCCAGCCGACGACTGCCACCTGGGAATGCTGGCCTCAAACTGTCAGATCTAAGTTTTTAAGAGAAGAAAGAAACTCAGATCTTTACGTGGACCTTCCCCATTTCTAAGCTTAGGAAATTTTTTCATTTGGGGCACCTGGGTGGCTCAGTCCTTAAGCGTCTGCCTTCGGCTCTGGTCATGATCCCAGGGTTCTGGGATCAAGTCTCTCATCGGGCTCCCTGCTCAACGGGAAGCCTGCTTCTCCCTCTCCCACTCCCCTTGCTTTGTTCCCTCTCTCACTGTCTCTCTCTCTCTCTCTCTGTTAAATAAATATAATCTTAAAAAAAAAAATTGAGTGCACGGGCCTCCTGGGTGGCTCAGTGGGTTAAGCCTCTGCCTATGGTTCAGGTCATGATCCCAGAGCCCAGCAGGGAGCCTGCTTCCTCCTCTCTCTGCCTGCCTCTCTGCCTACTTGTGATCTCAGTCTGCCAAATAAATAAATATAATCTTTTAAAAAAATAAAAAATTTAAAAAATGAGTGCAATCCCACAAAACATATCTAGCCTCTTGACCATCCGTTTGCAAGATCTGATTTAAATCTCATGTGTTTCTCTGCATGATCTTATAATATGCTTTCAGTGTATTCAGATATGTCAAATAAAGATGAACAGTGAAAGGAATAATTACAATTTCTGGGTTTCCAAATTAACATTCAGTCTGGACTTTAAACATCTTCTTTTGCCTTAATAGATGGTATATCTTACTTACACCTTTTTCAGATGGGTCTAGCCACAGCTCGTCACTGATTCGTGATAGAGCTTGGATTGCTTTTCCAAATACTACGGAGAAAAAGAAAGGTACTGCTTATATTCTTTCCTCAAACAATAAATACAAATCATAGGACTACTTCAGCATTCATAGGACTCAAGTTTTAATGCACAAAGAACAGTGTTTTATAGACCAATGCTAAAAATTGTTTTAAGTACATAATACTCTTGACAAAATGTAAGACATATAGTAAGAGTTCAATAAATTTACAGTGTGTGCAAAATGATAAATTGCACACTCTTCCTTTCTGTATATCTGCATGGAGCTACTGTGGCAAGCCAATTTCCATACTAACATATTTTTAGACTTGGTTTAAATACATATATTACCTGCCTCCTATCCCCTCCCAAAAAAGAAGCGTGAAAACAGAGCATGGAGGGATTTGAAGGAATTTAATAACTTCACGGGTGGCAAGGTCAACACAGAGAAATTAGAGGCATTCAAGAGGCATCTCTGATATTTGAGGTTAGCATGCAAGATGCCAGATCTTCCCACCAAACACACTCGGATGCCGTGTAAGGAAGAGAGGCTAGGCTGGGTGACATATCTGTTTAATCCGATATAACAGTATTAATATTCTTAACAATTATGAATAAGTACAAAATGTGGCAGATAGAGGATACCGTTGGGCTCTATGCTCAGCATGAACTCTGCCTCTCTGTCTCCCAAATAGACAGATAAAATGGATGGCCACATCAATCGACAGAACAGTAGAAAAAAGAAAAGATTCCAGAACATAAAATCAAATTATAATGCTTAAGAATCAGAAGCGTGTGAATTGGGGATGCCAGCCTGAAATTGAGATAGAATGAAGGGGGCCGGGGTAGGGGGGAGGTTAGAGGCATTTCTCCCTTTTTACCACTTCCTATTCAACACTTTTTCCTGGAGCTGCCTGATGAAGATCTCCTACTATGTTCCAAGTACAACCCACCGCCATGCGGGCAGAGCAATGAACAGGACAGGAATGGATCCTGCCCTCCCAGAGCTTTGAGCCCTGTCCAGGAGGAAAAGCAAAACAATCATACAAATATTTGTTTATTGAGAACTGCGCTATATACACTGCTAGAGAAGTTCTAGAACACTGAGAACCTGTAACAGCCGGGAGCTTGTGCTTCCCTTTCCTGTTCATTACTACCGTGCCACGGATGGCCTCAACCCGGAGGAAGCTAACCACGACACAAGACGCCCTTCTACGGTCACTTCCACGTTACAATCTGGGGGAAACCGTTCTTCTCTTAAACAGAGACTTTCTGGGGTAACTGATGTGTAAGCACCATCGACAACACAGCACAGTTCCTGCGCCGTCCCGTCTATTACTGAGCTCTTTACATGCCCGTTTCATCTGTTTCAGCCCTACAAGCCCGATGACGAAAATGCTGTCATTATTCTCGTTTTTACAGACGAGGAAACGGAGCCCCCACAGTGATTCAGTGAATCGTCCCAGGTCCTACATCGAAAAATGGTAGAATCCGGAATAAAAACCAGGCTGATGCTTTCCTCGTGGGACTAAAATACTTGAACTGTTCAAGCCTCTTTCCCCCCAACTCCTCCTCACGCAGTCCTTATCGTTCTGCGTTTGAGGCCCGCATTCCAAATCTCTGTTCCAATGGTGCAGGTTCATTTCACGGACACTGAAGACAATAAATACTACGCATTAATCAAAGCCGATAGGCCCTCTTCCTCCCCTCGGAAGCTACTAGGAGCCTGGGTGGGTGGCGGTGGTTCACGGCCGGGCCTTGTGTTGCCAACCCCTACACATAACGGACAAGGGGGAAATCGCCCCCATGAACCTTATAAGGTCTCTCTCTCGCTCGCTCGCTTGCTCTCAATCGCCCTTTTTTTTTTTCTTTCCCTTTTCTACATAGGAAGGCAAGAAAGTCGCTCCACCTTTCACCTGACCGCCGCTCATCCCGCACTTCAGCATGGCCGCGGCCCCTAACAAGCCCCGCTCCAAGGCACGCCTCTGCTCGACGGCCTCCAGATGCCCGGATGTCGCCCGCTCTTTTCGAGGCTTCGAGATTTTACTCCTCCCCCCCGCACCGCCCCCCCCCGCCACCATTTCCCAAGGAGCAGCTACGTTTTACGGCGGAGAAGGGCCTCAGCGGGCCCCCGTAGGCCGGCTTCCGCCGACTCCATCTGTCATTGGTTGAGAGCGAAGTGGGCGGGTCGCCGAGGAGCCCGAGGAAGAAGGCGGCGGCGGCGCTGGTAACTGAGCGGAGCCCAGTGACAGGATGGTGAGGACGGCGGATGCGGCGACCGAGGCCTAGCTCTTGGCCGCGGTGCTGCGTCGTTGGGAGCAACTGGGAGTCTCTAGGCGAGGGCGTGGGCCATTTCGGAGTTGGTGGCGCGCAGCCCAGGGCCAGGCCTGGTGAAGGCTTAGGGGGAGGGCAGGAGAGGATAAGGAGAAGCCACCTCTGGGTGCGGCCGGCTCTGGCCTCGCACCCCCGACCCGGGGGCCAGAGGACGCCCGTGGTTAGGAAAGGGCCCGTCTCAGCGGCTCGTCCAGTCACGAGACCCGCACGCCCGATCCGGAAAAGGCCTTTAGGCCTGGGCCTCCGGCTTCCCCGAGACAGGGGCATTGCATCCCCTCCGTTTCCAGACGTTTCCCTACTCCTTTCCCTCAAAAGGCACCTCCGGCTGCTTGGGGTATGCTGGTTGCCACCGCATGTGTTGGAAGCTGGCTTCTGGGATGCAAAACGGGAAGTAACGAGCATAATCCCCTATCCATTTTAATTTGCCTTCTGGGGAAAAGGGGTACAAACTATCCCTTTCGCCCTTGAAATAAAGTGCAGCTGCCACTGAAATGTGGTAGGGAGTCCCCAGGGGACTGGATTTGGCTCTTAGAATGGCTGGAACTGTTGTTTTCTAAAGGGTTTATGAGCTCCCTGAAATTAGAAAATTTTTGAATATGTATGTTTTTTCAGGTAAAGAGCCAGTGCTGGCGCCAAGGGGGTATTTTCGGGAGTTTTACCTCAGTCGTTCATCAGATTGCCCATCCAGCTTCAGGGCTGGCCCCCCACGCGCTGGCCTCCAGTAGGTTTCTGCCCCAAGACCGTCCTACCTAAAAACTCTGGAGCTGCTACTGAAGAGGGCTCATAACTGTAATCAGATTTTCAGAGGTGCCTTTCACCCCCTAAAAAGTTAAGAACGTGTTCAAAAAGAGCTCCGATTATCAGTATTTTTGCTATTTGTGTTGCTGAGGGTAACTCTAAAGGGACTTCTCTTTCCGATAAGCATCCATGGTATTTTTAAGATTATCAGGGTTCTATGACAAGCATATCCTTTAAGGTGGCTTATAGATGTGACAGCCAAAGATTTACGGTACATGCTTCTTTGGTGTCTTTGTATATGTGAAAGGCGTTAATCCCGTTTTTTATTTTTGCTTCTAAACAGACTCCAGTTCAGAATGATCTGGTTTACAGTAATTTGGAGACAGTTTTGAGAAGATGACATGATTCCATACTCATGTTTCTCAAGTTTTTTTGAAAGATGAACGCTTTTTTAGGGTAGTAATACTGGAACCTAACTTGTCACCTGAGATAGAATTGGGCAAAATTTAGCATTAGCTGAATCTTTTATGATTAAAAACCTTTCACTTGGCAAAGTAGACTAGAAATGTTCAACACTTAGTAATGTCCAGTGTCAATGGGCAGCAAATTCAGGTGTGGAGAGGGTCCAGTTTTGGCTGGAGGAATGTTTTTGCTCTTTTATCATCTTTAGTTGGTGACTTCACCATCTGATAATTTATTCAAAATGCTGTGTTAGATCTATACAAAACAAGGATCTAGCTGTGGCATAAATTTTCCACCTGCTAGAATTTTGAGCATAAGAGAATTAAAATGAGTATACTTGAGGAATAATTAGTCTTTAAGAATCCACCAAAATGTTAGCTTTCATTTACATTGTTACTGATGCATTTTCCAAATTGTCTTATAAAATTCTAGACAACAGGAAACAAAAGGGGAGGAAGGCAATATAGAGAATAAGATGAGCAGAAAAAATTGACAAGGCAGTTTTCCTTTTTCTTTTTTTACAGTGTGTGTATGTGTGTGTCATGTTTAAAAATACAGCAAATGGTTCTTTTGGTGATGTTTTGAGCAAAGCCAATTTTTAACATTTTCTCTCATAACACCCAGAAATCATTAACAATTGTTTGCGTATTCATTTGATATGAGTTTTTCGTTGCTCTGTTTTTGGTTTCTTTTCGTTGCTTTCTTTTAACATTGGTCATGTTTCACCCTTTTTTTTCATTCCCCTGTCTGCAATCAACTTCTTCATTCCACTAAGGCTGGGCACAGAGTAAGTTTCTTCTCTTAGCTCGTACTAACAGCGGTGGTCGGGTGGCTGATTACTGGGATTTTCACCCTTTTACAGTCTCTCCAATAGGAAGTGGCCAACTTCCTATGCTTTGATTGGGTTGGTTCTTATTTGAATTTAATAAGACTGCCAGTTCAGGATCTTTTGCTGTCTCAAAAGACTATAAACTTTGTCTAACCTGAACTGTCCAAAGTGTGGAGTTTGGGCAAGGAAATTCCGCAGAGTATGACATCTGTTATGCGACACTATAATGTAGTCACCTACGTGAAACAAGAGTCTTAGTAAGAATCTTTACTAGTTTGAAATAATTTTTGTTTGGTCATTCCTATAGTTTTATCTTTAAACTGCTAATAATCTGGGTACACTTGGGCATAATCCAGAATACATGATAGAATTGAGGTCATTAATCATTATGAAGTATCATATCATACTAATACCTTTTTGAGCACATTCAGATTGAACAGCTCATTCATTATCAGTCCCAAAGATTTTCATCCTGCGGTAGACGTACACCCGTTATGAGTTTGAGGTTCTTTTTTTTTTTTTTTAACTATAGAAATCTATTTTTTTTACCTTTTTCTCAAATGCCAGCTTCCCACATTAACTATGTACTTCAGTCCATATCCGAAGGATTCCCCTCTAAAGATGAAGACTGTTCTCTCTCCAGGTACTTTTGCATTGATTACCCATGAGAGTTGAAACTTCATAGTTGTTTTTAGTTTTACAGTAAGATGTCTTATCCACGAAGATCTGGATTGAAACCGTTTTTTTTTTTTTAAGATCTTATTTATTTGACAGAGAGACACAGCGAGAGAGGGAACACAAGCAGGGGGAGTAGGAGAGGAAGAAGCAGGCTGCTTGTGGAGCAGGGAGCCCGATGTGGGACTCGATCTCAGGACCCTGGCATCATGATCTGAACCAAAGGCAGAAAGGCAGGTGCTTGAGGTCTGAGCCACCCAGGCGCCCCTGGATTGAAATAATTAAGTCACTGAACAAATACTAGCTGAAACTGCTCTTTAAAAAGAAGAAACTTATTTAACAATTTTTAAAGTATGCTAATTTTGTAATCTTGCATTACTTCAGTTACTCTGTGTCCTGATAACAGTTCCTTTCCTTTGTAATCATGTTGATATTTGTTGCAAGATGAGTCAAGTTTGTTTTAGTAATAATTATAGTTTCACACATTTTATTTTTGATTAATTTTAGTTCACAAAGTCTATGGTGGCAAAACTATTTTGTTTTTATTCTACTTTAGATACTTAATGTTTTCTTGGATGATATTAAGGAATAGTCATGCCTTCTTTAAAAGGAGTTAAAGGGCATGTACATTTATGGATGGGATGTCTGTATGGGAAAACATCCTGTTACAGAATGAAGGTGTCTGTACTAATCAACAGCAAGAAATTGATAATTGTCCTTTGGATGACAAATATTTAAAATGACCATTGACAATATTCCATTAAATGACTGAATTAAGTGATGTTAATTTGTCAAATTTTGAAATTGTAAAATTAAAATTTTACAAGATTGAAGTTTTTTATTCTGTTATACTTAAGTGCAAAATTTATTTTTGTCATCTGAGACTGTATTGCAACTCTAAACCACCTCCTGCTAAATTTATCACTTATTTAGCTGATTTCTTTCTCTCTCTCTCTCTCTTTAATGCTCTAATGCACACGAAAGACTTAAAATGTTATTTTAAGTTTGGGAACCAAACTGAGGATACATAGGCCGTTTAATCTAGGCAGTAAAAATATAACAGCGAGGATTTCTAATTAGAAGAGAGAACAGAGATCATAATTCAAAAGCATGTGTTTGTCCTATTGAAACTCTTTGAAACATAGGCTGTTTTGTTTTGTTTTTTTAAGATTTTATTTATTTATTTGACAGAGATCACAAGTAGGCAGAGAGGCAGGCAGAGAGAGAGAGGAAGGGAAGCAGGCTCCCTGCTGAGCAGACAGCCCGATGCGGGGCTTGATCAAGAAGCCCTGAGACCATGACCTGAGCCGAAGGCAGAGGCTTAACCCACTGAGCCACCCAGGCGCCCCACATAGGCTGTTTTTATTCCTTTGTACTATATAGCTAATAGTTTTTAGTGACAAATATTGTAACTTTTGGCTGCTTTTCCTCTAAATAGTTTTAGTCTAGTAAACATAAATTACAGAATTTTTTCTCTGTCACTACATTTTTAACAATTCTCTTCATTAATGTTCCTGAAACACTGGAATCAGTACATTATGTTTGACATTATAGCTGCAGAAATATGAATTACCATATCATTCAAAAATGCCAAATTCCATAGGACCCCACAGTATATTTTTCATTTTGCAATTTTTAAAATTCAGTGTCATTTATAGGTCTCTAAATGAATTGCTTAAGAAAGCCTGATTTTATTCTTGGTAAGTAGAATGATGACGTATATTGTGTATGCACACTGTTTATGATCAGAATAAGGCTGATTAGAACACAGTATGTTACCATACGTGTCTTTGTTTAAATGGTCATGATAACTATATGGATAACTTCTACTCTTTTGGGTTCTGGAATGTCTGCTTAGTTTAATTTACAAGGGGAGTTAAAGTTAAGGAGAACATCTTGTTTTGACGTCATGTTTGACATTACCCTTGTCTCACCTTGACACTTTAAAGTTGGTGTTGGTATTAGGAGACCTGCACATCCCACACCGGTGCAACAGTTTGCCGGCTAAATTCAAAAAACTGCTGGTGCCAGGAAAGATTCAGCACATTCTCTGTACTGGAAACCTTTGCACCAAAGAGAGTTATGACTATCTCAAGACGCTGGCCGGTGATGTTCATATTGTGAGAGGAGACTTCGATGAGGTGATGTATTTCTCTTTCCATTCACAAATATTACTTTTCTTGATACTTACATGTATAAGCTTTATCCTTTACACCTGAGTTTCTCAACTGTCATGGTCTTTTTATTGTTGTTAACTTCCCCAATACAATTTACTTACACTACTTTTTCCTTACTCTTTAAAAATCACCATGTTAGACTAAACAGATTACCATACTTGTTCTAAACTGCTTGATATGGACTAAAAGTGATTTTGTCACTTTTTTATAGTACTTTCACTTAGTTTATAAAGTTTTTATTACAGACTTCTCACCACTGCCTTTACTACCCTGTTCCAAGCCACCATATCACTTTCCTGCTTGATATGGACTAAAAGTGATTTTGTCACTTTTTTATAGTTCTATCACTTAGTTTATAAAGTTTTTTAAGATTTTTTTTTTAAGATTTTATTTATTTGACAGACAGAGATCACAAGTAGGCAGAGAGGCAGGCAGATAGAGAGTGAGAGAAAGAAGCAGGCTCCCTGCTGAGCAGAGAGCCCGATGCGGGACTCGATCCCAGGACCCTGAGATCATGACCTGAGCCGAAGGCGGCCCAACCCACTGAGCCACCCACGCGCCCAGTTTATAAAGTTTTTATTATAGACTTTTCACCACTGCCTTTACTACCCTGTTCCAAGCCACCATATCACTTTCCTGTGTTCCAGCTTCCTCATTCTACCCTTCCTCCCTTCATAGTTAGTTCTCCAAGTAGCAACCAGTGTGATCCTTTTTAGGTGAAGTAAGATCACATCACCACTATGCTGAAAACCCCGCTGTGGGTCTTAACTCCAGGGTTAATTATGAAGGGGCATGAGGAAGTTTGAGAAGGTGATAAAACTGTTCTGGGTCTTGGTTATGGCAGAGCTTACATAATTGTAAGCATTTGTTTGCTATTGTAAGCAAATTGCATTTGTCAAAAACCCTTAAATTATACATTAAAAAGAGTAATTTTAGTATATGTGAATTATACCTCAATAAACCTGACTTTATTTTTTTTAAAGATTTTATTTATTTATTTTACAGACAGAGATCACAAGTAGGCAGAGAGGCAGGCAGTGAGAGAGGGGGAAGCAGGTCCCCGCTGAGCAGAGAGCCTGGTGCGGAGCTTGATCCCAGGACCTCGGGATCATGACCTGAGCCGAAGGCAGAGGCTTTAACCCACTGAGCCACCCAGGCACCCCTAAACCTGACTTTAAAGAACAGTTAGAAGTTCTGAGATTGCAGCTTTGTTCATTAGTTAATAATGAGATTTTAGGCAAATTACATCTTTCTGGCCTCAGTTTCCTCTTATGTAAATATGATTGGAATAGATGATTTTTAAGACCCTCCGATCATACTAACATATTATTCAACATGATAAATCCGATGTGTGAAGAATTTTCTTTGCATTTCTGGGAATAGAAGCTTTTTCACAAATCATTTTTAACTTCATTGGTGCTGTTTACTAGTGTTCCTTAGTACAAAACTGAATAAGCATAGTGTCTTTTTCTTTTTTCTTTTTTTTTTTTTAGTGGATTTTAAAAAAGAATTCAGATAACCTTTCCCCTGGGGGCGAAAGACGGAGATGAGAAGGGAAGGGGCAGATTTCTTGTCAATAAACAGAATATAGGTTTGGTTTGTTAAAAACATTTGGGGTTCTGTGTATATTATGCTAAAGACAAGTTGGGTTGGGGGCGCCTGGGTGGCTCAGTGGGTTAAGCCACTGCCTTCGGCTCAGGTCATGATCTCAGGGTCCTGGGATCGAGTCCCGCATCGGGCTCTCTGCTCGGCAGGGAGCCTGCTTCCCTTCCTCTCTCTCTCTACCTGCCTCTCCGTCTACTTGTGATTTCTCTCTGTCAAATAAATAAATAAAATCTTTTAAAAAAAAATAAATAAATAAATAAAAATAAAGACAAGTTGGGTAGCAAGAATAAACAATTTTTGCTTCTGATTTAGCTTAACCACTTACTAATGTGTGACCTTAGGCAAATTATTTTAACCTTTCTTTGCCTCAGTTTCCTCATCCATAAAGTGGGAGTCATAATAGAACCTACCTCATAGGATTGTCAGTATTAAATAGGTTGATATTTATAAAACCTTTAGTGCCTGCTTCATACTAAGTGCTGTATGAGTGTTATGTGTCATTATTATTTGAAGCCATCTATATAAAATTAAAGTCTGGGATATAATTTGAACACCTAGCTTATAGGTCATATACCTAGGATTCTTAGAGGAAACTAACAACTTTAGGGGAATAATTATTCTCTACAGCTTTCCCTAAAGAACCCAGATTCTGTTTTAAAAAAAAAAAAAAGATAAACACGAGGCAGGGATTGCATGATAAATTCCAGTTTCCCGGAAATAAGGTATGTTTTGAGCATAGTTGTAGCCTTAGAGACTGAGGAGTAATCATATATTTAGTAAATGTGTTGGTTGTGGAGCACTGTATCAAAAGATCCACATGGGATTAAATACTTAACCAGGTTAAGTACTAAATCAGTTGTTCTTAAACATCAGCATCTCTTAAAAAAAGAAAGTGTGTATGTATGTATATGTATATGTGTGTGTGTGTATATATATATATATATATATATATATATATATATATATATATATAATGTCTTTTTCTTATTCTAGAATCTGAATTATCCAGAACAGAAAGTTGTGACTGTTGGGCAGTTCAAAATTGGTTTGATCCATGGGCATCAAGTTATTCCTTGGGGAGATATGGCCAGCTTAGCCCTGCTGCAGAGGCAGTTTGATGTGGACATTCTTATCTCGGGACACACACACAAATTTGAAGCATTTGAGCATGAGAATAAATTCTACATTAACCCAGGTTCTGCCACTGGAGCATATAATGCCTTGGAAACGTGAGTAGTAATTCGGGAATTTTTTAAAGTTAATAATTGCATGTGTGACATTTCATGAAGGAGGAATACAACCATTTCAATAATTACAGCCTTTTGGGCAATCTTCTTTTGGTGATTATTTTCAATATATAACAACTAGAATTCTCCTTGAATCCAAATTGTTATAAATTGAAATTTTTAGTGCTGGTGCTTTTTAGTACAAAACACTGACGTTATTTATATTTTTTTCCAGAAACATTATTCCTTCATTTGTGTTGATGGACATCCAGGCTTCTACAGTTGTCACTTATGTGTATCAGCTAATTGGAGATGATGTGAAAGTAGAACGAATTGAATACAAAAAATCTTAAAAGCCAGGCCTGTCTTGCTGGGTTTTTCTTTTTTCATTCCCCTGTTCAAATCAAGTAATTAAACATGAGCCACAAAATTGTATCACTTTTATAATATTTTGCAGTAAAATATATCATCTTGTTAATACAATGTTCTAAGCTTCTTGTAAACTATAAGAATATATTCTGTTTCCATATTTGATTTCTATGAAAAAATGTCCATCATACAGTAAATGGTCATGCGTTAAGAAAAATTTATCCTTGTAAATATCTTCAAAGTTGATTATCTGGAACTTTATTACAAAAGTAGTGCATGAGGAAAATGAATCTAGATTTTCTTGTATACGTTTTTCTCTCCAGTAATAAACAGTTACCTTTCATTTATACTTCCTTGATAAGCTGTGTTTTAATTTTTAAAAATCATGAAAATGAGAGACCATATGAAACTGTGCCTAAGCATTAAAGTGATGAGGTAGATGGGTTGACTTTTGGGGCTCTCTCATTTCTCACAGTGCTCTAGAGGTCATTATGTTGGGCTCAGATTTGATTTTCTAAAAAATATACTATATTGACATATTAGCAATAATTCCTCAAACTGTTTCTTTAAATTGCCCTATTCCTATATTTCAGGTTTTAATTGTGTATGTACACACACACACACACACACATATATATATTTTTAAACCAGCGTTTAGAAAGGAAGCACAGTAGAGTGAATATATAATGTAAAGAGTCTTCTTGGTACAATTACTTCCAACTTATTCTGGTTTGAGAGTCCAAGCGTTTGGCAATTTTCATAAAATAGAGCAAGTTGATACTTCCCATTTTTAAGTTGTATTCAAGCAGTAAATATCAAGTGCTATTTTGTATCAGACTTTCAGAGCTTTCCTTAACCAGATCAAGAAAATACTTGGGGCCCCTGGGTGGCTTAGTGGGTTAACCCTCTGCTTTCGGCATGGGTCATGATCCCAGGGTCTTGGGATCGAACCCCTCATCAGGCTCTCTGCTCAGCAGGGAGACTGCTTCCCCCCCTCTCTCTTTCTGCCTGCCTGTCTGCCTGCTTGTGATTTCTGTCTGTCAAATAAATCAAATATTTAAAAAAAAAAAAAGAATATACTTATAGGGGATTCTCATGTTTTTGTTCTAGGACTTACTATATGGAGAAAAAGAATTAATCAATTTATTGGACAGATTTAAAGAAAAATAATACAGTTTTAAGCGACAAGAAAATTTTTAATTGTATCTAGCTAGAAATACAAGCATATATTACACATAACTTTTGTTACACAAATATCATTAGTACATGGAACTACATCAACCAGTTAATTACACTGTTGTAAACATTTCTGAACAAACTAAAATTACTTAATGACTTCACGGTGAGTAACAATACTATCCTAAATGTAGAAAGAGGACACAATTCACAACCCTCCCCCCCTTTGGCACCTCATCAATTCACAAGACTCAAGTTCACATCAGGTGTTCTCCTTGTTCTTCAATTGACATCGATTGCATACATTTATTTAGCAAATCTTCTTCCTTTTTTTCTTCATTCATGTATGATTCAGAATCATTTGTAGAAACTGTAAGAAAAATAAGTTTATAATGTCTGTTTTGGAAATACAGGTGTATTTCCTGAAAATGGAGATTTGTATATAAGAACAGCCTTCAAAATGACCTATCTTAGTAATAACCCTTTCACAAAAACAAATGGCTTGCAATTTTCAAAACTTAACCACTTCCTCCCCCCAAATCCCTTACTTTCCCAGTAAGTACTGTAGTCAGCCAAGTTATGGTATAGCACATTTTCTGTCACTAAGTCCTATATTGTCTTCACATGTCAAAATCTTTTGGTTACAGGAAAGTCATAGCTTCAGCATTCCCCTCTCCGGAAACATGAAGCTGCTACTCCTCTCTCAGGGGTCACAGGGACTTTCCTCCAACCTGGGTTCCTCCAGCTATTATTTTGGGACCTAGACTTACTTTTTCCCCTGCCATAACCCTCCTTTCTTGGACTGTCACACAGCATTGGGATAGGGGTTCTGAAGGCCTGACTTCCCTACTTCCTATTTGCTTCCCTACTCACTGTAGGAACAACTACGACATTGTTTAACTTCCACTTAATCCTTCCCACTTTATCAATTCTGAGGAATCCTTCTGAGCATTCTTTCTTCCCCTTTGATTTTCTTTCTTCTCCTTTTGATTTTCCCCTTTGGCCCTTTAAATTTTGTAGTCTTCTGAACTTGAAGGATCCTTGGGCACCTGGGTGGCTCAGTAGGTTAAGCCTCTGCCTTTGGCTCAGGTCATGATCTCAGGGTCCTGGGATTGAGCCCTGCATCGGGCTCTCTGCTCAGCAGGGAGCCTGCTTCCCCTTTTCTCTCTATGCCTACCTGCCTCTTTGCCTACTTATGAGCTCTGTCAAATAAATAAATAAAAATTTTTAAAAATGCTGATGAACTGGGGCACCTGGGTGGCTCAGTGGGTTAAGCAACTGCCTTCGGCTCAGGTCATGATCTCAGGGTCCTGGGATCGAGTCCCGCATCAGGCTCTCTGCTCAGCAGGGAGCCTGCTTCCCTCTCTGCCTGCCTCTCTGTCTACTGTGATCTCTCTCTGTCAAATAAATAAATAAAATCTTTAAAAAAAAAATGCTGATGAACCTGTAGGATCCTTTATGCTGATACTTACCAACTCTGGACTTAATCTGAGTTGCTCTGCAAAATTTTGATACCACTTGGTTGGCTTGCTTCCTGGTGTGTTGAATATTAAACAAAATTTATATATAGGTGATACAGCCCTCATTAACTATGATGCCATACAAAATACTTTGTCCCATCCAAAAATGGCACTATCTCATAAAAGTGCTATGGCTTGAAAAAGTCATGTTTATGGCTCTGGGTTCTAACAAATTCATTCTGTTAAAGTCTCTGACCTTGATATTGTAAATACCTTTGTTTAGAAGTACCTTGAATCTTACTCCCCTGAGGTGAGTATGTTCTTTTAAATGAAAGCAGAAACTGTATTTCATACTCACTTGGAGAATTATAAGCAAATCACATTCTAAATTTTAATGTCTTCTGTAATAGAAATGAAATTAATGGGTTTATATTTTTTTTAAGTATAAGATCTTTCAAAATGCATTTTTAAAATTCCACATTTACCTGATTGCATGAACAGTTTGCCTGGTTTTCTAAAAATCTTCAGTGACTTACATCTTGTTTTAGATGCATATCCAGTTTTTAAACTATAAGAAAGAGAAGCATCTTAATTGGGATCAGCAAAATCAACAGTTGTCTAATGCATATGGAGGACCATACAAATTCTTTTTATTAAGCTGCCAGCATCACCAAAAAGACTCTTTCAGTCTCCTATGAGTAATTAGCCCTGAAACACAAAGCTAACTATTTTAGTGCAGGTTGAATAATCAGTCTTCTTATTCTTTTTTCTTATTTCCTTTTTTTGTTTATAGTTTTCTCCTGTGCAGAAGCAACCATATGCTCCTTCTGGAAGTGTTTGTACTATTTTGAATTTAAGTGGAAATTACTGAAAAGGCCAGTCTTGCCTATCTCTAGCTGATCAAGAAATTTTTACAATTCCACAAAATGTGTTCTAAAAAGAGTGGCATATTCCAGTGAGATCAGTAAAGAGACTATAAGATCCTTTTGTGCTTTTCGTCTAACCTCTTCTGAATTTAGCCAAATGAACCTATTAGGAAACAAGCTTTAATCTCATTTAGCTACCGTTCCAATAAAATTGGGGTGTATTTTCCTCTTTTTAAACAACAAGAAACAGACCCTTCTTTGTTTCTCACTGGTCGCCAAAGGGAATGCTGTAGGATCATTTCCGGTGCGGGTACAGCGGCCATGTCAAGGGTCCCTGAGTCCACTCTCTCCAGTTGGTGTCGCCATGTGGTGCAGGGGTAATGCTGCTTCTGTGAGTAACGAGAACCGAGGCGGCTCCTGTGATGAGTGAGGATACCTGTCATACAGATCACCTCTGTTAGAAGACCCTCTGGTGTCTTGTGAGAACTAGTGAGAAACGAACGAGGTGCACCTGCCTGGCTTTTGTGAGCTGTGCTGGATCACGTGCATGTACTGCCTCTTCATCAACGTCCGTAGATAGTTGGCGTTATAGATCTTAGCGATGCTACACAGATAACGCTTCTGGCCTGTGGTGAGGTCTGGATGCTAAAAGACAAGATTTATAGGTACTGTAGAACAAGTGAAATTCCTCATCTGAAAGGGTCAATGTTCAGGAGAGCTGCACCACACGTACATTTTGCTTATTCAAATTCAGCTATGCTAATCTGGCCGAAAAGAGAAAGAAATGGCCATTTAAACAGCACACGTGGGTCCACCTGCCGTTTCCACTCAAGTGATTCTGATGTGTCTGAGGGGTGAGAACCACTGCCCTAGGAGAGTAAGGAGAGTAGGGATATGCTGCTCTGTACGTGAGTCTTAGTTCCTGTGTGCCTCAGTGAATGTAGGCTTCTTGCCCTCTAAATACAATTTTTGAGATATCCTGTGGCATCTGAAAGCGACTCAACTACTCTACTTGGTCTTAACTAAAGAAACAGTCTTGGGGCGTCTGGGTGGCTCAGTGGGTTAAAGCCTCTGCCTTCAGCTCAGGTCCTGATCCCAAGGTCCTGGGATCGAGCCCCACATTGGGCTCTCTGCTCAGCAGGGAGCCTGCTTCCTCCTCTCTCTAACTACCTCTCTGCCTACTTGTAATCTCTGTCTGTCAAATAAATAAATAAAATTTTTTTAAAAAGAAAAGAAAAAAGAAACTCTTTTCTAGCACCAGAAGAATAACTGTCTGTGTTGAACATACTGAGGGATAGTCTATGGGTCTTTGGTAAAAGTAATTTTAACTAAGATTTTCACTTGCTGATTTTAGAAGATAACACTCACTTAAAATGTATATATATGTGTGTATACACAGGATTTACTGAACTGAATAGGTAAATCCAGGGAAAAGTCAAAATGTTGGTCAGATAAATTGACCAATTTGCACAAATCTATTGTAATCTTCATTTGCACTGCTCACAACGATACTTCTGGCAGTTATGACCTTTAATAATGGGTAATAGAGGTTAGACCGTCTTAAAATGCTGACAGCCATTTTCTTTATTTGCTTCTTTCTAATTTTGCAGACCTTCAGTGGAATCTGAATGAAAATGAGTCTGGGTTTCCATCTCTGGAATGTAACTTTCCTTATCATAAAGCCCTCAAAGAACTCTTAGGATAAAGAATCTAGGGATGCCTGGGTGGCTCAGTGAGTTAAAGCCTCTGCCTTCTGCTCAGGTCATGATCCCAGGGTCCTGGGATCGAGCCCGCATCAGACTCTCTGCTCAGCGGGATGCCTGCTTCCCTCTCTCACTCTGCCTGCCTCTCTGCCTACCTGTGATCTCTCTCTCTGTCAAAGAAATAAATAAAAGCTTAAGAAAAAAAAGAATCTATAATGATAAAAATCCTTGTATTCATTTCATGAGTTTACTCAGCAGATAGTTATGGATTCCTGGATGTATGCTGAGTGTACCTTATCTTCTGAAGTGCCTTACCCTCTAAGTAGCTCATCTTCAATAATAAGTTCATCTCTGAATACAAAGAATTTGGTACTTCAACAAAATATTGGTATTTAGTTAGCATACCTTTAGAAAGGACGCATCTGTCATTGATTTAGGGATGTGAATTGCTTGAATTTGAGGAGTTTTCCACAACTCTTGCAGCTTGGCTATGTGTGTGTTCACTTTGTGTCCATCTTTGATTCTGTCTGTAGGCAAGGACATACTATGTGAATTGCATGAGCAAACATCAGCTCAATAAACTGATTATTAATATCTATATATTTACACGGGTCTGTGATTATCCTGGAGTAGGAGTATGAGTCATTCTGTTAAATTTGAAGAGATTGTATGATATGGCCATTTGGTTTTAGAGCATACAAAACTCTTAAGATATTTATGAACATTTACTACATATATGTCATTATATATAGACTACATTATTTTGAGCTCAGCTGAGATGCAAACTGTTGACAGTAGCTTATTTTTGTTAGCTGACTGTATTTCAGACCACATTAAACGGGAATATACATGCAGAACTTGCACTGTAAAGATTTACAGCAATATTTTATCATTCATTTGACTTGAGCATATAGTATTAAAGTCAAGATAGAATAACACAAATTTTATATCTTTAATGAGACAGTGTTAAAAGGGCTTTGTAGAATTTTAATAAAATGTATTTTTACACAGCTTCAGTTATTTCAATGTTTTTAATACTGATGTGGATAGATTAAAAGAACAGTCATTTAATAAAAATAAAAGTTGAGGCATATCTCGAAGAATGAAACTAGTTTTCAGTTTCAGATATTGCAACCAGAAACTTAATTTAGGGTATAAACTTCAGTAGCACTTTGGGGAAAAACAATTTTCACTGGGAAAATTTAACTAGTAAATAACTCTTTTTATAACACTCCCCTTCTTCTCACATACTCAATCCCTCCCTCCAGACGGCTTTCTACCACTATGGTTAGTATCACTGTAAATCAGTTTGCATTTTCTTGAGTTTGACATAAGTGGAAACATACAGTATATATTCTGTTTGTCTAGCTTCTTTCACTCAACATAATTATACTGAAATCGATCAGTGTGTGATATGTAGCAATAGTTCATTTCTTTTTATTGTTGGGTTATATTCCAATATATCACAATTTGATTATCCATCCACCTGTAGATGGACATCTGGATTGTTTCCAGTTTTACGCTAGTACAAATAAAGCTGGCAGAACAGATTTCTAAGTTAAAAGCTTGTATTTAGGAAGGCAAATTAAATAGCCATGGTTTTGTTTCAGTACTGACAACAAAGGTCACTACAGTTTTACATATTAACTTTATTTATTTCTTCCAGATTTTGACAAATTGGGAGAGTTAATTCAGATAAGTAAGGGTTATATGTGCTTTACTGAAGACTAACTAGTTTGCCAACAAATGGAAAATTCACCTGGAAATTATGTTATTATGACCTTTAAGATATAATTTGGAGTCTATAATAATAAAATTTAAATTTTTTAAAAAATCCTTTTTCAAGTCATAAATGTGGACTAATTATCTAAGAATATATCTTTGTGTCTCCACTCATCAATATTTCTGAGATGTGTTATTGTAGCCTGGACTGAAATTCAACTTCTCAAAACCTTGATGGCATTTCTTTACAGAACATGAAACATTTAAAAGTATTAAGGGCTCCTGGGTGGTTCAGTCAGGTAAGCAGCTGACTCTTGATTTAGAATCAGGTCATGATCTCGGGGTCTTGAGAGTGAGCCCCACATCCCAGCAGCAGCAGGGGGCCTCCTTGAGATTCTCTTTCCCTCTGTCCCTCCCCCTCTCAAATGAATAAATCTTTTTAAAAAATAATAGTTAAAGAGAAACAACCAACTGAAAAATGGGCAAAAGACTTGAACAGACTTTGGATGTCTCCAAGGGAGAAAGTACAAATGGCCAATAAACACATGAAAAGATACTCACTATCGCCACTCGTTAGGGAAATATAAATAAAACAACAATGAAGTCCCATTTCATACTCATAAGGATAACTACCATTTAAAAAAAATGAAAACAAGTGTAAGCTAGCATGTGGAGAAACTCAGACCGTGTGCATTGCTGGTAAGAATGTAAAATGGTGCAGCTACTGTGGAAACAGTGTGGTGGCTCCTCAAAAAATTAAACAATGATCACCATATGGTCCAACAATTCCATTTAAAAACCACAGTATTTATATGTATATATGCATTTTTAGGTATGTATATACACATAGATAAGTGTCTGTGTTTTTCTCAGCTTCTGTAAGGACTATGCATTTTCCAAGGAAGGGAATGAATCCAGGTTTCTAGATCATTGAACTGAAATTGCTCCCCCCTTGGGGCACCTGGATGGCTCAGTGGGTTAAGCCTCTGCCTTTGGCTTGGGTCATGATCTCAGGGTCCTAGGATGGAGCCCCACATTGTGCTCTCTGCTCAGGAGGGAGCCTCCTTCCCCCTCTCTCTCTGCCCTGCCTCTCTGCCTGCTTGTGATCTCTGTCTGTCAAATAAATAAATAAAATCTTAAAAAAAAAAAAAAGAAAAGAAAAGAAATTGCTCCCCCCTCAAAAGAAAAAAAAAAATAGTGATATGCCTTTGGGGGTTTGTCTTACTCTTAATTCCATCAGCTTTATCCTTTATTTCAAGTGAGAGGAAAATAGCAGCATTGAGAAATATTTTATATGCTTTGAAGTTGTTCAAGTTAGAAATTTTTCCTTCAATTTATAAACCCCAGGCCATACTCTGTGCTTTTCAAACATCAATTATAACACAATTCTTTTCAGATTCATTGCTATTTTGAAGCACTCTTTTTAAAATGCTTGATGTGAAATGTCTTAACAAGAGAGAAAGAACCTGCTGGATTGCTCTGAAAATCTTAAAGACTAAGGTCACCAGGATGCTAATAAAGTCTATTTTTAAAACTCCATTATGTTTGTAGTTATAGCAAAATTAGCATCTCTGAACCATGTATTTTGGTAGGTATCATCTGCTTTATATGTTCTACTTACCAATACCTTTGGAATTCTGATAATAAGAATGTCCAGCTGATCTGTTGGAGGGAAAAAAGGATTTAAATAATATGTAATAATTGACAGCTTTATAAGCATTAAAAAAAGTATTTCAAATGAAAAAAGGCAGTATTGCATATGCTTTTTACTTTTCATGTTTCTATCAGATGGAATATCTTGCAAATTTTCTCCTGTAATCCTGGTTATATCCTAATGGCCCCAGGCTTTTTCTTTTCTTTTTTTTTTAATTAGCCCCAGGCTTTTTCAAAGTGGGTTATCTGAGGTTTTTACTATACTAGAAAGGATTTATCTTAAGCCAGATTTGGTCTTACTTTTAAGGCCTTTTAATCTAATTCCTGCATTGAGCTCAATAAAGAATTTGGGCTTCTGTGTTATCTGTGGTATTTCCTGGCTCTCTTTACTTTTAATAAAGTAACTTGGATATGAAAAAGACTATCTTCTTCTTTACTGTACATAATTAAGGTATACTGGAATTGATAAATTGGTCTGGAATGTTTCTATTTTTGTACAAGTTCTTTTTTTCTTCTTTCAAATTAAGACAGAACACACATCCTTCCTACTTCCTTCCATTTATTCAGTGACCAAGTGTTCATTGATCTCCTGATATATGAGGATCCAGCACTTAGTCAAACACAATAATGAACAGAAAAGAAAGCCGAGACCCCATCTTTAACAGCCTTCTAGGGGCCCCTGGGTGGCTCAGTTAAGCGGCTGATTCTTGATCGGGGTTCAGGTCATGATGATGATCTGGGGGGGGGGTCCTCACTCAGTGGGGAGTCCGCTTAAGGATTCTCTCTTTCCCTCTGCCCCTCCCCCTCCCGCGGCCTCCGCACTCTCTCTCCCAAATAAATAAGTGTTTTTAAGAAAGTCTTCGATCCACTATATATATGTAAAGTAGTCATGGGTGCAGCAGGAGCCATGACTGTGAGCTTTTGGAGAAACACCCTGCAGCTTTCACTCTTAGGGAATAACTGATGGAAGCCGGGAGGTCCTGAAGACTAGTTGTCATCAGCATCCAGGAAATAATAGTAAAAAAAACCTGCTCAAAATAAAATGGATTTATGAAGAAAAACTTCAGGGGAAAGAAAATGTCAAATCAAGGTGCCTCTAATATTCATAATTATCTGTCATATCGGCATTATGAATTCCCTGGACCTAAAGGTGGCTAATGTCGCACACACGGAACTGATTTATTGACTTGGAAACCCTAGATTGAACCTGTTTCTGCTGGGCCCTCAACCCCCTCTTTTTTATAGAGATCCTGTGGGAGACTGCACGTTTTCCAGCAGGTTTCGCAGCGCCCCCTCGAGGCAGAAAAATGCACCCAAGCAATTGTCGCAGTTACCGCGTTTAGTCATTGCACCAACACTCAATCCTACCTCACAAGCCCTTCCCCTAAACAGTGAGTCGGCTTCCATCTGTCCTACCCCGAGCACAACAAAGGCTGTCCCCTCCTCTCACTTCAGTCCACCTGGGACGAGTCCTTTGGAGCAGCCAGCTCCCACCCCCTCCTCCACAGGGGATCACGACCCGGAGCCGGTCATCGTCCTCCCTAACCCTTCAGGGCCCCTCAGCCTCACCCGCCGCCGCCACCCTCGGTCCCGGCCACTGCGGGAGGCTCTGCGGAAGAGCTGCATTCTGTCCAGTCGGACACCGGACCTTGGCCGGGCATCTCCTCCCCGGTGCCCGGACCTCGAGCGGTGTGCGGAAGCAGCTTTCCCCTCTCCCCTCCCCCGTCAGCACGCGTGCGTCAGGCCGGGCGATATTGGGGGTGAAGAGGCGGACGCCGTATTCTAGCCCCCTCCGATGTGCTCCGGACACTGCCCGAATAGCTTCGGGAGAGCGGGGAGGGCAGATGCACGACGCTGGAATAAGTTGGGGGAGGGGCAGGTCTTTAGTTGATTGCGCGCTTGCACGGTTTGTGGCAGGGATTAGTACATGCCCTCTAAAACAGGAGGTGCCTTCCAGATCCTCAGTATTCCAGACCCTCTACAAATTTGCAAATCTTGAGTGTCACCATAAAGGTCAAAGACCAGGACGCAAATCAAGGACCGAAGTCCCCAGCGCAGGGATGCAGAATGTTAGCCGTTATCCGTTATCACCAAGGCAACCAGGCGTCTCTAGCATCCCAACTGCCAATTTCCGCCAGCTACTTCTGCGCACGCGCACACCGCCTTCCCTGCCCACCTCCCCGCGAGCCCTCCGCCCCCGCGCTGAAGTTCCCTGAGAAGGCGTTTCACACGAGATTTGACCTGCGGGACGCTCCGTAGTCAGGGACGTGCTAGAACAGAAGGCACAAAAAGACTTTGGATTGCGATTGGTTCGCACGTGGGGTTCCCGGAACTCAGTGAGCGCCGCGCGAAGGCTGAAGGGAGCGGGGCGGTCGGCTTCTGTTGTGAGGCGGGCTTCACGGACCACCGGGACCGCAGACATGCCTCGGTATGCGCAGCTGGTCATGGGCCCGGCCGGCAGCGGGAAGGTGAGGATTTGGTCGGAGAAGAGAAAAGTCGGAGAGCTCGTGGGAGGCAGGGAGGGGATCCTGGGTTCAAGCAGGGACGTTCTGGTCCAGACCGCGGGACCGATGCGTGCTCTGGGGACCCTTGGGCTTTTGGCTTGGCTTCTGCAGTCTGGGCTGTGGTGCTCGTCGTTGTGGTATTCAAAGGGGAGTAACTAACGGTGGTGCTAACGTTTAAATTCTACTTATGCCCCAGATACTGCTTTTAAACTCCCAATTCATTTCCAGAACAACGCTGTGAGAGAACTCCTGTTATTCCCATTTTTACGGATGGGAATTTTACAGAAAATGAGATACAGAAAGGTTAAGTTCTTTGCCCAGATCCCAGAACTACTAAGTGACGGCTGGAATTTGCATCCAGTTTTGTGTAATTCCAGAATCCGTCCCTGTCCCCCTCATAGAAAGTTCAAGTGAGGTCTCATTAAATCACTGTTTCTCAGAGCTTGACACATGGACTTCTGATATATAGAGACGATTTTAGGAGGTACATGGGCCTAACATTAATGAACATTGAATCATATTGAGAAAATTACTCCCTTTAAAATCCTCTTTCAGTTTGCATTGAAGTGAAATTGTCAGTTAGATGCTTGTATACCTTTAATACTTCTTTAATCAAGTCTCTTCAGAGATAAGATTTTAGAGCTTTTGACCTTTTTATTTAGCCAGAACAGAAAGAGCTTTAAGGGATTTTTATGGTTACCTTCATGTTATAACTGGTATTCTATTTACAAGAGAGGTGTGATTTTTTTCTTGTGAACAAGTATGAGTGGAGTAATATGAGAGACATTCAAATATAGAAATGGGTGAAGGTGTTAGTCAAATAACAGAAGTGTGAGAAGCACTGGAGCCTGTGGAGGTGTTGTTTGGCTTCAGTCTTTTTTTTTTTTTTTTATTCATTTGACAGAGAGAGATATCATAAGTAGGCAGAGAGAGAGAGGAGGAAGCAGGCTCCCTGCTGAGCAGACAGCCCGATGCGGGGCTCCATCCCAGGACCCTGAGATCATGACCTGAGCCGAAGGCAAAGGCTTTAACCCACTGAGCCACCCAGGCACCCCTGGCTTCAGTCTTGAACACATTGTTCTAAGGCTTGACCTATTCTGAGTGTAGGAGATCCACATATGACTGTAATGTAGCCCTTGCCTACCCAAAGTGTATAGTCTACTTGGGAAGATTGATAGATGCCTTGCCAATTAAAACATAGTGTGAGGGGCGCCTGGGTGGTTCGGTGGGTTTTTAAAGCCTTTGCCTTCGGCTCAGGTTATGATCCCAGGGTCCTGGCATCAAGCTCCACATCGGGCTCTCTGCTCAGCAGGGAGCCTGCTTCCCTTCTTGCCTCTCTGCCTACTTGTGATCTCTGTCAAAAATAAATAAAATCTTTAAAAAAATAAATAAAACGTAGTGTGATTGCATGGAGAGGGCCTCCTTTTCGGCAGAGAGAATAGTATGTCACAAAGGTCACTGAGCATGATAGAAGTTATTTTCTGTATTCTAGATGCATTTTCAGACTGATTATGTTAGACAAGTACTTCCCTACAGATTTTTGATGCCTACTTTTAGAAGTACCACTGACGTGTTCTCTGTGCTAGTCACTGTTCTGGACCCTAGGGATCGTATAGTGAACAAAACACACACACGCACACAAATCTCTGCTCTGGGAGAGTTTATATCCAAATATATTAAGTGAATTAGAAATAATTATCAAGCATTTATTATGTACCAGGTACCATGCTGGTCCTAGGCTTATAAAACTGAGTAAAAGACAGCCCTGCCTTTAAACAGAAAGTGGGAAAAAAAGACAAGTAGCCTAGAAATTTTAACATAGTATGTTAAGGACTAAATGAGGGATAAGGAATTCCCTAAACCAAAAGTTGCAAACTGATAGCCCACCTCTAGACTATTTATTGACCTCAGTGTGCTCTCATTTGGAAATACTTCCCCTTGCTTGGCAAGCACATTCACATCTCTTGGCTTAAACATACCCCCCTCTCTCTGCCCCCCGCTGAAACAGCCCTGACTATCCTACTTAGAGCTTTGTTTGGACTGTAATCATCTTGGTGGAGACATTGTGTGTTAGGTGCTGCATGGTATGATCAGAAGTCTTCCCTTTAAATTCCACGTGTTGCATGTTAGAGCAGCAAGGAACCTTTTTTTTTTTAAGATTTTATTTATTTATTTGAGAGACAGCGATCACAAGTAGGCAGAGAGGCAGGCAGAGAGAGAGAGGAGGAAGCAGGCTCCCTGCCGAGCAGAGAGCCCGATGCGGGACTCGATCCCAGGACCCTGAGATCATGACCTGAGCCGAAGGCAGCGGCTCAACCCACTGAGCCACCCAGGCGCCCCTAGAGCAGCAAGGAACCTTAGTGGTCGTGGAGGCCATCCCAGTTAGAGACAAGAAAAGTGCGGGGGCCGGGAGGGTGGGGTGCAGCACCTGGCTGGTTCATTTGGTGGATCCCACAACTGATCCTTGATCTTGGGGTTAAGTGTGAGCCCTGCGTTGGGTGTAGAGATTACTTAAGAATAAAATCTTTTTAAAGAAAAAGAAGAGGAAACTGAGGGGCAAAGTAGAGAAGCACTTTGGCTAAAGTTACCCGTGAGTCCCAGCCACGTCAGGATCTGGAGCCCAGTTAGGTGTCCCGACTCCCAGCCTGGTACCTTTCCTGTTTTCAGTCGCCTTCTTGGTCAGTGAAAGCATAGTTTTGACCTTTGTGGACACTGACCAAGGGATATAGGGTGTCCCTTGGGGTTGCAGGCGGTAGCACTACACTGCCTGTCGCTTTGACCCCCTTGTGCCTTGTGACGTTACAGAGCACCTACTGTGCCACCATGGTCCAGCACTGTGAAGCCCTCAATCGGTCTGTGCAAGTTGTGAACCTAGATCCTGCAGCAGAACACTTCAACTACTCCGTGATGGCTGGTGAGTCCTGAGCAGAGCCTCCACACTCCTTGAGGAGAAATAAGGGGGTGGAGAGGCCACGAGTGCTGGCTGCTTGGCACAGAAGCTGAAAACATAATTATTACAGTCTGCTGCCCTATTCCATGGTGAACAATATGAGGCTGAATGTCATTCGGTGACATCCACTCATGATGACATGTGCGACAGTATCCTTTCTTGGTCTTTAGATTAGGAATTAAGTGAGTAGAGTCCTCCCTCCTCTCTCATCACACTTCCCTTCTGTCCCCTTCCATGCTTAGTCCTGCTGTGGTGAATCAGGTTTACTGCAAATCGTAGTATAAATGAGCAGCTTAACTGTTTCAAGTTTTTAAAAATTCTTTTAGGTGGACCTCCTGTTCTTTCTCTCTAAAAAAAGAAAAAGAAGGGCACCTGGGTGGCTCAGTGGGTTAAAGCCTCTGCCTTTGGCTCAGGTCACGATCTCAGGGTCCTGGGATCAGGCCCCACATCGGGCTCTCTGCTCCGTGGGGGAGCCTGCTTCCACCCTCTCTGTCTCTGCCTACCTCTGTCTGTCTACTTGTGATCTCTCTGTCAAATAAATAAGTAATCTTTAAAAAAATAAAAATTTTACAAAAAGAATTTTATTTATTTAATTTTTTTAGTGGGGCAGAGGGAGAGAGAGAGAGAGAATCTTAAGCAGGGTCCACGCCCAGTGCAGAGCCCAACTTGGGGCTTGATCTCACAATTGTGAGATCATGTCCTGAGCCAAAAATCAGGAGTTGGACACTTAGCTGACTGAGCCACCCAAGCGCCCCTCAAATAAAATTCTTTTAATTTATTCATTCAGATGTCTTTTGAACACCTATTTTTGCCAGACACCAGGGTTCTAGCAGAGAACAAGGCAGACATTATCCTAGTTTTCATGGACTTTTTGGCAGGGAGATGAGCAAAGGGATAAACATTACAGATTGTGATAAGGACTGCAAATTGGCCGATGAGAGGAAGTAACTGGGGAAGTTGTTTTAGGAAGGATAGTTGAGAAGAAATCTCAAGAAGAGAGATTTGGGCCCAGACCCGAAGATAGTAATGTCCTCACCAAGCTGGGGAGAGGCCTTTCAAGATGAGGGAACTTCAGATCAGTAAATAGCCTAGAGATAGGAAGGGGTTTGGTATGTTTCAGAAAAAGCAAAGATGTCAATGAGCTGGAGCATCAGGAGTGAAGGAAAGAAGCAGGTCGGTGCTAGTAGGACAGGAGAAGTTTGGGTTCTGTCCTGTTTTGTTAGTCTGTTTGAACTGCCTTAACAAAATACCACAGATGGGGCAGCTTAGAAACAACAGAAATGTATTTCTCATGGTTCTGGAGGTTGGATGCCCAAGACCAGGGCACCAACATAGTCAGGTTCTGGTGAAGGTCCTCTTCTAGGTGGCAGACTGCCAGCTGCCCACTGTGTCATCACAGGATGGAAGGGGACAAGGGATCTCTCTGGGGATTTATTAGAGCACTAATCCCATTCATGAGGCACCATCCTCATGATCCAGTTGCCTCCCAAAAGCCCCACCTCCTCTTAGTATCACCTTGGGCCTTCGGTTCTCCACATCAAAATTTTGAGGGAACGCAGACATTCAATCTGTAGCATTGAACAGGAGAATGCCATTGGAGGGTTGAAACCAGGGAGAAGATTGACATCTGATTATTTTAAAGATAACCGGCTCTCGGGGCACCTAGGTGGCTCAGTCAGTTAGGTATCTGCCTTTGGCTCAGGTCATGATCCCAGGGTCCTGGGATCAAGTTCCAGATCAGTCTTCTTGCCCAGCGGGGAGCCTGCTTCTCCTTCTCCCTCTGAATGCCACTCTCCCTGCCTGACATTAATAAATAAGTAAAATCTTAAAAAAAGAAGAAAAGAACTACTTTAAAAATAAATAAATAAAGCTAACTGGCTCTCCAATGAAAAATGGACTCTAGGGCATCAGGAGTAGAAGCAGGGACGAGCAGGCTGGCTATTGCACACGTCCGAGAGGCTTGTATTAGTGTGGTCATGGTGGAGATAGAAGCAGATGGATTCAGTATCTACTTTGCAAGTAGAATTAGCAGCATTTTGTGGGAGACTGAACCAGAAGGGTGTAAGAAAGGGAGAAAACACCAAGGGTGGCTCTTACTAGACTGTGACTGTCATACTAGATATGTGACTTGAATTGCGGAAGAGTGTGTGATAGCATTTATCAGGAAGGAAGATAAGTCTGTTCAGGTTTGGGGCCATTCTCTTTTCACTTACTAAGCTTGAGACATCTGATAGATATCTAAAAGGTGATGTCAAGGGGGCGCCTGGGTGGCTCAGAGGGTTAATCCTCTGCCTTCGGCTCAGGTCATGATCTCAGGGTCCTGGGATCGAGCCCCGCATCGGGCTCCCTGCTCAACAGAGAGCCTGCTTCCTCCTCTCTCTGCCTGCTTGTGATCTCTCTGTCAAATAAATAAATAAATAAAATCTTTAAAAAATAAAAAGGTGATGTCAAGGAACCAGTTGGATACAGTAGTCTGCAACAAGGTCTGGCTTAGAGTTATAAATATGCGAGTCAGCAGTATATAGACAGGACGTAATGCTCGAGGACTAGGTGAGATCATTTTAGGAGGAAATATGCTGAGAGAAGAGAACCCAAAACCAAGCCTTGAAGTTGTCTGATCATCAGAGGTCTGGAGGGGGTGGTGGAGTCCATAAGGTCAGAGGAAAGCCAGGAAAATGTAGCATTGCAGAAGCCAGGAGGAGAGACTGAAGAAGTGGCTTGTGTGCTTGGTTATGTCAGGCATGGCTGTGAAGTTGTAGAAGATGAGGATGGAGAAGTGGCTGTTAGATGTGGCGGCGTGGAGATGGAGGCGACTTTGCCTAGCAGTTTCTGTGGAGTGGTTTGAAGAGTGACCTGAAGGTGATGGCCGCATCCGCGGAGGAGATGGGGAAGTTTCGGTGTGGAGGGAGAACTGGAGGGGGTAGGAGGGTCAAGGGAGGTTGCCTTTTAACACTGGAGATGCTAACCGGAACGGGCTTGATTTGTGAACAGAAACATCCGGTAGAGCAAGAGAAACTGAAAATGCCGGACAGTGGGAATAACTTCAAGAGTGAGAAAGGGGAGGGAGATCCCAAACAAGTGGGGAGTTTTCCCTTCGCTGGGAGTAGGGCGGGTTTTGTTTTTTTTTCCCTTCAAAGTTTTATTTATTTATTTATTTATTTATTTATTTATTAAGATTATTTATTTATTTATTTGTCAGTGATAGAGGGAGAGAGAGCGAGCGAGCACAGGCAGACAGAATGGCAGGCAGAGGCAGAGGGAGAAGCAGGCTCCCTGCCGAGCAAGGAGCCCGATGTGGGACTCGATCCCAGGATGCTGGGATCATGACCTGAGCCGAAGGCAGCCGCTTAACCAACTGAGCCACCCAGGCGTCCCCAAAGTTTTATTTTTAAGTAATCTCTATACCCAGCACGGGGCTTGAACTCACAGCCCTGAGATCAAGAGTCGCAGGCACCACCGACTGAGCCACCAGGTGCCCCAGGAACAGGATGCTTCTTTTGTAACTAAAGGGAAGGCAGGGTGGAAGATACTGTGTGATAGTGTAATACTGGTGAGAACACGAGAAATGCACTTAGGTTGGCTTCTGATTTCTGTTAATGACACGTGTGCCCTCAGGACATGATTGTGGCTGGAGGTGGGCGCACATGAGGTCGGGGAGGCAGGGGCTAAAAGAAGAGGAGGAGGTATGAAAGAGTCCTCTTCTGTAGGGAAAGGGATTGCTGGGGCGCCTGGGTGGCTCAGTCAGTTAAGCATCCAACTCTTGATTTTGGGTCAGGTCATGATCTCAGGGCCGGGAAATTGAGCCCCGTGTTGGGCTCCACACCAAGCATAGAGTCTGCTTAAAATTCTCTCTCTCCCTCACTCTCTGCCCCTCAAAAAAAAAAAAAAAAAGTTTTGCTTTTCTTTGGGATCATTTGGTCGCACCCAACAGAAAGCACTGAAGCCAGCTTACGTAAAGTGAGGATATTCATTGATTGATTGACTAACTGATTTTTATTTATTTATTGAAGATTTTATTTATTTATTAATTGACAGAGAGAGTCGCAGGAAGAGAGGGAACACAAGCTAGGGGAGAGGGAGAAGCACACATCCCACCGAGCAGGAAGCCCAACGTGGAGCTCCATCCCAGGACCCTGGGATCATGACCTGAGCTGAAGGCAGGTGCTTATTGACTGAGCCACACAGGTGCCCCAAGGAGGATTTTTTTTAAGAAGGAATTGGTGGGGGGGCCCTGGTGGCTCAGTTGTTTAGTATCTGCCTTGGGCTCAGGTCATGATCCCAGGGTCCTGAGATCAAGCCCCACATCAGGCTCCCTGTTCCGTGGGAAGCCTTTTCCCTCTCCCGTTCCCCGCCCCACCTTGTGTCCTGCTCCCCCTGCTATGTTCCGTCTCTCACTATGTCTCTCTCTGTCAAATAAATAAATAAAATCTTTTTAAAAACGAAAATTTAAAAAAAAGAAAAAGCAACTAACAAACTGAAGGTGGCTTTCGCTCTGTCTCTGCCTTTTTCTCCCTCTTACAGACCAGCCTTCTCGGCTTCCGGGGCCCCAGCAAGGTGCCACAAACCTCAGGTTCCCATCACTTTCTGGTCCAGATGTCTTAATGACTGACTTGTGTCCTTGAGTCATCCTTTTGGAAGATCCAGTTTCATTGTCCCGACTTAAGTCAGAGATTTACCCCTCAGATAGGGAGAGGAAGTACATAAGAAGGTATTAGCCACCAAAAAAAATAAATACATTAAAAAAAAAAAAAGAAGAAGGTATTAGCCACCTAAACGTGGCTATGAGTGAGGCAGTTGTCTGTGAACAGATATTGTAGGTTTGTGCACAGACATTAAAAACCTGTGGGAGAACGTTGTAAATACAGATGTCCAAAATCAGTAGTAGCAGAGAACTATGCGTATACCTGATCTTTAAGCCCCTGCTGTACGTGATTAAGCTACGTTATCTCATAGAGCCTTCATCCTTCAACCCCAGGATATATGATTTGTCCCTCATTTTATAAATAAAGTGAGGCGTGAAGAAGTTAAGTAGCTTCCCTGAGGTCGTGTTAAGAAACAGCAATTGGGGGAGGTGCCTGGATGGCTCAGTGGGTTAAAGCCTCTGCCTTCCGCTCAGGTCATGATTCCAGGGTCCTGGGATTGAGTCCCACGTCTGGCTCCTTGCTCAGCAGGGAGTCTGCTTCTCTTTCTGCCTCTCGCTCTTTTGCTCCCCTGCTTGTGCTCTCTCTCTGACAAATAAAATCTTAAAAAAAAAATCAAAAAACAGCTATTGGTTTTCTTGGTTTGGGTTTTTGTTTTTTTTATTTTAATTTTTTTTTATTTATTTGACAGAGATCACAAGTAGGCAGAAAGAGAGAGGAGGAAGCAGGCTCCCCGCCGAGCAGAGAGAGAACCTGATGCGGGGCTTGATCCCAGGACTCTGGGATCATGACCTGAGTTGAAGGCAGAGGCTTTAACCCACTGAGCCACCCACACGCCCCTGGTTTTGTTTTAATCATTTTAGAATAGATAGTATATATTGTTGTGGTTTAAAATGCTAAAGGTACAGAAGAGTAAGTATTCAGTAAAATGTCTCCCAGGTCTATGTCCCAGTAATTGGCTCCCCTCCCTGCAGGAACCCAGTGTTGCCAGTTTCTAGGGTGTCTTTCCATAGAGAATCTATGGATATAAGATCAGATATATGTATTATTATATATATGTAGCAGATCTTTGTCTTTTTGTTGTTGTTGCTGTTGTTAACACAAGTGATGGCATTTTTTTTTAAGATTTTTATTTATTTATTTGACAGAGAGAGAGATCACAAATAGAGAGGCAGGCAGAGAGAGAGAGGAAAGCAAGCTCCCCACTGAGCAGGGAGCCCAATGCAGGGCTCCATTCCAGGACCCTGGATTATGACCGGAGCGGAAGGCAGAGGCTTTCACCCACTGAGCCACCCAGGCATCCCATCACATCCATATTTAAAGAGCTTCTTGGCGGGGCGCCTGGGTGGCTCAGTGGGTTAACCCCCTGCCTTCGGCTCGGGTCATGATCTCGGGGTCCTGGGATCGAGTCCCGCATTGGGCTCTCTGCTCAGCAGGGAGCCTGCTTCCCTTCCTCTCTCTCTCTGCCTGCCTCTCTACCTACTTGTGATCTCTCTCTATCAAATAAATAAATAAAATCTTTTAAAACAAAATAAATAAAGAGCTTCTCCTTTTAATGGTTACATAGGAGTCCGTTGTCTGGGTGTACAGTAATTAAATTGGTTCCCACAAACACTACTACAGTGAATAATCATAAACAGATATAGTTTTTATACATGTGAGTTTTTATATAATTATTAACTACCACTAACAAGGGAAACAATTTTTGAATGGATATTCTTATATTCTGGGCCCTGTCTATCTTTTGCAGACATCCGGGAACTGATTGAGGTAGATGACGTCATGGAGGACGACTCTCTGCGATTTGGTCCCAACGGAGGATTGGTATTTTGCATGGAGTACTTTGCTAATAATTTTGACTGGCTAGAGAGCTGTCTTGGCCACGTGGAGGATGACTATATCCTTTTTGACTGTCCAGGTAAGTCAGCAATTTGAATGTGCCATGTTCCTTGAAGTTGTGCTAATTCTGTCCCGAGTGAGAGAAAGTGGACTGAGCCTTCCTAGCTCTTAACTACTCTGCAGTGAGATGCAAAGCTCTTATTTACTGGCTCTCACTCATTCAGTGAGTTTACTGAGTGCTCAGTTTATATGCTGGGAATACCACAGACACCCAGATAGCCATGGTCTTTGCCGTCGCAGAGCTCACGGTTAAGTGGGAGTGTTAGACACAATGAACAAAATCACCCAGATTATCACTTAATATTAATTTATGACAGGTGCTCCCCAGGAGTAGGAAGAGCATCACATAGCAACAAGGTTAGGAGGCTTCTGATCACGTGGCCTGTAAGCTGGGCTGTGGGGTGAAAGTGAAGGAGTCCATGGTCCAGGCAGAGGCACAGTGTGCCAGAAACCTTGACGCAGGAAGGAGTAAGGCGGGTTTAGGGCCCCAAGAAGGCCATTGTGGCCCGAGTGCTGGAAACCCAGGGAAATGTCATGCGGTGATGCTTGCAGGGGACAGATAATCACACACAAAACTTCTTTTTTTTTTTTTTTTTTTAAAGATTTTATTTATTTGACAGACAGAGATCACAAGTAGGCAGAGAGGCAGGCAGAGAGAGAGGGGGAAGCAGGCTCCCTACCGAGCAGAGAGCCCCATGCAGGGCTTGATCCCAGGACCCTGGGATCATGTCCTGAGCCGAAGGCAGAGGCTTTAACCCCCTGAGCCACCCAGGTGCCCCTGCAACACACACAACTTCTTAAGCCAGCTTGTGGGTTTTAGACTTGAGGCTGACCTAGCTGTGATCCTTTGTGGCTCTCACTTTATTTTCCCTCACTTCGTATTTCACTTTACCTTATTTTTTATTTTTAGAGAGAAAGCGTATGTGTGTACAAGAGTTGGGGGAGGTAGAGGAAGAGAGAAAGAGAATGTTCAGCAGGCTCCATTGGAGCTCGACGTGGGTCTCTATCTCACAACCCTCAGCCACAATGAAGAGTCAGACACTTAATGGACTGAACCACCCGGTGTCCCCCCTTTGTTTTAGAGAGAGAGAGAGAGAGAATATTTTCCCTTGATTTTAGTTGAACCCATAGAAAAGCACATACATCCTAAGCATACAGCTTGATGAATATTCCCAAAAAACACAACACCTTTGTAGCACTCGCTTTTGGTTCCCTTTTTTAACCATCTTATAGGAAAATTCTTTTCGTGTAGTTTGATGACTACCTATTTCCTGTTTGTATCAGTCTTGTCATGTTCTTCATGTAGGTCAGATTGAGCTGTATACACACCTGCCCGTGATGAAACAGCTGGTCCAGCAGCTGGAACAATGGGAGTTCCGAGTCTGCGGAGTTTTTCTCGTCGATTCTCAGTTCATGGTGGAGTCATTCAAGGTTTGAAGATCAGTCTTACTGATTTTTTTAGTCCTCCTTTAGGGACTCTGATCGCAGCCCTCTGGACATTTCAGAAACTATATTCCAGAATAATTTAGTATCCTTTATTATTCAGTTATTGTAATGACACATTTTTAACTCAAAGATGATGTTATGATATCGTATAGATTTGGGGAAACTACTTACCAAGAAAAATGAGGCAGATGCATATTTTATAAGTATTTTTAATTCTCTGAGTGCCTTTTGTCTAGTGTATGAACTCAATTTCCCATTAATCGCCCTTAAGGAATATTCAGTGGAAAAGAGGTTAAGATACCGTCTAAATTGAGATTTGTGATCATTGTAAAATTTTTTATTTTAGAGTGAAGGGAGAAGCAGAGGGAAAAGGAGAGAAAGAATCTTAAGCCAGCCCCATGCCCAGCACGGAGCCCAATGTGGGGTTCCATCCCACAACCCTGAGATCATGACCTTAGTTGAAATCAAGAGTTGGGCACTTAAACAACTAAACTACCCAGGCATTCCCCCTAGCCTCCCCTGCTTAAAAGATTTTATTTTTTAGTAATCTCTATATCTAACATGGGGCTCGAACTTACAACCCAGAGATCAAGAGTCATTTGCTCTGCCAACCAAGCCAGTCTGGTGCCCCATGATTACTGTAAATTAAATCTACCTCTTTCCTCCTTATTCAGTAACTACCTTTGGAAGCCAAGGGTCAACCATCTATCTAATTAGTAGACTGTCTTTTTTTTAGGATAAGCATTTCTTTTACTTAGGCCAGTTTTGTTTCTGTGAAGAGCAAAAGCCTCTCTTTTATGTGGAGACCAGTGAATTTTCTTCGCAACAGTTCCTCTTCCCTTTTCTGTTCCCTCCTTCAGTTTATTTCTGGCATTTTGGCAGCGCTGAGTGCTATGATCTCTCTAGAAATTCCACAAGTTAACATCATGACAAAAATGGATCTGCTGAGCAAGAAAGCTAAAAAGGAAATTGAAAAGTGAGTTCACGTCTTCCATTATCATCAAATCTTAATTGCAGAGATGTGATTATCTATTAGTCACAAATCTAGTTTCCTGATTTATTCTTCCTTTTATTTATCAGTTTTCTTTCTCACTTTCAAAGATTTCTAGACCCAGACATGTATTCTTTATTAGATGATTCCGCAAGTGGCTTACGAAGCAAAAAATTCAAAAAGTTGACTAAAGCTATATGTGGACTGGTAAGTTTTTCAAGTTTTTTTTAAATGGCCTGGTCAGCTGTTTACCCATAGCTAGGCAGTGGCAACCATTATAGAAAGCACAGTCCAATCCTGTTTCCTTGCAGAGGGGAGGAAGGTGGGGGCAGGCTGTGGACTGGCTGGTCAGTAGTTTAATTTAGAAGTAGTTATTATTGGTAGCTGATAAGTTAACTGACATGTCTATTATTCCAGACCATTTGGGGAGTTCAGAACTGTCTGTACCCTTTTGAAACTTCCGATGGTTGTTGAATTCAGATAAATATCTATGAAAGAGTAGGTGTCTAGTTAAGTAATAAGTTAATGAGTGCACCGGGAGGTTAGAGGTCAGGAAAATCAATGATGTCTTGCTTTTGTTCTCTCTCCCGCCTCCCTCCTCCTTCCACACACAAATGTTTTTAATCAGAAGTATAAATGGTTATAAAATAAAGTGTAACTTGAAAATTAAGTATTTTGTACAGCTTCAGAATGACCCTTTATGAAATTCCCAACGTGCAGATTGATGACTATAGCATGGTTCGATTTTTGCCTTACGATCAGTCGGACGAAGAAAGCATGAACATTGTGTTACAGCATATTGATTTTGCCATTCAGTATGGAGAAGACTTAGAATTCAAAGAACCAAAGGTAATTTTTAATCATTGACTTTTGGTAACCGTGTTTACCAGCACTCAGTGGCCTCCTGTGTAATCCCAGTAACTCCTCAGCTTTTGTCTTAGCAGCAGTAGTAACCTGGGCATGTTGAGGGGGTGTCTGAAATTGACATCTGTCCTCAGCAAACAGTATCAGTTTTACTCTGTTATTGAGGCACTGTTACCCAGTTTCTTTGTCCTCAGGGCTTGGGGGTATGTGCAGAGAGTAGATGAAAGCCCATTGAACTTGGGCCGCCCTCACATTATGGTGATTGTCATACGCCACTATCTCAAGCAAATTAGCCGAGAGCAAGTGTAAACTCAAGTTAAAATGCTTCCAACGAGGGGCGCCTGGGTGGCTCAGTGGGTTAAAGCCTCTGCCTTCAGCTCAGGTCATGACCTCAGGGTCATGGGATCGAGCCCCACGTCGGGCTCTCTGCTAAGCTGGGAGCCTGCTTCCTCCTCTCTCTCTGCCTTCTTTTGATCTCTGTCAAGTAAATAAAATCTTAGGGGCGCCTGGGTGGCTCAGTGGGTTAAGCCGCTGCCTTCGGCTCAGGTCATGATCTCGGGGTCCTGGGATCGAGTCCCGCATCGGGCTCTCTGCTCAGCAGGGAGCCTGCTTCCTCCTCTCTCTGTCTCTGCCTGCCTCTCTGCCTACTTGTGATCTCTCTCTGTCAAATAAATAAATAAAATCTTTAAAAAAATAAAAAATAATAAATAAATAAATAAATAAAATCTTAAAAAAAAAAAATGCTTCCAACGAGATATAAGTAATTTACCGCGAAGCTAGAAAGATTCTATCAGTCATGCTTTTTGCCTCTGTAAGAGACACCTACATTGCAGCTGGACATTATCTCTTGGAAGAGCATTATCTGAAAAATAGGTCAGCACGTCCTCGGTTTAACTTAGGGGAAATGAATATTTTCTGTTTTGTGTTTCCTTTGTGTCAGGAACATGAAGACGACTCTTCTGCTATGTTTGATGAATATTTTCAAGGACACCAGAATGAGTGAAAAATTTATGAGTAACTCTATATGTGAATCACCTGCGACTGAATCAGCAAGACTTTCTTTTCTTCAAAGGATGCAATACCAGAAGGCTACTTATTTCAATGAAAAAAGTAATACTTGGCTCTTTCTCAGCAGCATGCCTGAATCAAATTCTAGTTATTCGGAAATAGCTGGTGTTTTAAGTGGAATCTTTTAGTATTATTTTAACAGCACCAATTTAGATTTTAAATGTTGAAATTGACATTAATGCACATAGACTTGTATATAATATAAATGAGCATTTGTGATACAGTTAGGACCCAGTTTACCTTTACTTTTACTATTTGATTTTTATTGTTTTTGAAGGTTTTTTTTTGGAGAGGCAGGAATTACTATAACAAAATACAGTCATCTGTGTCCCAAGGGAAAAATCTGGAAGGATATAGTTAAGACCATTGCTTATCTGTAGGTCTGAGTTTTCCTACATTGAAAATGTATAGTTTATGTAATTAAAAAATGAAAAATAAATGTTTTAAAATATATATATGTATATAAATAAAAGAAATAGAAAGATAGCGCTAACCTTTCACTAAACTTCTGTTTTCCAGTCAGAATTTGAAACACTCAGCCTGGGCAAGTTTTTGAATGAATAAATTTGTCCTAGTTTCAAAACATAGTTCATGATTTCTTTAAAAATGCAGTTTGTAGTCGCTGAGCATTTAAAAATTTATACTTTCCTGGAATAATAAGAGATACACACAAAAATGCAAAAGACATTTTTTTCTTTTAAATATGTGCATTGGTTGAAGTGTTTTGTTTTCAGTGTCTTTAAGTTCAGTAGCGTTGGGTGTGAAAGCATGGAAAGTCAACAGATATTTCTCTAGCATGCCATGGCCAGGCCCTACTAAAGCAAAATAGAATCTAACTTACTGAGTTCTGCCAGATCTTATGCTAAGAAACATTTTACATAATCTCTTCCATTTAATAATGGGACCAAGTTTTATTGGCTATTTGGCCCTGGATAGTCCAACTAATACAAATTAAGCCCTTAAAAAAACCCACAACTGAGGTTAAATTTTTAATCATTCTTGGACTAGATAGCAGGAGTACACCTATAGTGTCACTGATCCATTTTAACTAAAGATGTGCCAAGTGTGAGGAACCATAGCTATCAGTGGTATCTTGTATTTGGGAGCTTAGGCTAAGGGCAAAAGTTTGGTATTTGCATCATGGTCCATTGGTGTGAGCTGTTGTCATGGGGGTAGTCAAAAGAACATGAGTGGGCATCCTGAGAATGTGCTGTCCCTCTTGGGGCCTCTCCCTATGGTCGAGTACTGGTGTTACTAATTCTTAGAAATTTTATTGTTATGGAAGAAAGGAAAGGCAACTTCATTTGCCCTCACTGCTCCTTGAGCTATTCTTCCTGGTTCAGGTTTTGGAGAATCCAGTGTGTGCCTCTGGGCAAGAAGTGAAGGGCTAGATTGAATTTCCTTCCCCTCTGGACACAGGTTTCAAAGACAAGTATGTCCATTCCATCCTCAAGGATTTCATTATCTTGGCAGAGAGCCTGACGTGATTCTTGGAAAAATTTACTGGTGGTTGCCAGGCACTGGGGATAAAATGGGAACACTCAGGGCAGACAAGGCCTTACTCTTGGAGCTGACATGAGGGGCCCTTGAGACCGTAAACAAGGAAACCATGATAAGGAATGTGGGTAGAAATGAAAACAGTAATGAAATGGATAGTGACAAAGGGACTCATTTGAGCTCAATGTCAAAGAAGGTTCCTGAATGGTACTATTTGCCCAGAAACCTGAATGAGAAATCAATTGTAGGAACATTGAACAGACTATTCTGTCTGAGGGACTAGCTGAAGAAATAGCCTGAGGCAGCAATGAACTTGGCTCTTAGGGTGATGTTGAAGAAGAGAATCAAGAGGATGTGACCACTGGTTGACCTTTGAACTGGGCCCAGACAATGGGAGATTCTTCACCCCTCCTACCCTTCACTGTGAGAGATGTTCTAAGGACAAAGACTGGAGGGAATAGGGTGTTGAGACCATTGGACATGACTGAATCCAGTTAAGGCTTCTGCACAAACTTAACAACAGTCTGGCAGTAGGCGGGTGAAGAGATCTACTCTTGTCTCTCCAGAGATAATGTTAGGAGTTAGTTGGCCAGTTAGGTAGTCAGGGTTAGGATCCCTAACAAGAAAATATGATGCAGTCAGGACAGCTAAAATAAAACAGCACTGACATCCTGTTTGCAGCTTAGACAGGACCGCACTGATATTCTGCTTTGCAGCCTTTGCAGAAATGACTTATGCAAAGCATCCTAAAATAGGACAACCACAAAAGCATTTGTCAATACCATAGGCAAGGGGCAAGTAAGACATAAGCTCCCAAATGTCAGCAAAAAATAAAAAGACCATCAACACGTAGACATCAACTAATAGGCAGATGCAAAAGAGCTCGTAAAAACCCCTAAACTTAGAAACTCTAAGGGTAACCCACTTGCATCCCCCTCCCTCTCCAGGAGCTTTGTACTCTTTCTTGCTCAATAAACTTTGCTTTGCTGCCCACCACTCTTCATCTGGTCTACCTCTTCATTCTTCGAAGTAGCATGACCAAAAACTGCAGGCACTAAGGGGACACAAAATCCTTTAACAATAAGCCTCACAAATAAGTTCCCTCACTTACTAAAACCACCACCTGTACATCCAGATTGGTCTGCCTCTTCAGTCTTTCCTTACCCTCTGTGTACAGGGGCCAGTTTGCAAACTAACACATGAAGTGCTTTGTAGCAATAGGTTAAAAACTGCACTTTTAGTATGTTCCAGGCTTGTGAGCTTTAAGCATTTTACATGTAGTTCATTTCATCCTCAGGAAACTGAGGTAAGTAGTATCTCCATTATCAGGAAACAGAGGCACAGAGAGGTTAATTAAGTTGCCCAGAATTACACTGCTAGGAAATGTTGGAGCTGGGATTCGAACCCAGAGTCCACTTTCATAGTTTTTACACAAGAAAAATTGGAGTGCAGAGTAATACAGAAATTCCTTCTAGAGCACGCCCCTTTATGCATTGTTAAATGCAGAACAAACCAGTTGGGTTCATTTATTCACTTATCAAATACTTATTGACGCTTACTATGTACGTCACTATTTCAGGTGCAGGGGATGCAATAGTGTACCAAACAGACAAAAACCCAACCTTCTTGACATTCACATGAATGGGGAAACAAATAGCAAAAGTAAGCTAAATAATAAAAGAATCATAAGGAAAAAGGAGGGAAATAAGGATGACAGAGGGGAGTGGAGTGGGTTGAATTTAAAATATTGTGATCCAGGGAATGCTTCACTGAAAAGGTGAACTCAGAAAAAACCCAAGGCTTCTAGAACCCAAGATCTAGCCCCACTTCGCGCACACTTTACGCATGCGCAGCACTCACAGTCCCTATGCTCGGGCGCCCTCTAGTGTCCCTTCGACTGCGCGCAGCCGCAGCAGCCCGCGGCGGGACAGCAAGACCGGAAGTGCGGCGGCCTCCCTTCACCCTCCCCTTCCGGCTAACTTCCGCTTACCCCGCCCGGACCGCCGGACCGGAAGCGCCGAGCTCGAACCCCATCCTCCTCGTCTAGCTTGAAACCGGGGCGCCGTCAAGATGCCGGTAGGGGAACCAGTTCGCGGTGTGGGAAGATGGCGAGAACTGGGGGGGGGGGGGGGAAGAGCGGCGAGAAATCGTGCATGAGCTGAGAGAAGGGGGCCGAGGAGGGCAAAGAAAAAGCGGGGCCTGGGAAGGGAAGAAGCGAGAAAAGGGGGCCGGTCGCTGTAGGATTGAGCCGGCCTGGGGGGTGTCGGGCAGGGGGGACGGGGCCGCGGCAGAGTGGGCCAGAGGCCCTGAATGTGCAGAGGAGGCTGTCTCGGCCCCTCTCGCCCCCTTCGCTCCAGGGCCGACCCCTTCTCTCGCTCTTTCTGTACTCCCTGACTCCGGCAGGATCCCCAAAGATTCACCAAAGCTGAGAAGCGAAGGGCTGTGCTTTTTATTTTTCATTTCTCAAGTCTAGGGTCCGGCTTCTTTTTCTCCTTCCGGCAGGCCCACTTCCTCTTCAGCCCTAGGGGGCGGGTCCCTCCCGCTGCTTTTCACTGTCATACCCACTTCCCGGACTCCTCCTCTGTCGCCCCGGCAGTGGTGGCCACCCTTAGCTGCCGGGTGTGGGGCCGTCAGAGCAGACGCAGGGTCCGCTCCTGGTTTCCAAGTGTTTCTGTTTTCGTGTGCCTCTAGGGTAGGAGTAAAATTGATAGTGGTCTGGTTGTCCTTCATTTCTGACAACCAGTCTGGTGGCTGTCACTATCGCCATCATGGTCTCCATTTTGCAGATGAGGAAAAGAGGTTCAATAACGTGATTACTCACACAAAAAAAAACATTACTGAGCGCCTGCTGCATGCCAAGTACTGTTACAGCAGTGAATAAGGCCAACACATCCCTATACTCAAGGAGTTTACCTTTTAACGGGGAGACAAACATGTAAATGTAAATAAAGAAAGAGATTTGGGCGCCTGGGTGGCTCAGTGGGTTAAGCCGCTGCCTTCGGCTCAGGTCATGATCTCAGAGTCCTGGGATCGAGTCCCGCATCGGGCTCTCTGCTCAGCGGAGAGCCTGCTTCCCTCTCTCTCTCTCTGCCTGCCTCTCCATCTACTTGTGATTTCTCTCTGTCAAATAAATAAATAAAATCTTTTAAAAAAAAAAAGAAAAGAAAAAAGAAAGAGATTTGTTTGTGGTTATTTATTTATTTATTTATTTGTCAGAGAGAGAGAGGGAGGGAGTGCACAAGCAGGCAGAGGGGCAGGCAGAGGCAGAGAGAGAAGCAGGCTCCCTGCTGAGCAAGGAGCCTGATGCGGGACTCCCTCCATCCCAGGACCCTGGGATCATGACCTGAGCTGAAATCAAGAGTCTGAACCACCCAAGCTCCCAGAAGATAGTTTCAGATAGTGGCAAATGCGATGGAGAAAATAGATGGATAACAAGACAGCTGGCGAAGGGGTGGGCGCAGGCTGCTTTATATGAAGCATTCTTGTGACAAAAAGGAACAAGCCCTAGAGATACTTACTTGATGAATGCTGTCGGTACCGTTCAGTTCCTGCTGTGTGCCAGACAGGCCCTGAGCTGTATACACACTGCATGTGAATTATCTCATTTAATCCTCACAGTGACCCTGTGAAGTAGATACTTATGGTTCCCATTTTGCAGAGGAGGAAATTGAGGCTCAGGGAAGTATAGTAACTTACCCAACAGTACTTGTGGTAAGGAAAGCCAAATTTAAGCTAGACTTTAAAAAAGTCCTGGGCTCATTCCTGGACTTCCCTGTGATTTCTTGCTTAATACCTGCCTCTTCCATTAGCTTGAAGGTTAGCGATCATACTGGTCTTGCATACCATTCTATCACCATGCCTTGCACAGAGGAGGTGCTTGCTAATTGTTCGGTGGGTGAATGAGTATGTGAATATATATGTATATGAATATATGAAAGAAGCACAGATATGCTTCATGTGTTACTAAAAGCCAGACATCTTATGAAAAGCAGAACTAGGAATCAGCATACAAATTGCTCTCATAAATGTGATTTCCCCTGCTCCTTTAACTTCTACCTACCCACTGAGAGCAGTAGATATCTCTTCATTTTATAAATTTGGAAACAGGCTAAGAGAAGAGAAGTGAGTCTTGGTCAAACACAGCCAGGAAGTGGCAAAACTGAAAATCTAGTGCTTGGGTTCTGGTGCAGCAATAGCTAGGGGGGCGGTATACCCCTGATCAATATGGTGTCTGCCTATTTTTGTAGCATAAATAACTCCCACAGTTACCAAAGTGATGTCACTAAACATGGAATTGGAAGATGCACAGTAGCACACCCCTACATAGTATTTTTGGCACAAAGATACAAAAGTGATAAGCAACCTTAAGATCATAAATGACATGAAATAATTTTTTTAAATAGGAAATAATGAATTTTGAGTATTTATTACCATGCTTCCAATATAATCTACTTAGTTGCAAGTTTATACAATTTAATTTTTAGTAATGGTTGCATTTGACAACCAGCTTGCCTCAAAATTTGTCAAAATTCCTCAAAATTTGGGGCACCTGCCTGGCTCAGGTGGAAGAACATGCAACTCTTGATCTCAGGGCTGTTGAGTTTGAGCCCCACGTGGGGTGTAGAGGCTACTTAAATAAATAAAAATATTCTAAAAATTGCTCAAGGGCACCTGGGTGGCTCACTTGGCTAAGTGACTGCCTTCAGCGTCTGGTCATGATCCTGGAGTCCTGGGATTGAGTCCCAATTTGGGCTCCCTCTTCAGCAGGGAGTCTGCTTTGCCCTCTTGCCCTCTTCCCTCTCAGCTCTCACTCTCACATAAATAAAATCTTTTTTAAAAAATTGTTCTAGGGCACCTGGGTGGCTCAGTGGGTTAAGCCGCTGCCTTCAGCTCAGGTCATGATCTCAGGGTCCTGGGATCGAGTCCCGCATCAGGCTCTCTGCTCAGCAGGGAGTCTGCTTCCTCCTCTCTCTCTCTCTCTGCCTGCCTCTCTGCCTACTTGTGATCTCTCTCTGTCAAATAAATAAATAAAATCTTTAAAAAAAAAAATTGTTCTAGAGGTGCCTGGGTGGCTCAGTCAGTTAGGCGTCTGCCTTCAACTCCAGTCATGATCTCAGGGTCCTGGGCTTGAGCCCCACATGGGGCTCCCTGCTTGGTAAGGAGCCTACTTCTCCCTCTCCCCCTGCTGCTCCCCCCTTGCTTGTAATCGCTCACTCTTGCTCTCTCTCAAATAAATAAAATCTTTAAAAATAAATAAATAAACATTTAAAAATTACTCAAAATTTAGCATTTCGTTTTCATGAGCCAGTAAGAGCCAGCTCCAGCATATCTCTGCTATCATCCTTTTTTCCTCCTCTCCTAGTTAATCTTGGGTGGGTTCCTCATATTTCCTTTGGAGAAATGTTACTTGTCTGCCCCACTGACATTTGTTCTCTTGGTCTCCGTCTTCTTACCTGGCTCGCCACTACAGGCTTACCACTCATCGCTCATGGATCCGGACACCAAACTCATTGGAAACATGGCGCTGTTGCCTATCAGAAGTCAGTTCAAAGGACCCGCCCCCCGAGAGAGTAAGTTGAAACTTCGTTCCACTATTTTCAGATTTTCGTAGGAAACATCCAACAACTCTCTGACATTATCAAATCAGGCAAATTCTTAGCTCAGTCCTCTGTCTCCAACTGCTCTTGTATTTTCTGTTTGCTTGGTAGATACACATTCTGGACTTTTCAAGAGCATGAGTATATGTTGTATCTAGTAAGAAAATGTATTATTGCTCCTGCGATCTCCTGGGTATTTGTTGAGAGGGAAGAGGAAATGTGCTTAATTCTCAACACTGTTCTGTCATCACTCTCAGTTCTTACAAAGTGCTTAATGCTGCTACTTCTGTAGAACACCATGTCCCCATCCTTCTTCTGTCATAAAGCTGGAGGGGGAAAAAAAAATTAACACCTTCCCCCATCTATACCTACTTCCTTTATTCATTTTTCAGGATCTTCATTTTCACAGTACCTCGATCTTAAATCAAGTGTCCTATATAACATTACACATTCTTTCTCTTGCTTTTTTCAATTTTATATCTTTGCTTTCTTTTTTGGTACTTTCTCTTTTCTCGAACCATTTCTTACGCTTTAGAAAGCCCCATTCTTTTTAGACTCTTCTGACACATTCTTAAATGTTCTGCCAACAATGTAATTTGTATTATATTACACGTGGTTTCCTTCACCCAGAAAGCATCTGCACTGAGTTCCATTCAAGGTTTTCAGGACCATGGTTTTCATTGCCAATTTTGTACTGGCCCCATCTTCATTCCCCTGCCAGACTATTTGACGTGACCTCTTTTTAATTTTGTTCTCAGCATCAGTCGAAAGCTCAGTAAAGTAAATAAATTTGGTGCGTCACCACTATTCTTACTTGATTCGGAAGGGAAGGAAAAGGAACAGATGGAGAAAAAAGACCAAAAAGAAAAATGCTCATCTAAACGAATGATAGCGCAAAGAAGGAATAAAAAATCAATATTGGGGGGCGCCTGGGTGGCTCAGTGGGTTAAGCCGCTGCCTTCGGCTCAGGTCATGATCTCAGGGTCCTGGGATCGAGTCCCACATCGGGCTCTCTGCTCTGCAGGAAGCGTGCTTCCTCCTCTCCCTCTCTCTGCTGGCCTGTCTGCCTGCTTGTGATCTCTGTCTGTCAAATAAATAAATAAAATCTTTAAAAAATCAATATTGGTCCAGATTCCTTGAGAAGAACTCTTCTAGATCTGTACAGAATACCATGTAGCATATCAGAAGGTGCAACTGACCAAGGATGGGGTAGATCTAATTACCACCTCTGCAACAATTCATGGGCCCTTGAGGGAGAACAGGACCCCAGGAAACCAGATCTTAATGGTTTCTGTAGACAGGGAATGAATCCCTAGGGCGTGGGATTAGAACAGAACTGCAATCATGAAGGAGTACAAGCCTGTGCTGTGAGCTGAATAACTGTCAGCATTAATTAAATTCATTTATTTGCATTCATCAGACACCTTTTTAACACCTTTGTGTGCCCAACACCCTTCTAGGTTCCAAATCTTGTAGCCCACCCACCACCACTCACATGGTTACGTTTAGAAGAACTAGCTGGTTTTGTACACACTGAGTCCTCTGAGGAAGTGTCTTTTCTGCAGATAAAAAAAATTGAAAGAACAGGAGTCTAGAGTTAGAATTCTGTTGAAATTCTTTAGCAGGGGAACGAGCAGGGTTAAAGACAGCTGAATCAGAACACTAAACCTCCAGGATTACTTTGTGTTTCTGCTGTATGAGAGAGTTAGCAGTCATGGTCTAGAAATATAAATAACTCTCTGGAGGGGAAAAAAAAAAACAAAACCTGTCTCTGCATTGCTGCAACCGCCTGCCGGATATCAAGACCCTGGGATTTTGACCTTTTTAAAGTAAGAAAAGGAAAACAAAAAACTGCCCAAGAAATTGTATAATGAGATCTGTCTCTGTTGAAACAGTATTTCTGGCTTTTCTCAGTCTCTAGCCACCTAGAACAGCTTGTACAAGTATATTTTAAGTCACAGTTTTCATAAAAAGAAAGACGTATGTGTGAACCCAGTGTGTTCCTAAATGACAATTGAGACTTCTTTTTCCCCTGAAACTGCAGTATGTTAATTCATATAAAATTACATTGAGTACTTCTTATTTTTAAACAACAGTTTATCAAAGTTAGTCTGTCTCACTCTATTTTTATAAATGCATTGAGAGATGTCTGGAATGATGTTCACCAAATGTTAATAGTAGTTATTTCTAGGTAGTGAGATTTAGGGTGACAATAAAATATTTTTCTGTACTGATTAATTTGTTTCTAATGAGTATACTTTTTATAAAAACAGTAAAGCTACCAGAATAAACCATGGGCTTATTTTTCTAGAAATTGTTTCTAAAGACCTTGTGTTTCAATGGCTTTGTTTTATTTCACTCAACTCCAAGACTTTTGAACATTGAGTGGGTTTTTTTTCTCTACAGCTTTGTCAAGTGTTATTTTTACGCTTAGCTAATGTTCTCTGCCTTCCTCCCCTTATGTTCTATTTAGCAAAAGATACAGATATTGTGGATGAAGCCATCTATTACTTCAAGGCCAATGTCTTCTTCAAAAACTATGAGATTAAGGTAAAATACAGAGCTTTTAATATTGAATTTAGTTTTCTGATGGGGATAATAACCTCCCTGGCAATCAGGGTTGTTCTGAGGAGTAAATAAAATTGAATGAGTTTGTATGACCTTAAAAACCCAGAATAGGGGGGGAAACACACACACACACACACACCCAGAATAGTGCTTAATATTAGACTCTGTATCAGTATTAGTTTCTCATTTTTCCTCCACAGTCTATACCATGGGTCAGCAAACTGGATAACCTGAGGGCCAAATCTGGCCCACTGTCTCTTTTTCTAAATAAAGTTTTATTGGAACACAGCCACATTCATTTTTTAATATATTGTCTATGGCTGCTTTCATGCTACAGCAGCTGGATTGAATAGTTGTGACAAAGACTTTTGTGTCCACAAAACCTAAAATATTTAATGTCTGTTCTTCCCTAGAGGAAGTTTGCCAACCCATGATTTAGATGTTTTTATTCATACAACATTAAAGAAGCACCTACTGTGTGGCAGTCCAGAACTAAAAAATTCTGCACTGTAGCTGTTATTTTTATATACTTTTGTGTCCTGGACCTGAGATGGAGAAATAAAGAAAAGTTCAGTGATCCTGACCCTTCCCTCAATTACCTTTTCTTCCTTTCTGCTCTTCTTTCGAGGAATGAGGTCAAAAGGAAGTTTAGAAGCAGGGTGGCAGAAAAGGAGAGGGGGAAATGGAAAAAAAAAGAACTTTTCTGAGTTCTTCCTATGAGCAAGTTACAGGAATGTCAACAACTTTTCTTGATAATTTTCTAGAATATGGAACTTCGATCTCTGCTTGCCAAACTTTGACCTTTTGGAATCAAACAGGGTGTGAAATCTTTTTTGTAGGCTTTCGGGCTACAAGTTGTAGTCTAAACATCCTATGATATTCACAGTGTTTTTTTGTATTTATTGCTTGGTCTAAGTGTGATGTTTGTAGTAGGTGTAAATAAATGTGATTTTGCCACGTATCATTCTCTCCTGAATGTCATATGCTCTTAAAAATAGGGGCAGGTATAGTTTGGGTTCTTTTTCAACTGTAAAATCTGACCCGAAGTTTGTGCCACTTTTGCTCAACACCTAGTCTTCACATTTTCATTTTGATTAGATCCAGAGGTGGGCTCTTGGAGCTTTCAAGAACAAGATACACAGGAAGTATCTGCTTCCTCCTCTAGAGTCAGGAATGCTTTTATTCTCGACAGAGATCCTGAAGTGAAAGGGTTTTAAAAATTAGCCAGCCATATGGTGCACCTCAGGCTTTCCAGGCTGCTGTGAAACTCTCCTTCCTCCCTGAGGGAGGGGCTGCCGGCACAGCTCCCTGGGACCCAGAGGCAGGGCAGCTCCACAGCTCCTGCAATTTGCAGGAGGTGGCTCCCTCCCCTGGAGCAGAAAGAAAGGTGGCTTGGGAAGACTGCCTTTGGCGAATGGGAGCTGTTGACGCTATAGAAACTACACTTGCACAGTTTTCGGTTGATCCTCAAAAGACAAAGCCCGAATTCATTTCTTGCACGTGATACGTTTTGATCAGGACTCTTTTTTAACTTTTGTTCCTCCCACCTCCCCCCGCCCCATTCCCTGCAGAATGAAGCTGATAGAACCTTGATATATATAACTCTCTACATTTCCGAGTGTCTAAAGAAACTCCAAAAGGTAATTAAACTTGGATGATTGTCTACCAGAAAAACGCAGTACTAATACATGTTCACCCTCCTAGCTATCTGGACTCATTGAGACTTTAAGGGCAAGTAGATAATACTTCCTTCTCCTTAGAGCAAGGACATAAGAGGAAAATCTGAATGTGGGTTCTAAACTTGTAGTTTAGTTGACTAATTAGAACATAAAGGGCCGGTGTGTTAAGGCTTTGCATGTATCTTCCCAAGAAAAAAATCTTTCTCAACCCCAATTTAAGAACTCTGAACCTAGAATATAATTCAAGGGTTCATGAGCTTGAGTAGGAAAAAGATTACGTTTTTCTTTTCACTAAACTTGTAACAGATTTAGCATTTAATTATTAATGTAGGCAACAACCCACAGTAGAATCAGCTATACCTTTGACTTTTTCTCCAGTAGAAGTCACCGCATTTTCCCTTTTTTTAAAATTTTATTTTATTTTTTTATTTGACAGAGAGAGCAAGCACAAGTAGGGGGAGTGGGAGAGAGAGAAGCAGGCTCCCCGCCCCCACAGCATTTTCATATTACATTTAGAGTTGAGGATATTTTGAAATTTCATTTTTACTCATTTCAGATAGTAGTTATTAGGCCCATGGTCTGGATCTTGTCATTTAGTGCATTAATAAAGAAGCACATTCATTCATTTAAAACATTTTCATTCATTTAAAACATTATTTTCATTTATTTAAATGAAATTCATTTAAAACATTATTCTGGGGACATCTGGGGGGCTCAGTTAAACATCTGCCTTTGGCTCAGGTCATGATCCCAGGGTCCTGGGATCAAGTCCTGCATCAGGCTCTTTACTCGTCACGGACCCTGCTTCTCCCTCTGCCGGCTGCTCCCCCTGCTTGTGCTTGTTCTCTCTCTCTGATGAATAAATGAATAAAATCTTTTAAATAAATAAATAAACAAAACATTATTCTGAGGAGTCCACAGGCTTCCCTGGATTTCAGAAGGGTACCCAAATATAGTAGTAATCCCAGAGATATCTACTTAGACTTAAAAAATTACAAATTCGATGTTATTATCTTTTTCTCTATAAAGTATGTATATGTGTATAATTTTTTTTTAGTGCAACTCCAAAAGCCAAGGTGAAAAGGAAATGTATACGCTGGGAATCACTAATTTTCCCATTCCTGGAGAGCCTGGTTTTCCACTTAATGCGATTTATGCCAAACCGGCAAACAAACAGGAAGATGGTAAGAACAGGGTTTCTACCTCCCTCTCGATGGCACAAGATTTCCTTCATTTGACTTTTTAGCCGCCCCCGACCCCCACCACTGTCCTTGTCTTGATTGATGTATAGGTCGAGAGCGGACTCCTTAGTACGGATATGATTTTATGAATCACTCTCACAGAAGATTCTTGGCAACAGGTGTAACCCATAGAGAATCTTTTGAACCAAAATAGTTATAAAACCATTGGGACTGTCATTTCTATTTCTTAATCCTGTTTAAATGTGTAGAAGTGTATTGCCAGTGTCATTGTGCAGACCAGTGACCAGCCCAGGAGGGAGGCATTCTCAAGATGTTCTTTATTGTTCTGCCTGCTCCTTATTGTAGAGGTGATGAGGGCCTACTTACAGCAGTTGAGACAAGAGACTGGACTGAGACTTTGTGAGAAAGTTTTTGACCCTCAGAATGATAAACCTAGCAAGGTAAGACCCTCGCTTTTATCTATTTAGTTGATAAATAACCTTTTCTCATGTAGCTACTATTAAACAAACTGAGGCTTTCCATGGCCAGAATATTTTGAGTTTCTGCATTGCAGTGTTAACTCCGAATATGTGCTTAGTACATGGTAGGGATTCAGTGAGTCACACTGCGCAGTGAATCGCATATAATAAACATTTTTGGTTGTATGTTTTTACATTAAGGCATTGTAAACCCATAGGGTAGATTTTTTGTGTGAGATATCTTGAATATATTAACATTTTTTTGTCGTCATAATTTTGACTGACATGTGAGTCAGAAAGACATGTTTTTACATGTGTTTTCAAGAAGTTTATAAGGGATGACGGGCCAAGATTAAATGTAGTCATTACATAAATTTCTATTCTGACCTTACCTTGAACTTGCACTGTGATTGACCACCACTGTTCATTCTGTTTTATCCCCTCCTATTAGTGGTGGACTTGCTTTGTGAAGAGACAGTTCATGAACAAGAGTCTTTCAGGACCTGGACAGTGAAAAGAGCCTGGACAGACACTTTCCACAGCCATGAGCAGCATTTTACAGCAAGATGTACACAGTTCTTTGCCTTTATTTGATAAAATTTTATACAGAAGAGAGAAGAGAGCAAAGTGAAGAAAAGTGTCTTCACTCGAAGAGCTCTTTATCAAGAATTTGGGTGAGGGAGGGAAGAATTGGTTGTTAAAGGGTGATTTGAACTTTCTGTAGTATTAAGCTGGTGCTTAATAAAAATTAAGTAAGAATAAAGAAATTTCTAACATTCCATGTCAAAAAAATTTATTGCTCATCTTTGACATTCACTTAAAATTTTTTTGAGATACTATTCACCCTCTTAAAGTGTACAATTCAGAAGTGCCTTTGTGGCTCAGTCAGTTAAGCGTCTGACTCTTGATCTCAACTCAAGTCTTGATCTCAGCATCATGAGTTCAAGCCCCACATTGGGCTCCATGCTGAGTGTGGAGCCTACTTCAATACATACATACGTACATACATACATACATACATACAATTCAATGGCAGTTACCCCTCCCCTGACTACCGCCACCTCTTCCCCTGACTACCGCCACCCCCGACTCCTTCAACCTCCAGCGACCGCTGATCTACTTTCTGTCTCTATGGATTTGCCCAGAAGAGGCAAATTTCACATAATAGGGTCATATAACATGTAGTCTTTGTGTCTCATTTCTTTCACTTAGAATGAAGTTTTCAAGATTCATCCATGTTACTACACTAATAGTTCTCCATTCCTTTCCTTCTTTTTTTTTTCTTTATTGTGGTAAAACACACATAACATTACCATTTTAACCATTTTTTTTTTAAGATTTTATCTGACGGAGATCACAAGTAGGCAGAGAGAGAGAGGAGGAAGCAGGCTCCCTGCTAAGCAGAGAGCCCAGTACAGGTCTCTATCCCAGGACCCTGGGATCATGACCTGAGCTGAAGGCAGAGACTTTAACCTCCTGAGCCACCCAGCCACCCCCATTTTAACCATTTTTAAGTGTGTAGTTCACTGGCATTAATTACATTTACAGTGCTGTGCAACCTTCACCTCTATGCATTTCTAAAACTTTCTCAGTACCCCAAACAGAAACACTAATCATTAAACCACTGATGACTGTAACCCCCAACTCCTGGTAATCTCTACTTTCAACTCTGAATTTGCCTATTGTGGCGCCTTCATTCCATACAGGTGGAATCCAACACTTGTCCTTCTATATCTGGCTTTTTTTTTTTATAAAGATTTTATTTATTTATTTGGCAGAGAGAAATCACAAGTAGACGGAGAGGCAGGCAGAGAAAGAGGGAAGCAGGCTCCCTGCTGAACAGAGAGCCCAATGCGGGACTCGATCCCAGGACCCTGAGATCATGACCTGAGCCGAAGGCAGTGGTTTAACCCACTGAGCCACCCAGGCGCCCTATATCTGGCTTTTTTTTATTTAGCATAATGTCTTCAAGATTCATCTATGTTTCAGCATGTATCAATACTTCATTCCTTTATATTGCTGAATAATATTCCAGTATACACACTGGATAGGCAATGGAATATTATATATATCATATATATAATTACATATCCCATTTTGTTTATCCTTTCATCAGTTTATGGACATCTGGATGGTTTCCAAATTTGGGCTATTATGAATAATGTCACAGGACATCCCTGTAATTTTTGTGTGGACATATGTTTCCATTTCTCTTGGTTCTGTAACGACCACTGGAATCGTTGAATCATATGGTAACATTGTGTTTGACTTTTTTTTTTCCAAAAATTTGTTAGAGAGAGGACAACCACGGAGAGGGGCAGAGAGAGAGAGGGAGAAGCTGGCTCCTGGTGGAGCAGGGATCCTGGTGCGGCCCTCCGTCCCAGGACCCTGAGATCATGACCTGAGCCAAAGGCAGACGCTTTACTGCCTAAGCCACCCAGGTGCCCATATAACTTTATGAAGAACTGGCAAACTTTTTCCACAGTGGCTTCACCATTTTACATTTCTAGCAGCAAGCAGTAAGGGTTCTTTCTCCATGTCCTCACCAACAGTTGTTACTTTATAGCTATCTGAGTTGTCACAAAGCGATTATCTCATTGTGGTTTCAATGTGTACTTTCCTACGGGCTGTTGAGCATCTTTTCATGTGGCTATTGGCTGTTTATGTATCTTCCTTGGGAAAATGTTTATACAAATTTGCCTATTTTTTTTACTTGAATTATTTGTCTTTTGTCGAGTTGTAGTTCTTTATATGTATTCTGAATACTAGGCCCTTATCAGATATATGATTTGCAGAAAATTTCCCCCATTTCTGTAGGGTTTTTTCACTTTCTTATGTTCTCTGAAGCACAGAGGCTTTTGTTTTGTTTTGTTTTAAAGATTTTATTTGAGAGAGAGCACGAGCAGGGCAGAGGGAGAGGGACAAGCCATCTGTGCTGAGCAGGGAGCCTGACCTAGGACTCAATCCTCGGACCCCGGGATCATGACCTCGGCCAAAGCCAGACGTTTCCCCAACTGAGCCACTCAGGTGCGCCAATGTTTTGTTTTTAAAGACTTTATTTGAGAAAGAGACCACAGGGGAGGGGAGGGGCAGAGAAAGGGAAATGGAGAAGCAGACTCCATGCTGAGCAGGGAACCGGACTTGGGGCCAATCCCAGGACCCCAAGATCATGATCAGAGCTGAAGGCAGATGCCCAACTGTCTGAGCCACCCAGGTCCCCCAGCAAAGAGCTTTTTAATTTTGGTGAACTATCATTTGTCTATTTCTTCTTTGGTCATTTGTGCTTTTGGAGTTCTGTCTAAAAAAAACCATCATGTATCCAAAACATCAATGGACACCTAAGTGTTTTCTACTTTAAGCTCTTCCATTTGGGTTTTTGATCCATTTTGAGTTACCTTTTGTAGATGATGTGAGGTAGAGGTCTAGTTCTATTCTTTTGTACACACAGCTATCCATCTTCTGTAGTACCATTTGTTGAAAAGACTCTCCTTTCTCTTTTGAATTGAATTGGCTCCCTTGTCAAAAACCAGATGACCATAAACTTTCTAGGCTCTATTGTCTGTCCTTATGTGACATTCACTTTTATATTTGGCCAGTTCTTAGCATTTAAGAGGTTTTCATTATTTGGCTAACAAAAGCAGCTATTATGTAGTTGTTCCAAATACTTACAGGACCATGAATTTCCTGGTATGTTGAAGTTACGAATTAGATAGTTCAGAAAGTTCCTTGAGTCCTTTAGATATAAAGTTACTGTACTGCCATCTCGATCAAACCTATATGTGTTTGTCCCTTACTTTAAGGCAGTTGTTTCTGTATCTACATTGGGGTTATATTTGACCCCAAGTACAAAAACCCCAGTTTGCAGTGCCTTGGGGATCTTATCTTTTATTTTGTTTCTGGAAGCAGTCCCTGAATGGGGTAGCCATTAAAAGATGTCATTGAAGATGCAGGCTCCTCTAATTTCCTTGCTTTACCCTTCTTTACATGCCATAGTCGAGCATCTCTAGATGCTCCTGCACCCCTGGCCTGGGCAGGAGGAAGTGGGAGAGCACGGGCACTGACGGGCATACCAGCTGAGTGCCACCTTGTATCTCCTCAGAAATCCTGTCCAGCAACTTGCACTATGTATCCTTTCCATCTAGCTACAAGGGAGTCTGGAAAGAAGAAAAAGTTTAGCAGAGCATGTTGCTACCTGATTATTTGTATTGTGCTGCTAAAGACAAAGAGAAGGTTATATAGAAGCAGAACTAAGTTTCAAATTGTATTAAAACTGAAACTTGATGGTGTTATTTGATAGAGTTGACCCTTAAACAATATGGGTTTGAACTGCTTGGGTCCACTTACAAGCAGATTTTTTTAAAATATTTTTTAAATGTTATTTACTTGATAGAGTGAGAGCACAAGCAGGAAGAGTGAAAGGCAGAGAGAGAGGGAGAGAGGCTCTCCACTGACCAGGGAGCCCAATGCGGGTCTCAATCCCAGGACCCTGGGCTCATGACCTGAAGGCAGACGTTTAACCAACCGAGCCACCCAGGTGCCCCTACATGCAGATTTTTTACAAATACAATACAGTAAATGTCATTTTCTCTTCCTTATGATTTTCTTTTTTTTTTTTAAAGCTTTTATTTATTTATTTGACAGAAAGAGAGATCACAAGTAGGCAGAGAGGCAGCAGAGAGAGAGGGGGAAGCAGGCTCCCTGCCGAGCAGAGAGCCTGATGCGGGGCTCGATCCCAGGACCCTGAGATCATGACCTGAGCTAAAGGCAGAGGCTTAAACCACTGAGCCACCCAGGGGCCCCTTCCTTATGATTTTCTTTAAAACATTTTATTTTCCCTAGCTTACTTTATTAAAAGAATATAGTTTTAAAATGCATACACAAAATATATCTTAATTGACAGTTTATGGTATTGGTAAGCCTTCCAGTCCACAGTAGGCTATTAGTAGTTAAGTTTTTTGGGAGTCAAAGTTATACACAGATTTTTGACTTGGGGTTGGGGGGAGCCAGTGCCCCTAACCCCCATGTTGTTCAAGGGTCAGCTGTATTTCCATTTGGTTTTATGGGTCATTATGTAATTATAACGTATGAGTTAAATGTACTTGAGCCATCTTCTTCGCTAAAGATCTGAGTTATGGACCAAATGTGAATTTCACATACCCAAGAGTATGGGTATGTAAAAACATACTCCACAGATACATGAAAGTCAAAAGAATGTTTTTCCTGGGTTGTGTTTTTGTTTTTATAATTAAAATTGTTATCTAAAATCAGATTCTAAGGGTACATGCATAATTCAGTGGTTAAGTGTCTCCCTTTGGCTCAGGTACGAGGATCGAGCCCCTAGTTGGGCTCCCCTGCTCAGCCCGGGAGTCTGCTTCTCCCTCTCCTTCTGTCCCTCCTCGTGTTCTCTCTCTCACTCACTCTCTCAAATAAGTGAATAAAATCTTAAATAAATTAAATTAAATTAAGATTCGGCATTTGGGTTTGAACTTCTGTTACAAACTCAGACACATGTAAGAAAGAAAGAAAACCACAGTGATTCAATATCAAGATTATTCATGTCAAGGTTTATTTATAACAGAAGAGCTTTTGTTTGGTTTGGGTTTTGTTTTTTTTTAATTGTGGAACCTTTGTGATAGCAGCCACTCACCATGATGCCTGTTCCATTAGTGTCAGCGGGGGAATCGCAGACAATACGAGCTAAAACCTGGCTTCTAAAACCTTTCCATTGGTGCTATATGATAGTAGGAGTTTTGTTTTGCTTTGTTTTGTTTTTAAATACACCTGAGAGAACAGTCTCCAAGGAATCCAGAATAAATTATACATGAAGGGTAGCATAGTGAGTTTTAAAATAGAGCTTTCATCAAAATGTAATGCCAGCATTAAGAGAAGATTGTTACAAGGTATGCATGGCTCTTTAGGGAAGGCAGTTTTGTAATAATTATATATTTTTTTCTTTTTAAAATTGTGTCAGAGTTTTAAACATTCATCCTTTGTGCTCAGCAATCAACTTTAAGCTTTGTTGAATGCTGAAACGCACACTTACACACCTGGAGTCATCTTTTCACAGAGAATGGGATGAATTGTGGTACCTCCATAAAATGAAATTGCAGCCATTAAAAATAATAAAAGATTCTAACTATCCTGTCATAGGAAGATATATTTATATACTTAATTAAGTCAAAAAAAAAAAGAGGACAGCATTATAGTCTGATTCCATCTTTATTGATTTAATTGTATGTACTCTGGGAAAAACTATGGGAGCACATACACCAAACCATTAACAGTAATTATCTTGGGACAGAAGCAAAATTACAAAGACCTGTCCCTTTCAAGTCATATGTACTGTAGTTCAGTCACATATGTGTTACCTTCATAAAGGCGAGGGGAAACGACTTTTATCAATTAAAAATTGATAAAAAATGAAATATTAGAAAAAATTAACATTAGCCAAAAACAGGCTAAGAACAACAGTCACCTTGTCTTTTTTTTTTTTTTTAAGATTTTATTTATTTACTCGACACAGAGAGAGAGAGATCTCAAGTAGACAGAGAGAGGGGGAAGCAGGCTCCCCGCTGAGCAGAGAGCCCGACTTGGGGCTTGATCCCAGGACCCTGAGATCATGACCTGAGCTGAAGGCAGAGACTTAACCCACTGAGCCACCCAGGCGCCCCTCACCTTGTCTTTTCTTCAGCATCCTGCTTACATTTATCATTTTAATATGCCACTAATAACTATCAGATGTGTAGAAAGATTGCATGAAAATACTTGAAGATTTATGAGAATTATCTTTTTCTGAGAATTATTTTATTTTGCATTTTTCTTTTCTCCAAAATTACAGTCCTGAAGACCTTAATGAGTTCATAGCTGTGTCCAGAAAGGGATGTGATACTGTTATACCGAAAGCCATTTGGTTTGTTTCTCCCTTCATTTTTGTTTATAGAAATTTGGAAGAGCATTCCATTAGGAGAGCATAATTTTAGGGCTACATCTGTTCCATGTTGATCTTGAGATAAATCACGAGTCATGATTTTCCTCTTTGCTTTTTACATGGCAGCTCTAATTTGCAGGTAATCTGGCAGTGTGCTAAACACTTTACATTTTAAAATCCCTTTTGACGCTTGCAAGAACTGTTGGGGGCAGTTACAAGTACTCCCCCCTTTCCCAGGGGAAGAAGTTGAAGCATACAGAAATTAGATAACTTGGGGCACCTAGGTGGCTCAGTGGGTTAAAGCCTCTGCCTTCAGCTCAGGTCATGATCTCAGGGTCCTGGAATCAGACCCCACATAGGGCTCTCCGCTCAGCAGAGAGCCTGCTTCCGCTCTCTCTCTGCCTGTCTCTCTGCCTACTTGTGATCTCTCTCTGTCAAAATAAGTAAATAAAATCTAAAAAGAAAAAAAAAAAAAGAAATTAGATAACACGACCAAACTCACACACCTGGAAGTTGGCAACATTGGCAAGTTAACCTGAGTCTTTTTGAACCAAGGTCTGTCCCTCTTGATCATTATAAGGTAGTTTATTTGTTACACTGCAACTTTTAGTAATGCATTCTGGCAACAAGATCGGGAGATTGCTGTATTCGTTCCGCTGGGCCAGCTACTGGAAGTAGGTACAAAAAAAGTAAATATGAACTCTGCTCTTCAAGGACCTTAACCATCTGATGAGAAATGTGTATAACAAGATAGAACCAAGAAATGCAGAGATTGGCTGGACTGCATAGCACTATAGAAGCTTAGAGAAAGGACAGGCTGTTATAGTTAAGGTACGCTGGAGAAGATTTCATGGAGATGGCCTTTACCTGATCTCAGAACAAGTAAGCCAGATTGGGCAGGCCTGATGAGAAAAGTGTATGCCGAGCCAGCTACGTGGCATGACCAAGCCTGCCGTGAAGGAAACCATAAGGGCGAAGAATATGGTAGGGAAGCAGCTGTCTTAGCAGGAGTTACGTTTCACATTTTTGAGAGCCAGGATCAAGCGTAGACCTTTAAACTTTATTCTCTTAGGAAGACAACAGGACAGATTCTTCATGCCAGCGCACAGTTTGCTTTAATCTACCACCATGAGAACCATTTGCGTGACCAACCATCCTGCTTTTGTTTCCTTTCCAAATCATTCCACAGTTTCTGCACTTGACTCTCAGGAGCTTTTTCTTTCTGTCTGTCTGTCTTTTTGTCTTTCTTTCTTTTTTGAGAGAGAAGGTTGATTTAGTTTTCAACTCTCGTTCCTTCTCAAGGGCTTTTTAAAAAGAGATTAATTAATTTATTTATTTATGAGAGAACACACACGGGCATGCACACATGTGCACCCGTACGCAGGGTCGGGGGGGCAAAGGGAGAGTGAGACAGGGTCCCAGGCTGACTCTGCGCTGAGTCCAGAGGCCAAAACCCAGAGCAGGCCTCGATCTCACAACCCTGAGATCACGACTAGAGTGGAAACAAAAAGAGTTGGATGCTTAACTGACTGCACCATCAAGGTGCCCTTCAAGTGCTTTTTTTTGGTTTGTTTTTTTTAAGATTCTATGTATTTATTTGATGGAGAGAGAGATCACAAGTAAGCAGAGAGGCAGGCAGAGAGAGAGGGGGAAGCAGGCTCCCTGCCAAGCTGAGAGCCCAAGGCAGGGCTCAATCCCAGAATCCTGAGATCACGACCCGAGCCAAATGCAGAGACCCAGCCCACTGAGCCACCCAGGTGCCCCAAATGCTTTTTTGAAAAATAGTTTTACTAACATATTATTTAAATTTTAGATAATTCATCCACTTGAAATATACAAGTCAGTGGTTTTTAGCATGTTACATTAATTTTTTAAAAGATTTCATTTATTTATTTATTTGTCAGAGAGAGAGAGAGTAAAAGCAGGCAGAGTGGCGGGCAGAGGCAGAGAAAGAAGCAGGCTCCCTGCTGAGCAAGGAGCCCGATGTGGGACTCGATCCCAGAACCCTGGGATCATGACCTGAGCCAAAGGCAGCCACTTAACCTACTGAGCCACCCAGGTGTTCCTAGGTTGCTTTAAAAAAAAATTACTCAGGGGCGCCTGGGTGGCTCAGTGGGTTAAAGCCTCTGCCTGCTTCCTCCTCTCTCTCTGCCTGCTTCTCTGCCTACTTGTGATCTCTGTCTGTCAAATAAATAAATAAAATCTTTTAAAAAAAATCACTCATTTGCCATTTCATCACATGTCCTCTTAAAACTTCTCTTTAAGCCATTATCTGGTTGTCTTATATTGCTATTGAAGCTTTTCTACATGGCCATGGGCCATGCCTATCATTACTGTGCTCCAATGCCTACAGAGGTGAGGTGCATACAGTAGGCACTCAATCATATATTGAATGAATGAAGCTTTCTGAGGGCCAAAGCTGACTGCTTCTCACACAGTAAATAATGTAAACATTCAGTGAATTATCCATTTAAATTTTTAAGCAGAGTGGTGAGAGGATGAAATCCGGATTTGTATAAGATTGAGTTAATTACAGTATACTACCCGAATTGGAGGGTAAGAAGATGGGAGAGAGAGATATCAGGGAGTAAGAAGCTTTATTAATGGTCCCGATGTAAGGTTTTAGTTGGGAATGCAAGAATAAGGAGAGATTTGAAGGACATTCTTTTTACTTTTTTAAAGATTTTATTAATTTATTTGATGGAGAGAGAGATCACAAGTTAAGCAGAGAGGCAGGCAGAGAGAGAGGGGGAAGCAGGCTCCCTGCCAAGCAGAGAGGCCAAGTCAGGGCCTGATCCCAGGACCCTGAGAATATGACCTGAGCCAAAGGCAGAGACTTAACTCACTGAGCCACCCAGGCGCCCCTTGAAGGGCATTCTAAAAGAGGATTCTACTACACTGGATTTAAACAGCTAAAGGTTACGTTGAGATTTTGAGTCTAGTTGACTTGAAAAATAGCAGTGCCTTTCATGAAAATAGGTTGAGTGACTATATAACTTACCATCCAAACTCGGGTGGTAAAAGAGCATGCTATGGTTAATTCTTTTGGGACAGGGGACATAAACTGGGATTGTCCTGAGGACTTGGGCTTGGAGTCCTTTGGAAGAGAAGCGGGACATGATTTTAATTCCAAGCACACTGAATTTGAGAGGGCAGCTGATGGCCTGGGTGAAATCCAGCAGCAAGTACAAATACACGTGAGAGATCAGAAATAGAAGTGAAGACATGTAGTAGAATTGGCAAGTAGAATCTGATCTCCGAGACAAATCAGCAGTTTTGAATCAGGAAGATGGAAGGAATCAGCAGGGATCAGTCTACAGTTGGTGAGAATGAAAGGTTGATCAATAAAGCTTGGGAGTCAGAGAGAGGAAGTTCTTGGAGGGGGTTGTTAATAATATTGAAATCGACAGGAAACTTTATTTTATGGCAGTTGAACGCTGACTGGGGCAAGCTCTCTTGATTTTGCATTTGTGTTTGAATGAGTTCGTTGTTCCAGCCTTACTTTTCTTTTCTTTTTTTTAAGACTTTATTTATTTATTTGATAGACAGAGATCACAAGTAGGCAGAGAGGCAAGCAGAGAGAGCAGAGGAAGCAGGCTCCCCACGGAGCAGAGAGCCCTATCTGGGGCTCCATCCCAGGACCCTGGGATCATGACCTGAGCCGAAGCCAGAGGCTTTGACCTACCGAGCCACCCAGGCGCCCCCAGCCTTACTTTTCTGACCATTTCATAAATAAGGTGGATACCTTAGAACCCCAGAATATTCCCTTGACAGGCACTTTTACTGAAAAGGGGAAAATCACTTGGAAAGAGAGTGCTATGTATTCCCTCCAGATTCTTTGACCTGAAGTTACTTTTCCACTTGAAAGGAAGGCTGTCACTGCCAGGAGACACTTAAGGGATGTTAAGTAATGTTTCCCTTAGAGCAATTTACAAGTGTTGTGTTTTTCCCCTTGTACAAAAGACAGATCTAAGAAAAATGTCTAATGCAGCTGGGAAAGATTTTCGTTCTTGGACTGCTGAACATTTAGAAATGAAATTAAGTGGAGCAGAACATTAACATTTATAAATTGTCCCTCTAATGTATCTGATTCAACACTCCCCTTATCCGTGGTATCCACATCTTTCAGCATCTAAATGGCTTACCTCAAAGTTCAGGGTCAGCTGTGTAACTGTTCACATCAACTAGCATCCCAGAGCCTCAGGCTCACCAAAAAAATGGAGTTTAAAAGTGAGATGACTAGAGGTGCCTGGGTGGCTCAGTGGGTTAAGCCTCTGCTTTTGGCTCAGGTCTTGATCTCAGGGTTCTGGGATCATCCCCCACATTGGGCTCCCTGCTTAGGGGAGAGCCTGCTTCCCCCTCTCTCTCTGCCTGCCTCTCTGCCTACTTGTCATTGCTCTCTGTCAAATAAATAAATAAAATATTTTTAAAAAATTGAGATGACTTCTAAAGTCCCCTCCAGTTCCAAAATTATCACTTTAGAAGATGATTCCATAAGAAAGAGGAGGCCTGGTCCCCTTGGGTCTCTTGAGTGTCCCAAGTAAGTTTAACGTTATATGTGTTCTTTAATAATATTAAAATCAGTGTGATCTGACTCTTTTTTTAAAAGATTTAGTTAGTTGAGAGAGAGAGAGAGAGAGAGAGAGAGAGAAAAGCATCCACTAAGTGCGGGGGATGAAGGCGGGGAGAGGGAGAGAGGATCCCAAGCAGACTCCTCACTGAAAGTGGAGCCTGATGTGGGGCCGATCCCACAACCCCAAGATCACCAAGCCGAAGCCAAGAGTTGGGAGCTTAACTGACTGCACCACCCAGGTGCCCCAGTATATTCTTTTATTAGGTTAATGGAACTTAACCATGAATCTATCTTACTTCAGGCTCATTTTAAAAAGGATTGTAGGAGGGCGCCTGGGTGGCTCAGTGGTTAAGCCGCTGCCTTCGGCTCAGGTCATGATCTCAGGGTCCTGGGATCGAGTTCCGCATCGGGCTCTCTGCTCGGCAGGGAGCCTGCTTCCTCCTCTCTCTCTCTCTGCCTGCCTCTCTACCTACTTGTGATTTCTCTCTGTCAAATAAATAAATAAAATCTTTAAAAAAAAAAAAAAAAGGATTGTAGGTATGCATGGGTGGCTGTTAAGCATCTGCCTTCCACTTGGGTCGTGATCCGGGGGTCCTGGGATCGAGCCCCACATCTGGCTTCTGACTCGGCCAGGAGCCTGCTTCTCCTTCTCCCTCTGCCTGCTGCTCCTCCTCCTTGTGCTCTGCTCTCCCTCTGTCAAATAAATAAATAAAATCTTTAAAAAAAAAAAAAAAGGATTGTTAAAAAAAAACTTCTAAAGAGGATTCTCCTTTACTTCTTTCTTTCTCTATAAATATTTTGTTTTGTGCACGCTTTCTGTGAGTTTGCCAGCAGCACAGGTGTATTTTAGTACTCTTTCTTTAAGAAATTACCAACTTTTCTCCTTCCATTTAGCCAGGGATATGTGCTGACTCATTCCTGTCAATACATAAACACGTTAGTTCTCCTTTCTTAAAACCCTCTCTTTATTTATTCTACTTTTCCCACCTGCTACCACCTATTTCCTCCTTCCCTTTACAACCAGGTCTTCTCAACCTCAATTTCGACATTTTAAACTTGATATTTAAATTTCTGCTCCACATTATTGGGGGGGGGGGGTCTGTCCTGTGCATTTCGGGATGTTTAGCAACAATCTTGGTTTCTAACCCCAGATGCCAGTTGCACCCCCCCCTCAAAAAAAAAGATCTGCAGACATTAGCAAATGGTACCCTAGACGCAAAATCCTCCCCACTTGAGAACCACTGCTCTGCAGCAAAGGAAAACTCTATTTCTACCGTCTTCACCTTTATTTCCTCCCATCCCCTCTTGACCACTCCCCTACTGAAATGTTGTCAAGGCCCTCAGCGACCTTCATGCTGTTAACCTGATGGCCATTTCTCATCATCTTCCTTAACCTCTCACTAGCACTTTATGAATACGCAATTGATTATTCTCACCTTCTTGGAACCATAGCCTTTATTTGGATTCCAGAGCATCACTGTTTACTTTCCTTTTCACCTCATTGGCTGTTCCTTCTCAGTCTCTTTCGCTGGTTTTTCCTCTTCTCTCTCACCACCTAAGGCCAGGATGCCCCAGGGTTAACTGTGTGCTGAAGCCAGTTATGTTTTGTTTTGTTTTTTAAAGATTTATTTATTTATTTATTTGTCAGAGAGAGCACATGCAGGCAGAGTGGCAGGCAGAGGCAGAGAGATAGGCAGACTCTCCGCTGGACAAGGAGCATAATGCGGGACTCGATCCCAGGACCCCAGGATCATGACCTGAGCTGAAGGCAGTGGCCCAACCGACTGAGCCACCCAGCCATCCCTGTTTTGTTTTGTTTTTAAAGATTTTATTTATTTGAAAGGAAGAAACCACAGCAGGGAGAGTGACAGGCAGAGGGCGAGAGAAAAGCAGACTCCCACTGAGCAGGGAGCCTGATGCGGGACTTGATCGCAGGACCCCAGGAGCATGACCTATCTTGTTTATTTATTTGAGAGAGAGAGTGAGAGAGAGAGAGAGCGAGCATGAGCAGAGTGAGGTGCAAAGGGAGAAGCAGACTCCCTGCTGAGCAAGGAGCCCAGTGAGAAGCTCCAACCCAGGACCTGGAGATCATGACCTGAACTGAAGGCAGACACTTAACGACTGAGCCAACCAAGCATACCTAGCTGTGGTTTTAATTTAAAAATATTTCAAATGTATTAAACAGTATAACAGCAGGCATTTGTATAGGTTTTACTGTGTGCTAGCCATTACTCTAAATGTGTTAGATACCATGATGTATCTAACATGTCTGACACCAAGAACAGGTCAATTTTTACATCCTCTCCATTTCTTTCTTCTTTTGAGGGGTAAACTTTATTTATTTATTTATTTATTTATTTATCTTAGAGATTTTTGGAAAAAGATTTTATTTATTTATTTGACAGACAGAGATCACAAGTAGGAAGAGAGACAGGCAGAGAGGGTTGGGGGGAAGCAGGCTTCCCACTGAGCAGAGAGCCTGATGTGGGGCTCGATCCCAGGACCCTGAGATCATGACCTGAGCAGAAGGCAGAGACTTGAACCCACTGAGCCACCCACGCACCCCTAAACTTTATTTTTTAGAGCAGTTTTAGTTTCTAAGCAAAATTGAGTGGGATATACAGAGAGTTCTCATTTACCCTCTATCCCATACATGCACAGCCTCCACACTGTCAACATCACACACCACCGTGGTACCTTGTTACAACTGACATAACTACGTTGACACATCGCTATCACCCAAAGTCCATGGCTTATTGTTAGGTTTCCCTGACTGTTGTACATTCTGAGTTTTAATAAATGTGTAATGATATATGGGCCACTACAGTATCATATAGTAATTTCACTGCCTTAAAAAATCCCCTCTGCTCCACCTATTCCTCCTGCCCTCCCAAATCCTGGCAACCAACGATCTTTTCATTGTCCTCGGTTTCATCTTTTCCAGAATGTCATGTAGTTGGAATCACAGTATGGAGCCTTTTCAGATTGGCTTCTTCCACCTAATAGTATGAATTTCTATTTCCTCCATGTCTTTTCACAGCTGTGCTGCAGCAATTGACAAATCTGTTTATACTGCTTATGGAACACAAATAGGCAAAGATGATCAGGTTTTTAAAAAGAATTTATTTATTTATTTGACAGAGATCACAAGTTAGGCAGAGAGGCAGGCACAGAGAGAGAGAGAGAGAGAGAGAGAGAGAGGAGGAAGCAGGTTCCCCGCTGAGCAAAGAGCCTGATGTGGGACTCGATCCCAGGACCCTGAAACCATGACCTGAGTTGAAGGCAGAGGCTTAACCCACTGAGCCATCCAGGTGCCCAAGATGATCAGTTCTGAGTCATTGACAAACTTCATTTCTTTACCAATCCAATATGTATGCTTAAAGTTTTTAAAATATATTTTTTTGTAATTTAAAAAGTATTCATCTCTTACCCTTTGTACTGTAATACTGGTTTTATTTTTAATTAAGAAATTTACTGGCATCTTTATTTTTTTTCCAATGGACCACAAACTAGCACCATATTTATTTATTTATTTATTTATTTTTAAAAAAGATTTTATTTATTTATTTGACAGAGAGAAATCACAAGTAGATGGAGAGGCAGGCAGAGAGAGAGAGGGAAGCAGGCTCCCTGCCAAGCAGAGAGCCCGATGCGGGACTCGATCCCAGGACCCCGAGATCATGACCTGAGCCGAAGGCAGCGGCTTAACCCACTGAGCCACCCAGGCGCCCCACTAGCACCATATTTAGATGAAGTTTAAAGTTTAATAAGATAATATTTTCTTTTCCTTTTCTGGCTATTACTAGTTATTTCATTTCAGGATTATTACTGAAAGTACTTTGTCTTAACAGAGAGGTGATGGTCAAGGGAATGAAAAGACAAATCACAGACTGGGAACAAATATTTATAAAACATATATCTGATAAAAAACCACTATCAAATATATGCAAAGAACCCTTAAAACTCAAACCACTGGGTGACTCAGTGGGTTAAAGCCTCTGCCTTCTGGTCAGGGTCCTGGGATCCAGCACCGCATCAGGCTCTCTGCTCAACAGGGAGCCTGCTTCCCCGTCTCTCCCTGCCTGCTTCTGCCTACTTGCTATCTGTCAAATAAATAAAATCTTATAAAAAAAAGAAAAAGCAAAGAAACAAAAAAACCCCACGACTCAACGGTAAGAAAACGATCAACCCAGGGACACCGGGCTGATTTAGAAGAGCATGCAACTTTTGATCTTGGGGTTGTGAGTTTGAGCCCCACGTGGGGTATAAAGGCTACCTAAATAAAACTTTTTTAAAATAGAAAAAACAAACCAACAAACCAACCATGAACAACCCAAATTTTAAAAATGGGCTAAAGATTTGAGTAGATATCTCACCAATTATAATCTATAGATAGCAAATAGGAAGCGCAACCTCATACGTCATTAAGGAATTGCAAATTAAAACAGTAAGTTACTACTACACAGATATTAGGATTCCCAAAACGCAACCTAGCCTTTATTCACTCTGAGCTCATTTTAAAGGGTAAAAATAACGCCCTTTTGCACTCAAGGATTCTATGCATAGGGTGAAGCCTGATTCTTGCAGGAACACAGAACACCTGAGAGAAGGGGGCGTGGTGCCTTCAGCCTAGTGCGCAAGCCCGACTGTAAAAGCAGTTAGGACTGCCCCTAGCGCCTGATTAAAAATATTTAACTCCAGCAGTTGGAAATACCTCCAACTATATTGAATTATTTATGGTAAGTGACCATACGTTTTTATTAATTTTTGAGACAGAAATTTTTCTCCGAGTCATCTTATTTCAATTGAGCATGTATTCATACTGGAATGCCTTTTGCCCCACCCGACTGAAAGCCCTCAATAAAGTTTGCAGCTTAGAGAGACATCACATTAGCTAAAACAAAACAAAATAAAACAAAACAAAACCTCACAACCAAATCATTCCACTTCATAGGGTACCTGGGGAAGGAACGAAGTTGTTGTTTTTTCCCCTCAGGCACTTCAGTAGTTGCCTGTTTTCCTGGGGGCGGTGCCGCTTGTGGACCTCATGGACCCCGGCGAGGCCGCCATTTTGGAGTCTTCCCTAAGGACCTTCTACCGGCTTTTCGCGCCGCTGCAGCCGCTGCCCGCGGCCTCGCCGGGCAGGATGAATGTGATAGACCACGTGCGAGATATGGCGGCCGCGGGACTGCACTCTAACGTGCGGCTCCTCAGCAGCTTGTTACTTACAATGAGTAATAACAACCCGTGAGTTGAGGGGGGGAGCGGCCTGGGGCTGAGGAGAAAGCGGCGCCGGTTTGGGAGCGGGGTGTGAGGGGCCCTGGGAACTGGCGGGAAGGAGCGACCGCGGGCCTCAGTTGAGGCTTCGGGGTCCGTGACGGCATCGTCGGGCGGAGCCGATGTAGGAACGCAAGTTGAGTTACTCTGCGCTGTGCCATACGTTGGGATGAGCTCCCTGAGGGGGAGGTGGCGAGCGGCGGCTTCGAGAAATGGAAGGCGGAAGCCATGAGGGCGAGCTTGGCTAGGGTTTCCCGAAAGTTGTAAGCGGAGGGTTTCCTGAGGCACCTGTCGCCGGCCACCGCGACTGTCACTCCTCTGGACCGACTCTCTCCCCGTCTCTTTCCCGAAGAACGTTTTCTCGCTCGCCGCAGCTCCAAGAAGCCCACCCAGTCTTGTACCTTCGCCCCCATCTGAGATGGACTTTTCCCCCTTGAGTGTGTCAGAAGGGTCCACGTTCTGGCCTCCAAAACCCCAGAAAACAGGAGACTCCTTTGATGGGCGGGAGTGGCGCCCTTTTAAGGACACGCAGGGCCCCTTTCTTGCTTTCAGAGCCGCCGTTTATTAACTCTAATGACGGATGCAGCACAGGGCTGTTGGCAGCCTTGAGTGCCCGTTGCTCCCCTGCTTACATTCCTCCATTGTACTTAAATTAAAGTTCCTTCCCATGGCCTCGGAGGCCAAACATTTTTCTCCCTGACCTCATTTCGTGTCCTCGGCTCACTGTACGTCGGCCTTGCAAGCAGTTCCTTCTGTTACTTGAACCCACCAGGTTCGTTCTTAACTCAGGGCTTTGCGTTTGCTGTTTGTCTTGGAGCCCTCCTTGTCAGCGATCTGTATCCTCGGTCAGGTTTCAGTTCAGATAGCCCCTCCTAGGGAACAGCGTCTGTAACTCCGAATTGCCCCGTTACCCTCGCTCTTCCATCCCTTTGCCCTGTTCTGTATTCTGCATCTCTCTTTCAGGTGTGCAGGAGTGTTCATTGTATCAATATATTTTTGAAATGATCACAGTAACATCCATCACCACATGGTTAAACTTTTTTTCTTGTGGTGATAACTTTTAAAGATTTTATTTTTATTGATTTGAGAGAGAGAGAGAGAGGGGGAGAGAGTGAGTGAGTTTCCGGGGGGGGGGGGGGAGCAAAGGGAGAGGGACAGGCAGACTGCACTGAGCCCAGAGTCCAAATCGGCTGGTGTCACAGCCCAGAGATCATGACCAGGGCAGAAATCCAGAGTCTGATGCCCAACCAATTTAGCCACCTAGGCGGCATCCCTCTTAACGCCTAAGGCAGCCAGCACAGTGCCTTTTTGCAGTGAGCACTCGTTTATTGAATGTGCTAAGGAAGTATGTACGACCTTAGGGAGGTAAAGCTGTCCAAATTTACACATTTAGTAAGTGGAGGAGCCATGATGTCTGGGCTTTGGTCCTTCTGATTTTGAAAACTTTACACTGACCCACCACAGTCTGCTAGTTCTAAGTGGCATAATTGAATTTTCTACTCAGGGTGGACCCATTTGGATTTGGCATGCTCTAGAAGCGGTCTAGGTCAGAAAGGAGAAGCCCCTTAAGTGCCTGTAATGCAGCTGCTGCTGCTCTCTTATTTCCACTTGTGTACCTCTGGACCTCACTATGTGAGACCCATCATTTCACCACCATCTACTTAGTGCTGACAGTAAGGAGCCCTGGTCTCTTTCAGCCTTCTCTGTTTATTCTGGAGCCTTTCAGTTGGTTTTGAGTGATTGGTCAAGGCACACTCCATCATTGGCAATTATGACCAGTTAGTCATTACTCTTGGTTTTTGAAAATGTTCCAGGATAATAGCAGTTTAATCCTCTGACTCGGCTTAGCCCATATTTCTTTCTATTAGGTTCAACTGGCATTTTCCTAGCTCTAGGGATGTCAGTTTAAATTCTGACCTTTGGGACGCCTGGGTGGCTCAGTTGGTTAAGCGGCTGCCTTCGGCTCAGGTCCTGATCCCAGCGTCCTGGGATCGAGTCCCGCATCGGGCTCCTTGCTCGGCAGGGAGCCTGCTTCTCCCTCTGCCTCTGCCTGCCATTCTGTCTGCCTGTGCTTGCTCGCTCTCCCTCTCTCTCTCTCTGACAAATAAATAAATAAAATCTTTAAAAAAAAAAAAAAATAAAAAAAATAAATTCTGACCTTTACCGTGTATTATTAGGTGTTCTTATTGAATTAGCACTATATACAGTAAGAAAAATTCAAACAGTATAGAAGAGGTATACATGTAAGTGTCTCTCTGTCCCTGAGTCTTGAACCTCATCCCACCATTTCCATTCTCCAGAGGCAACAACCAGTAACAGTTTCTCCTGTATACAGGAGAAACTGTATCATTCCAAAGATCATTTATGGGTGCATAAGTAGACATGTGTTACAGTATATAAATATCTCAGTGCTTTCTCTGAGTGTAGTAATATTTTCTGTCAAATCTTATTTCTCAGTAAATATGTAGAATCAAAGGTGGAAGAGATCTTAAGTATCTGGACTATACCTTTAGTCCTTGAATTTGCTTCATAATTTTATATCCTATGTTTAGCCTAGCTATCCTTTTTTTTTAAGATTAAAAAAATTAAGATAAAATTGACATACCATTAGATTCATTCTTTCAAAGAATACATTTCTGTGGTTTTGAGTATATTCACAGAGTTGTACAACTATCACCATATATATTCCAAACATTTTCATTATCCCCAAAAGAAACCCCGTATCTGTTAGTAAGCCCCCCTAATCCCACTTCCTCCAGTCCCTGGAAACCAGTAATCTCTGGTATCTATTCTTGAGTATCCTTCATTTGTTGACAATTAACTGTTTACAGATTTGACTGTGACTGTTATTTCATTTTAAGTGGCTATAGCTTTCACCTGTCAAAGAAAAACGTGTAAATTCCTCTTAATTTGGCAGGAGTCAGGGCATTGAGGGAGGGGGCTGGAATTGGAGATTAAAAATACATGTGTTTCCCATTAATAATGGTGGCCAGCTTGGAGGCAGTTAATAATGGTTATGAGCAGTGTTCAACATTAATGAAAAAGTCTTGAAACATTGTTTTACACTGTCCTTAAACCCCTGAGACTCAAGGAGATTAAAATTCTTTTAGTGTTAATAAAGTTTAGTTTTGGGGCTTCTGGATGGCTCAGTTGCTTGGTTGGGCATCTGCTTTCGGATTGGGTCAAGAGTGATCCCAGGATCTTGGGATCGGGGCCCGTCTTGGGCTCCCTCCTCGGCAGGGAGTCTGCTTCTCCCTCTCATTCTGCCTCTGTGCTCTCTATCTCAAAAAATAAGTAAGAAGTCTTTAAAAAAATTTTTTTTTAAATAAAGTTTACTTTTGTATATAAAAAACTTTAATCAAATAGGGCTAGTCCTCTTTCTATCCTATTCTATCCCATTGGCTTATCCTATTCTGTTCTCATTCTTTTTTATATTCCCATCTTCAGTATTTAAAGAATTTTCAGTTCCTTTGAAACCTGTTTTTGTTCAGCACTTTCCAAAAAATGTTTCAAAACAGTGAGGTTTCACTTTTCCAGATTCTTCAACCCTTCTTTGATAGTATTAGTTAAACCATTGTGATTTCTCTCCTTTGTCTATATTATGCTAAAAATTGGTGCCAATATAAGATAGTATGATTATATATCAAACTGTTAAGTTAAGAAGACTTTGATGGGGGCACTTGGGTGGCTCAGTTGGTTAAGTGTCCAACTCTGGGTTTCGGCTAGGTCATGATTTCATGGTCGTGAGATTGAGCCCTGCACCAGGCTTCACACTAAGCTTGGAACCTGCTTAAGATTCTCTTCCTTTCTTTCCTCCCACTCCACTTGTGTATGCTCGCACACGCGTGAGGACACACGCATTCTCTCTTTTTAAAAAAAGTAAAGAGGGTTTGGGCTAAAGGGGAGGAGATATATAACATTTCTCTTTGTATATCTCCATATTATTGAATTTGATTTAGAGGTATCATTACTTTTTTTTTTTTTTTTTTTAAAGATTTTATTTATTTATTTCACAGAGAGAGATCACAAGTAGACAGAGAGGCAGAGAGAGAGAGAGAGGGAAGCAGGCTCCCTGCTGAGCAGAGAACCCTATGTGGGACTTGATCCCAGGACCCCGAGATCATGACCTGAGCCGAAGGCAGCGGCTTAACCCACTGAGCCACCCAGGCACCCCATTACTTTTACAGTAAATAAAGGAGAAAAGTGTATTAAAACTAATTTAAAGCAGTCGCCTAGATGTATTGACCATATTAGCATAGAGTACAACCCTCACGCCTGTCATTTTAGGGACTAGCACTTAAGGTACAGTGACTTTTGTAAACTGTCATTACATAAGGGTTTATGCTGGACTTATGTGGGTAGATACTAAGGAGGGTGTCTTATCTAACGTTTCAAAATAACCCATGTAGGGGGTATATTTTCTTTGTTTTCTAGTGAGTTATTCTCCCCATCTCAGAAGTACCAGCTTTTGGTGTATCATGCAGATTCTCTCTTTCATGATAAGGAATATCGGAATGCTGTGAGTAAGTATACCATGGCATTACAGCAGAAGAAAGCCCTGAGTAAAACTTCAAAAGTGAGACCTTCAACTGGTAATTCTGCATCTACTCCACAAAGTCAGGTAAATGGAGATGGAATTCTGATTTTTTTTCCTTCGAGAGTGAGAGACTGAAAATTTACAAGACTGCTGATCAGATGTAGAAGATAGAAAAATAAGTAATTTTAAAGGGGAGCTGGCTGGAGAAACAAAGATGGAAAATCAGTTAGATGCAAGAATGCGAAATTCATTCTGGATGAATCTAAAAATGGAGTTAAACAATTATATGGGTTCACTGAAGTTCTGCATTGTTCCAAACAATTTTCAGAATCTAAACTTTTTAAATTTAAAGTACAACTTTATTTTTAAGATTTTATTTATTTATTTGACAGAGAGAGACAGTGAGAGAGGGAACACAAGCAGGGGGAGTGGGAGAGGGAGAAGCAAACCTGCTGAGCAGGGAGCCCGATGCAGGGCTTGATCTCAGGACAGGACCCTAGGATCATGACCTGAGCAGGAGGCAGATGCTTAACGACTGAGCCACCCAGGCGCCCCAGTACAACTTTTTAAATGTAACTCAGTTTTTAGGATTGTGAGTCCTTAGGGAAATTTATGGGAAATATTCTAAGAATTCTACAGTTTTAGTAACTTGATAATTGAATAAATGAAGGGAAAAATTTTAATTATACAGAGTTCTCCCATTTGACAGGATTATCCTGTTGCTAGTAATTAATCTTAATAGACTCATGAGAGGTTTACAAGGTATATGATATAACCAATGCTGCTTTTTGCAGCAGTTTGTAATGATAAGAAACTAGAAGCAAAAGTTTTCATCATTGGGGTCTAGTTAGAGCATAGCCATAAGATAGAATGTGTTGGAGCTATTACTTAAGTGAAAAATGAGATAAAGGTGGTGCACATGCTGGTTTGGAAAGAACTATATATATTAGTAACGAAATGAGGTTTGAAGAAATGTTTCAGTACTTTCTGTTTAAAGGGGATAGTTTATAGATATATAAATATATCCTGGTATATGCATAATACACACACACGTAATACACGTGAAAGATTTTGTGTGTTTGAAGGAAAGCAATTTCACAGTGGAAAGATTTAGGGAGAGGGAAACTTTAACCTTGCAATTTGTTTTTTGTTGTTGTTGTTGTTTTTAAAGATTTTATTTATTTATTTGACAGACAGAGATCACAAGTAGGCAGAGAGGCAGGCAGAGAGAGAGGAGGAAGCAGGCTTCCTGCAGAGCAGAGAGCCCGATGCGGGGCTCGATCCCGGCACCATAGGATCATGACCTGAGCCGAAGGCAGAGGCTTTAACCCACTGAGCTACCCAGGCACCCCTAGTTGCTCTATTTTTAAAGCCTCTAGATTTTCATCTTGTTGTCTCCTTATGTAAACCCTTGTTTTTTATTGTTAAAGAGTTGATTGCCAGGATTTTCTGTTTTATTTATTTTATTTTTGTTTATTTTATTTTTAAAATTTATTTGTTTGAGAGAGAGTCAGAGGAAGACAAGCAGATTCCCCAGGCAGCAAGCCTGGTGCTGGACTCTCTCCCAGGACCCTGAGATCATGACCTGAGCCGAAATCAGGAGTCAGACTCTTAGCCAACTGAGCCACCTTAGGCACCCCTTTTTTATGTTTTCAAAGTAATCTGTATGCCCAGTGTGGGGCTCAAACTCACAACCTCAAGATCAAGAGTTGTATTCTCCACTGACTGAGTCAATGAGGTCCCCCCAGGATTTTCTGTTTTCTGGCACTGAATGGATGTCATGTATATTATCCACTTAGGGTCATTCATAGAAGTAGCTAACTTTAGAGCTTTCAGTATGCCAAGCACCATGCTAAACCTTTTATGTTAATTAAATAATCTTTAAGAATTTTTTTGACCTCACATTAAAAAAAAAATTTTTTTTTAAGTTTTTTTTTTTTTTTTTTAAGATTTTATTTATTTATTTGACAGAGAGAGACCACAAGTAGGCAGAGAGGCAGGCAGAGAGAGAGAGAGGAGGAAGCAGGCTCCCTGCCGAGCAGAGAGCCCGACGCAGGACTCGATCCCAGGACCTTGAGATCATGACCCGAGCCAAAGGCAGCGGCTTAACCCACTGAGCCACCCAGGCGCCCATTAAAGTTTTTGTTTTAATTCCAGTTAGTTACCTTTACAGTATCATATTAGCTTCAGGTATACAGTAAGTAATTCAACACTTGCATACATCACCCTGTTCTCATCGCCTATTTAACCCTTTCCCTCACCTCCCTCCCCTCTGGTAATTATCAGTTCTCTATAATTAATCTAAGGAATTTTTTAAAAAATTAAGACACAGTGTCATAAAATTAACAATTCCAGAACATTTTTATCACCCTGGAAAATTCCCATGCCTGTTACCTCCTCTGTAACTTGCCTCTGGGAATCACTAGCCCCTCTGTCTCTATGGATTTGTATGTTCTGGTCATTTTGTAGGAATGGAATCCTAAACATGTGACCTTTTGTGTCTGGTTTCTTTTACTTTAGTGTAATGTTTTCAGATTTGATCCATGTTATAGCATGACTCAGTTCTTCGTTCTTTCCTTTTTATTGCCAAGTAATACTCCATTTGTATGGGGATGCCTGGGTGGCTCAGTCAGTTAAGTATCTGCCTTTGGCTCAGGTTATCATCTCAGGGTCCAGGGATCAAGCCTTTAGTTGGACTCCCTACTCAGTGGGGAGTCTGCTTCTCCCTTTCTCTCTGCTCCTTCCCACCCATTCGTGCTTACTCTTGCTCTCAAATAAATAAATCTTAAAAAAAAAAATACAGCATTGTATGGATATGCCATATTTTAGGTATTCTTTAGTTGATGGGCATTACTTCGCCCTTTTTGTCTGTCATTATAATGTTGGTATGGACATTTGTGTGCACGTTTTTTTTGTTTTTTTTTTTTTTTTTAAGTAGTCTCCATGCTGTGCATGGAGCCCAACGTAGGGCTTGAACTCATGACCCTGAGATCAAGACCTGAGCTGAAATCAAGAGTGAGCGGCTTAACTGATGGAGCCAACCAGGTGCCCCAACATTTGTGTGTAGGTTTTTGTGCAGACATAGGTTTTCAGTTCTCTTGGCTATATGTGCAGGAGCAGAATGCCTGGGTCATATGGTGACTGTATGTATGTATAACATTTTAAAGAACTGCCATACTGTTGAAGTAGTATTTTGAAGAGATGTTTTCATTGCCTCTTAGTGTCTTCCATCTGAAATTGAAGTGAAATACAAAATGGCTGAATGTTACACAATGCTAAAACAAGATAAAGATGCCATTGCTATACTTGATGGGATCCCTTCAAGACAAAGGACTCCCAAAGTAAGTTGAAATAACAATTTGTTACATAATATTCTCCTGCCCGGTCCTTCCAACCCACTTCCTCCTTGTTTTCTCCATGCCTAGGGAGTCCATCGGAACATTTTACTCTTGACTCACTTTGTTCCCCTGTTAATGGAGTGGATGAGGTTCAGAGAGATAGAAAAATTACTTTCTTATGAAACCCTGAAAATTCAGCTGATGAAAATGATAGCTGGAGAATACTACAAGTGTTCTTCATTCTTTGGTATCTTACCAGAGGAAATAATAATTTGCAAATGCTTCCATGTGGCAATGGTTCTTTTTTTTAAAAAACCTCATCTTTTGCATGCTGTAGGTATACGCAGATGCGCCTACAGCACGATAATGATAGTTGATAGTGAATGAGCTTATCAATCCTTTTGTTTTAAAATCCAAGATTACAAAATCTTTATGTACTTATGTGTATGTGGGATATATATTTGTGTTTGATTTGGCAACATATTACAATCAATAGAATACCTTCTGCCAAAATCAAGAGATCTGGTATCTTGTCTGAGTTTAGGCCATACAAGCTGTGAACGGTGTAGTGTGAACTTGGGCAAGTTACCAATCTGAACTTTTACTTTTTTTAATTTATAAAATGAGGTTAATAATACTTTTCTCTGCTGACCTTTGGAAAAATAAATAAGTTCATATGTGAAAGAGTACTTTTAAAAATAATATTCTGTAAGGAGTATCATATCGGGTATCTTTGATTACAGTTTGTTTTGAGTCCAGTTTAGACAAACAGTGAGAATCCTTGTTCTTAGTATTGAATTCACATCAGTAGTTAATACTCTAACATATGCTCTCATGTGGCCTGCCTTCCTCACTTCATTAAAGACCCATTCGGTGCAACTTGTGCTTAACAGTGAATTTTATATGTAAAATGTCTCTGTACCTCCTCCTGCCCTTAAAAGGAGCCCAAGCAGTGGTGTATTCATGTTTTTTCACCTAAGTGTTGCTGAGTTTTAAAGTAACCAGTCAAACTTGACGAGAATGTGTTTAAGCATCTCCTTATATTGAGAATTTATTTACTATTTTCTGAGTATCTTAAAAAATAAGCTATTTCCTAGTTTTTTTTTATGCTAGTAAGGACATTTGGAAGCATATTATAGACCAACCTGTTTCATAATGAGCTTGGAGGCTATATACTAAGTGGTTTTCTGATACACTATGAAAGATTTATCCCAAGTATTATTTTTTTGTGTATGTGTAGAGTGTCTTCCTTTCGGAAGATGCCGTTTTGAATGATGTCTTTTCCTTATCTTATTGGAAATGTACCACAGTTTCCTCAATGCCTTGAGAGTGGGGACATTTTTTGAAAATGAGTAATGGCAAATAAACTCAGTTTGTGGTATCCAGCACTTTGGTGTTTAAAGCTGTGTTTTAAGAGGGACTAGCAGAATCCACATTTGTGAGGAGTACATATCCATCATTCTGTAGAGCTGTTGTAGCCAGGAACAAACAAAGATGTGTGCCTCAAACATAAACCTATAATATTTACAGTTTTTCTTTCTTGTCCGTTAGGGAGTTAACTGGCTTCTCAGTCTGTGTAAAGGACAAGGAAGTGAGTCAAAATACGTCTAAATGAACGTCTGTTAATGTATGGTAAACACCACCACACATTTCTTCACATTTTAAAGGAAAATTCCAGTGTGAGATTATTATATCTTGGTAAATCTTCAACTTTTAAGAGTAAACATATCAACATACCATTTCTCACTTATTTTTAAGAAAAAGATGACTGCTTGTATTTATAACTGGTGTAATGTGGCTTTGTGATGTTCCCAAGTAAGGGTCTGTCTTAAAAAGAATTGACTTTCTCATAGGTAGTATTTAAAACTCATTTTGAAATGACAGGTAGTCTAAAGGGAATTTTAATATTTGTTGAGACAGATGGTCTCTTGGTCATAGTTAATAACAAGCAGTCAAGAAAGGATCTTAAATTTAACCTTTTATTCTTTTCAAGTATTGACACTAATACTGGAGTTTTCCTTTAAGTATTTTCTTTTGCATTTTCAACATAGCCTGAAATGGAAAAGCTGAGGCCAAATAAAGTTTTATGTCTAGTATTTCATTTATTTCATTATTTGAATCATCAGTATGGATTAATGCCATACTAGATTGTTTTTATACTGTAAGTCATAATTAGAGCAGATGTTTTTCATCTTCAGAGCCACTCTTTTGAATAAAAATCTGGCATACCAGGCTACAAATAACCGAAGAGATTGGGGATTAGCTTTTTGTGTGTCCTCATGTTGATTGCTTCCTTAGGTTAATGATCTGGCAAACACTGCTATGTTTAAGATCTATTAATTTTAAATTGGAATGTTTTTTTTTCTCTCTCTCTGTCCTATTAAGAAGATCATTTACTTTCCCTGTAACTTCTACGTTCTTTGAAACTTTTAGGTTTTCTTAGATTTTCCTTGTGTTTTCAGAAAGGGTTATTTTAGAAGAGCTCTACTGAGTAACAAATTTGAATTGCACTAAAAATGCATTTACTGGATTTAAATTATCTCTGGATAATTGTACCTCCAGAGGTCAGTTAGAGTTTAATTTTTATAGCTTCACTTTGATGAGTCAGATAGTACCTGTGGGTCTGTGCTTTCAGTGTTAGAAAGGCTAGAGTCTAGCTGCTAGAATAATTGTCAGAGAGAAGCCAAGTATTTAATTCTGTATCTGTCATTTTCTTTTTGGGGAAAATTCATCTGACTTTTCTTTTTTTTTTTTTTTTTTTTTTTTAAAGATTTTATTTATTTATTTGACAGAGAGAAATCACAAGTAGATGGAGAGGCAGGCAGAGAGAGAGAGAGGGAAGCAGGCCCTCTGCTGAGCAGAGAGCCCAATGCGGGACTCGATCCCAGGACTCTGAGATCATGACCCGAGCTGAAGGCAGCGGCTTAACCCATTGAGCCACCCAGGCGCCCTCATCTGACTTTTCTTAACAAACTACTTTAGGAATTCCTCATTTTCTTATGTGCTGATATTAATTGTATTTAAATTATGTAAACTTGAGCACTCCTAGGGTAATTCATCTTCTGTCTTAAGATCGAAAGAATCAAGGTAATTAGAATTGTGTAAAATTTCTCAAATAAATATTACTCCCATCTCCAGAGGCAGCATCTTTGGTCCAGATAGTACAGGACCTTTTGGTTGGGTAAGTGAGAGGAATTTGATTTTCCTCTTAGAAATGGGAGGACGTAGGAAAAGCGAAGGTAGTGATTTCCTCTGGTTTGAAGAATGGGATTGGTCTTTGTTTATTTCCACAGGGCTGTGGGTAGATTTTCCAGTAAAAAGTAGAATAGTAGCTGGTAATAAAAAATCAGGTCTTAATTGATGGTGAGATATTTTCTTTGCAATATACACTTATCTTACTGTCTTTTGTTTTTGTTTATTACAGATAAACATGATGCTGGCAAACCTGTACAAGAAGGCTGGTCAGGAGCGCCCTTCAGTCACCAGCTATAAGGAAGTGCTGAGGCAGTGCCCATTAGCCCTCGATGCCATACTAGGTACAGATCATTCTCAGTCTATTTCTATAGATTGTTTACTCTCTGAGTTGGTAGTTCTCACTCTTAGCTGTACATTAGAATCTGTACATGTCAAGGGCACCTGGCTGGCTCAGTTGGAAGAGCTTGTGACTCTTAATCTCGGGGCATGAGTTGAAACCCCATGTTGGGTGTAGAGATTACTAAAAAGGTAAATTAAAAAAAAATTTTTTTTTTCCATGCCTAACTTCCAGAGAGTAATTCAGTAGACTACTGTTGTCATGTGTTTTTCACAAATCAAGAAATGTTAAATTATGGTGGTTTTGTCATCTGCATCTTGCTTAGAATAGGGAAATGTGTTACCTTGTAGCCAATGGAAAGAGTAGCCTAATGCTTCTTGCATTGTGGAAGAGGGATGCTAAGCTTTACTTATTTCTCGTTTTTTTGTTGGATTAGGTTTGCTTTCCCTTTCTGTAAAAGGCGCAGAGGTGGCATCGATGACAATGAACGTGATCCAGACTGTGCCTAACTTGGATTGGCTCTCTGTGTGGATCAAAGCATATGCTTTTGTTCATACTGGTGACAACTCGAGAGCAATCAATACCATCTGGTGAGAGCCACAAAGTTAATTCAGTGTTCTTGAGGCCCTTTCCTTCATGCAGATCTGGTATAAAATAGAAATTAGCGAAATAGAAATATGAGATGCTTATTTCTTGGTGTTGCAGCCTGTTGTCCTCTGGCTTGGTTTAGTCTCTTAATGTACTTACTGGTCCTAAGGGTAATAATCTGTTTTGAGGACCTGTTAAAGGTAAACTTCGACCTAGTTCAGCTCTGTATTTGCAAAAGTGGTAACCCTCGCACAGCCAGCTGCCTTAGTTGTCATGCTGGAACCTGGAAGAACATCTTTTTGGATGTCCCAGTAGCGTGGATTGCAGCATCTGACTTGGGTTACCTCTTTACAACTGGGATTTTCTTTCTAGTCAGGTAAAGTCCTAATCCTTGGACTTTGTGTTTTGTGTTATGCAAAGTCACTTTTGAATGACATTACATTTAGGATCATATTGTCCTCTGAAAACCTGCAGCTAGAAGGTTCTTTCTAGGTAATGAGAGAAATTTCTGCTTCATTCTATATATTGGCTTTCTTACTGTGTATAACTTTCTTTAAATCAAGCTCAGAATAAGAAAATCTAGTGTATACCGTTCGTTTGAAAAGCTTTTTATTATGAAAAATGTCATATATATACAAAAGAAAATAGTGCTTATATGCTGTCACCCAGATTCAGAAACTAAGAGGATGCATAATAAATCTTAGGGGTCAATGTTTAATATTTTGAAGTTCACTAGAGAAAAAGTCCTTATTGCGTGATAACGTGGACCTGCTGGGAAGCTTAGCAGATCTGTACTTCAGAGCTGGAGACAATAAAAACTCTGTCCTCAAGTTTGAACAGGCGCAGATGTTGGATCCTTATTTGATAAAAGGTAAGTAATTTTTGAGGCATGGTGGAAGTGGCTGCAGAGGGGAAGGTCAGCAAAAAAAGGGCAGACAATGTAGAGTAATATTCTGATACCATTTTTCATAGAAATATTTTGTGAAACTTATTTTAGTAGCCTTTTACCTTTTTTAGGTCTGCTACATGTCTCTAACACTTGAGTACTTCCATTTTGAGCAGTTGCTTTTGCTTGAACTCAAGCGTCATTTCCAGGCAGATCATTATTTGGCTCTTTTTCTTTTAGGAGGGGTAATAGCCCTTCTTTATGATTTATAAATTTATGATGTGCCTGAGATTTTGGATGGCATCCCCAAAACCCCAAAATATCCTTTAGGGCATTTAGCTTTACTGTGTCCTTAGTATACTTAAAAGAGTGTAAGTGAACAGGCAATAATAAAGTAATGAGGTGACTAAAGGAAGTAATTAATCATTAATTAATCATTGGTCTCAAAGATTGTAGCTGAAGAGGTGAGCCGTAGGGACTTCAAAGGGATGTGTGTCCAGTGCCTGGCAGTGAGTGACAGGTAGTGGGAAATAAGGTCTGATAGGTAGGCTGGAATCTGCTTATGAAGTCCCAAAAGAGGCCATCAGAAAAATATGGCCTAGTGACAGTTGTTAGTCCTAGAGACTCTTAAGCCATGAGAACTACAGAGCAGGGAGATGAGAGAACAGATCCAGAAATACGAAATTGTTTGCCCAAGGTCTTGAGACCCTCCTGCCTAGTGCTTATTTCTCTTCTCTGAGTTGTCTGTGCCCATGATGAAAATGGTGTGTTAAACATACTAGTCTGGCAGTAGTTGGCAGCTTGGAGTTGAAAGCTCAGGCCCGAGTTTGAGGCCAGCAGGGAGTATTGCAGTAATCCTGGCAAGATAGACATTTTCCTCGGAGTCTGAAGGGATAACAAGGAATGAAGGGGATGGTGGTAAGAGATGGGTGACAGCAAGCATGGGACCCTTTTTATTGAGCAGGAGTAAGAATAAGGAGGGAGTAGGGTGATCTTAAATCATCTGGACTCCAAAAAGAACTAGATGCTTTTTTCTGGGATAGGCTACTTTTTCTGAGACTAACCAGCATATTAAGTGTGCACCCTGGACTGTATCTAGGTTTCTTGAAAAGAAATTACATGAAGCCTTTTTGGGCCCTTTCTGGTTTTGAGTTAGGATAACTGTGTATCATGCCACAGGTTGTAGGGACAAACAGTTCCCAAAAATATTGGCTTTCACATTGTGAGTTGTGGATCCTTCTCCTCCTTTGCTTTTTAAACTTTTTGGATGTGTTTTGTCTTTTTTAATAGTCTTTTTTTTTTTCTCCCCTCTGGTCACCTGGGTGGCTCGGTCGGTTAAGCGTCTGCCTTTGGCTCAGGTCATGATGCCAGCATCCTCGGATCAAGTACTGCATCAGGCTCCTTGCTCAGTAGGGAGCCTGCTTCTCCCTCCGCCTGCTGCTCCCCTTGCTCCTCCTTATTTAAAAAGTCATTTTTTTTTTTAAATTTAAGATTTATCTGCCTATTTTAGAGAAGGAGAGAGAGCCTACAAGCCATAGTGGGGGGCAGAGGTTGAGGGAGAGTCTCAAGCAGACTTCCTGCTGAGCACAGAGCCTCATGTGGGGCTTGATCTCACCATCCTGAGACCATGACGCGAGCCGAAATCCGAGAGTCAGACTCACAACTGACTGAGCCACTCAGGCGCCCCCTTTAGTAGTCATATTGTAGGAAAGTGGGAATGCTAGTAGGAAGAGCTCATCCTGGTGGAAAGGGCTCAGAATATGCTGGAGCTGGGGCTTGAGTGGGGGCTCTGATAAAGGCTGTTGTGCTTTTAACAAAGGACACCTGCTTTTTTTAAAAAAAAAGACTCTTCCTTTCCAGGAATGGATGTATATGGCTACCTCCTAGCAAGAGAAGGGCGACTAGAGGACGTGGAGAACCTTGGCTGCCGCCTTTTCAATATTTCTGATCAGCATGCAGAGCCCTGGGTGGTCTCTGGGTATGTTTATGCGTTCTCTCTTCTCTCCAGTTTTCAGTACATTCTTTGGGAAATTGTGGTTCCTCCCAAATAGCATATAGGTTGAAAACACAGGTTTAAGAGATAATCAGAATTCAGATCACATTGACTTGGGACACATTAGTTACCTCACTGAGTCTTTTCGCAGACTTTCATGGACTAGGTGTCCACTGGGATAGAGCATCGAGCTCAGCACTGGAAGCCATCAGCGAACAGGCCAGAAGCTGCTGCTTTGTTATTCATCATGGCTTTACAGATTCTTTGAATATCTCTCACTTGATAACATATCCAGATATCAGGTTCTTTCCCATAATTTTTCCCTTCCATATCAGTATTTCCCCTCCAGAATAAATATTTAGATTTTCTTGGTTTTGTCTCTCCTGCCTGCTAATATCTCAGGTTAAAGCTGTAAGTGTGCTTTGTAATAAGGATCATGTAGAGGACCTTCTGTTTGGTTTTGAATGAAGTTTCTTTACCGTTTTCTCTCAGGTAATGTTGCCTTTTTTTTTTTTTTTTTTTTTTTTTCTCCAGGTGTCATAGCTTTTATAGCAAACGCTACTCTCGGGCCCTCTATTTAGGGGCAAAGGCCATTCAGCTGAACAGTAATAGTGTTCAAGCTTTGCTACTTAAGGGAGCAGCACTTAGAAACATGGGCAGAGTCCAAGAAGCAATAATCCACTTTCGGGAGGCTATACGGCTTGCACCTTGTCGCTTAGATTGTTACGAAGGTAAGATGAAAAAGATGAATGGTGTGAATCAGTAGGTGTGTAGCATTAACGCTCAGGTGGAAGATTTTAATTTTTTGTTTTTTTTTTTTTTTGAGAAAGAGTGCACATGTGCTCACTAGTTCTGGGGGGGAAGGGGCAGAGAGAGAGACAGAGAGAATCTTAATCATGCTCCGCACCCATCGCGGGGGCTTGATCTCACAACCCTGAGATCATGACCTGAGCCAAAATCAAGATTTTTTTTAAGATTTTATTTTTTATTTGACACAGAGTGAGAGAGGGAACACAAGCAGGGGGAGTGGGAGAGGGAGATGCAGGCTCCCCACTGAGCAGGGAGCCCAATGCGGAGCTCTATCCCAGGACACTGGGGTCATGATCTGAGCCAAAGACAGACGCTTAACAACTGAGCTACCCAGGCTCCCCATCTGGGGGTACTTTTAAAAAATCCTCATGCTACCAGTACTACCAGTACTGCCAGGACTGTACTGAGTACTACCTAAATCAGAAATCCAGTACTAAATTCAGTACTACCTAAATCAGAATATTGCATTTGGGAGATGGGCACTGATATTTTTTTGAAGACCCCAGGTAATGCCAATATGTGGTCAAGTTTGCATTACACATTTTAAAATTCATTTAGGACTTCCACTGGACCTTCAGAATTTTTTTTTTATTCTCTTTTCCTGGTTTTTGGTGAAGGAGTAGTTAGGGTTTTTTGGTCCTATTTTTATTTCTTAAACGTGGCCCACTCCTTAATGTGAGTCTATGCTGGCACTGTGCTAGATCGCTTAGTTATGTCTTTATTCTTTTTTAATAGTTGTTTTACCTCGGCCAGAAATGTTACTCAAAGGGTAACTTCATATCCATATGACAGTGTTGGTTGTGGGAACTAGTCAGTTCATTGTGACCTCCTGAGTGGGCACGATCATGGTCAAACTTTGTTTTGTTACATACTATTTTAAGTTCATGTGAACTGACCCTAGGAGTTCAGAGGAGCTATGCCAGCTTCAGCAACATTTGGTGACTCAGTCACAGATGTTAAAATAGATCTTATAAGATGCATTTCCTCCAAAGCATATTTTTGTAAGAATTTAAAAATAAACCCAGGAGTCTAAGAGTGACTTGCTCTTAACAGGAAGATGAGTTCAGATTTGAGGAAATTTGAAAGTTGGGTAAAGAACGAAATCTGCTTAGATAGAGAACTGTGTGTATTGTGGATTTGTTCTTAAAGTATCCCCAGCAAACCATGTTTTTGGTTCTAGATTAAGTTTTTAAAGATTTTTATTTATTTATTTGATAGAGAGAGATCACAAGTAGGCAGAGAGGCAGGCAGAGAGAGGAGGGGGAAGCAGGCTCCCCGCTGAGCAGAGAGCCTGATGTGGGGCTCGATCCCAGGACCCTGAGATCATGACCCGAGCCGAAGGCAGAGGCTTAAACCACTGAGCCACCCAGGCGCCCCTAAATTTTTGATCCTAAAACTAACTTCCTAGTCTCTCAGCTGTTTTTATCACGCTAATTCCTTTCTACTGCATGCCAGTTTCACAAGAGCCCAGGAGTACAGTTAAATAGCGAACTCCACGATGCTTGGAAAGAGTGATGGTTAGAGTCATTGGGAGCAGAGGACCTTCTCCGGGTTCTCCAGATTATGCTCTCTGGTGCTTCTCACAGCCTCTAGTCAAGCTTCCTTTATTGGTGGAGGCATTGGAGTCATGAAGAGCATTCCTTCCATTTCCTTCTGAAGCTCCAAGAGGGCCGTTAGCAGGGAAATAAAACTGCTCAGTAGTTACAAACAACCATATTCTTTTGTTGTTGTTGTTTTAAATTATTTCTTTATTTGACAGATCACAAGTAGGCAGAGAGGCAGGCAGTAGGGGAGGGGGCCTGCCCCCTAATGAGCAAGGAGCCTAACGCAGGGCTCGATCCCAGGACTCTGAGATCATGACCTGAGCTCAAGGCAGAGGCTTAACCCACTGAGCCACCCAAGTGCCCCTAAACAACCATATTTGGAATCCAGCACATTGGCCCGAAGAGTTAGGTAATGTCTGGTTCAGCACCATAGTGTGTGGCAGATGTGCACAGATGTCATAAATGCTGCTAGGACGGAGGAGTGCGCAGACAGAATCTGCCGGGGGTGCGTGGGTTTGGGTTTAAACTGTTTTTCTGTTTTGATGAGAGCTTTGTGTCAAAAAGTACTTCCTCTGTTCTCAAGTTCTTGGCAAGAAGAGTTGAGAGTTGTCTCTGCTTGAAGTGTCCCCATTGGGCATCTTGTTGTGGGTGTGGTAAGAGGCAGAAGCTGCCAGTCTCAGTGTATTTGGTATATCTGATAAGCGTTTTCCATCTAGGTTAGGGAAACCCTCAGCAAATGTCTTTGAGATAACTTTTATGTTTCAAATGAAAACCTGTTCTTAGGTTGCTCCCTAGGTCCATTAGTAGAAATTACACTAAAATAGTAGTCTTGTAGAATTGGACATTCACTTGCAACTGTCATTTCTCCCACGTAAGCCTAGGACTTGAGGTGACTGGATACAGCCAGAAATTAATAGCTCATTAAGAGGCAATGGAACCGGGCGCCTGGGTGGCTCAGTGGGTTAAGCCGCTGCCTTCGGCTCAGGTCATGATCTCAGGGTCCTGGGATCGAGTCCCGCATCAGGCTCTCTGCTCAGCAGGGAGCCTCCTTCCTCCTTTCTCTCTCTGCCTGCCTCTCTGCCTACTTGTGATCTCTCTCTGTCAAATAAATATATAAAATCTTTAAAAAAAAAAAAAGGCAATGGAACCATATGCTTTGTTGTCAGCATCATCTCTGTTTCAAGTAATGATTAAGGTCATGTTTATTTCTCTAACATTCAGCTGGGCTGCCTACCTGCTTTGTTTTACTTCTACCTGTTTGTTTCCTTTGCTAACTAAAGGTGCCTTTGCAGTGCACGCAGCCTTTTTCTACATCCCTGAAGTGCTCTGAGGAGCACTTCTTGTTCCATCTCCGTACTCTCTAATGTCATCAGTTTTCCCCTGGCCTGCCCTTTGTCTGAAGCTTTGCAATTTGGAAGACTGTCAGCGTGGAAGCATTGCTTAGAATGGTAGTGTGGTTAAACTTTTTTTAAATTTTTTCAGGTCTCATTGAATGTTACTTGGCTTCCAACAGCATTCGTGAAGCAATGGTAATGGCTAACAACGTTTACAAAACTCTGGGAGCAAATGCACAGACCCTTACCCTTTTAGCCACTGTTTGTCTTGAAGACCCAGTGACACAGGAGAAAGCCAAAACTTTATTAGATAAAGCCCTGACCCAAAGGCCGGATTACATTAAGGCTGTGGTGAAAAAAGCAGAACTACTTAGTAAGTGTATCTTACTTACTTCCCTTCTGTTGTTATTTGTATAAAACCTGGTTTCATTTGGATTTCCTGGTCCCAGCTGGTTACAGATGACCAGACAGGTGTGTGCCTTCTGTAGCAAGTTTGGTGTGAATTGGTTTATATTTAGCACAACCAAATGTAGATGGTTTAGACTGGCTTGGATTGGCAGTGACTCACTTTGATCTGGTTTTGGTTGTCCTGAACTAGTTTGGGCTGAATAGAACTGGTTTAATTTTATTTATTTATTTATTTATTTATTTATTTATTTATTTATTTAAAGATTTTATTTATTTATTTGACAGAGAGAAATCACAAGTAGATGGAGAGGCAGGCAGAGAGAGAGAGAGGGAAGCAGGCTCCCTGCTGAGCAGAGAGCCCGATGCGGGACTCGATCCCAGGACCCTGAGATCACGACCTGAGCTGAAGGCAGTGGCTTAACCCACTGAGCCACCCAGGCACCCTTTATTTATTTATTTATTTTTAAATGATTGGATGTGCATGCTATTTTTTTTTTAATATTTTATTTATTTATTTGATAGAGATCACAAGTAGGTAGAGAGGCAGGCAGAGAGAGAGGGAATAAAATAAAGCAAATTCTTGACCTAAACATCTACTTATTAAGAACCATAATTGCCACCCTATAGTAGCCAATTTTTTTAAAGATTTTATTTATTCATTTGACAGAGAGAGAGAGATCACAAGTAGGCAGAGAGGCAGGCAGAGAGAGAGAGGAGGAAGCAGGCTCCCCGCTGAGCAGAGAGCCCGATGTGGGACTCAATCCCAGGACCCTGAGATCATGACCTGAGCCGAAGGCAGCAGCTTAACCCACTGAGCCACCCAGGTGCCCTAGAACTGGTTTAAGCCAGCTCGAACAATTTTGACCCATCTGGATTTGCTTATGACTTTTCCTTTTTTAGTCCTGATTTATGATGAAATCCTGGGTTTGGGCTAGTTTGGTAAATAAAATGCATTTTGGCTTTTTGTTTGAACTTAGTTTAAGAGTATAATTTAAAAAATCAGATCTCAGGCTCCACGTTTCTTAATGGAATAGGAAGTCATATAAACTTTTTCTTATTTCTTGCCATACCACTCTTCTCTTAAGGACATCTACAAAGAGATTATTGGATTTTGATCATTGTTGTGCTTTTGTTTATATAATTTGAGATGGGAGTATATTTTCAGAATGTTGTGTTAAGTAGGAAAATGAGGATCTTTTTCTTTTCAGGCAGAGAACAGAAATATGAAGATGGAATTGCTTTGCTGAGGAACGCACTAGCTAATCAGAGTGACTGTGTCCTGCATCGGATCCTAGGAGATTTCCTTGTAGCTGTCAATGAGTATCAGGAGGCAATGGACCAATATAGTATAGCACTAAGGTAGGCACTTAGCCTCCCATGGGGGGAAGGTCAATGAGGGGAAGAGGAGGCAGGGAACTATGTGATAGGAGTTCTGGAAACGCTTTTGTGCCCATGGTTGAAAACAGAGTAATAACAGTAATGGTAGAAGAGTTATTTGTGAGTACATAACTTCTTAAAAAAAAAAAAAAAGTCATAAAGCATATTATAAGCAACATTAAAGAACTGTTTCACTCATAACCAGCCCATACCACTATTATCATCTGTTTTCATTTGTATAGATCATCTTCCTGGCTTTGCCCACACATAAACATATTTTTATAGGGTATATGTAGTATATATTTTATATTCTGCTTTTTCAAATCAAAAGTATTGTAAGTACTTTCCCATGTTTCTACTTACTGTAGTAACGAACTTAAGCGCTGAAGTTTGAATATTACCTTCACCTGTTATCTTGGGCAAGTTACTAACAAATTTGTCTATATCTACCTTATTAGGTATTAAGTGATTAAATGAGGATTAAATTATTATTCCATGTAAAGCTCTTAGTGCTGTGCCTGGTACATGGTAAATACTAAATAAATAGTGGTATTCTTACTGTTTAATATAGAAGTGATTTTTTTGAGGGTTGTCTGTGTGTCTGTAAGATTATGGTGAAGGCCTGTCTTTAATCGAGTCTGATCACATCCATTTATTTGTTCAGCACTTGAGCACCTGGCATCTCAGTAACCACTGATACCCAGCTGCGATTCTGGGAACTCTGAGTCGCAGGCATGTAGACTGATCAATGTCACGTGCTAAGTGCTTTCATAGTAGTCTCTAGAAGGCAAGGTGGGAGTCCCAAGGGTGCAGAGCCCTGGGTATGGGTGAGAGTTGTATGGAGGGTTTCAGAGGTTACAAATCAATCTGTAGTTACATAAGTAGAGGTGGAATTTGCTAGCGACTGGACATCTCCTGGCCTTGGTGATAATCACAAAGGCTAGAGGAAGAATTGCTTAGAAGTCAAGTAAATAAATGTTCTGGAGACTCTGAACTTTGGGAATTTTGGCAAGTGTAGTGATTCTTAGCTGCTAAACTCACGTGCCCGAGTAGAGGTAGCTTTGGGTCCTGGGGTCTAACCTAGGAGCTGACAGATGTGGTCCATGGTAAGCATGACAATTTTGGTTGACTACTAAAATGCTGATGTGGTTAATTATATCATAAGAACATGAAACAACTTCACTCACAGAAAAATAAGTATTTTTTTTGTAACTTTGTAGCTTAAAAATCTGATACTGTTAAGAAATTACATTTGAATTTTTCTGTTAATGGTTGTTTGCTGCTTTTTCATTTGTGTTATCTAGTATTTTCCTCTAGCAGAATGCTGGGGTAAGAAGTGTGAAAATTTATAAGAAATACGTGGAGAAAAGTCAAACTGAGATTTCTAAAAATTAGGACAAGACACCTATTTTCACTTCTAGTGGTGGACTCCCTCGATCTCGCCTGTGGAACCAGAGTTATTTGGAGAGGCCAGGCGTTAGCAGTTTCTCTGTGACTGGGTGGTCATTTCACTGCCGTGCCAGGGAGATGACGCATCAGCCAGCAAGAAGCAAGGCAGAGATTCAGGCCTCTCCTTTGTTTTGTTGTCCCCTAGTTTGGACCCCAATGACCAGAAGTCTCTAGAGGGGATGCAGAAGATGGAGAAGGAGGAGAGTCCCACGGATGCCACTCAGGAGGAGGATGTGGACGACATGGAAGGGAGTGGGGAAGAAGGGGACCTGGAGGGCAGCGACAGTGAGGCGGCCCAGTGGGCTGACCAGGAGCAGTGGTTCGGCATGCAGTGAGGCAGGCGGCAGCTCTCTGGCCACACTGGCCTGCCCTGCTCTGAGCACTTCCGTGGACTGAAGGAGCCCGGAGGAGCCCGCTCTCTGGGAGGACAATGATTCCGCATGTAATTGCAGCAGGGGTTTCTACCCCTTGCTCCATATTTCTAGTAGTGAATTCATTTTTAAAAACTGAGCCTGACCGACCTTCCATATATCTCTGTCCTCCCCTGCTCCAGTCAGGGAGGATCGAGGGAGCTCTCTGGGAGGCCTGCAGATGTGCCAGGGCTTCTGGGACAGAGTGCTTTTTATATAACTAATTTCTAAATCTGAAAGCTTGAGGAATAGACAGAGTTTTGTCTGTGACATTGTGGGTGAGTTATAAGAGTGACCTATCACCCAGAGCAAGAGTGTCCTTCCCCATGTCAGACAGCAGCATGGGCTGGCGCTTTCGGAGAGGGTTTCCTGTTCCGGAAATCATCATCCTGAGCTGTCCAAACTTCCCCAGTAACCTTGCTTCCTTCTGCAATGTTAGTAATGCCTTAAGCTGACAGTTGCTATTTTGCAGAACAATTTTCCTATTTGCTAATCTGGTAACTTGCCTATGAGCCTGGGCCGGATCTGAGAAAGGGGTGTGACCTAGAGCATGAACAGAGGCACACCTGGGGTAATTAACTAATAAAACTGTTTTTTGTACAGTAATGGTGTTGGGTTGATCAGAATGGAAGCCCTTTATAGATTCTTATTTTTCTTTTTTGGGGGGGTGGGGTTCTCTGATTCACAATGCATTGATTCAGCCCCAGAATTATTTGCCAGAATTATTTGCCTTTCTTCCCAGAGTGTTGGGAGCCAGGAAAATTGGGAACTTTGGGTAACACTGAGCTGGTTCACCCATTTGCATTTCTGATTGGTTAAATTCTCCTGGGGCAGAGTCTTTGGCCTGATTGTGGCTGGTTCTGCCCAGTTCTGTCAAGGGCACTGAACAGGTCTTATGGCATTCTGTCACGGGATCAACAGGGGGCACATTCCCTGCGCTTGGTGCTGGGAGATTTCACCTACCCTCTTAAGACGCCATGCTTTTCACTGTACCCTTAACTTGGAGGTGAAGGTGGGGAGAACGGTACAGTTAGCCCGAAATGCTCACTAAAACAAAATTAGTCAAAGGTGGTACAAAATGTGATTTTGATATAAATGGGAAGTTCTGTGCTACAGTGTAAAAACAGTGGAAGTGTTCAGTAGTTTAGGAGCTCAGAACATAACTACAACTTCAAATGGGCAAAAATGTTACTGTTCTGAGTATCTTTCAGTATGAGACTCCAAGCCTGGGCAGCACCATTTGATCAAGCAGTTTTTAAAGATCCCAGCTAGCCGCTGGGGGCGTTCCAGGTGAGCTTGCCGCGGGGCGAGACGCTGCTCATCAGCCTGGGTGCTTGCTCTGGGTGTAGCTTCATGGCCTTCGGCTTCCTCTTAGCAGCTGTTACCAGTCAGTGCGTTGGGAAAAAAGGTGAAACCTTTTTGCCGTTTCCCTGGCTTGGGGATGAAGCCCTCACACACCCTATGTGTTGCCACATGCCAGACTTGTTACTATTACCCCTAAGATTCCCATGGGGTCAGGATGTGCCTTGGAGCCCAAGCCCTGTGTATTACCTCCTTTCAGCACCAGCATGTTCCTCCCCTTTCCTGGGCTGGCCCTCACCTCTGCGGCTAGCCCCTGGATCCTCCCCGGCCCCGCATCCCAGCAACACCCTGGACTGGATCCCTCTGACCCCTCGACGTGCAGCTCCAGCATTTCTATTCTCACCAGGCTAGGGTCAAAACCGGACTGGAAGAGGCAACTGAAGCTGCATTTTCCACACACCTGATGTGGGATGAAGACATTCTTGGTCCACATCAAAGAATGGGAGGAGTGTGACTTAAAGGGTGCTGAAGATCTCACCTGGCATTGCTGCTATCACTTGGTCTCACAAAAAAAAGTCATGAGGGCAGGGAGCCCCAGGAAGCAGGGACACAATCAGGCTGCCCAGCTCTCTGGCTATCCCATTGAGCCGCCTTCCAGGAGATGAAGGATCTTGACAAGGGATGGGCTCCCAAGTGCCTAATCACCACGGGTACCCTCTGGTGTCTGGAGTTCACACACCAATGAGGAAGGGGAAGTTTTAACGGACCCTGTCCTTTTCCCCCAGCCGCTTCCAGCTTGTTCATAGCCCAGTTTGGAATCAGGTTCTTTTAAAAGTCCCTGCTCTCCCACTGTCAGAGCTATGGGTCAGGGGCCAGGCAGTTTGCTTCCGTGGCCTGAGCTTGCATAGCTTCTGGGCTGAGGACAGAAGCAGCCCGTAAGGAGTTCAGTGTGGTGCCCATCATGTTTTCCGTTACATTACAGGGGAAATGCCAGACCCTTCGGAATTGTGCATTGATGGTACCACTCTGAAGCCTTTTTGTCTTTTTTCTCCTGGCGATCCCTCAGCTAAGCCGGGAGGCAGGGTCCTAAGGAATGGTGCTCCTGCCCCCGCCTTGGGCATTTCCACCGAACCCTTGCTGTGTGCCAGGGATCTGGCAGAAATGGCCCCTACAGGTTTGGTGTCAGGAGCTCTCCTTCCTAGCCTTAGTGTGGGAGCCATGCTCCTGCCAATGAGTTCTTCCTCAGAGAATGCGACCAGCTTTTGCTGAAGTCTGTCATTCTCAATTAGATGATGCAGCTCACCAGGCACAGTATCTAACCTGCATCTAAACCCAGGGCTCAAGCCCAGGAATCTGCATCTTCAATCACTCCCACTTTGATTGCCTATTCTGATGCAGGCATTTTGTGGTCCAAATATTGAGAGACCTGGGGGAGGGGATTTGGGGGTCCCAGAAATTGGGCTTAACCTCAGAAGGCCTGTGGGGGCCTCACTGTACAACTGTCTGACCAGGTCTTTGGAGGCCATGCCCAGAACTGCTTGGCCAGCCCTGAGTCCACAGGCACTGCCTTCTGCGTGGTGACTGCATTCTCCGTTGGCTACAGGCAGTGAGGCCTGACTCAACAAGCACCTTACCGTGGCCTCCGGGGACCATGGCCTTGGCCAGGCCAGCCAGGAATCCCTGGCACTGGGAGGGCCCATTGAGGTAAGCACCTCACTAAGATTTTCTACTTTTCTCTGTCCTGGGGAAGTGGATGGGGAGCCTCTCTGTCCTGGGGCGATGGGGACAGGGGTGTCCCAGCCACCACTTCCCTTCTTGGGGCACAAAATGGCAGGTTGCTCTTGTCTAGATGCTTCTGAGCTGCTCAGGCTACACCTCTATACAGGGGCAGGGAGTGGGGTTTTTCCAGATGACTGGAAGATGCCAGGTGTTGACAACATAGAACATGTCCCTTATTTCACAAATCACACAGTATTACCAGGAACAAGCCAGAAGCCAACAAATTGGTCTCCTTAGCAGCCATTAAAACCGTTGGAAAATAAGAGTACCCTCATGTATTGTTGGTGGGAAAGTAAAATGATAGAGCAGTTGTGGGGAAGACAGTCTGGCAGTTCTTTAAAAGTCCAAACAATTACCACACAGTCCAGCAATTCTGCTTCTGGGTACGTAGCCAGGAGAACTGAAGCAGGATCTTCACCACACACTTGAACGCCCTTGTTCATAGCAACATTATTCACAAGAGTGAAAAGGTGGAAATAATCCAAATGTTAAATTGTTGAGTGAATGGAAAAGCAAAAAATGCAGTGTGTGTGAACACACAATGGAATACGATCCAGCCTTAAAAAGGGAAGTCATGTCATATGACAACATGGATGAACTTTGAGGACATGCTAAGTAACAGCCAGTCACAAAAGGAGAAATACTGTCTACTTCCACTTACTGATCCCTGGAGAAGCCAAAATTCAGAGACAGAAAGTGGAATGTTGGTTGGGGGTGGGGGACAGGGAGCAGAGATAGGGAATTAAGTGTTTAACAGGGAAAGGTTTCCATTTAGAATGTTCTGGAGATGGACGGTCATGATGGTTGAACAACAGAAATGTATTTAATGCCACCGAACTGAAAAACGGTTAGGATGGTAAATTTTTTTTATATCTACATACGTAGAGAGATTTATATATATATATATACACGCACACACATACACATATATGTGCATACACATTTGTATTATATATACAAACTATATACACATCCATATGTATATGTATAGAACTAAAAACCAATAAAGAAATGGCCTATAATTCTGTCGTCCGGACAGCCCCATTAACACATGTATTTATAATTATATATGTGTTACATTAATGTACACACAATGTTAAAAATTCAAAGAAAGGTATAAGATTAAAAATCTACCGACTTTCCAAACTACTGAAACCCAGTGTCTCTCTTCAAAATAAGTGTTCTGGTTCTAACTTCAGAAAAATAGTTTTGAACTTTTACTTAATGATCTGTATATGAAAGTTACACTAAAGCAGTCAGGCTGTCACGCGGAGAAATTCCTGCCCGAGGTTGCCTGCTCTTCCTTGTTTGACAGTTCCACAGAATTCCATTCTGTGGATGGAACAGTTACTATAATCCTTGTGCTGTTGGTGGACACTTGTTTCCAATTTTGTATATAATTATTACAGTCTGCACTGTCATGAACATATTTTGGCATAATCTGAAGACACACAGGTCAAGTTCTTTGTAGTGTAATTTCTGGGTCTCAGACTATGTCCATTTAAGGCTTTGATGGGTGCTGTCAGGTCACCATCCAATAGCTTGCTTCCTGTATTCTCACTGATAACCAGTGTCAAGTGTTGTTTTTTTTCTTACCAGTTTTAAATGTGATACACATTCCATCATTTTTATTTGCTTGAGCTGCTATTTGAGCGATCATCTGGGCCAGGCCACAAGGCAAGCCCTTTGCTTATGTTATCACCTCTTAACATTTATCCCTGAGCCATAAAGAGAATGTGGACCAAGGAAGGTCCTAAGCTCTGCTGCATTTAAGCCTTGCCAGCCAGACTGTCCAGGGCAACATCATCACAACGCAGCTCTCAGCTCTCTTTTGTCACTTAAATCTTCCACTGTCTATCTATAAACAACCCTCTGGTGACCTCCTTTGTGCTCACAGCTTTTTCCTTCTTTGGGCAAATTCCCAGGAGGAGGCTCAGAGTGATAGTGCGGAATCTTTTTTGGAATGTTTCAGGGGTCTGGGTGGCTGGTCCTTTCTCTGTTCAGTGAATCTGTAAGCCAAGACTGGCCCTGCAGCCTCCCTTTCTCCTGTTGATGAGGCCTCTTCTGGTGTCCCAGTCTACCCACAGAGTCAGTCCATTTACTGGCTTCAGGTTAGGGGTGGACCAGGAACTCCCTAGTCTCTGAAACTCCCACTTGCTTCCCTCAGTGGAGCTGAGGGCTTGTGGTAGACTCTGGCGATGTCTGCCAAGGCATCTGCCTTTGCTTTCTTGGGCCTTTGGGATTTGGGGCCCCTTCCCCCATAGGACAACCCTTCCTGGATCTAGTTTGGGGAATGTTTTCTAGACTGAGATCAGATCTTGTTTGCTCTTTCTAGGGCTGTGGAAGACTGCTTGATGAGGTTTTATGGTGGGGGGGGTGTTTGCTGGCTACTTGCGTTCTGAGTACCTATGTTCGTCCCATTGAAGGAATCCCACTCTCCCCAGTAGGAGGGCTGAGCCTCTCAAAGGGAGGGCCTCTCCAGCGCTAGGTGGAAGCGTCAGGTCCATGGCCTGTCACTGGCTGTGTGGTCATGGGTAACTCTCAGGCACCCTCCATGTCCCTTGGGAAGAGAACTCAAGAGAGTCTGGTTCTGTCTCCCTGTTGTTGGATGTGAAGGGGCTTTGTGGCAGGGATGTCAGTGCTCAAGGCTTGCGTGGAACATGTGGGAGTAGATCAGCCTCCCAGGGCTAAACTGGGGATCAGTGACCTACAGGCGACTGGACCCCTTTTGGTGCTGAATCAACAGATTTGCCCAGAGCCCCTCTCGGTGACAGATTTAGTTTTACATGCTCTGTGGCCCAGAGATCATCTCCAATCTACGACCTCAGCCTACTCGGCCCACTGGCCCATCTCTTATCGGTCCCCTGGGCCCGTGGGGATTTTTGTCCAGGAATTGAGTGGGAGTGGCAGCAAGCAGCCATCTGTCCTGAGAGAGGCCTGTGCCCTCCAGCCTGGGTGGTGCCCAGACAGAAGCCTCATCCTGGACTGGCTGAAACCAGCTCACCCCTCGCATCCTGCAGGCCCACAGCTGCTTCCCACTCCGGTGCTGTTGCTTTGCTGAGCCTGGTGGCATATGACAGGAAGGGACAGAGATGACCCCTGTGTACAGTCCCATCTGGAAAGGTGAGCATATACTCAAGCCAGGCGTGCATTGACCAGAAGACCACTTCCCTCAACTTAGGGGAACCAGTGGGGGCTACCTTGGAGGTCAGGGCTGTGTGGAGACCCCTAAGGAGACCCAGGAGAGCAGCGTCCGGTAGGAAACCCTCCTGCCGGTGCAGCAGGGCCTACAGCCTGCCAGGGGCCAGGCAAGTATTTTTTTTCTTTTTTAATAAAAACATAAATTTGTATAGTATGGCATACATACAGAAGTATATGAAAACATGTAGTATTTAAAGAAGCACAGCTCGAACACATGTGCACACTCCACTCAGGACAAGAAATGGCATGCTTCACGGTCCCGGGCGCCCCTTCCTCCCCGCCTGCCCCTGCTTAGACCTGACCGCAGGCCTTCCCTCCCTCCTTCCCCCTCCACCCACTCCCCTTGCCAGAGGCAACAACTATTCTCATTTTTTTTTTTTTGAAGATTTTTTTATCTAACATCACAAGTAGGCAGGGGTGGGGGGGTGGGAAGCAGGCTCCGTGCCGGAGCAGAGAGCCCGATGCAGGACTCGATCCCCGGACCCCAGGATCATGACCCGAGCCAAAGGCAGAGGCCTAACCCACTGAGCCACCCAGGCGCCCCCTCAATTTTGTTTTTACACTTCCTTTATTTTCTGACCCTGGAAGGTCGTGTGAACCTTGGGCAAGTGGTGAGCTAATTTTTCTCACCTGTGCAATAAGACCGTTACTCAGTTGTAGTTTTACCATATCCTAAACAACACATTTATTTGAGTTTTACCGTATCTTATCCTAAACAACACATTTATTTGCTTGTTCCTGAACTTAATGTAAGTGGAGTCAGGTCTGTTTTTCCATGGTATCTTTTGCTTAATGTTATTTTTTCAATTGATCCATGTTAATGCTGTAACTCATTCATGTTTTAATTAATAGACATTTTTCAGCTTTTATTTATTTGAGAGAGAGTACGAGTGGGAGTGGGGCGAGAGGGAGTGGGAAGGAGAGGACCCCAAGCGGACTCCTTGCCGACTATAGAGCCCCACACGGGGCTTAACCTCACAACCCTGAGATCATGACCTGATCCCAAACCAGGAGTTGGATGCTTAACCGACTGAGCCACCCAAGCCGCTTTCCCATCCCCCAATGCATTATGGACTTAATAACATCCATAGTTTACTTACGTGTTCTTAGTTTTTACCTGGTGCCCTTTTTCTGTTTCAGGATCCCATCCGGGATAGTACAACACACGTAGTTATCATTTCTCCTAAGCCTCCTCTTGGCTGTGAAAGTCTCTCAGACTTGTTTTTGATGACCTTGACGATTTGGGGGAGGACTGGTCAGGGATTTTGTAGAACGCCTCATTCATTTTTCATTGCTATATGATATAATTCCATTGCTATGTAATAATATATAATCATCTTGTGTATGATGTTTGGTTGTAACACCCACACCTTACTAATTCTTCCACTGATGGACATTTCAGTTTCTTTTTTTTTTTTTTAAAGATTTTATTTATTTATTTGACAGAGAGAGATTACAAGTAGGCAGAGAGGCAGGCAGAGAGAGAGAGAGAGAGAGAAGCAGGCTGCCTGCTGAGCAGGAGCCCGATGCGGGACTCGATCCCAGGACCCTGAGATCATGACCCGAGCTGGAGGCAGCGGCTTAACACACTGAGCCACCCAGGTGCCCTGGACATTTCAGTTTCTGATCCTTGTTTCAAACAGTGCTGTTATATATACTTTTGTATGTGTCTTTTTTTTTTTTTTTTAAAGATTTTATTTGTTTATTTGACAGAGACACAGCAGGAGAGGGAACATCAGCAGGGGAAGTGGGAGAGGGAGAAACGGGCTTCCTGCCAATCAGGGAGCCCGATGCAGGGCTCAATCCCAGGACCCTGGGATCACAACCTGAGATGAAGGCAGATGCTTAATGACTGAGCCACCCAGATGTCCCTTGTATGTGTCTCATAAGCACACATTTCCGTAGGGTTATATATCCAGAGGCGGAATTGGTGGGTACAGGGTATAGACATGTTCAGTTTTACTAGTTACTATCAAACTGTTTTCCAAAGAAGCTGTATACATTTACAGGTACAGCTGCAGTCCTTTGGGGCGCCTGGGTGGCTCAGTTGGTTAACTGCCTGCCTTTGGCCCAGGTCAGGATCTCTGTGTTCTCACATCGGGCTCCCTGGTCAGTGGGGAGTCTGCTTCTCCCTCTCCTGATCCTCCTACCCACTTGTTCTTGCCTTCTGTCTCAAATAAATAAAACCTTAAAAAAAAAAAAAAAAACCTGCTGTTCTTTGTCCCACTTCCTCGCTAGCATTTGATCTTATCCTTAATTTTTTGCAACAGAGTAGGTTTGAGATGATACAATGATTTTAGTTTATGTTTTTCTGTTTTATGACAAGATTGAACATTGTTTCATATGTTTAGGAACTATTTGTGTTTCCTCTTCTATAAAATCTACCCCCCCACTTTTCTATTGGGTCGTTTATTTTTCTCTTTTTAATTCACAGAAATTCTTTATATATTCTAGATATAATTCAGAACAGGAGTGGCAAAAATTTTCCAGTTTATGGTTTGCGTTTTCATTCTCTTTATAGTATCTTTTGATTAACACAGGTCTTAATTTTAATGTAAATTATAAATCTTTTTCTTTAGTTGTATAGAAATAGAAAATAGTATTTATAGAAAATAGTTTGTATTTTCTTTTTTTTTTTTTTAAGATTTATTTATTTATTTTAGAGAGAGAGAATGAGTGGGGAGGGGCGGAGGGGGAGGGAGAGAGCGAATCTCAAGCAGACTCCATGGTGAGCGTGGAGCCCGAGGCAGGGCTGGGTCTCAACACCCTGAGATCATGACCTGAACTGAACCGAAGAGTCAGGTGCTTAACCAACTGAGCCACCCAGGCACCCTGTAGTTGTTATTTTCTTAGGAAATATGTATCTCAGAGCAAAAATCTTTTCTCCCATTCGTGTGTTATAAGATAGGGACCCCTTTTTTTTTTTTTTAATTTTCTAAAGATTTTTATTTATTTATTTGTCAGAGAGCACAAGCAGGGGGAGCAGCAGGCAGAGGGAGAAGCAGGTTCCCTGCTGAGCTGGGAGCCTGACTTGGGGCTCCACCCCAGGACCCCAGGATCATGACCAGAGCAGAAGGCAGACGTTTAACGAACTGAGCCACCCAGGCAGGTAAGAATCCAAGTTTATTGATTTGTTTTTCATTTATGTTTAAACCTGTATAACCACCAATTATCGCAAAACTGCTTCTCTCACCGACTTATGAAGCCAGCTTTGTCCAAAGTCAGGTGTTCCCAGATAAGCACATCTGTCTGCGCTCCCTTCCGTATGGTCAGTCGTTCTCTGTCCCAGACCTACACTGTGCTGTCTTAATTACTACCACTTTATGAAAATTGTCAGTACTAGGAAAAGCAAGACCCCCTGATGTTACTCTTAGCAGTGCTTTGGGTATGTTTAGCTCTCTGTCGCTCCATAAAATTGTTAGTATCAGGGTCAGATATATTTAAGTTAGATTCATAATTTTCAAAAGGGCATAGGGTTAAATTTCCTCAGTCTGCCTTTCTTCTCTGTTTCCTCCTGTAGAAATGACAGTAGTTAAGAGTTTTTTTGTGTAGTTTTCTAGAACTAATCTGAAGCTGCCCAAGTCTATGTGTGCACACCACCCCACTTCTTGCAGCTGCAGGAGTTCATCAGCAGACTTTATTTAAAAAGCACATTCTTGGGGCGCCTGGGTGGCTCAGTGGTTTAGACCTCTGCCTTCGGCTCAGGTCATGATCTCAGGGTCCTGGGATCGAGCCCCACATTGGGCTCTCTGCTCAGCGGGGAGCCTGCTTCCCCCCTCTCCTTCTGCCTGCCTCTCTGCCTACTTGTGATCTCTGTCTGTCAAATAAATAAAATCTTTTAAAAAATAAAAATGCAAATTCTTGGGGGCATCTGGGTGGCTCAGTGGTTAAGCCTCTCCCTTCGGCTTAGGTCATGATCCCAGGATCCCTGCATTGGGCTCCCTGCTTAGCAGGAAGCCTGCTTCTCCTTCTCCCACTCCCCCTGCTTGTGTTCCTTCTCTTGCTGTGTCTCTGTCAAATGAATAAATAAAATCTTAAAAAAAAAATAAAAAGCAAATTCTTAATTTTCTTTTTCTTTCTTTTTTTGGATTTTATTTGTTTACTTGACAGAGCAATGGGGTTTGGGGAAGCACAAGCAGGTGGATGGGCAGACGGAGAAGCGGGCTCCCAGCTGAGTTAGGAGCCCAACACTGGCCTGATTCCCAGGACCCTGAGATCGTGACCTGAGCTGAAAGTAGCCACTCAACGACCAAGCCACCCAGGCGCCCTCGGAGTGTTACTCTTAATTATATTTGGGGCTGCCTGTCAGCTTCTATTACCCTTTCCATTTGTTCTTTCATTGTTTCCTTCTGTTGCTTCGTTAGTGTTGCCCGTCTTCTGCTTCCCCGAGGAGTCGTCGCATGCGTGTATCTGTGTGTGTAGCCGGCCGGGGTCTTTGCTGTGCTCCTGGATGGCAGAGGCCCCAGGCCACTTAGAGCAATTCCCTCTGCGCCATCTGGAATGTCCCTGAGTGTGGGTCTGTTGGTGAAGAACTCTCCGTTCTTGTTTGTCTGAAAATACTTTTATTTTACTTTGCTCCTTTAAATACTGTATGTTCTCTTCCAGGTTTAGAATTCGACGTTGCCAGTAATTTTCAGCCTGTGAAGCTGTCGTGCCGGTTTTCCGGCCTCCGCGGGTCCTCCGGAGCCAGCGGGGTCACTCGCGGAGAGGTAAAGGGAGTGGCTCCCCGCCCGCCCCGCTGCTTTGAAGATTTTCTCTTTGTCTTTGGTTTTCTGCAGTTCACTCTACCCCGTCAACAGCTGGATTTCTTTTCACTTACCCTATTTGGGATTTGTTGAGATTCTCCGTGTCTTGGATTACTGTCTTCTGTCACTTGTAGGAAATTCTTGGTCATTTTCTCTTCAAATAATAACCTCCTCATGCTCTTGTCGTCTGAAGCCACGATAAAATACACATTTGACTTTGTCACCTTTCTCAGTTTGTCTACCAGGTACTTTAATCTTTCTTCCGTATTTTCAGCTTTTTTTTTTTCTTTGGTGCATTCTAGTTAACTTCTTAGCTGGCTTCCACTTCATTTGTTACTTTGCGGCGGTGTCCGCTCTGATGCCACTTCAGTCCCCCAGTTCTTAATTTTGGTGATTGTGCTTCTCATCTCTACAATCCTATTTGACTTTCCTATCGACTCTGTATGTTCACTTCTTATAATTTCCTGCCTCCTCTTCGGGCGCCTGGGTGGCTCAGTGGGGTAAGCCTCTGCCTTCAGCTCAGGTCGTGATCTCGGGGTCCTGGGATCGAGCCCCACATCAGGCTCTCTGCTCAGCGGGGAGCCTGCTTCCCGCCCCCCCATCTCTCTGCCTGCCTCTCTGCCTACTTGTGATCTCTGTCAAATAAATAAATAAAATACTAAAAAATTCCTGTCTCCTGCAGATTTTCAGGTAGGTTTATTGTTCTTTATTTTGTATTTATTTTGTAAGGTTTTATTTATTTAAGAGAGAGAATGAATGGTGGGGACGGGCAGAGGGAGGGGGAGATAGAGAGAGAGAGAGAGAAGCAGACACCCTGCTGAGCGGGAAGCCTGACCTGGGGCTCCATCCCAGGACCTGGAGATATGACCTGAGTTGCAGGCACACGTTCAACGGACTGAGCCACCCAGGTGCCCTGTTTATTTTTCTTTAAACAAAGTAAGCCAGGGGTGTTTTTGATCTAATACTTTTTTTTTTTTTAAAGATTTTATTTATTTGTGAGAGAAAGGATGAGAGGGAGCATGACAGAAGAGAGGTCAGTAGGAGAAGCAGACTCCCTGCTGAGCAGGGAGCCCGATGTGGGACTCCATCGGGGACTCCAGGATCATAACCTGAGCCAAAGGCAGTCGCTTAACCAACTGAGCCACGCAGGTCCCCTATATCTAATGCTTCTAATATGTGAAGTTTAGATAGACCTGTCCTGTTTATTACTGCTGCCTTTCACTCATAGTGCCTAGTTTTCTTGCATACTTAGTTCGCTTTTACTGTAGGCTGCTTTGCAAAACAGTTGTGTAGATCTCCTGACAGAAAATGAAGGTGTTCTCCTCTAGGGAGGATCGACATTCAGTTCGGCCTGGGCCTCAGGCGTACCGCCTGCGACTTCAAATTCATGCCTTGAGGCTTCATAGACCATCCCCAGGCTACAGTTTGGGCTGCACGGCCTGGAGAGCTGGTGTTTACACTCCCTCTGGGGTGGGTGTATTTTCCTGCTTCTGCTCTGCACCATGGCCTAGAGCCTTACAGCCCTGGGGAAGGGAGGGCAGCTTTGTTTCTGGTTTGTCTTTATCCTGAGCTGTTAGTCCTTTGGGGTCACAGCTGAATGTCCTAGGAGACTTCTCACTTTTGGTGGACCCTGGATTTGACTTTGCTTGTTCGCCCTGTGAACTCCCCAAGCCCCCACTCTCGTGTTTTCGCTGCTGAGCGTATTTGGAGAGGGGAAAAGTGACCTTGGAGATTCTGATCTCTCCTTGCTGCTGCTTGGATTTTGGCCTGGAATTTCTGTACTATCTTGTAGTTCTTTGATACTTCTATACAGATTAAAAATATATATATTTATCCCAGCATTTTAAAATAAACTTTTAATTTTAGAATATTTATAGACATAGGGAAAAATGAGCACATGGCGTGGAAGGGGCCTACATACCCTGGGCCCCGCTTCCCCAACTTCAGCATTTCACGATGATCTGGTACATTCGTCCCGGTGCTTATGTATTATTATAAACTGGTATTTATGTTATTATTGGCTACAGTTCGTAGTTCATTCAGGCTTTGCTCTCTCCCCCCCAGGACCCCCCAGGATCCCATTCCACGTGCCGTTCTCACGTGTCCTGAGGCTCCTCTTGGCTGTTAGTTTCTCAGATTTGCCTTGTTCTTGATGACCTCGGCAGCTTTACGGAGTGCCGGCCGGCTATCTCGCAGGTTTGTCTTCGGGATTTGTCAGATGTTTTCTCTTTGATTAGACTGAGATTACGTGTTTTGGGGAGGAAGACCACAGGTAAAATGCCGCTCTCATCACTTCTTGTCAAGGGCACATGCTCTCAAGATGAGCTCACTGGGCTGAGGTAGTGTCTGCAGGGCTCTCCGCGGTGGGTGACTTCCCAGCCACAGGGACGTGCTCTCGGGGAGGCCACTGGGTGCCGCTCACGCTCACAAACGGGAGTCGAGGTTCACCTCCCTGGGGGCCGAGTTACCTACAGAAATTACCTGGATTTTGGGCGCCTGGGTGGCTCAGTGTGTTGAGCCGCTGCCTTCGGCTCGGGTCATGATCTCGGGGTCCTGGGATCGAGTCCCGCATCGGGCTCTCTGCTCGGCGGGGAGCCTGCTTCCCTCTCTCTCTCTCTCTGCCTGCCTCTCTGCCTACTTGTGATCTCTGTCTGTCAAATAAAAAACAAATAAAATCTAAAAAAAAAAGAAAGAAATTACCTGGATTTTTTCTGCATGGGAGATTTCTAGTTTCTCCTGTTTATGTCAGGATAGACTCGTGGATATTTTTTCCACACTTTGGATTATAATCCAGTACGCCATGATTTTGTTGCTGAGGTTGTTTTGGTTTCGGCTACCCAAAGCCTTTTCAGTTGGCTCCTCTGTCCCTCCGATATACCCCATCTTTGATCATTGCTTTTTGTTTGTTTTCGTACTGCTGCGCTTCCGGACACCGCAGTGTTCTCCAGGCGCGTGTTGCACATTTCCTGGCTTGGCCCCGGAATCTGCCATGTCTCTAAGGAGATTTGATTCCTTTCACTGGAGAACTGAAGTATGCGCTCAGTTCCACTGCAGTGTCCTCGTTGCTTGGCCCTCTCAGTTGATGGCGCAAGGAAGCGCATGGACACATACACCTAACTAGAAATATTTCATGTTTAAACAAGATTTTATGTATTTGACAGAGAGACAGTGAGAGAGCACAAGCAGGGGGAGTGGCAGAGGGAGAGGCAGAAGCATGTCCCCTGCCCTGGCATTGCACTGAGCAAGGAGCCCGATGTAGGTCTTGATCCCAGGACCCTGAGATCATGACCGGAGCGGAAGGCCAACGCTTAACTGAGCCATCCAGGCACCCTAAGAAATATGTCTACATAAAATCATCTGTAGCAACATTAAATATTAATTTATGCTGGTACCTCCAACTGTAATTAATTACCATGTGAATCACTCTAGCCTTCTCCCCTTATCTAACCTCCCACTCCACTCCCACAGTGAGAACACTGGCTTCCAACACCCGCCATCTGTATCACAGTATTATCAGTTCCTCTCAGTAACCATCATTCCTGGAAGCTGTTAACTTCCTCCTGTTTTTAAAAAATGAACGATAGTGGGGTGCCTAGGTGGCTCAGTGGGTTAAGCCTCTGCCTTCAGCTCAGATCATGATCTCAGGGTCCTAGGATCGAGCCCCGCATCGGGCTCTCTGCTCAGTGGGGAGCCTGCTTCCCTCTCTCTCTGCCTGCCTCTCTGCCTACTTGAGATCTCTGTCAAATAAAAAAAATAAAATCTTTCAAAAATGAACGATAAAATAGCATGTAAGCTGTTCTGCACTTGAATTATTTCACTGGCAGACATCAGCGATTGGCGGTCATTCCTTGCTGGTCCGCACAGATCTACCTTGTGTTTTGAAGACTGCGTAATATTCCCTGGCATCAATGTTCTTAGTTTATTCAACACCTTGCCTCGCCTCTTGATGGGCATCTGGACTATTTCCGATTTTTTACTACATAATCCTACAGCAGGATTTTGTTGCTTTTGTGAACATGTGGGAGGATTTCACTCAAGTGAAGTGCTTGACCAAGGGGCGTGGATGTTTAAAAACCTCCATGACGTGTCAAGTTGCTCTCCAAAGGCTGGGCCAGTTGCTCTGCTGCCCATCAGCACGAATACGGCTTTTCTGACGCCAGCCGCAAGGCAGAGCTCAGCATCCGTCAACCTCGGACTTCTGCCGATCACGTGAAGGGGGAATTCACTCTGTCACAGGCACAGCAGCTCTATTTTCCTAACTCAGTATTGTTCCAAATTTTAACCTTTATACGTAATCAATTTATCCCCTTTTCTCCTGGGATTTTGTGTCCTGTTTGGAAAAGCTGGTCATCTTCCATGTTCTCTCCTAGCACTTTTGTGGTGTTTTCTTTTCTTTTTCTTTTTTTTTTTAAGATTTTATTTATTTATTACAGAGAGAGACACCGTGAGAAAGGAACTAAGCAGGGGGAGTGGAAGAGGGAGAAGCAGGCTTCCCAGGGAGCAGGAGCCCGATGGGGGGCTCGATCCCAAGACCCTGGGATCATGACCTGAGCCAAAGGCAGAGGCTTAACGACTGAGCCACCCAGGCGCCCCTATGGTTTTCTTAAAAACAAACAAACAAACAAACAAAACAAAACCCAGACATGCAAACAGGCATAATGAACACCCTCATATGTAACACTTCAGTGTTCCGGGTTTTTTGCAGATTTTGGACTTTGTGTATACCGCACTTGGTTTCCACGGTGCCCGGAGATTTCTGTTGATCTCTGCAGTCCCAGTTCCCTCATTGTCCTCGCTGGGGAGTCATCTGAACCTGTCTCAGAGGCCACGTACTTGTTTCCCTGCTGTTGGTCCCTTCGGTTTGTTCCGATGCTTTGATAAACGTGCCGGCGGGACTCGTCCAGCAGCGGTGAGGGCTTCTCGCAGATGGGCAGGAGCGGGCCCGCCGGGCGGTGCGGGGAGGTCCGTGCTTGGGCGCGGTGTAGCGGAGACGGCGGTTCCCTGCCTCCTTGGTGGCACAGGGCCCATTGGTCAGCTGATGGGCACCGCCGCCGTCTCACTGGGATTTGGCCTGTGGGGCTGTACGTCTCTTATTTATAAGCCATGCTTGTTTTCTTTTGCCTGGGGCATCTAGCCATTTTCCTTTTGGCGGCTTTCATTTTTCAAATTTTTTGATTCATTTACAACTGACTGGGCAGAAGGGGGATTCAGCTGTTTTCTCAAGATGACCAACAACTGAGCAAATGCCCCACCTCCGACCTACTGAGCTGAACTACCAGCTTCCTCACACTCTCTCACACACCAGCTTTTCTCCTATTTGACTAAAATGTGCGCCGCTATCTTCATTTATCATTAATATGTGAATTTCGGATCACCACGATGTCCGTTCCCTCCGAATTATTAAACTTCCCTAAGAACAGGATCTTACCACGGACCTAGGGAGACTCTCAGCGCTTTCTGTTCTCTTGCAGGCGCCGCCCCGCCGGCCGCCTGGGCGCAGACACGGCCGGAGTGCCGAGGAGCGCGCACAAGGGCGAGCGGCATTCGGGCTGCGTCAGGACTGCTCGTTGCGTTTTCAGTAGGTCATGAAATGGGAATTATGGAAACGGACGTTTTCCTTCCGTCAAGAATGGATGTTAGTTTATCAAATTTTTATCAACTATTTCTTCCTTCTCTGTGGTTGCTAGGATTTGTGCCTTTTATTAGGTTTATCCTTGCCTCACTGCCTTTTTTTTTTTTAATGATAAAAGAATCATTGTAGGTTATTTGGAAGGTAGAGAAATGCCCCAGCTCAAACCCATGCCTGCTAGAGCGGCACGAAATGACCCTCAAGCGGACGAATCCGCTGCTGCAGCCGCAGTGCGGGACTTTACCTTTTCCATCTGAACAGCATGCGAAGCCTCTCTCCCCTGGCACCATCTCCAAGATGCTGACAACTTTTAAAAACATCTCTCTGCAAACCCAATGACAAGACACGCCGTTTGCCCCACACCTGAGCTGTGTGACCTACGAGCACATCTCCTTCCCGGAAAGTCAAGTCTGAGACCTTCCCCCACCGGAAGGTAAAAACCCTTTGGGGTGCGGGGCTGGAGGCCCTCAATGCCCCTCACCCCCTCCTCCCGCCGGAGAACAGTCAGCACCACACCGTGAACTTATCATAGAATAGATTTATTTACCCGAAACCATGTCTGTGCAATGCTTGTTACCAGCACAGAAACAGACAATTGATCTCTATTTACAGTCTAAAGTCAAACATGCTTTGTGATAAATTGACGGTTAGCATTTTATTAAGATAAATGCATCACAAGAGTCGTATTGCACCAACATCTGTCTACGGTTTCTGATTTCATTAAATAAGTTACATTTAATACAGTGCAAAATAGCTGTTTGCACACTCAAAAAAAAGTAACAAGTTATGAACTAGAGGCCTACATTCTAACCTTTCAACACCTGTAGTGTTTTCAATAGATTTATAAATAAGCAAACTGTACAGGGCCAATTAAAAAGTAGCAGGTTTAAATGACACCACAGAAATCTGGCTACTTACAATTGAAGGCATGCATTACAACTGAGTATTGTACATTTATATAAACTATGACATTTTGCACAGAGAAACATGGAGACTTGGCTGATGGCTTCTGAGTTCTCAGATAAGGTTTCAGAACCTCATTCTTCTTGCAGCAAAGAAACCAAAGTTCTCTGGAGAGGCTTTCTGATTCATTAAGCTAAATTGTACATTTGTAATTACTATTTTGATTTAAAAGCTAAACCCCGTTGGTAATACGTTTCCTCCACATAACACACAATGAGTTGGGGACTTTTTCTACTTTTCTTTTTTCCCCAACATCAATCATGCAGAGGGCTGGTAGATGTGTTGCTAAAAACGCACATGCACGCAACCGAACACCCTTATATTTCTGCAAAATGGTTTAGGAAGCGGTTACTCCAGTATTGCTGAAAAGGAAAGAGAGAGGAAATCAGCTTTATGATATATGGGAAAGAAATGTTAGAATAACTATTTAAGATTAATAGTGACAAGGAATAGCGAGAAGGAGTATTCAGTTTGACCTTTTAAGATTTCAAGACCAGCATTTCTGATGAACTGTCCCTGAGGCGCTGCCTACGTAGGGTAGCAGCTAGAAGCACTGGCTTGGCAACACGGACCCCTGTTGTCCAGCTAAAGAGCAAAGGCCACCCTGGCTCACAGAAGAACCCCAGCAGGCAGACATGGAATCGCTTCAGATGTGACGCAAGGGAGAGGGGCAAGAGGAGGGGAGGTTCTCGGTTAGCAGTGCACGCGGGAAGGAAGGTGAAGCAGAGGTGAGCAGCGTGGCAGAGTGCGAAGCCTCTGGCTCCTCCCGTTCCCTACCCTTCCTCCCAGGGGGCTGGTCCTGCCTGGTTCTAGAAGGGGAGCCGCGCTCCTTACCCCCTCCCTGAAGAAGGAAGGGGATTACCGTCCCTGTCAGCTGCGCGGTGGTTTCTGACGAAACTGGTGGTTACGTTAAAAAGGCAACAGACGATGTGGCGGCCTTAGCTCAGGGCACTGCGCACTGCTCCGGCGGCGGGCAGGTGCTGTACAGACCTTGAGCTAACGCCTGTAGTCGCCTACCCCTGAGGTCTGCCACCGCAAGGACATTCAGGGGGCTGAGACCCAGTCGGGGTCGATGTAGCAGCCGCTTGTCGGGGAGGCTGGCACCGGCCCTGCCTGTCTGGGAGCTCGTGCAGCTCACTCTGCGCCCTGTGTCCCCTGCTCTGTGCAGACGAACAACGAGCTGCTGGCGTGGGAGCCCCGCTGGGGACGTGAGATCGCCACCTTCCCGGCCGAGCCCTATCAAAGAAGCCGTGCGAGGCCTACCTTTCTCTCGAGGAGAACATGGACAAGTTTTGGTGAGTCTGAAAACATTCCCCTGACTAGTCCTGATGGCGGCAAAAGCAGAGGCCACCTGTGCTTTCCCGCCAGGGCTGGGTGAGGCTGGGTCTGGGCACCTGCCCCGCACTGCGGGAGGCCCGAGGCCAGGGATGTGCCCGCAACAGCTCTGTGGCCGCGGAGGGGGCTCCCGTGCGCGTGTTTCTCAGCAGCAGAGCCTGACGCAGAGCTGACAAGGGGACGCTCCCAGCAGCCTGGGCTGAGCCAAGTGGGTGCCTGAACCACCTCCATGGGCTGGACAGGCCTGAAGCTGAGAAACCACAAGGCCAGAGCCGGCCCAGGGTCATCTGGGGCCGCGTGGGTGTCTCACGGCAGCAAACCACATTGCACTTCTGCAAATGCCACTGTATCAAGGAACCAGAGCAGGGAAAGCTGTCTGGGAAGTCTGGCTTCCCGGACGAGCACACCAGCAAGCTCAGACATCCTGTCTTGGTTTGCAGCCACGGTGCGCTCCTTGCACTTGATCACTCAACTGCTTTTTATGCCCAAATCGGCAAAACCCACCCTCCTTCCTCCTCTATATTCTCCGCCAAACCAACCAACCGCCCTTCCTCAGAGACCTCAGCGAGCCAGGCCGGGACTGCCAGCCCCTTCTACTCAGACCCGGGAAGCCGGCGGCCCCTTGCTTACTATCCATGAACTGTCCCCCGAACACTGAGCCTTTATATCGCATCTCGCAGCTGGCCCCAGAACTTTCGTAAGAACAGGCCGGGGCTCACAGGGAAGGAGCTGCTGCCTAGGCCTCCCTCACCCTGGCTCGCGACTAGGCTGGCTGCGAGCAGAGCCAGGCCCTCCCGACGAGTCTCTCCCACCAGACGCTCCTCAGCATCTGGCCGAGCCGCCGTCCCAAGGCCGTGCACGGAGTCCACAGCCGTCACACCCCGGATCTGCTAGCCCGCCCCGCGTGCGCACAGGTACCCCGCACCACACTCTTGCTGCTCTCGGAGACAGTCACAGAGCACAGCAGTACACGACACAAGGGACGTTTTCGTTAAGTGTCACAGCTAGCTCACTCAGTGGCAGTCACCTTTAGGCTAAAGCATCAGGGGTCCAGGGAATACTCACGTTAGTTGATGGATGTTGGAAGGCATTGGAGGAAAACACCATAGTTAGGACAGTTAATGACTTACACACGGCTGGTAAGACTGATCTCAAACATGCGCAACGTATCATAGTAACCATGGTGTTGGTTAGTGCCACATTCAAATAAAAATAGTTCTATACAATATGTTCATTTGGTCATGTGCTATTTACAGAATTTTTACAAAAACACACACACACACACACACACATACACACACACTCCCCCTTATGTTCTCTACACCAGGCTATAGAACAGGCCAGCAGAAACTTGCAAAAAAGTATCATGGGTGACAACAGGTGCCTATGTGTTCATTCCTACAGCTACCTATGCAGCAGAACACGATCCTCCTTCCCCTCCGGCACAATAAAACTCAAGTTCTGAGCTAAGAACTTAAGAGAAAATTGGACACAATTTGTTATAGTTCAAGCTAAGCCACTTAAAAGTTAAAAACAAGACAGTTATTTTTCTGTCCATTTAAAATGTTTTATTTTCCTTTTTAAACTAGATTGTGAAGTGCCACTGAAATAGGCAATGTTGGCAAAACAATGTCTGTTACAATAAAATACATTAGACATTTAAATAAATAACCTTAAAAACTACGTGGGGGGACACGAACCCAGTCGATTGAATCTGGAACAATGTTTTCTGCACAAGCGAGAACAGGCATACCTCTTGTTAAGACTGATGTAAACAGAACCATCGGAACCTATAGGAGAAGCAGCCGAGCGGGGCCAGGAGTGGGGGTGGGAGTGAACGGGGGCCAGGGGAGTGAGGGAAGTGGCAAACCAAAAAATACTGACTGAGGTAGCAGTACTCTGCTCAGTGCAGAAAAATTGGCTTATGAATAAAAATTAGACTGTGATCTCAGATTAAATCCAGATGATCATGCAAAAGACACAATACATGCTATTTAGTTTTAGAAAAAGAAAAAAAAAACCACACACATTCATTTCCTAAAATCTGCTGCCAATTAATTTGCTGACAATGTCTGCTGGCTCAACTATTTTTTTATACAAGGATGAGTATTAAACAGAACACTGTACATGCTTTTTCATCTACAAAAAAATATTTGCATAAAATAGTGTTAGTTCTCTGTACATGTCAATGGACACTTTAATTATGTGTATAAAAAAGGAAAATCTTGCCCCACTGGAGTCAGAAAAGCAAAACAAAATCTAGAGTATGAAATCTCCTTCACCAGCCAATATGTTCATGTGAAAATTCAGCAGAAATAGACAGTTGCTTTAAACAATAAAAAAATTAATTGATTAAGTTAAACATCTTCTTTATGTAAAACTGTCAGTCAAGACCAGAACATATCACTAAAGTTAGTGTCTGTGCTATAGACCCAGACCACCAGGGGCATTATGAGCAGCACAAACGGCCAGGAAATCCCATCGGTGCATGCCGAGAGCGAGCAGGACTTGGTGGCAGGCTGCACACACTCTTTACCAGGTTCCAGGTAGTTGCGGGCCACAAACTTGAGCGTCTCGTCCATCAGAATCACAGGCAAGGAGATTTTCAGCACCATCAGCCACTGGGTCAGATTCAGCGGTGTGATCTGGAAAATAAGCTGAGACACAAAAAAGCTCTGTCAAGCTCCCAGACCTCGCAGGACAGGCAGCGAGGCCCCAGCCTCGGTCCTGGTCCCACCAGCGCTTACTGGCAAAGGTTCCACGTAGAGGATGAGGAAGTGGAGCGACATGGACAGGCAGATGGAGCCCACGAGCCAGATGTTCTCCCAGGGGGGCATCCTCAGCAGGGACTGGTTTTCGGACAAGCTGCAGAACAACAAGACGTACGTGAAATATGCCCGCCTAAAAGGCAAAGGCTCTATTCATGAGTGACCAAGACCGTCCCGAACCACGCTTCAGTAAGGCAGGGCGAACACAGCATTGCCCACTGACCTAATTCTACTTAGTGAAGTTTCTACTGTGGCAAAATTAAAGGAAGAATGTTCAGATGTAGGACAAACTTCCAATTTTAAATGTAGGTTTCGGCACAGTGGACTCCGTTTCATGGACTCAAAGCTGCTCTCAATTGCCCTTGACACTGACACCGTTTCAAAATTCCCATTTTTGCCACTGGCTTATAACTGGAGGATACCACTTGTCTCGCTGCTCCAGGGCAAGAGTGCCTTCCCTGTGGGCACCGGCATACAGGGGCGCCGAAGGCCCTATTTTTGGCCCCCGCTGTCTCAGAAGGAGCGTGTGGTTAAGCACTCCCACTACTTCCCGGAGGTGATGACGACTCAAGTTTTTAAAACCGGTGCTGCCTGTTCTTTCTTTCTGGGAGGGAGGAGCTTTCCTGCAAATCCTCCAGCAACCGCGACACCCAGTTCCCCGGTGCCCTGGCTGGTGGAGCTCCTGCCCCAGCCTGTCGAGGTTTCACTGACCTGTTGAGGGCGTTACACATCTCTATGGTTACTAGAACAGACAGCGCCATTGTCATCGGGTATGGGGACTCAAAGATTGCACAATCCACTCCTTCAAAGTCCGGGTTGTCATCTTTACACTGTAGGAAGTGGCTCTGCAACAAATGCCCAATCAAGTTTGTCATCAGTCAAGTACATTTCCAAGGCCCTTGTCCCCGTTCCACAGGAAGCCCAGGACACGGACCCACTCAAGCTCTCACCCCATCTCCCAGAGAAGCCTTGGGTCCTTCAGGATCATCTTAGATGCCACTGCTAATTATCTGAGGGTTAAGCTTATTTGGTAGGCACCCAAACCACAAAATGCTCAAGGACAGCCTTGTAACGCTTTGCCCCTAGGAAGAGGAGAAAATGCAGACACATACCAGCTGGTAGAAGGACACCCTGGGCCCTCCGTCGGCAGCAATGAACCACCACGCGGCGGCACCCACGGTAGCTGCGCCAACGTAACCTGGGAAGAGACACAGGCGGCACCTGCAGCGCCCGCTCTCACTGCAGGTCCTGCCTCGTGGGCCAGTGCCCAGCAGGGGGACACAGGGTATGATGATGGCGCAGGAGAGCCTGTGCAGCCACTAGCAACTGCTCACGCCCAGAAGCCAAAGCACTGAGACAGAGGGTTTCTGCAAGGAGAGGGGTGTGCGCGGTATGAAAAACTAAGCAACTTTTCCAGAGTCTGTGAGGAAGAGGACCTACGGGAATTGGCTGGATCTTACGCTAGCCAAGACCCTCTCAAACTGGCGGCTGACGCGCCTCCAGAGCGCCTCGCTGTGCTGCAGCACCAGGTCACACCGCCCAGGACTCGGAGGAAAGCCGATGCTCCCAGTTACCCACTGACCTGCTCCATCAAAGGCCTGGCAGAACCGTTTCGTGGAAATACCACCAAAGCAGTTAGTGCAGAATGCAAGCAACATGGCAAAACCCAAGGCAGATTCTGGGATCACCTCCCCACCCCCCCGACACCCCCAACCAAGTGGTTCTGAATGGAGCAAGTTTATGACAAAGCAACGGGGTAGTCAACACAGGGACACCACGGAGATGGTCCCGGTGCGGCAGCGTCTACCAGAAGATACAAGCGCACACTCCCTCCAACCCGGCAGTTACAAGGAAACAGGAGACAGCTGGTGGACAGGGACAAGAGAGCCACACGCGTACTGACATGGCAATTCCCAAAAAACAGGGAGAATCACAGGCTTCAGCACACACGTGTGTACAGCACACCAACACTTAAGAAAATATATGCACAGGACAGATCTGTTTGCTAGAGTATTTCTGGAGGGCACAAGAGAAATTCAATATTGAAAGAGAACTGACTGGCTGAGAACCTTCCCACTTTATGCCACAGTGTGCTTCTGCAATTTTAAACCATGTGAACATACTAAAAAAAAAAAAAAATAAAAAAATAAAAAAACCACCTTCCCATTGAACCCCAGGGCAGTTATTTTAACTCTCTGGCCTCACTTTCCTAAGCTCTTAAAGTGAGGACAAGAGCCGGCAGCCGGGCAGAAGCAGGAGGGCCGCAGACGGGAACCGGACCGCGCCCGGGGCTCCGGCGTGTTTCCCAGGCGCTGCGGGTGAAGGCCCAGCCCCCTCCTCGGCTCTCGGGGAGCGGGGCTGAGGTCCACAGCCCGGGGATGGAAAGCCTGACGCTGGCAAACGCCTGCATCCTTCTGCCCTTAGGTTAAATTTGAAAACCTCCTTCACAAAGGCCCAAGGAATGACAGAGACAGATAAAACAAGGGATTAACTCTCCTGTAAACTGGGTATACAGTTTATTAAACTCCATTTTTCGTTACCCTACTACAGATAGAAATGTGCTTTGAAGGAATGAATTGATAAAAATTTTGCCTCATAAACATGTGGTTTAAAAGTCAACGCTATAGGGGCGCCTGGGTGGCTCAGTGGGTTAAGCCGCTGCCTTCGGCTCAGGTCATGATCTCAGGGTCCTGGGATCGAGCCTCACATCGGGCTCTCTGCTCAGCGGGGAGCCTGCTTCCCCCTCTTTCTCTGCCTGCCTCTCTTCCTACTTGTGATCTCTCTGTCAAACAAATAAATAAAGTCTTAAAAAAAAAAAAAAGAAAAAAAAAGTCAACGCTATAGAAACTATACTCACAGCCAATGGCCAGGTAACGGAAAAAGAGCCATCCGCTGATCAGGGGCTCCTTCGGGTTCCGGGGTGGTTTGTTCATGATGTCCAGGTCGGGAGGGTTGAAGCCCAGGGCCGTGGCAGGCAGACCGTCTGTCACCAGATTGACCCAGAGCAGCTGGACAGGAATTAAAGCCTCAGGAAATCCAAGGGCTGCTGTCAGGAAGATACTGTTTCCACCGGAAGAAAGAGAAAGACCCCAAATTATTTCAGCCACGACTTACACAGCACGAGCGCCCTCTTCTCCTCCATAAAATCAATGGACAGTTAACAATGACTGCTCGAAATTACTTTTGGGCCACCACAGAACATGGGTTATACCTTATTTCGAGTTCAAGCACAATGTTAGAAGGCCAAAAATATTACGTTACTTTACCCAGTAAAACTCATTTCTATGTTCAAGGGCATCCTTTACACACAAGGGCAGCCACAGGACAGCCCTCCCGTGGGCTGGAAGAACCTCTACCTTCCTCCTCCTGCCTGGCCCTCTCCCCCGACTCACGCACAAAACTGCTGCCGTATGAACGACAGATCTGGAAAACTGGTCATCCCACGCCCCGACCTCAAAGGACTACAAGTGATCTCTCACGGGGACCCACCAGACCACTTCCCCCACATTCGAGGAGATGAGATAGCGGATGAACTGCTTCATGTTGTTGTAGATGGCGCGCCCCTCCTCCACCGCAGCCACGATGGTGGAGAAGTTGTCGTCGGCCAGCACCATCTCGGAGGCGGTTTTAGCCACCGCCGTGCCAGAGCCCATGGCAATGCCGATCTCCGATTTCTTCAGGGCGGGAGCATCATTCACGCCGTCCCCAGTCTGAAAGGGAACGTGACCGCTGGTTTATGCACTTTGGCCACCACGTCACACACATCCCTGACAAAGGTTCGGCCGCCCTGAAGCGAGGACGACGACAGGAGCCGTGGCCCTCTGGGCACAGACACAGAATTCTCATTTTTACAAGGTGGCATCACAAAACACACTAAATCTGGGAAACGTAAAATTGCCACATGAGCTGAAGAGACTTCAGAGGGAAGTGGAACAAAAAGGACTTCAAAGTTCATCATGTTCTTTTCTAAGCAAACCAAACCCGAAACCGCCCACGTGGCAGTGAAGACCTGTGTCCACACAGAGAAATCTCAAGTAGAACAGCTGCAGAACGCAGGAGGAGGGAAACCGTAACATGCCGTTCACAGAGGTCACGGTCACGCAGGACTGAATACTGTCTGCAGACACACAGCCACCATCCCCATGCGTGTTTTTTAAACTTTTCCTGAACACCCAACACTGAATTCCCAACAGCGGTTCCCTCGAGGAGGAGGAGAGGAAGGGAGGGGAAAGGGAGGACCCGGTCACATCTGCTTTCATGGAACACATTCCTTTCGTCAAGTTTTACAGATAATCCACAGAAAGCAAATATTACACAAGGTGAATGTGTCTGGGTGCAGAGTCACAGTAGGTAAGAATACTGCAAATGCCTCGCACACGGGCAGTTCTTAATGCCTGACCAGTACATCTAACCTCAGGTAGGGTTATGGAACACCAAAGAGTTACACCCTGAATCACTTTTTTAGAAAACCTGAGATAGAAACATGTATCTTTTTGAGGTGCTACGGTGGCTCAGTTGTTAAATGTCTGCCTTCTGTTTGGGTCATGATCCCAGGGTCCTGGGATCGAGTCCTGCATCGGGCTCCCTGCTCAGTGGGGAGTGGGCTTCTCCCTCTCCCTCTGGTTCATTCTCACTCACTCACTCTCAAATCAATAAAAATCTTTATTTAAAAAAAAAAAAGATTTTATTTATTTATTTGACAGATCACAAGCAGGCAGAGAGGCAGGCAGAGAGAGAGAGAAGAAAGCAGACTCCCCGCTGAGCAGAGAGCCTGATGTGGGGCTCGATCCCAGGACCCTGAGATCATGACCCGAGCCGAAGGCAGAGGCTTAACTCGCTGAGCCACCCAGGTGCCCCTCAATTCAATAAAATCTTAAAACACAAAGAAATATGTACACTTTAACCAAGATAAAGACTAGATGTCACCAAATGTTTCCCCACAACTGATTCAGAAGGCATACTTCTACTTCCTAAACTACTCCAGAATCTTCCCTCAGGTAACATACAGCATGCCAACTACGGGTCAACAGAACTCCACAGAAACAGCCTGATCGTGACAAAAATCCAAGATATTCTAAATCTGGGATTTGTTACTAAAAACTTAAGTCAAAATTACAATCTGCGGTGTCTGCGTCGTATGAGTCCAAAGGTACTCACCATAGCTGTAATCTCATCAAAAGACTGAAGAAATTCTACAATTTTTGACTTGTGGGAAGGTTCGACTCGAGCGAAACAGCGAGCATTCAAACAGGCATCTCTCTGGGCTGAAGGATTGAGCTCATCAAACTCCCGACCCGTAAAAGCCTTTGACGTCACATCCTCGTCCTGCCCAAAGATGCCAATGCGCCGACAGATGGCCACTGCAGTGCCCTTGTTGTCCCCCGTGATCATAATGACTCGGATGCCTGCTTGCCGGCACAGCTTCACGGAAGAGGCCACTTCAATTCTTGGAGGGTCCAGCATGCCCACGCAGCCAACGAAAGTCAGATTGGTCTACAGCAAAAGAATCACCTTACGTTCAAACAGGAAATTCTAGTTTCTCCTCTGGTGTAGAACAAGAGCCAGTCATACATTAAGAGCAAAAGTCTCTGCATTTTCCTATAATAAATCCTTTAACTGTGGCTCGTACCTAAGATTAATATTCACAGAGACAGAAATCTAATGAGGAACAATATTAGTTCCAATTAACTGGAAAGAATGAAAAACAGTACTACGTTCCTGTAACTAAATCATACTTTAACTTTCATGAAAAACACACCAAGAAATAAGAGCATTTTGATACAGGCCACTCTAGGGGCCCCCAATACCCAAGTTACTCCTTATTCCTTTCAGGCGGTGCTTCAGGAAGTCACATACCTGATGAGAAAAAGTTCTATGAACAGACAAGTGGAAGGAATCTCCCAACTTGGTATTTAGACCTTTAGTAACTCATGAATATTTAGAAAAATTCCCAATTTTAAAAACATCTTAATTTACAGAGGAGTTGCAAAATAGGCTCTACAAGTTTTTTAGCTCAAGTCTTAATTATTCTATCTTGAAAGTAACAGACTTGAATTCAACTGTTAACTACACAGGTTGGAAGCAGCAAGCTAGATCGGAATGGCGACGCCTTTGGCTGCAGAAAAACAAACAACCACGCCCCTTTCTTGGCAAAAGCAAGACTCATTCGACCTTCCACGGAAGGAGTGCTGTTTGAGCATAATGAACGTGCAGGGTGTGGGGGAAGAAACTTTCGTTAGCTAACCTCGTATTTAATAAAGTTGGCAGAGTCCTCAAGGTTCATTTCTTCTCTTCTCAGTGGGTTGTCGTGAGTGGCCAGAGCCAGGCACCGCAGTGTGTCGCTGCCACTACCCCATTCCCGAATGACAGACATGATCTTCTGTTTGACTCCCGGGGTCATAGGAACTTTAGTACTGCCAACTCGAATGTGGGTGCACCTGTCAATGACACCTTCGGGGGCACCCTGGAAATGTTACAGATTGAAGTCAACAACTGTATTCACTGGGCTCACCCAGGATGCTAATCCTGGTAAGAACATCTCAACTGCAGTCTGCCACACTTGCCTTCACAAACATTTTGCTCATCGATGTCCGGCTCGGTTTGTTTGGCGTACAATAAACGGACATCGATTTTCGGTCACGTGAAAACTCCAGAGTAAATTCCTTTTTCATCAACTGCTTGATGACCTATAGGAGAACACCCATGGAATATTACTGGATGGCAATTTCTGTATATTTTTCACTTATTCAACAAATATTCACTAAGCGCCTATTATGTGACAGGCACTGGGGGTTTATGACAATGAACAAAACAAGTAAGTTCTCCCCCTCATGAAGCTTAAACTTGCTCTCTAGTTTGGGAAAGACACGCTGGAATGTAAACATAAAGTGCTATGGAGAAAAAAACTTTAAGGTGGAAAATATGTATGTATGTTCAGATCACAACTTTACATAAAACAGCCAGAAGGCAATATGAGTAAAAACGTGAGAACCCGGAGTGCGGAACGTAGGCTGGTAGGACCCGGCCTGTTCAAGGGGCCTCCAGGACAAGCAGCTCGAAAATCTTGCAAGACTAAGAGGTGAGAAACAGGTTGTAGGATGTTAAAAATCACCTTAAGGCATCTGTAACAAGTGAAAATGGAAGACAAGGGAGGGTTTTAAGGTCTGGCAGTTGTGTCAGAATGAGCTGAAGGGGGACAAGGAGCACCGCTTAGTACAAATAATCCAAGAAATGATGGCGACTGTGGGCAGAAATAGGTGGTCCAGAGCAATGCTGCCTCACAGGAGTTCCTGCTGTGGTGGGAATGTTCTAGCAGAGCTGCTCATGTGGCTGTCCAGTGTGGCCACTAAGCACCTGAGGAGTTTCAGGTGCCAGTGGCCACGTATTACACACCGGCACGGTGACTGGGAGACTTCATGGGAGTCACTGCAGACAGGAGAGGGCGAGGACTGGGCCCTGGGGCCTCCTACCGCTGGCAGGAGGTGCAAGATCCAACCAAGGGAGTCGGCAGAGGGCAGGAGCGAAGAGAACAAGCGAAGGAATGTTTCAAGGAGGGAGAGACGGACAGCTTGGGTAAAGGAGGACGGAAAAGTACGCTGCAGACTTAGACGCTGTGGGTCTGGATCATGTGTACAATCAAATTACCTACAACATATACGGGGTCTTTTTTTTTTTTTTTTTTTAAAAGATTTATTTGACAGACAGAGATCACAAGTAGGCAGAGAGGCAGGCAGAGAGAGAGAGAGGGAAGCAGGCTCCCCGCTGAGCAGAGCGCCCGATGCGGGACTCCATCCCAGGATCCCGGGATCATGACCGGAGCCGAAGGCAGAGGCTTTAACCCACTGAGCCACCCAGGCGCCCCTACTGTGTCTTTTTCTACCTCTGCTTTTTCTTGCCTTATTGCACAGACGGGGGCTGCCAGTAGAATACTGAATAGAAACATGGAAGGTAAAACTTCTGTTGCTACTGAGTATGACATTACTACAGGCTCTGTGTAAATGTACCATCAACTTGAAGGTGAAGTTTGCTGAGTTTATCATGAACAGAAATTTTATCAGATGCCTTGTCTGCATCCACATAATAATCTTATGGTTTTCCGTCCTGATTTGAATTACCCTGATTCTCCCCTAGCCCCCACTCAGACACAGAGCTAATGAGAATTGCAGAAATCCCCAAGGACCTCAGCATCCAGTGTGGGCAGTGATGAGTGGACTGACAGCCACCCTCTCAGCCGGCTGCCACAAGCCGAAAAAAGACCATCACTGAATTCTGCATTACCTGACGCGTATGGATCTCTTACGTGTTTAGTTTCTATCAAGCATTTGTATCAAATGCTCAAAAGGAAGATTGATGGAAATGTAGTGATTCTGACTAAGGTGTGGACCCAGGCACCAGATATATGGGGTGGCGGTGGGGGTGGGTGGGTGAACAAAGCCATTTCTTTCAGCATTAGAATGGTCTAGAGTGGTAGTTATTTCCAAATGGTCCACTAGGTATTAAAAAGCTCGATCCTGCCCAACTTTACCTCGGACCTACAACAGGTTCCTCCTTTCTGGGGGCTGGGGATCAGCATGAATTTGGATGTGGGAATTTTCAGTTAAGTTACCCATGATAGTCATTTCTGACACCCTCTCCCCGCCCCGCTCAGCTGCAGACCAAAAATATGAGGCAAAGGCAGCCATGAAGCAAGAAAATGCTTAGTTTGCAGACAAGAGAACAGATGGCTGTGCCCTTTTTTGTGGTCATAACAGTTAACATACTACTTTTAAAGCTCCATGATACTACTTGTTTCCCTTCATTGAGTAGTTCTAGGTCTAGAATCAAACAATTCTAACCCTCAGTTTCTATGAAGCGAAGTCTTTATGTTGCACTTAGTCACACCAACTAATAATACAGCTGTCAGGCAATGTGGCTTTCCAGGGACCAGCACCACCCCCTACCCTTACCACCAGTCAGGGAGTGAGCTCTCTAATGGAGACAGGGGGCCTCGAATTCTCCGGTCCTGTGGAAGTCACATATGTCAGGCCAGGATGCCACAGGACCTGCCCAAGACCCTCAGGCTAGGAGACAACTGGCTGTGAGATGTGAATCAGTTCACTATAGCAGAGATCTGGGTCCTGAACTCTAGCATAAGTTTTGCTTCCTCAAATAATGCCAAGAAAGGAGACAAAATGAAGGAAAGAAGGGGTGCAGAAGCAGGAATCCAGTTCTGCCTCACCCTATAAGATCACGCGGAGTCACTGAAGGCCTCAGTCTCCCTGCCTGTAAGCGCCAGGCTGGACTGGATAGTCTTTTTTTTTTTTTTTTTTAAAGATTTTATTTATTTATTTGACAGAAATCACAAGTAGATGGAGAGGCAGGCAGAGAGAGAGAGAGAGAAGCAGGCTCTCTGCTGAGCAGAGAGCCCGATGCGGGACTCGATCCCAGGACTCTGAGATCATGACCTGAGCCGAAAGCAGCGGCTTAACCCACTGAGCCACCCAGGCGCCCTGGACTGGATAGTCTTAAAGCCCCTTTCACAGCGGGAGGTTTGGTGTGCTCACCAAAATGCTTACAGAGCTTGAATGGAGCGGATTTGAGAAAACAGAAAAAGTGAAACAAAAGAATACAGTAAAATGGCTGCTTTGAGAAATTTTACTAGAAGAGAAAAGAAGCTGGGTGCTAATGGGGGAAATAAAGTCCCAAAAAGTTTTAAGATAAAAACCATACTACTATTTGTCCTATGCTGATAAAGATCGGTGGAGACTAGGCGGAAAAGTGATAACGCAGGAGAGGGGGTGGGGCTTGGGGCACCGCAGGAGCGAGGACAGCGGCCTCACAGTGCCAGAGGCTCAGAGAAGACAGACCTTGGGGGCACGATGACTGTGTATGGAAAATATCTAGCGATACCTACATTCTTGGTCAGATAGCTGATCATTTGACCTGAGAGCAAATGTGGGGAAGGAGATGCCGCAAGTCGGGGGAGATAAGGTACATGTATCTTAGCTGTCTGTGAGCGGGGAGCAAAGGGCAGCCCTGACAACACACCGAGCTACAATACTTACCGAGTTACAGGCATTTGCTCGCTCTATTTTAGAAAGACCCTTCAATTCAGTATCAAATACATTCATCTTCTCTACTAGGCAAGTGAGAGCAGTCTCTGTAGCTTCTCCAACTTTTTCATATACACCCTTTGCCTGTATTGGTTAAAAGCACAGAAAGTACAAAAGTAGTAAATAAGCTTTTCATTAATGAAGACTTTCTATTGGAGGGACAACTGCTTCACGTCATTCTTTTAGGGGCTGTTTTTATCGACTCTGGAGCATATGACGCAGATAATTAAAAATATACTCAAAATATGTTATCTTATTCTAACAACTAGGCTTTTTATTTCCTTTAACTATGAGAACCCACTAGTCACAGTATTAATTCAAACAGAGCCTGCAAAAAGCATGTGTCACTGTGTGTTATCATTCTACAGAGTTCACGTGGGGTTTCTGTTGGGAACTGGCTTGTCTAATTTTAGACAGAAACCAGCGATTACTATATAAGTAAAAAGGGAAAAAAGGATTCTTGTTGGTTAAATTTTGTATCATCATCATCACCATCAAAACAACCCTCTAACCCTCAGCTTGTCAAGGATGTAACAGTCCCCATCTTAAAAAAAAGAAAAGAAAAGAAAAGAAATCAATACCCTATACTGTGAAGAAAACATGCCCTGTTTGTTCGAGGGTTTCCTCATGTATAGCAGCTGCGCCACAGCAGAAGAGCGCGCCACATACACTGTGACTCTTAGCGAAGCGAATGCAATGCTCAGGCAGGGGACATAGGAAAGGCTTTCCGCTTTCTTTGGCTAGGCCATGCTGACTTGGATAAAATGGAAAGAGGAAATAAAATCAGGAGCCCTTACTTTCCAAAAGGAGGAAGGAAGGCTGGATTTTCATTCCACCCACCCCACCCTTGAACCAGAACAGCCAGGTCTACTTTCTCATTTATGAGAAGCCTTACCTCATTGTAATCCAACGCAGAATCATTACAAAGAGCACAAATTGTTGCCAATTCCACAAGACCATCATATTGATGACATTTAACTGGTTTATCATCTTTATGCCTATCAAAAGAAAATACTTTTAGAGTGTAGTGTGGTCATCTCTATTGATTTTTACTTAATTATACAATTTTGTGGACAAGAGCCTGGCAAGTATTCTAAAGAATCTGAGTAATGGCTCTTAGAAATCTGATGCTGGAGATAATAAAACAATGCATCTTTGATTGACATCAAGAACCAATCAGTAAAGACCAGAAGTTCTCAGTTAATGAAATTCTTCCACCACAGGTATCAATACAGAACAAACAGAAATCCCACTCGAAAAATTGGGCTCCAAGGAGCCAAATAAAGATGAAAAAAAGTCTGACACGATAACCTGTGTTTTCTCTTTCAAAGTATGCATTATATTTAAAAAAATCATGACCCCTGTAACTAATATGAGCCACATTCAGAAAGCTTTTTAGATATACTGCAATTCTATCCAAGTCCCAAACTGCCACAATGAGTCTTTAGATGATAAAGCAGGTTTACTCACACTTCTCCAATAGGTGCATAAGTTGATCCAGTAATGGTAAACTCATTAAGGGAACAGCTATCACCTTCAACTTTGTCCAGAATGAACATCTACAGAAAAAAGGCACAAATGTTTAAAAGGTATAAAAATGTGCTGGAAAAAAATAATCTTTACGACAAGCATTTCTCACTTAAGAAAACAAACTTATAAATTGAAGCTGAACATCGGAAGTACTATCCCTTATTCCAACCAGATGCTGTTTAAGATCACTTTCCCATCTATCCAAGACACTGAGAAAACAGCATCACTGACAATGCTGAACAAAGAAGCAGCAGCAGGGGCACCAAAGTCACAGAAGACAACCCACATGGCACAGGAGTTATGAGGACTCCCTGCTCAGCGGGAAGCTTGCTTGCTTCTCCCTCTCCTACTCCCCCTGCTTGTGTTCCCTCTCTCGCAGTCTCTGTCAAATAAATAAGTCTTAAAAAAAAAAAAAAAAGAATATGATCAAACTGTTCTAAAATAAATTTAAATATTTATCTCAAGTTATGAGAGCCAGGTAATGCCTTAAAAATTTAAAACATCTTTTCAGAGCATCCCAACTCCTACTCAATAATTTTCTTTTTTTTTTTTTTTGGCCTTACAAGATTTGCTTGTTATATAGTACTAACTTTGAAATTCCAAAAGCTTCATTTTGTTGTTGTTGTTTTTAAGAGGCAGGGGGTAGACTCGGAGCACGGTGTGGAGTTCGGATCTGATGATCCTGAGATCACCACCTGAGCTCAAACCAGGAGTCGGGTGCTTACCCGACTGAAGCCACCCAGGAACCCCAAAAGGCTTCATTTTTTTTCTTTTCTTTTTAAAGTAATCTCTGTGGGGTGCCTGGGTGGCTCAGTTGGTGAAGCATATGCTTCAGCTCAGGTTGTGACCCCAGGGTTGAACCCCGTGTCACGCTCTTATTCTCGGGGAGTCTGCTTCTCCCTCTTCTTCCCGCGTGTGCTCTCGCTCTCTTTCTAATAAGTAAATACAACCTTAAAAAAAAAAAAGTAATCTCTGCACCATACCTGGGACTTGAACTCACAGTCTCTGAGACTGAAGTGTTGCATGCTAACTGAGCCAGCCAGTGGCCCAAAAAGCTTCATTTCAAAAGTATACTTAGATACAAATCAGCCTTGGAACGGAACTAATGCCATGAGCAAGACACAGAAAATGTCTTAAAAAAGAAAGTGTATAATGGGATTTTAAAGTGACTCCTGATTATTAAAAAAACAGGTTCTAGTTCAAACATATACAACCAGTGTCAAATGAGGAAAAGATTCATGTCCAAAGGTCACATGCAGCCAGATCAGTGACACCTACATTTTTTTTCTAACAGATACAGCATCTAAAAAAGGAAGCTTGTCAAATGGTTCCTACCAAAGATGCCTGACATTTTACAGAAGAGGAACAAAGGACCAGAGAGGTTAAAACACGTGCTCCAGGTTATATAATTATTAAGTGGAAGAAAGAGGCCTGGGTTTAACTACCAATCTCTCCTATAAGAAAATCCAACTTTACCTTTTATTAGAAGTTGTGTTACCCTTGGATTTGTTACTAACTTCTCAGGGCCTTAATTTTTTAAACCTCTTGAGCATGATTACCATATGATTCAAAGTCACATGTGAGAAAGCAAATTAACTGTACTAAGCAATATCAAAGCAAGTTAGCATTACTACACTTAATGTATGGTTTATAAAAAGTGAAACTCTTTCGGTTTATACCAATGCCCAAAACACTCTAAGATATTCAGAATTCTAATCCACAGTAAGTAAATCTGAACGCACATGGGCATTTTAGACTGCGAGCAAGTAAACCATTTAGGAACTGGATGATGAAAGTATCCTTAAGTCAAGGGCAGTTATGCAACCCACTGCAAGAAACCTCCTGGAGAATACTGATTAGCATCAGCTTTCTGTCATAGAGGGAGATGAGAACAAAGAGGCAGGCCAGGCTGTTTCTTTAATAGAAAATATCTTAAACCAGTTAAGGGAAAATATAAAAACAAAACATTTTTACTATGGACTCTCTTTTATTCTTAGTATGAAATCTCATTTGCTGCCACAGTTTGAAATTAGTTGCCAACTAGCTATTAGCTGATTTATGCAACCTTTTGTTTCCAAGGAATGAAAATTTAGGCAGCTGAGTCAAACCCTGTACTTCTGGTGAAACCCAGGACAGACTAGCAGCTTACCACTTAAGAGACAAAACAACTATCTGTTCATTCTAAGTTGGGATGTGGACTACACAAAGAATGGCCAGAGGGAGGCAGAGACGGAACGAACACCAATGATGACTGTGTATCTAAAAATCACCGCAAGTTTAAATTGGGCAAGATAAAGATTCAGAGGGTTTAACTGTATTAAAAACAATTTCTGAGCACCTGGGTGGCTCAGTGGGTTAAGCCTCTGCCTTTGGCTCAGATTATGATCTCAAGGTCCTGGGATCAAGCCCTGCATCAGGCTCTCTGCTCAGCAGGGAGCCTACTCCCCCCACACCCCGCCTCTCTGCCTACTTGTGATCTGTCAAATAAATAAACGTCTTTAAAAGAATTTTTAAAAAGTCTGCAATTCTGAGGTCTAAAAAAAATAAATAAAAACAATTTCTAGTGGGAAAATGTATTATCCAAAACCTGGAGTTATTAAGGCCAAGAGGATGTCCACATGTCCCTACGATGTCATTCAGAAGCATTCCTTTAACAGACTCAAAGATGTAGTATTCTAGAAAAATATTAACATCGTTCCACTGTGCTATTTATTATTAAGAGCTCATGTTACATGAAGTTGTGGATTTGTGTGGCCTGTAGGAAAGATAAGCTGTAGTTTTACTGCCCTATTAGGTACTAACCAGGCTTTGCAGCCTAACTCATAGCAATTCTATGCTGTTATTGAGTACTTCCTCAAATGCCCTTGTAACCAGTTTTGCTGATTCCCTCATTATTTAAGATAATCTTTGGTATCCACTCAGTATATATATATTTTTCCACTCAGTATTTTTATGAGTAGTGTACCTTCTGGGAAATTATACCCTGAAAAAAGACTTGTACAAAATTGTTTAAATAAAACCTAGGTAAAGAACATAATTCAGGGTATCAGTGTTTCTGTAGTTACTTCTTTTCTTTTCTTTTTTTTTTTTTTAAAGATTTTATTTATTTATTTGACAGAGAGAGATTGCAAGTAGGTAGAGAGGCAGGCAGGCAGAGAAAGAGGAGGAAACAGGCTCCCTGCTGAGCAGAGAGCCCGATGCGGGACTCGATCCCAGGACCCTGAGATCATGACCCGAGCCGAAGGGGGTGGCTTAACCCACTGAGCCACCCAGGCGCCCCTTTTCTTTCTTTCTTTTTTTTTTTTTTTAAAAGATTTATTTATTTATTTATTTGACAGAGAGACATCACAAGTAGGCAGAGAGGCAGGCAGAGAGAGAGAGAGAGGAGGAGAGGAAGCAGGCTCCCCGCTGAGCAGTGAGCCCGATGCGGGACTCGATCCCAGGACCCTGAGATCATGACCTGAGCTGAAGGCAGCAGCTTAACCCACTGAGCCACCCAGGCGCCCTGTAGTTACTACTTTTCTAAGGGCAGGTTTAAATAGTTTATTTTATCCCCCTAGTGATGGTCAAAATAACCTAAGAAGAGAAGGATGAACACATATAAGAAAGTAAGTTAAAGGCAATTATTCACCTTTCAAGAAAGCATGTCTCACTCAATGTTTTATGGAAATACCAGTTAGAACTTTAGCTAGGCACATATGGAGGGAACTGGCTGCTTTATTAAAATTCTCTTCCTTTAAGGTTGGTCCAGTAACATACATGCCCTCAGAGACAGAGGAGCAGGAATACAAAAGGAACATAGTCACCTAACACATTTACAGACTGTCTATGGTCACCTTCCCCAATATAAGCACATCAACCATGCAGATAGCCTTTATTTCATGAATCAATTTTAGGAATTAGAGGACTAATTCCTCTGGGGCATCAGATTACCTTGGGCTCTGGCTATATACACAACCTGTTTGTTTAAAGCCCTTAAAAAGGTATCATATTGGGGCGCCTGAGTGGCTCAGTGGGGTAAGCCTCTGCCTTCGGCTCAGGTCATGGTCTCGGGTCCTGGGATCAAGCCCCGCATTGGGCTCTCTGCTCAGTGGGGAGCCTGCTTCCCCCTCCTCCTCTGCCTGCCTCTCTGCCTCCTTGTGATCTCTCTCTCTGTCAAATAAACAAACAAAATCTTAAAAAAAAAAAAAAAAGGTATCATATTACACATCCAAGGTTTTGATGTTTTGATGGCATGAGGGCATATTCCTAGGATGTACCGAAACTCACCACCAGCAAAGAGTCTTAAATCACTCCCACTTACCCTGCACACAGACATCTGGTTCGTTGTCAGCGTACCAGTCTTGTCTGAGCAGATAACAGAAGTACAACCAAGGGTTTCTACAGAAGGGAGGCTTCGAACAATGGCATTTTTCTTTGCCATTCTGCGAGTTCCAAGAGCCAGGCAGGTGGTGATGACAGCAGGCAGACCTTCAGGAATGGCTGCCACAGCCAGAGCCACCGCAATTTTGAAGTAGTAAATAGCACCCCTGATCCAGGAGCCTCCATGAACTGGGTCGTTGAAGTGCCCAATGTTTATGATCCAGACCGCAATGCAAATGAGGGAGATGACTTTGGAAAGCTGTTCCCCAAACTCATCTAGTTTCTGCTGGAGCGGGGTTCTCTCCTGCTCTGTCGCCACCATCTCATCCCGGATCTTGCCAATTTCTGTGTTCACTCCAGTTGCCACCACCACTCCCATGGCTTTGCCAGCAGCAATGTTTGTACCCTACGTCAGAAGGAGAGGAAACCAGTTATAAGATTAACACCGCACCCAATTTAAACACCGACTAGCAAACTCAGACTCATGTGGGTTTTGATTAGAGCACACAGACTCTCATATTCTACTGGGCCTTCTAGAGGCTGCTCTTCAGAGAACCTGCCATCCAACCTCGACAATCCAGGCAGCACGGTACAGATCTTCTTTATCCTCACTTCATGTGGCTCCCCACTCGCCCAGCGCAGCTCCAACCCGACCCCTCACAGAATCTCTATTCACCATACCAAACCTGGCTTGCAGACTAGCTCAGGCTCTAACCCCTCTGCGTTCCTCATTTTTTGAACTCCATACAGCCCTCAACCCTAAGCACTCTCCACTGCCAAAAGCCCAACCTCCCCTACTTTTATTACCTACAATAAGTAGGGCACCCAGCCCCATAAGTTACCTTGAGGATCTCCACTCAAGCACAGGCATTAAAAAAAAAAAAATCAATGAAATCAAGTACAGCACTCTCCCCCCCGCCTATTTTAACTCCCAGTGCCGGCCTGATACAACTTCATTGTTTCCACTGTAATTCTATAGCACTTTCCTTACTATGAGTGATTAGGCTCCCATGCTCACCCACAAAAACCTACCACTTGAAACAGCATTTAAAAAACCAAACAAGCAAAAATACAAATTTCTCAACCATTTATTTCAAAAAAATTTAACAGAAAACCTGAAATCGTACAATAAATGTCCCTGTTAATTTTCATCCATACTCCCCAATTATTAAATGGTTTACCACATTTGCTCTCTCTAAACTCACACCTTTTCATTGTAAACTACATACAGCTATCACCCACATCATTCAAAAAATATCTTTCATAGGCTGATAAGCCTTGCCCACGAACACCTACTTTTCTGGGTTATAGATAAGAATCTAAAGATGTGTGACTTCTCTCTCGATGGCCCCTCGAAAACTTGCCAGAACAGCTGACCCTGGGGAGCCTGGCTGGCTCAGTCAGGGGAGCATGTGACTATCGATCTTGGGGTCTTGCGTTCAGCCCCATGCTGGGTGGAGAGTTTACTTAAGAATAAACCAACTGAAAACCTTGCAGATCTTACATTCTGGGAATGTCCCCAAGTGACCGCGCGTGATGAAGTACTCACAGAAAAGAGCATGTTCTTCTTATCTTGGTTGACGGCCCGTGGGTCCGGGACGGGGTCTGTGTGCTTGATGACGGATACAGACTCGCCTGCGGGGGGTGCAGGAAGCATGGTCAGGTCCTTGTGACGCACACCCAGACCCTGAGCACCCCACTCAAGCTACCCCACACTCAGGAAAGGGGGTGAGAGACCAAATTCGCTCAAAAGAGGAAGACCAGTAATATTTAGAAACAGTATCCCAGTCAACTGCCTGTATTTCCTGAAGTAACTACTCAAATCGAGTTTATTTTCAGGAATCAAGTTCATACTCTAATACTGTGAACATATATTTATACTTATTTGTTATAAACTTACATATACACACTAATACTTCATAAAAAGGTCAAAATATACTTATTCCTAACATAATGATCTTGTGAACACACTAGATACATTATACGTATAATGAATAGCATCTACTGGGAAGCTCATTTTTGTTCATCAATGCCAGACAAGAGAAATGAAAACACGGCTTCAGAAATACTGGCACTAGCAGTGAGTGATCAGACCATTCTATTTCAACAAAACAAAACTGAAAAACAATCAGCACAAAAACATCACACAGTATATAAAAGGCTGCTGCTGAGAACTTTTACAATGTCTTGTTGAATTTCGTTTCAACCTTACTTAACATCATTTATGGAATGTGTAACTGGGCCAGGTCTGAGTAACGAGAAATATGGCTCCAGTTGTTCATTTACATTTCAGGTAGCCAACCTCAACTCTTGATATCCCAACAAACCTGCTTCTTCAATCTAGCCTGAAACTACAGTATGATTATTTAGCAAAAACAAAACAAAAAACACTAAAGAAATTTTATGAGAGGTTTTAAAATGTAATTATTTCTGTAGGCATACAATGAAAATACATGCACCACCTAATCAGTTTCCCAACATTTTATGGCTCAAATCAGCTTTCAGCTTGTTGCTGCTAACGGGAGGTTTAGTAACTAAGCTATTCATAGAGAAACAATAAAAGAGCCCACGTCACTCACAGTACTACCTCTTAGGACTTCAGTTGCTTTTCAAAACTGATAATCAGATAAATCTTGATTACCTTTGGATTTTCTAATTACTCTATTTAGTTCAGGTTAGCATTGTGTTGAAGTTAATCTTCTGACCACCTTACTTCCAGCTAATTAGAACCCTCCACCCTACACTGTGCCTTTATCAAACAAAAATGGAAAAATGTTCCAAACAATCTCAAATCTAAGCATGCAAACTTTAGGCAGTAAAACATTCACCACTTGGCAGGGGGGGGCCCAGGGCAGGGGGGGGGGGGTGGATTGCTAACTTCTGTTATTTGTGCATTTGATCATTGCAAATAGATGTAATATTAGTATTCCTGCAATGAAAAAAAAATTATAGCTCCAGAAACTTTGCCTCCTGCCTGGAAAAAGGACAGTAAGTAATTATTTCATTTTCTATAAAACAGACAGACAACACTTCAACCTTAAGATTATTACCTCTGCTAATGTAGGAATTTGTAACTTCTTTTTTCAGGAAGTAAAAACAAAAGATTTTTGGCGAAAGCTAATTTTTGATAAAATTAAAGACAAATAAAGGTCTTATGATGAAAGCCAAGTTTCTTTTTAAATACCTTTAAACCCGATACAACGGCAAACAAGCCTGATTTCTAAAGCATTAAGAAATAAGTATCTTGGAGAGAATTAAGGTGAAATCCTAAAAAGGAATAGGAGGGGCAGGAGCCAACTCACTCAGCCTGAAGTTTGAGCAGGACTTCAACATTCAGCGACCTTCCAATGTATAATGCTTACCTGTGAGAATAGACTGGTCAACTCTTAGAGTAGTAGATTTGATGGAAGTTAATCTTATATCAGCAGGAACTTTGTCACCAACTAATTGGGGAGGAAAAAAGCCAAAATAAGCAATTTTGCATTTCATGTTTAATAGAGATCAATCTGTTTCCAAATAAAACACATCTTAAAGAAAATACATAGCCTGTACATAGCACAAATACATAAAAATCTGTTAAATTAAGCAAGATAATCAACTGCTTCTTAGGGTTATCAAAACCCTTGGCAGGGGCGCCTGGGTGGCTCAGTGGTTTGGGCTGCTGCCTTCGGCTCAGGTCATGATCTCAGGGTCCTGGGATCAAGCCCCGCATCGGGCTCTCTGCTCCGCAGGAAGCCTGCTTCCCTCTCTCTCTCTCTCTCTCTGCCTGCCTCTCTGCCTACTTGTGATCTCTGTCTGTCAAATAAATAAATAAAATCTTTAAAAAAAAAAAAACAACCCTTGGCAGATAAATACTGGATTTGAATTACACGGGAAGGAAGAGAATGTTTGGGGAAACCTCTAACAACACATTATTTACACACTCACACACACACATGGCATGGTGAGGCGGATCAAGTTGTATATGCCATGGTATATCCCATCAAAGAGCTAAAATATCCTGAGTGGGTAACAAATGGCTAGAAGATGCTCAATAAATCTCAGTCATAACAGGAATGAGAAATAAAATTACAAAGACATCAATTTAAAACAAACTGACAAATGAGTTGAGAAAATGTGCCAAGTTTACAAAGATGTCTAGAAATAGGGACTCTTGGAGTGCCTGAGTGGCTCAGTTGTTAGGTGTCTGCCTTTAGCTCAGGTCATGCTTCCAGCGTCCTGGGACTGAGCTCTGTATCGGGCTCCCTGCTCAGCGGGAAGCCTGCTTCTCCCTCTCCCACTCCCCCTGCTTGTGTTCCCTCCCTCGCTGTCAAATAAATAAATTTTAAAAATCTTAAAAAAAAAAAAAGAAAAAAGAAAAAAAGAAATGGGGGATTCTTGGGGTGCCCGGTAACTCAGTTGTTAAGCATCTGCCTGCCTTCAGCTTGGGTCATGATGCTAGGTCCTGGGATCAAGCCCTCATCAGGCTCCCTGCTCAGCAGGATGCCTGCTTCTCCCTCTCCCCCTGCTTATGTTCCCTCTCTCGCTCTCTCGTCAAACAAACAAAATCTTAAAAAAAAAGAAGAAAAGAAGAAATAGAGATTCTTATTATGGGGGGCTACAAAATCTGGAAATTTTGGTGTAAATAGGAGGAAAAAAAATTCAGAGTCCTAAATCACTTAGAGGCAAGTGCCTGAGCAGAGATCAATGATATTCTGTGCTAGTACACAGTTAGTAAGGACAAATCAACTGCACGTAATGTATTACATGTTCTATGTAAAAGTAACAGTTCATTCAGTGTTTATAATTCAACTCAGCTTCCAGACTTTGTGACCACCCGTATATGTGGCTGCTGAGCACTAAGAAAAAAATGTTACAAAATCTCTGGAGGGCAGTTTGACAATATATATCAAAAACTACAAGCACAATCTTTTTACCCCATATAATCCACTACAAGGAATTTGTTCTTCAGATAGGCTCAGCAGAGTAAGTTTAGTTACAGCATAGGTTTTTTAAATTAACTATAGAAAGGTAAAACAACTCCTTTCATACCGAAGTGAAAATTTCCTCTAAGACACACTGTATACTAAGGGGAAAAACACAAGTGTGAAGCATCACCTATACGGACTATCATTCCTATAAGGGAATATAATACCTTTGGGAAGGTATTACAAAATCTTAATGCTGTAACTGGGTATGGAGTAGAGGGAGACTTCTCACTTTGTACCTTTTGAAATGTGATTTATCAAATAAATGAATAAACCTCTTGCATCACCTCACTCTTGAGTCAAATAAATCTTTTTTTAGTATATGTGCTGCCGAAGCGAGCACGGAGTCAAATAAATCTTTAAGTCAAATAAGTCTTCTTCCCTGGGCCAAAGTGGTCCTTTAACAGCTCTTAAAGGGTCCACATCTCTAGTTCAGACAGTAAATGCCACAGTGCAGACGCAGGGACAAATAAAGCCAATATTACATGGTCTTGAAAACAGTGTCTAGCACACTGTAGACATCCAAATAATACTGAACACGCACATATCAGTACGAAAGCAACTGGACATTAAAATAAGTGTACAACAACTTTCCCTGACTTTCTGAAAGTAACTATGGTAGTTTTCCAAGTTTGATAACTAGGGAGAGCTAAAAATTAGAACAGGTATAGTCTCTCCTCAAACTGCATATAGGTTTTTTGTTTTTTTGTTTTTTTTTTAAAGAGGGAGTTAGGGGGTGGTGGGAGAGGCAGAGGGAGAATCTTAAGCAAGCTCCGTGCCCAGCACAGAGCCCTGAGATTACGACCGCAGCCAAAATCAAGAGTCAGATGCTTAAATGACTGAGCCAGCCATGCACCTCTACATATAGTATTTTTTTTTAAATTTTATTTATTTGACAGAGATCACAAGTAGGCAGAGAGGCAGGCAGAGAGAGAGGAAGGGAAGCAGGCTCCCTGCTGAGCAGACAGCCCAATGCGGGACTCGATCCCAGGACCCTGAGATCATGACCTGAGCCGAAGGCAGGGGCTTAACCCACTGAGCCACCCAGGCACTCCTACATATAGTATTTTTAAGTCAAAAGTTCATTTTCCATGATTACACACTGAATTTTAACTATCACTGGTTATATATAACCTGGCAAAATAGCCATACTGTCCAATTAGATTCATTTGGTAAACCCTCTATTTTAGCTCTGATTTTTGTGCAATTCAGAGCTTTGAAGTGTAGGAAGAGTATGATTTGCTTTTTGAGCTCCAGTTCATTAACTAGCCCTGTAACCTAACTAGGAAATGTGGTCACAAAACAGCCCAGAAACAGACTGTGAGTGTATAATCTCAAGAGGCAAAATTCATCCTTGCATTTCACTGCAGGGACACATTAGGTTAAGGTGAAATTCCTGCTGGAAATGCTTATGCAATGAATAGCAATACTCCCCAACTGAATAAACGAGAACCTTTCACTTTAATTCTCTTCCTACTACAATCAACCTGTATGAAACTTCAGAGACCTACAACAGTAAAATGCCCCATCGAGATGGAAATTTGAAACCATTTAAAATTTTTTACTGTATTTTTTCTGGATGTCATAATTAACTTGACCACGCATGATCTTGAACATGAAAAGAATACAAGATTCAATGATGAACTATGACCTCAAATGGAAAATTTACTTGAAAATGTTTCTTATTGTCACAGGTGCCAAAAATTTCTAATACGGCACAGAGGTCTTGGCCAATGACCTTTAAGTACTAAGACACTTTTGCACTCCAACAACTGATCACATACCAGCATTTTAAAAGCAGAACATTTGGGGTGCCTGGATGGCTCAGTTGGTTAAATGTCTGCCTTCAGCTTAGGTCATGATTCCAGGGTCCTGGGATCAAGCCCTGTCGGGCTCTCTGCCCAGTGGGAGCCTGCTTCTCCCTCTCCCTCCATCTCCCCCTGCTTATGTGTGATCTCTCTCTCTCTGACAAATTAAAAAAAAAAAACACAAAACCCATTTCATTTAAAACAATTTTGAGAAAGAGAGAGTGCACTTGGAGGGGGGAAGGGGCAGAGGAAGAAGCAGACTCCCCGCTGAGCAGGAAGCCCAACATGGGGCTCAATCCCATGGGAATCGAACTCACAACTCTGACATCTAGAGTTGCACATGCAAACATGGGAATGGAACTCACAACTCTGACATCTAGAGTTGCACACTCTGGGACGCCTGGGTGGCTCAGTTGGTTAAGCAGCTGCCTTCGGCTCAGGTCATGATCCCAGCGTGCTGGGATCGAGTCCCACATCAGGCTCCTTGCTCGGCGGGAAGCCTGCTTCTCCCTCTGCCTGCCATTCTGTCTGCCTGTGCTTGCTCTCTCCCCCCCCTCTCTGATAAATAAATAAAATCTTAAAAAAAAAACAAAAAAGAGTTGCACACTCTAATGACTGAGCCAGCCAGGAGCCCCTGCCCCAAAGGTCTATTTTATTTTAAATATATGAAATATATTAAATAATGTCTTTGCTGTACAGAAATTATATGGATACACATTTAACTGTTGGCCAAATATTTAGGAATGACTCAGATGTGAAATGCTAATAGAACAAATGACCTGGGAAGCCCTTAAAAAAAATTGACCTCAAGCTTTTCTCAACCAAACAGCAATTTTGTCAACTTAACTGGGAGGCAATTAAATGTTTGAGAGTTATAAGAAAAATTTCATCTGGGAGCTGTTTATAAACCATACAATCTCAGGGCCTGCTCTTCAAGAATCTGGTTCAATGTGTTTGGGGTTGGGTCTAGAAATCCACCTTTTGAAAAGTTCTCCAAACACAAAAAATAATACAAAAAACAACAACAACCACCAAGTCTAATAATGGATTATAGATCCCATGAAGGGCTTGTTCAGAACAGCCTGTTTACTTTGTGCCGTTTTTTCAAGTGCCAAGTATGCCAGCTCTAGGCCAAGAACACCTTGAGAAATTTATTACCTTTAAGTCTTAGGGGGCACCGGGGTGGCTCATTTGATTAAGCATCTTGGCTCTTCATTTTAGCACAGGTCATGACTCAGAGTTGTTGGACTGAGCCCCATCTCGGGCTCTGCGATCAGCACGGAGTCAGCCTGAGATTCTCTCCCCATCCCTCTGTCCCTCCCACTACTCACTTGCAAAGGTGTCTGCTCTCTCTCAAAGTTTTATGTATGCTTCCATTTGTAACTGATCTCTGTGAGAAAGCAGCATAAAGCCATAAGGAAGCATCAATCCAAACTGGTCTTAAAAACTTGCTATGTTCTAGTATTCTCTTAGCTAGAAACGCCCTTACATCATCTTGATCAACCTATGTCCTCATTTTAGTTAGGTAACTAAAGCTCGAAGTAGAAATGGTCTTACCTAAGGAACTTCAAAGAAGGAAAGACTTCTTTTAACCTACAGCGTGACTCTGCTTTGTGTTTTTTAAGAGTCAATTTAGGATTTAATCTATTAGGAAGCACACTCTAAGGAAGGAAAAGATTCATTAGATTCAATGGATACTTTTCAAACTAAGGCATAATTTTCTTTTGTCTGAAGGCTTCTGTGAATTTCAGACAGAGGGTTTTGTGAGTGAGGAGCAGGCAGTGCTGTTCCTGATGATTGCACCCAGTAATATTTCCCTGATGGGGCATGTCAATGCCCTTAGGGCAAGTGGTAGTGGAAAATTCTTACTCTTGCCAAGGGGATGCTCTGCAATTTTTTCCTCTGAAAATTTTCCCCCATCTCTTGGGTTCTGGTGGCGTAATAAAAGAATAAACTCTATTATAAATACCTTCCATTTGTTTAACATCTGACACTTTCCAAATTCAGCTCTTGACCTCCTAAGTCCATAAACTCTAACCTGCTACCACAATAGGGATTTCCACTCTGAACAAAATAGATACGTCATCAAGAATGGAAGTAAAAGTCAAAGGAAATTACTCTGCCACATTTTAGAAATGAACACAAGCATTATCTTTCTTTTTTTTTTTTTTTTTTAAGATTTTATTTATTTATTTGACAGACGGAGATCACAAGTAGGCAGAGAAGCAGGCAGAGAGAGAGTAGGAAGCAGGCTCCCCGCTGAGCAGAGAGCCCGACTCGGGGCTCGATCCCAGGATCTGGGATCATGACCTGAGCAGAAGGCAGAGGCTTTAACCCACTGAGCCACCCAGGCGCCCCGAACACAAGCATTATCTTAAAACCTGGTAAAGAATGTAAGCCATGGTACTTAAACTATGTTACATCATTATGTCCAAAATAAATTCTGATGGGGGCTCCTGACTGGCTCAGTTGGTAGAGCATGTCTTCTTGATCATCAGGTCGTGAGTTCAAGTCCCTGGTGGATGTAGAGATTACTAAAAAAAACTAAATAAACTTAAAAATGAATAAATGAATGAATACTGATGGTTAAAATCAGCATTACTTAGAAAAGGCCTTAAAAAAATAATTTTATAGGGCGCCTGGATGGCTCCGTGGGTTAAGCCGCTGCCTTTGGCTCGGGTCATGATCTCGGGGTCCTGGGATGGAGTCCCGCATCGGGCTCTCTGCTCAGCAGGGGGCCTGCTTCCCTTCCTCTCTCTCTGCCTACTTGTGATCTCTCTGTCAAATAAATAAATAAATTCTTTAAAAAAAATTTTTATAGGGGCGCCTGGGTGGCTCAGTGGGTTAAGCCTCTACCTTCGGCTCAGGTCATGATCCCAGGGGCCTGGGATCGTGTCCCGAATAGGGCTCTCTGCTCAGCAGGGAGCCTGCTTCTCCTCATCTCTCTCTCTGTCTGTCTCTGCCTATTTGTGATCTCTCTCTCTGTCAAATAAATAAATAAAATCTTTAAAAAAAAATTTTATAGAGAGAGAGCACACGCATGTTGGGGGTAGGAGAGGGATGAAGGGGCAGAGGAATAGAGAATCTTAAACAGATTTCACACAAGCACAGAGCCTGACCCAGGACTCAATCTCACGACCCTGAGATTAAGACCTGAGCCGAAACTAAGAGTTGGATGCTTAACCTACTGTGTGACCCAGGTGCCCCAGAGACAAGGCCTTTTTATGAACTGGTTATATGTAGGGGAAAAAACATCTACTGTGACAAATTCTACCAGCTATTCAAGTCTTTTCTAAGGAATAACTATATATAAGGCAGAAATTACCTCCTAAATACCACTATTGTTTTTTATTTTAAATGGCTCCTAGGAAAAGCAAGCTGTAATAGAATTAACCTAAATTACTGAAACATTTAACTATGACTCAAACATTTCCATTATGTTTCCAATTTGACTCACAGATTTTTATAGTCAGGCAGAGTGAATGAAATTCCTCACTCGAGAAGCCCACTTGCCTACTTTTCTCCAGGCCTCAGAGTGAGCTGGGAACGAATATCAGAAACTGCTATAATACACCAAAGTTTGCTCCCAGTCCATTTTTTGGGAGTATTACCCATGAGAAGACTCCTCTTTCAAAAATGCAAATGTTAAAAAAAAAAAAAAAGAGCAAATGTAATACTTTTTTTTTTTAAGATTTTATTTATTTATTTGACAGAGATAAATCACAAGCAGGCAGAGAGGCGGGGAGGGGGGTGCGGGGAAAGCAGGCTCCCTTCTGAGTGGAGTCTTACATGGGGCTCAATCCCAGGACCCTGAGATCATGACCTGAGCCAAAGGCAGAGGCTTATTAACCCACTGAGCCACCCAGGCACCCCAAAGAGCAAATGTAATACTCTTATTCAAAATGTTTCAATAGGGGCGCCTGGGTGGCGAACGTCACAAAGAGAAGAACAATGAAAAGAGGACCAAAGAGATCTCAAACTTGGTTGAGCTGAATGAGGCAACAGTGGCTGTTAGTGAAATTCTACATTTAGACTATCACCAAAAAAAGTCCCACATACGCTAGCAGAGATTGGAGGTATAGCGGAAAGAGCACATGCAAGAGCAGGGCTTTAGCTGGTAAGGCAATGAAGGTTGCCAAAGAAGTGTCCTTAGACTATCAGAGCAGAAAAGCGTCTAGAATATCAACCAGACTCCACTAACATAACAGCATTTAAGTCTGGGCACCAACGAAAACCATCAAGATGGTAAAGGGTTTGAAAATAATTACATGGGGCACCTGGGTGGCTCAGTGAGTTAAAGCCTCTGCCTTCAGCTCAGGTCATGATCCTAAGGTCCTGGGATCGAGCCCCACATCGGGCTCTCTGCTCAGCAAGGAGCCTGCTTCCCCCTCCCTCTCTCTGCCTGCTTGTGATCTCTGTCAAATAAATAAAATCTTAAAAAAAAAAAAAGAAAATAATTACATGAACAGCTCAAAGAGCTAAAACTAACTTGGAAATTAAAATTTTAGCATGGGGCGCCTGGGTGGCTCAGATGGTTGAGAGTCTGCCCTCAGCTCAGGTCATGATCTCCAGGTCCTGGGATTAAGCCCCGAGTTGGGCTCCCAGCCCAGCAGGGAATCTGCTTCTCCCTCTCCTTCTGCCTCTCTCTCAAATAAATAAATACAATCTTTTAAAAAAAATAATAAAATTTTAGCATACACTACACTGTTAGCACTCGAATCACAACTGCCTCATTCGACCAGACAAGCTGCTGCTGCTCCAGCTGCTAGTCGTTTAAGCTCCCCTCTGATTCTAAAAGGGCCATGAGTTTACCTTCCTTCACGTACCTCACAGGCTATCATGGCAGGAAGACTCAAACTTCTGTGTGACTAAAAAAGTGAAAAACTAACATACACAACAGATGACTTTATTTGAGCTCATAATGAGGAGTATTTTATATCAAAATGGACTAAAAATGGCATAGCTTGTCCCGAAGAGCCAAGTTTCCAGTGGCTGGAGGTGTAAGGTAACTGCTCAAGAGACGCTGCAGAAGCAGCCCATCACTAAGTAGGCTTACAGCACACAGTACCCAGCATACCCACCAGCACTTTTCTCAGTACTACAAAAGCAAAGTCTGCTTTTAAAAGGTGAAACCTGTTCCTCAATCCCCTCATCCAAATAGATACCAGCTGTTAACATCTTCTGTCCTAAGCATTTCTCTATGGATAACACGTACTAAAACTTCACTGACATAGAAATCACAAACCTTTTACATTAATATATACTCATGCTTTTTAAACGGCTGCATAGTGCTAACACCCTCTAAAATTTGGGGAATGCTTGCTTATTCCATACCAAGCACTTCCATAAGGGCTTTATGGGTTACTAACAACCTTCACAATTCTAAGAAAGGTGTGATTATATTCATTCCCAGTTTACAGATGTGAAAAGTGAGGCACACAGAGCAAACTTGCTCAAGGTCACAGCACTTATAGCAACACTACATACTAAATCAGTCACCATTTTCATGGCCATCTGGGCATTTATTTTTCCTATTACACTGTTACGCTAAACATCTTTGCATACTGAGATTAATTCCAGAGGACAGATTCATAGAAGCAAAATTTTCCCCAAAACATACTCCCACCAAATTTATTTCCTGCCATTTCTTCATTCTCAATCTTGTATTTTCCTGAGCATTGGAATACTTTATTTTTCAAAATTCTTTTATCTTCAAGATCAAAGTTATTTTACATTTTTACATAGTCAAATTTGGTGCTCTTGGAAGTTCTGTATCACACTTAGGAAACAGGTTCCCGATACAACACGGCTTCTTCTAATTTCCAAAATCTTAATCAGAGTGACATGGATAAAGATGGTACTTACTGGTACTGTGACTACCTCTGAGTCATGGGGCATAGGGAGGAGGTAATTACAGGAAATCAGGAAATGCCAGCCCCAGGAGATTTAGGTGAGGCTTCAAGATCAACTAGTCCATCGTGTGATCTGATGGTCAGAGGAGACCTGCCTGAGTTCCTTGTTTCCGAGGTTCTTAAAGTTTTAACAACGTTGAATGATGAATGAAGGGACCTAGGTCTCAAAACTCTCTGCTTCTAATACATCTGGACTGATTTCTGTAAGACTATTTGCTCTTCTGCTTATGTACAAGTTCTTAAGATTAAGAACTTAAGGGGCACCTGGGTGGCTCAGTGGGTTAAGCCGCTGCCTTTGGCTCAGGTCATGATCTCAGGGTCCTGGGATCGAGCCCCGCATCGGGCTCTGCTCGGCAGGGAGCCTGCTTCCTCCTCTCTCTCTCTGCCTGCCTCTCTGCCTACTTGTGATCTCTCTCTGTCAAATAAATAAATAAAATCTTAAAAAAAAAAAAAAGATTAAGAACTTAACATCTCTGATTCTGAAACAGACCTATGACTTACAGGAACACCTGGGATAATGATTTCTACACTATCTGGACGCAGAGGCTCAGACCTATACCTCCAGCTAGCTCCGTTCTTCTCACTGCAAAACAACTCCATATGGGGGAAAGTCAAGACAGCAAACCTGCTCCCCACCTTATTTGGTCATACATTTTTGCTTCTACTTCTCTGATCCATGTTTATCATTTTGGAGCATTTGGGTTTTTTTTTTCTTTTTTCAGGGGGTGTGGTAAGTAATGTCTACTACTCCCAACATGGGGGCTTAAACTCATGATTCCAAGATAAAGAGTCTTTATCAACTGAGCTGAACCAGTCAGGCAACCCATGTTTATCATTTTAGAAACAAGAAAAACCTATTTAACAATGTTCCAGCAATACTATGTAAATTGCTTAACAATATTTAACTTAATTACACCACTTAATTGTACTTCTCCCCTTCCTCAGGTTTATTGAGAGCAACATATAACACCGTATAAGCTTAAGGTGTGTAACAATGATCTGATATATGTATAAACCGCAAAATGATTACTACAATTAGTTAATATCCATCAGCTCACAGTTACAATTTTTTTCCTTGTGATACAAGCTTTTAGCAACTTTCAAATATACAATATAGTATTGTTAACCAAAGTCCATCATGCTTGACATTACATCTCCTGAGTATCTGTCTTATAACTAGAATTCTGTACCTTCTGGCCACCTGCACCCAATTCCCTCTCCTGGATGTCCCTGGCAAACACCAATCTGATCTCTAAGAGTTTTTTTTTTTTTTTTTTTTTTTTAAAGATTCTACATGTAAGTGGGATCACACAATATGTGTCTTTCTCTTATTTCACTTAACATCTTCAAGGTTCATCCATGTTGCAAATGACGTGACAACCTTTTTTATGGCTGAGAAATATTCCACTGCACATATATAACACATTTCTTCACCCATTCATCCATCAACAGACATTTAGGTTGTTTCCATGTCTTGCCTATTGTAAATAGCACTACAAGTAACATGGGGATACAGATATTTCTTTGGGATAGTGATTTCTTTTCCTTCAGATATATATACCCAGAAATGGAATTGCTGGATCATACGGAGTATGTACTCTTATAAAAACCAAATAGCTAGATACTGACATGAATTTCTGGGAAGAAGGACAAATGAACCCACCTTGAAATTGCATCCAAGATTTTAATGTGTCTTTGGAGGAGAGAATTCATCAATTCTCAAAGGGACTGTAATCTAGAAATGATTAAGGACTACTGCACTAGAGGGGCGCCTAGTTGGCTCAGAGGGTTAAGCCTCTGCTTTTGGCTCAGGTCATGATCTCAGGGTCCTGGGATTGAGCCCCATGTCAGACTCTCTGCTTAGCAAGGAGCCTGCTTCCCCACCCCACCACCTGCTTATGATCTCTGTCAAATAAATAAATAAAATCTTAAAAAAATAAAAATAAAAATAAAAAGAATTACTGCACTAGAGCTCCGTTTCCCAAAGTGTGGTCCACCTGGGAGCCTGACAGAAGTGCCAAACAATCAGATCCTATTCCAGACCTACAGAAGTAAAATCTGGACAGTAACAAAACCCCCTTCCCCATGAAGTCAGGGAAACACTGCTGTAAGCAGGCTGGCCAGATTTGAAGGCCTATTTTATCTGTTTTTAAAAGAGTATTCAAGGGGGTCCCTGGATGGCTCAGCAAATTAATGGTCTAACTCTTGATTTCAGCTTGGTCATGATCCCAGAGTCCTCAGATGGAGCCCCAAGTCAGGCTTTGCGCTTGGCATGAAGTCTGCTTGAGATTTTCTCCCTCTCCCAGTGCCCCCTGCTCAAGTAGGTGCACACCCCCATGCTCTCTCTCTTAAATAAATAAAAATAAAAACTTTAAAAGAGCCCACAAGATAAGAATGATCTTTACATTTTTAAGGGCTTAATAAATATGTATGTACACATACATATTTTTCTACAGAGACTAGAGCCCACAGAGCCTCAAATATTTACTAAAAGGCTCTGTGTACGTACACACACACACACACACAGAGTTTGCAAACCTCTCTGCTCTATAGAACAGAACTAGTATCTTGGGTATTTGTTTTAGGGTTTAGGGAGCTTGACAGTTATGGATTAAAGTGTCTGCTGACTGTTCAGACTGCTCCAATACTTTTCTTCCTAAAAGCAAAAGTACACCTGGACTCATGGCCCCAGTTAACAAATGATAAGGCCATGTTATCAGAATCAGACATCTTTTAGAGCCAGAAAGCTCCTTTAAAAAAAAGTCTACTCTAACTACTCAATTCTGCAGAGGTTAAGCTGTCCAGTATCATATAGAATTAGAATAATAATCCGGGTTCTTCAGTCAATCAGTCACCTTTGTATTTTATAACTTTGTCTTTCCTTTCTCTCAACTGCTTGGAAACACCGCTCCACAGGTTACTAATTTCCATTATTGCAAGATGACTATCAAAAGTGAAACTTTGGGGCACCTGGGTGGCTCTGTGGGTTCAACCTCTGCCTTCGCCTCAGGTCATGATCTCAGGGTCCCAGGATGGAGCCCTGCATCACATCAGGCTCTCTGCTCAGCAGGAAGCCTGCTTCCCTCCCCCCTCCCCTCTGCCTGCCTCTTTGCCTCCTTGTGATCTCTGTCAAGTAAATAAACAAAATCTTAAAAAAAAAAAAAGTAAAACTTTTCTTCCTTAAATAGTTGCCAAGTTTAAGAATTAGTCTTTTTATCGACTAAATCCCAAAACTGCTGGCTCTACTTACTGCACATTTACTTTTCATTTTAGAAAAAACAAAAAAAAACTCTTTAGAAGCTAAAGCAAATGCAATTTTATGTTAAGACTGTCATTTCTGGGGCGCCTGGGTGGCTCAGTGGTTAAGCCTCTGCCTTCGGCTCAGGTCATGATTTCGGGGTCCTGGGATCGAGTCCCGCATCGGGATCTCTGCTCAGCAGGGAGCCTGCTTCCCTCTCTCTCTGCCTGCCTCTTCATCTGCTTGTGATATCTCTCTGTCAAATAAATAAATAAAATCTTTAAAAGAAAAAAAAAAAAAAGACTGTCGTTTCTGTCACTTACATAATCTTAAGATAGGATTTGCTGTAAAGTATACTTAACTATAGGACAGAAATCATCTAAGCATACGTCTATCTTTGTACTTAATCACCAACTCCAGCTTAACATACATAAAGTTTGATTTAAACAATCCCAAACACAATGGCCTTGAGAGTTAATAAATAACCCCCCTAGGCATACACTGGAACCCCCAAATTTCTGAAGTGATGACTTTTAGAACTACCATACTTGACTTTAATAAGATCATAAGATAATCCAGAAAACTTAAAAATATGGATGTTCATTTCTCATAAAATTATACCTGATTTTACTAATTTTGGTTTCTATCCATCCAAATATTTTCCTGGCATTAATACAAAAGTACTGTGGCTTCAGACAAAAACGTAGGTAACTATTTTTGTATTTTTACTTGCCAAAGCAGTTTTATTTGGCTCCTATATTCTAGGTTTACACAGCATTTGCTATGCATGCTTACACAATGTCTCCTTGGAAAGGTTATTAGCTGGTATGGCAGTACCTGAAATTTAACTTCCTTAATCCCTACATCTCCCCCTCAAAAAACCTCTTGGTTCAGCCTAGCCTTCAGAAAATTCCGCAAAACTACTCTATAGATATCCAAAAGCTAACAAAACTCCCTTAAACTTAATTTCATTAATTTAAATGAAAATATAAACGTCACCACATCTAAAAGCACAGATTGGGGGCGCCTCAATGGCTTGTGGGTTAAAGCCTCTGCCTTCAGCTCAGGTCATGATCCCAGGGTCCTAGGATCGAGCCCCAAATTGGGCTCTCTGCTTAGCAGGGAGCCTGCTTCCTCCTCTCTCTCTCTGCCTGACTCTCTGCCTACTTGTGATCTCTGTCTGTCAAATAAATAAAATCTTAAAAAATAAATAAATAAAAGCACAGATTGTGCTATTTATCCCTCCAGGCTATGTAGAGACTGGTTGCCAAGAAATAATTTAGACCTATTCTTAAAATTCGTTTCTATGGTTCACAGAACTGAATTATTGGGCTAAATGCCAAATGGCAGAGTCCATCAGGTTACTAATCCTGATAAAAACAGATGTTAAAAACCCTCAACATGTACAATTTTAATGTTTTATTAAATAAATGCTTATTTATCTGGCTCAGGTTAAGCAGTTACAGTATGTTTTTCTAAAAAGGTTCCATATATCCTTGCACATGTTTTAGGATTATGTGTTACCCAATTCAGTGACCCAATAGTTCTAGTAATTCAGCATAATTATCATTTCTAATTTGGATATAAATATACAACCACCATGAAAAGTCACCAAATAGACCAAACAACAATATATTGACAACCCAAAAATTAAATTGTCATCTGGCTTCAACATGACAAGAGCCATCTACAAAAGCCACAGTTAACATCAGACTTCATGATAAAAGACTATGCTTACCCCCCTATGATCAGAAACAAGACAAGAATGTCTGCTCTTGCCACTTCTATTCAATAGTCTACTGGGAATTCTATCAAGGGCAATTAACATGATCTTATTTATAAAAAATCTTAAGAAGGACTCTTGAAGAACTAGTAAGATTCCAGCAAGATTGCAAGGTTTAAGATCAACAGACAAAAATCAATTGTATTTCTTTCTTTCTTTCTTTTTTTTTAAAAGATTTTATTATTTATTCGACAGAGAGAGATCACAAATAGGCACAGAGGCAGGTAGAGAGAGAGAGAGTGAGGAGGAAGCAGGCTCCCCGCTGAGCAGAGAGCCCAATGCGGGACTCGATCCCAGGACCCTGAGATCATGACCTGAGCCGAAGGCAGCGGCTTAACCCACTGAGCCACCCAGGTGCCCCTCAATTGTATTTCTATACACCAGCAAAGAATAATCTAAAAATGAAAGAGAAAACAAACCCAATTACACATAGCTCCCAAACAAAAACAAAGTACTTATGAATAAACAAGAGAAATACAAGACTTGTACACTGTAAACAACAGAAGGCTAAAACAAAAGACCTACACTGAAAAAATAAAAGACTTAAATGGAAAGATACCCTACATGATCAGCCAAGTGGCATTTTCTTACACTGAAGATTTAATGGTGTTGATGGCCATATTCCCCCAAATGATCTATACAATCAACATTACTCTTATCAAGATCCCACTTTTTTTTTGTTTTGGAGAAATTAGCAAGCTAATCTTAAAATTTATACGGAAATGCAGAGGACCCAATATAATCTAAAGCATAAAGAGAAACAACAAAGTAGAGAGGACATAAACACAATGACGTCAACACTTACTAAACAAACCAAGACCGTGTGGGTGTTGGCCCAAGGATAGACACACAGATCAATGGAATAATAGTCCATTTGTAGTGGAAAATGTGGTCAATTGATTTTTGACAAGGGAGCCAGGACAATTCAATGAGTAAGTCTTTTCAACAAATGGTGCTCAGACAACTGGAAGGAAGCCCAACCCCTACACACCTCACACCACATATAAAAACCTTCATGACTGGGTGCCTGCGTGGCTCAGTTGGTTGAGCGACTGCCTTTGGCTCAGGTCATGATCCCGGACTTCCAGGATCTCGTCCCGCATTGGGCTCCCAGCTCCTTGGGGAGTCCGCTTCTCCCTGTGACTTTCTCCCCTCTCATGCTCTCTCTCACTCATTCTCTCTCAAATAAATAAAATCTTTAAAAAACAAAACCAAACCAAAACAAAAAAACCTTCGTGACCTTAGATAAGGCAACAGTACCTTAGGATATCAAAAGCACAAGCAACAAAAGAAAAAAAGCTGACAAATGGGACTTGATCAAAATCAAAAATGTTTATGCTACAAAGGACACCAAGAAATTAAAAAAGAAAACCTACAGTACGGGAAACATTCTTGGAAACCATATCTGATATAGGATATGTAAAAAAAAAACAAAGAACAACAATAACAAAAAACCCTTACATATCACTAAGAAGACAAATAACCCAATTTAAATGGATAAGGATTTGAAAAGACATTTCTCCAAAGACAACACACTAACAGAAAATAGTACAAGATGCTCATTAGGAAATTAGGGAAGATAACACTTAGTGGCTAAAATTAGAAAATAAAGACAGTAACAAGCATCAGTGAGAATGTGGAGAAACTGGAACTTGAATGTTGCTGTTGGAAATGGAAAATAATGCAACTACTTCACATAAGTCGCTCAAAATGTTAAACATAGAGTAGTCATATGCTCCAGCAATTCCATGGCTAAGGGTGTACCTAAGAAAGTAAAAGTGTATGTTTACACATAACTTGTACACGAATACTCACAGTAGCATTATTCATCAAGGCCAAAAGGGGAAAACAACCCAAATATTGGTAAACTGATGAGTAGATAAATATAATGTGCTACACCCAAATAATGGGATATTCAGCCAAAAAAGCAATGAGATACATTATACACATGAATGAAATATGTGACCGATGCTGCATGGATGAATTCTGAAAAATAATATGCCAAGTGAAGAAGGCAGTCTCAAAAGGTCATATACTGTATGGTCCCATTTATAGTCAATATTCAGAAAAATTGTGGCTGCTGGGGCCTAGGGGCAAGAGGCAGGGGGAATGACTGCTAATAGGTAGAGGGTTTCTTTTTTTAGGGGATGAAAATGTTCTGAAATAAGATAGTGATCATGACTACCTAACTCTGAATATACTATAAACCTCTCAGTTGTACACTTCAAGAGAGTAAATGTTAAGATATGTGAATTATATCTCAATAAAGTTGCTTAAAAAAAATTGTGACCTGCGCATCTAACAAATAAAAATATAACTGAAAGACCTGCTATGTGTACACTAAGTAAACAGTACATTCTCTAGCAAATGAGCTACAGTTGAAGACAGAAGCAGTAAGTCACAAAGACTCCATTTCCTCAACTGTCAAGTGTGAAGCACAGCACACATACACAGAGTGTGCTCCTCAGGTGAAGAACCAAACATTTGTAACCAGTCACGGTATCTGCTGCACACTCCAAGTTTAGCTATTATTGTATGTGTGCATATAGACTTCCACTTATCTGCTCTGCACAGAAGCTGCACAATAACCATGTTTCTATTAGCTGAACCTACCACATACTTCTTTATTATTCAGTAAGACTGTCACATCCCCAGCAAGAAGATTATGATGGTCAGTGTGACAGCTCTGCCCTTAAGGAGCTCACTGCCTACTGGTAGGACAACAGTATTTAACAACATGTTTGCATCTATCTAAAACTAGATACCACCTCTGTTCTGCATTCCTCACAATGGTCAAAATTCAAGAGTAGTATACAAGAGCCCAATGTGCAAGCATTGCACATGCTTTTAGCAATTCGTGTCCAGTGGGGAGACTAGGAAGGAAAAAGTGCTGCTATTAGTACTGCTTGCACTCCCCACAAAGGTTTCCAAAAGAGGTGAAAGCAGAATGGGTCTAAATGTGTTTATTGCTTAAAATAGTTACTAGTAAGTCTATTCACGCAAGAGGAGGGATTTAAACTCATCTTTCAATATTAAAATGATTGTTTTTTGAACAGTAAAAGAAAGGGCGTAGTTGCCAGAAGCCAAAGAAGGGGGAAAAGGGAAAATGGGAAGAGGTGGTCAGTTTGAGAAAACAAAGGGTTCTGGAGATGGATGGATGATGGTCTGGAGATGATCACACAATAATGTGAATGTGCTTAATGCCACGGGACTGTACACTTAAAAACAGTCAAAATGGTAAACTTTATACTCTGTGTATTTCACTACACCATATGCAAATAAGGGTACTCCAGGAGACTGGAAATCTTAGGTCACACACACGGATCCAATCATAAAATTTGTCCTTCCTAAGCCATCAAACATATATAAACATGGGGCGCCTGGGTGGCTCAGTGGGTTAAAGCCTCTGCCTTCGGCTCGGGTCATGATCCCAGGGTCCTGGGATCAAGCCCTGCATCGGGCTCTCTGTACAGCAGGGATGTGTTACTATCTCTCTGCCTGCTTCTCTGCCTACTTGTGATCTCTGTCTGTCAAATAAATAAATAAAATCTTAAAAAAATATATATATACACACAAACATACAAAACATTACATTATAGGAAACAGCATTTCACAATGGGCAAGAACAGTCAGGTAGATTAGGGCTATAAACAAAGCTTTGTCCCTGTGAGATCTGGGCACTGGGCAAATTAATAAATTACAAAGTTTGCTTATAACTTCCCCAAAAAGATCAAGAGAGTTCGGTGGTACTGAAAACTGAAAACAGAAGCCTGCATGGCTGGAGCATAGAGAAAGGCATGAGATGAAATCACAGAAGCGAGGAGGAGCCTTATGAAGCAAGGTCTTTTAGGTGAAAAGCATTTTATATTTCAGGTGCAATCAGGAAGCCACTGAAGAATTTTGGCAGATAAGTAAACAACAGGATCTTTAGGAAACTGCTCTGGCTGCTACGTGGAGAAAAGACTGGAAGAGACAAAGGAATCCAGAGCACAGTAAGGACACAAGGACAGTCCCAGTATGAGCTAGTAACTGAGAAAACAGAAATTCACAAATTTGGGTTTGGGGTTTGTTTTCGAGACAAATGGTCTTAGAGACAGATAATGAGAAGGAAGGACCAAGATGACTCCCAAGCTTCTCTCAAGCTAATTAGGTGGTCAGAATGACCTACTGACATAGGAAAGCCTGGAGAAGACAGATCAAAAGAGTAGCTGGCCTTTATCTCTTCAAAAGGGAAGACGCCTCCAGGGTCAAGGTTACAGCTCCCTCAGACGCTGTTTACCACTGCCATCTACTAATACAAACTCAGGACAAACGCTTAGATGGTAATTTCTCTAAAAAAATTTTTTTAAAGATTTTATTTATTTATTTGACAGACAGAGATCACAAGTAGGCAGACAGGCAGGCAGAGAGAAAGGGGGAAGCAGACTCCCCGCTGAGCAGAGAGCCCGACGGACATGGGGCTCGATCCCAGGACGCTGGGATCATGACCTGAGCCGAAGGCAGAGCCCTTAACCCACAGAGCCACCCAGGCGCCCCTTCTCTAACTTTTCATACAGACTCAATACACTGAAGTAGCCCAACTAGCATAAAAATTCTTAAAATATTTTTATATGTGAGGCTGAAGAGTATATATTACCAGATTAGGCTGGAGAAATGGAAAACACACGAAGTCAAATGGAATCTCACACACAAATTCAGGTGACATTATCAGCCTCTGCACCTCTCACATACATACTTCTGGGAAGACAAACCACCTACCTCTGAGGTTTCTTCCTCAACTACCAGCACCTTCACCATCCAGTCACCTAAACCAGAAAACCTGCCAATGGCTTCAATTCTACATCCCAAGCCCCGTCTGCTCCATAAAACCATCTGTTATTAAAACCTGGCACTCTGCATTGAAATTTGAGACTCACCTGTCAAACTACAAAGGCCATAATTTCATGCCCAAGGGAGATTCAATTATTTTGGGATGCGACCTGGTAAAAACTTTAAAGAGCACCCCCAGATGATTCTGATGTGTACCTCTGCTTAAGAACCACTATTCATACACTCAAAATCCTTCCGTCGTTATTCTTAATGCTACTGCTCTCATTATCTCTTGCTTCATCACCTTTGGCCTAGACCATCAAATGACCTAGCTCTAGCCTTTCCCTTTCTGACCTATTTTCACAGTCAGAATTCCCTAATTCTTATTTTTGCTATAAAATGCACTGTGACAAATGGTAAAAACGGAATAAGGTTTGCCTCTGAATGAGATCAGACGAGTTTTGTATCTATTTCCTGATTCTGATAATTGTACTGAACTTGTACTAAGAGAATGCCCTTCATTTTATAAATACTCAAGTATTTAGGATTAAAGAAGCATTATGCCTGTGATGTACTCTCAAATAGTTCAGATAAAAATGTATGAATGTATAGATACTGACTGCAAGAGGGTAACACACATGATAAAACGTTAACACTTTGAGAATCTGGATAAAAGGTACATGGGAACTGTTACTATTCTTATGATATTCTTATGTCAAAGTTAGTTTAAAAAATGGATTTTTTAAAAATAATACAATCCTGTAAATATATATTTAAGATTTTATTTGACAGAAAAAAGAACCAGAGTGAGCACAAGCATGGGGAGTGGGAGAGGGAGAAACAGGCTCCCCACTGAGCAGAGAGCCTACCTCGGGGTCCGAACATATGACCCTGGGATCATGACCTGAGCCAAAGGCAGACACTTAACTGAGCCACTCAGGCGCCCCTGCATTTTTTCATCCTTATGATTTTAATAATCATTTTCTTTTCTTTAGCTTACTTACAGTACATAAAACATAAATGTACAGAATATGTCTTAACTATGTTCTGTAAAAGGTCAACAGTAGGGGCACCTGGATGGCTCAGTGGGTTATGCTCTGCCTTTGGCTCAGGTCATGATCTCAGGATCCTGAGATGGAGCCCCACATCAGGCTCTCTGCTCAGCAGGGGGCCAGCTTCCCCACTCCCCTTCTCTGCCTGCCTGTGATCTTCCTGTCAAATAAATAAATAAATTAAATCCTTAAAAAAAAAAAAAAAAAAAGGTCAACAGTAGTCTACTAGTAGTTCAGTTTTGGGGAAGTCATAAGTTACACATGGATTCCTGAGTGCCCCAAGTCCTGCACTGTTCAAGGGTCAACTGGTAAGTATTTGGAGCTCAGTGAGCTGTGAAAAACCATGACAATGTGAATGATCTGATATGATAACTCTTCAGCAAAAACACTAGACTGTTCTTACAGTTTCTGTGCATTCAGGCCTACCTAAAAAGATGGCACTGATCTTGAGCAATAAAGATACAAAACTCCTTTAAGATCTGTGGAGAGCTCTGGCCCTGCATTTAATTCACAAACTCTTTGAAAGTCTGAAGCTGAGACTCCTGGCTCTGTGTTATGTTATGTAGAAGTATTTTAAAGCAAACCTTTTCAGAGCCAGGAAATTACCCTTGACCATCTACTTAATTTGATAGTTACAAGTATGACTAAACATTTGTGTCAAGAATCAAAACGGGGGAAAAAAAACCCCAAAAAACTATGTATCCTTTAACTAGTATTCCTTTTTTTTTTTTTTTTTAAAGATTTTTATTTATTTGACAGAGAGGGAGACAGCGAGAGAGGGAACAAGCAGGGGGAGTGAGAGAAGTAGGCTTCCCACTGAGCATGGTACACGATGCAGGACTCTATCCCAGGGCTTTGGGATTATGACTGGAAACGGAGGCAGACACTTAACGACTGAGTCATACAGGTGCCCCTTAACTAGTATTCTAAATTGCTCACTACAACTAATTGTCAAATAGAGATTAAGTTCATTATTTCACTAGTGCTAGTGTACTACCATGGACCAAAAGTAGTAGGTACAATAGTTCAAAACACTTTTTGTTTTAAACAAATTTTATCAACACAAGGGGAGGTGCCAAACACCTAGAAATATATAGAAAACTTGATTTGTTTGGAAGACACCAAAACCTATTAATATAATTGATACACAGAAGCATAATTTTTAAAATACTTAAGTATGAGCTTTGAGAAGAGGACTGCATTCAGATACACAATCAAGAATAAAATAGAATAGAATAAACAGAACAAAGTAAAATTAAAAAATGAGAAATTCAACTCACCAGCAATTTCTACAATATCACCAGGAACTATGTCTTTAGCTTTAATCCGCTGGACACTCTTTCTGTCCTGTCGGTATACTTTGCCCATTTCAGGCTCATATTCCTTAAGGGCTTCGATTGCATTCTCAGCATTTCTTTCCTATAAAAAAAAGATGATGGTCAACACACACCTGCCGTTGCAAATTAGTATTTTAGACCAAGAAATCAAATTTTAGAGTTCTAAACTTTAGGAAAAAGACACAAAAGATACACACTGATAGTTATAAACAATTCACATACGATGATAAACACTAGGCTCTTACAATTTTGTGCTAAGAAATGAAGAATTAAGCACCCTAACAGGCCTAAACAGGGAATAAAATCCTAATAGAAAAAGCAGTTACAGAATCTGTTGTCCCCAAGCCCACTGTGTAACACTGCTTTCACCTCGAGCCACAGCCACAGCACTGAAAATTGATCCTGTCGCACATGAAAGGTGATGGTCTGGGGCTGGACTGCCTAGTTCACTCCAGGCTTTTCCACTTGACTATGTGATTAGGCAGGAGTTACACAACACACCGGTTTGGTACCTACAAAACCTGGACACCAATGCTACTACCTCAAGGGCTATGAGGATTTACAAACTATTTACACTAGGTTTCAGCACATGATACATACTATGAGTGATGAATTAAGAAAATCAAGTTACATCTCACAAATTCTAGGAAATCTTTCTGCAGTAAGTCAAGACTAATAAATGGGTGGAATCTCATCAGAGAACTGCCAGTCCTGGAATGCCTGGGTAGCTGAGTCATTTGAAATGTCCAACTTTTTTTTAAAGATTCATTTATTTTTAGAGAGAGTACGCACATGCAAATGTATGGGTGGCAAGGGCAGACGGAGAGGGAAAGAACCTAAAGCAGCAGATGAATGCAGAGCCCCAGGTGGGGCTAGAACTCATGACCCTGAGATCATGACCTGAGCTGAAGCCAAGAGTCAGACACTTAATTGACTGAGCCCCCCAGGTGCCCCAAGCAGCTGACCCTTGAGTTCGGCTCAGGTCATGATCCCAGGGCTGTGAAACTGCACCAAGTTGGGCTCTGCACTGAGCATGGGTCCTGATTAGGTTTCCCTCTATCCCTTTCCACCTCCCCGCTAAAGAAAACAAAAAAACCCTGCCAGTCCCATAACATATATATTATATTTACTACAATACTGTATGTGAACATGTCAAATCCTAGTCACAAATAGCTTTTCTTTCCAAATTTTGAGATGAAAGATGTAGAAATCAACATGTTTAAAAAAAAAAAAAAAAAAGGCAATAGAAAAGTTCCTTTAAGAAAAAAAAAAAAAAAAGGGGGGGGAAAGAAAAAGAAAAGTAGCACATGTGCCAAATTTGTCTTCCCTCCTTTCAGAGAGTAAGCAATTAGAAGTCAAGGAACAAATCTACACGGTGCATGCCCAGGAGACATCACTCAATGCACAAAGGATTAATTTCTCTCACTTCTCATTTTTTGCCCTCTGATATAAAGCTCAATTTAACCTTTACCTGGGTAGAATTTGCGCAATACTACATGATTTCATTTTTTAAAAATTATTTATTTATTTATTTGACAGAGAGAGAGAGAGAGAGAGAGAGAGAGATGACAAGCAGGCAGAGAGAGAGGAGGAAGCAGGCTCCCTGCTGAGCACAGAGCCTGATGCGGGGCTCGATCCCAGGACCCTGAGATCATGACCTGAGCCGAAGGCAGTGGCTTAACCCACTGAGCCACCCAGGCGCCCCATGATTTCATTTTTTAAAAAAAGATTTTTATTTATTTGAGACAGAGCAAGAGAAAGAGGACAAGCAGGGTAGAGGGGCAGAAGGAAAGGGAGAAGCAGACTCTCCGCTTAGCAGGAAGCCCAATGCAGCGCTCAATCTCAGGACTCAGAGAACACAATCTCAGATAAAGGCAGATATTTAACTGAGACACCCAGGCATCCCTGTGATCTCATTTTTTACCTTAGTGTAAGACTTATGGTCTGTCGCAAAAAAAATCCCAAAACCTGCTTAAGGTGAAATTAGAGGACTTAAAACTGAAAGCTAATAGTGTAAGTCTCACTTTAAATGTTTACATCCCTGAAAAAAGTATAGAATATTTTAAAATTGGAAACCTCATGATAAAAATAATTTCAACCCCATATCGGATCTGCTTGAAGAATACCTGTATAACAGGTATTAACAGAAATACTAGGGGCGCCTGCATGGCTCAGTGGGTTAAGGCCTCTGCCTTTGGCTCAGGTCATGGTCCCAGGGTCGTGGGATCGAGCCCCGAGTCGGGCTCTCTGCTCCGCAGGGCGCCTGCTTCCTCCCCTCTCTCTGCTGCCTCTCTGCCTACTTGTGATCTCTCTCTCTCTGTCAAATAAATAAAATCTTAAAAAAAAAAAAAACTAGAATATTTAATTCTGATTAAATGCCATTGCTATAAGGTCCTTATGTTCAAATGCTACTGATACTGTAAAAGAATAAATTCTCAGCACTGCTGATACTTGATTAGTCAAACTTGAAACCACTTTTTTCATAGGACTACCTCTCCCATTTGTTACTTGTAGCAGTTTTAATTCCTTTTCTCCCTCTTCAAGGTCATGTCAGGTAGAGTTTAACTAGACTGCTCAAGGTTAAGAAATATCCCAGGAGCACTGTATTTTACTTCTCAAAATTAGCAAAAGTATATTCAAATTAGAAGCATGAAAGAGAAATTATCTCAGACCCCAAGGACAAAAATGCCAATTAAAATTACTTTAAAAGTCTTCCCCTCAAAAGATCAAAAGGAACATTTAGAAAGTAGGAGTGGGAAAGGGAAACAAATGATCACATATTCAAATAGGTTATATCAAGTGCTCACTTCAGCAGCATATATACTAAAATTAGAACAATTTTCGGCTTCTGTGATTCTCGGTGACAATCACTTGTCACCTTCTTTAATGACACTGGTCAGCAGCATGTGCCCCCCCACCTCCAATTACTACCTTATGCTATACTTATAATTTCCCTTCCAGAAGGCAGTAACTCTTTAGTATTGCTCACACCATTCTGTATACCACGTAAATGAAATTAAGACATAAGAATGTTGTTTTTTAAATGAAAATAAATATAGAAGTCCTGTGAATGGGGCACCTAGGTGGCTCAGTGGGTTGAAGCCTCCGCCTTCAGCTCAGATCATAATCCCAGGGTCCTGGGATTGAGCCCGGCATCGCATTGGGCTCTCTGCTCAGCGGGGAGCCTGCTTCCTCCTCTCTCTCTGCCTGCCTCTCTGCCTGCTTGTGATCTCTGTCTGTCAAATAAATAAATAAATAAATAAAAGTCCTATGAAAACTGCTATAAGTTTTTACTTTAGAATTTGGATCAGCCTGGGTCTGGATTCAAGTCCCAGATACTCTGTACTACCTATATGGCCTTTAAGAAGTCAGTTGAACCTCTGAACCTCAAGGTCACACCTGTCAAGTGGGAATATCATTTGCCTGAAAAGATCACTGTAACAGTGAAATGGGAATGTACATAAAGTATCTACCTTGTAACTAGCATAAATTATTTAATAGGAAAACATACATTACTACTTGAGAAGGACAATCAAATGCTCCATTATTGTCTCTCTTACCTATACTATTGACAAGAGGATTACTTCTACTTAAACAATTTTAGAAAAAATAAAGAGAAATATAGCACAATAAAATGTTCTTCTAAGACCATATTTCTTTCCTCTTCCTTTTTTCTTCTTTTTTTAATATTTTATTTATTTGACAGTCAGAGACCACAAGCAGGCAGAGAGGCAGGCTGGGGGAGTGGGGGGGGGGGATGCAGGCTCCCTGCTGAGCAGAGTCCTACACGGGGCTCAATCCCAGGACCCTGAGATCATGACCCGAGCCAAAGGCAGAGGCTTAACCCACTGAGCCACCCAGGCGCCCCGGCCTTCATGTTTATTAGTAAGATCAGAAGTTTACAATCTTTAAAAAAAGATTTATTTATTTACTTTAGAAAGAGAGAGTGCAAGTGTGTGTGTGGTGAGGGTTAAAGGCAGAGGGAGAAGAAGAACCGCGAGCAGATTCCCTGCTGAGTGGGGAGCCTGATATGGGGCTGGATCTCACGACCTGGGCCAATATCAAGAGTTGACTCCTTAAATGACTGAGCCACCCAGGCTCCCCATAAGTTTACAATTCTAATAGGACTAAGTATGCTTATAAAATGTTTCCACTTTAAGAATGTAGATGCAGGGCGCCTGGGTGGCTCAGTGGGTTAAGCCGCTGCCTTCGGCTCAGGTCATGATCTCAGGGTCCTGGGATCGAGTCCTCTGCTCTGCTCAGCAGGGAGCCTGCTTCCTCGGCTCTCTCTGCCTGCCTCTCTGCCTACTTGTGTTCTCTCTCTGTCAAATAAATAAATAAAATCTTAAAAAAAAAAAAAATGTAGATGCACTCTATTTTAGTCCTCAAAGGGGTGATTATACCATATTTAAGTATCAATACTCAAGATGAATCTGAAGTGTTAGTCTCCATCTGTTAAAATATATATATATTAAAAAAAAATCATGGGGTGCCTGGGTGGCTCAGTGGGTTATTGCCTATGGCTTGGGCCATGATCTCAGGGTCCTGGGATCAAACCCCGAACCCCACATTGAGCTCTCTGTTCAGCAGGGAGCCTGTTTCCTCCTCTCTCTCTGCCTGCCTCTCCGCCTACTTGTGATATCTGTCAAATAAATAAATAAAATCTTAGGGGAAAAAAAAAAACCAGATCAATAGTCCTAGGAAAGTAAAAAAGTTAAAGTCCTCTAAACTAGATATATACAGAATAGCAATTACATGAAGGGGGGTGGGTAGGAATCTTATGCTTCTGTACACTGGCTTTCATTCTGTGAGTCAGAAAGTCCTGGGCAACAGAAGGAAAACAGCCAGGGGTATGCTATTAAGGGAAAACAATTTTTACAGCTAAATAAATAAATAAATATTTTAAAAAATCCAAGGAGAATAAAAATGACATCAAATTTATGAAAACTTTTCACAGGAAGCAACTAGGAAATATAAAGACAGATACTGGTTTTCTAATGTCCTGGTTTTCCTCAAATAGCTTCTCTCATCCATTATTCTTAACTCTATGCTACCATGAAGGATGAGCAATTTTAGCAGTATAATCATGCAGAAGAGGTCTAAAACGTTGCCATTAAATAAACAGACAAAATAAAAACCACATGTAGATTTTTCAACGATATTTCTAGTCAATATATCGGGAGGAAAAACAGATTAAGGCAATTTAAATCACTTATATAAACTGCTAAGCTCTAGCGCCGCAGAATTTTTGCTTACCTGCCATACACCCACAATTGCATTGGCCACTAATATAAGTAAAATTACAAAGGGTTCTACAAAGGCTGTTATTGTTTCTTCACCTTCTTCAAACCAAGCCAAAACCTAAAAAAGAAATGGCATGTGTTAGAACTGTAATGTGTTTTTAGGCTTAGTGCCACCTGACAACAAAAGTGGTGGGCACTAAAGGAACTGCAATACACAAACTCTTCTTACCATCTCTAGAAACAAATGGTGGCAAAATGTAATGACACCAACAACCAGTTTATTATGTCCCTTGTTCAGAGTAATTCTTGAGAATCAAAATTAGACAACTTCTTACTATTCTTCAAAAGCTAACTTAATTTTTTGCATACTAATTGTTTTAAAATCTAAATAAAATACTTTCCGGGAAATGAAACCCATTCATTTTACATGAATATATTCAGAATAAAAACTTAAATTCTCCATTTTGTTAAAGGAAAAGGCAATCATCTACAACTTTGCTGGGTTGTTTAGTATTCCTACCAAATAATACTAATAGGTATAAATTGTAAAAATCACTTGATCATGGACTCCATATTATAGAGTACTGATAGCACCCCGGTTATTCTCAATGGTATCACTCTAAGTCATCTCAAAATTACTCAAGGTTGTTCTGCAATAAGGAATGTATTTTGAAGGTTATCCTCCATATGACACGTCATCTATCAACACAGCACTTCAGAGGACAGTAGTCCACAAATGTTATTTATATCTAGATACAGAACACTGCCCCAAGGAAATGAGCAGAAAATGAATTTTACTGTGGTTCTCTTATCTTGTAGCTTTTACATCCTGACGAGGTTATGGTTGTGTGAGCTAGAAATTAAACTTCATAACAGAGCAAACTTAAGTTGATAAGAGAACCCAAGAAATGAATCATTAAGAATGATAAAGAACATGGTAAAACAGCCATCTAAATAGTTAAAACCGACTTTTTGTGAAAAACTGCCTATCCAGAAAGGATGTCAAATATATCTAATGATTCAATCTGGGAGATACGATTTGCCTTTGTTTTTTAGCATTGCTTAAAATGTCTGTATATTTCACAAAAATTGTTTTCTTTAAAAGACTGATTTAGGAAACAATGAAAACACTGGTTTTGATACTTTTTAATACAACCAGATAGGACTCGTGGCAATAATGAAACCATCTATGTTTATACTTAGTGGAATAGTATAAAGTGAGCTTTTACACAAATAGTAAACAACCAGAGAGGTAAGACAAGGCCAAAAATGAATTTTCGAAATAAGATAAGGGAATGATGAATGAACAAGAAAGATCAACCTGAGCAGGAAAAAAAATCAGGAGACACCAGGACCGGGTCCTAAGAAGTACCAGTGACCACTGGTACAGCTAGTGAACTAGGGCAGGCAGAAAACCAGAATGAATATAAATGTTGCCGCAGGCTTTCAACAGGGCATTCCTGGTGTTAAGGCCAGGCCTAGTGCCAAAATGAAAACTTCTCTAGGAAGTTATAAATTTTGATAGATGCAAGACCACAGCTGCTTTGATACTAGTCTTTCAAACACTTGCCAAAGAGAGCATATCAGAAATAAGAAACTTAATTAGCTCTTGGGGGAAAAAAATCACTCAACCTGATGAGTAACTAGGACCTATGCAAAAGGTCAGTGAGGCATTAGCAACTGTAAGATAAGCTTCACACCTTGTTAAAGAGGGTATGAACTTCCCTCTTGGCAGCTAAGCCTAAGGAACAAACTTAAAGTAATTTATCCTCTAACAGTTGGAGCAAAGGGAAGACTACAGCAAATAGGAACAGGACTACCAGAGCAAATCTTTACTTTCAAAAAATGTGTGGTTGCTCTGCAGAAGTAGAATCCTAATCTGTATAATGCAGTAACCTTTTCTTCCACCATAGGACTTCAAATGTTTATGTGCAAGAAACCCAAGCAGTCATAATTACTTGATGATTCCACAAGTATATTAATAACTGGATGATGGGAAACTAGTGGGCAAATCTCTCAGGGTGGAAGGCTGGTGCTGAACCTATTTAAAATCAACAACCATCAACTTCCTGAATACTTTTTAAAATGTCTATTTTGAAACTACAAAGAACCCAAATAATTAAATGCTACAGCCCAAAGTGAAGATCAACCCATGTGTCATTAACTGCTAAGAACCAATCCAGCTGATTATGTTCAGATCATGTTATGAAGTCCTTCCTGGTTTGTTCTATTGAAAGGAAACCTAGTATACATGAGATGATGCTGCTGACCAATGAAAGATCCCAGGAGATGAGGGAGTGAAGAGTGTGCGACACATCACCAAAATGAAAGATGCCTTTTAGCATTATAGTATAGTCAGTTCATAAATATGGCTTATTGAGTCATACAAAATATGTTCCTATGGTGGAGTAAATGTTTCTAAAATCTTCACTGAGAATACGTTGAACATAAATGATTATCTATTTGTACTGTCTTTTGTTCACCAGCGTATCCCCAGGGGCCTAGAAGTGACTCTGGTACACAGATGAAGCTCACTATTACAGGGGCACGAACGAATGAAACAAAATCTCATATAACCTATAAGGTACAAGACCCTGAGGGCAATATTTGCACTTAAACATCTAGAGCAGTAAGTAACCAATTTCATCAACACTTTCAACGGAAAGTGGAAGAAAAAGCTACTGCAGTTAATTTTAGGCACAGTGTTTCTCCTTTGCTTTGCACTATTACTACAGTAACAATACTTGTCTTCTGGGGCTTATATAATCCAGCAAATTCAAAGTTTCAAAATTTGCCAATCCTATTCAGTAGCCACTTACTAATAATAAATACTCAACAACAACTTAGACTGCTTCAACAGGATAGTATAGACTATCTTCTAATTAGCTGTAAAACTGATCTCTGCATATAACAGTAACTTCTGACAGCACAACCAGAAGATGCTGGAGAGTGGAGTTTAATGAACAAAAGCAAACTTTAAGCCAAGGTAAAAAGACGTGTTTCAGTGGGAGACAGTCATAGTTCCGTGACTCCATTATCTTAGCTACATGTTGGGATAATGTAATGAGCACTCAATGAGGTCCCCCCAAAAAAAAGAAAGTGAGAGAGACTATAAGCATATTTTTAAGACTTAGGGCACCTGTCTTCATTCCTCTTTGTGTCCTTAGAAACTTGCAAGGACACTGGGTACTCAAATACTTGCTCAACAAATGAAGAAATTTACATAATAAAAGAAGTTTAAAACACTTCACGAGAAAGAAAGGTATCACCAATAAATGTTATGACAATTTTCTGGGTCGGGAAACAAATTCTTTTAGCAATTAAAAAAAAAAAAAAGGTATGATTTAGACTACATTCTCTTCTGATCCACACAAAAAGTTACTTAAAAATACTGGTTTTAGATTTGAGAATACAACCTTCTTACACACACACACACACTCACCTTTCAAAACATTTTAAAGAAAGGCTCTAAATAAATTAGTTAAACCAATTAGTGAACCACCCATTCTATCCTTTAAAAAAAAGTTAAAAGAAAACACAGGGGAAAAAAGTAGAATCATTACAAATATATAAACTACTTCTTGACTATACTGTACTAAGAAAACCGAAGAAACCAGACATCATATATTCTGAAAATGCTAACACAAGTTCAAATATATTTGTTTTATCAAAATCACTAACCCAGGCTCTAAAAGAAATGAAGAATCCCTTCTAAAGGGTCCAGTAGGAAGGAAAGACACTATTCAAACACAAGTGACAAGTGCCTAAGTCTAAGCAAGTTTAAGCAGCATTTTAGGGTCAATCCAAGTAGCTCTGGTGGGGAAATGGGGATGGAGGGTGGAGCAACTTTTGCAAACTGTGTTACCACAAAGGGCTTTCTGAATTTGGACGAAGCAAATATGGCCCTCCTGCTCATCTCCTTCAGGTCTTTTCTCTAAAGTCACCTTCCTGGAGGACTTTCCTGACCACCCTACCTAAGAACTATACCCTCCTCCTCATACTCTTATCTCCCTGCTTTATTTTTCTCCATAGTACGTACTATCACCGTCCAACAGACTATACATTTTACTTGTTTATTATCTGTCTCCACTAGAATGTCGGCTCCAGGTTGAGACTTTGTCTATTTTGTTCAAATGCTGTATCCCCAGTGTCTGTGCCACGTCCCAGGTGTTCAATAAATACCTAATGAAGCAGTGAAAGAGAAAAAAGAATGGGTATTCCAGTAAGCAATCGTATGATGTATTAAATGAAGGGCAAAGTTGTGACCAAGGAGGATGTACAGACAAAGTGACAGGATTGTAGCTCATGAATGGGAAATGAAGGAATTTCTAATGTTACTTTATGTGTAGTGGGAGAAATTATAGCTCACTTCTTCTAATCCGAGGAAACTTAAAACTATTTCTATCTGGCGAATATTCCAATTAAACTTTATCCCTACAGGTCATGAGTATAACACATTAACGCAGCTTCCTATAGTTAACAATTTAGAGATCTGAAATAAATCACGAAAGCCTAGTATTTCTTTTTAACTCGAGCAGAACGATATATCATGTACATATTGTAGGAACGGTCTATTTAATTCTCCGAAAGAATAAGAATATTCTACCATGATTTTCGTGTAAATTAGGAATACACTGACCACTACAAAAAAGACTCAGTGATCTTTTAAAAGATAAAGAAATGAGGACTGAAAAGGTCAAGAACAATGTAGTATTGTGCCAATTTCACATGAAGAAAATCAACAAAACAGGTCTGATATCCAAAATGTCTTGATCAAACAAGTCAGAGCAAAATAACAGTATTTCCTAAACATTTATTATTTTTGTTTAGCAATCCATGAAATGAAAATGTCACACAGTTCATGTCCTGAGCATTAACTCCAAGTAGTTACTAAAAAGGTAATTCAAATTTCAATTCCAAAATACAGTTCTATAAAGCTATAAAAATCCAACATCCTACCCTATGATAAAATTAGAGCATTTTAAAAACCCACCTGAAAATGCTTAGAAACTATAAACTCCTTTCTTCAAAATAAAAGTCACACACATCACTAATTCAAAATGTTAATGCAAAAGTCATTTGAACCAGCAACTCAAGAGATCCTATAAAACCCAAATGTTCAATAGCCTGTTTATTGGAAATAATGCTGATGTTACAACACAGCCTTAAGCAGATATACAGAATAACTCAATAAAAATTTATTTTATCTCTGCCTTGTATATACCAGGTGATTTACTTCTAAGATGTCCCTGATAACCTTACTAAACCCCGGTACTTTAACAGCCAAAGCTGAGGCTACTTCAGAATTATGCAGGTAGCTTAAACATACATGAACATTACACTACCCCAAACATAGTATTTGTTTCGCCTCACAACAATGTACTGAAACTGATAATCAAACAACTCTATTCCCTTATCTTAATCAGTAAAAACAGGAGCCATTTAGGAGGGGTGGCGGTGAATTAATCAAGAACAGACAGACGTGTAAGTATGGAGTAATTCAGGACACTGTATGACACTTTGCTATGACACTCTCAATTTTATTCAATGAAAACCACAGAAAAAAAAGATTCGTGAGAACTGATTATTAATAACTACATATCACTTAGCCAACAAGACATGATAGATGTATTAAAGTCTCAGGTCAGAATCTGTATATAATACTACTCCAAAAGCTCACCTCCTGCCAATTTCCCCCCCCTTACCTAAAGAAGTGCCCACTGCTTCCTTCTGATTTAGTTCTCAAAATAGCCTTCTATGATACGGTGTCATAAAGACTGAGGTAGATGCCTGTGGTTTGCAAATGCACAAACAAACAAAAATGAAACCCTGAAACTGTGTCAATTTTGTGAAGCCTGAAAAAGTACTGCACTGGGTGAATTTCATTTCCCATCATAGTTATTGTAAGAATACAATACTGTAATTTAAGAACAAAAGTCATCTCATGCTGTTAGGATTAGGAACATCTGTGTCCTATTCATGACCATTTTCAGGAAAACTATCAAGAAGTCCACTGCCCAAGAAAAAATGCAGTAAAAAATATTGAACAGGAAAAAAATGTTAATAACCTAGAAATAACCTCACCAACTCATCACCCTTCTTCTGCTGTAGTTCTTTGCATTTCACCAGTTTCTTAGCAACCATACGGGACTCAAGACAGTAACGACACACAGACCAAGAGAAAACGGGTTTGGTTTTGTTTTTTTCTTTAAAAATCTAGAACCAGTTGCACTGAACCTTGTTCTCTCTACCTAGGAGTCACTTAAGACAGGGGTCCAATTTAGATAAATATACCACCCTAAAGGTCAGTGACCAAATTTGGTCAACAGTGGTGCCATCACTGCCGTCATCATTCTTGTCACTGTCAGAAACAACTGTCACCTTGCCATTACCAGGAAGGGAGAGCAACTGGAATATTCCTTTTGTAAGTTCTATTTACAGACTACAAAGGGCCCAACACCATCTTAGTATGATCTTACACAATGGAAGAACCCAAAACAGAAAAGGCTTTCCAACAAAGAATTTTTTGATATTAAAACTGATAAACCACAAAAATTTTTAAGACTCTGCCTCGTTTTGGAACCAATTTCTAACTGCACTGTAAATGTCAGGCATTAATTTTCTGCACACAAATGGTTCGAGTGTTTTGTTTATAATTTTAAAATATCTAGATTTTTTTTAAAAAAATGAAGACACCAGTGAAATCTCTAAATATAATGTTCTCACTCAATAGACAGGACTTGTTCTTGGCTTTTCATCTCTGAAAAGAGCAGAAATTAAGTTTCTTTATACTTACAAAAGATATACAAGCTGCCAGCAATAAAATTCTAACTAGTAAGTCTTCAAACTGCTCAATCACAAGTTCCAGCAAGGTTTTTCCTGTTAGAAACAAACAATTGTTGTAAATGTCATCTTAACAAGAGCACACAAAGGGGGGGGCGGTTAAAAAAAAAAAAAAAAAAAGAACATATTAAGATAACTCACCTTCTTCAGCCGGTAACTCTGCAGAATGTAGAAATTCCCCAGGCAACGTGTCAAGAAGGGGAGAAAAAAATTAGCACTGTCGTTATAAAGAGAATTGCTAAAATTATCAGTCTTCGAAAGACGTACCCAGATCTATGAAAACCTTCAACCATTTTAAATAAAAACCACACCAAATGGTACCCCAGGAAAATCTGTTGGAACCAATACCTTAGTGTATCCCGAAGGGTAAAATCTCACCGCTATCTACTAATCAGGGCTCCCGAAACAAGGACTTATTTCAGCTATGTCATGACTTCTGCCAGATGTGTAACTTTGGGTAGCACAAGAACGGTTAGAGGCTTTCTCAACTGCAACGACGCCTCATAAACTGGCTGGGGACAAGAAAATGTCTCGCAGGGTTCAACCCAGTTGCAGGAGAACGCGTCCCTCCCTCCAGCGGGGCCGGCTGCTGCGGGTGAGAAGACACCGAGCTAACTGCGTGCGGGGAAGGTCAAGGGCTCGAGGCGCGGGGTCCCGGAGGTACGGACAAGCCCGGAGCCCCCGTCTGCAGTCCCTTCTCCCGCGGGGCCGGCGCGCGGGCTCGACCCGCCGCCTGCAGCCCTCGGCGGGCGCTGAGCCCAGACCCACGAGGTGGAGCCCGGTCAGCCATCTTCCCTGGCTCTCGGGCCCGCGCCGGGCCGCGCGGGGCCCCTGCAGTCCCGGAGCCGGGCACCTACCGTTGGAACCCCATTTCTCCTTGAGCTTCTTGACCTGCTCCAGGCTCAGCCCCGTGCTCTCGTTGACGCCGAAGTGGCCCAGCACCTCCTCCACCGTCTTTGTGTGCGCGTTCTCCATGACTGCGGGAGCCCGGCCGGCCTCGCCTCCAGTCCCCGCGGCCTCCTCGCCTCCGCCTCGCACTCGGGCCGCGGGCTCGTGCCACCCCGGGCGCCCAGGCGCGGACCGGCCTCTTCCCCCTCCTCCTCCTGCGGCCGCTTCCGCCTCGCCGGGCGCTGAATCACCCCGCGCCCCCTCCCCCAGACAACCGCCCCTCCGGCTGCCCGGCCCTCGCCGGTGCACGCCCCGGACTCAGCTGGGCGGTGGGGGGCTCCTGACCCTCCCTCCCCTCGTCAGAAGGGAGGGCCTCCTTCGCCCTCAACCGCCCGCGGGGAACGCAGGCCGCGGCCCCCGAACCCCCTCCCCGCTCTCCTGAGGTGATTCGCGGCCCCGCCCGGGCCGGAGGAAGGGGCACCCGGCCGACCCCTGAGGGCAGAACGGAGCGGGGGCGGCGAGCCGGCGGGGTGGTGCGCGGCGCGCTCGCCCTGTTCCCTCAGCTCCGCACCCCCGACAGCGGCGGAGGAAACTGCGGCGAAGGAGAAGGAGGTGGCGTCGGGGACGGCTCCGCGGCGGCTGCTCTAATAGCATTTATCCGCCGCTGCCTCCCCTCTCGCCGCCGCCGCGGCATGTGGACGCCGCTCATTGGCCGAGAGGGCCCAGCGCGGCGCGGGCGGCACGGCCCCGCCCCCTCCCCTCGGCTCCCTCCCCCCCGCGCGACTAGCGCCCACGCCGCCGCGCAGGCCCCGCCCCCTCCCGCGCACCGCCCCCAGGAACCCGGATAGAGGCCGGCGCGCGCGATGCCGCGCCTGCGGACGCGTGGAGAGCTAATCTTAAACCCGCTCGGGGCTCCGGTGGTCTTCCCTCCCCGCCAGCCCGCTGACACAGAGCCCTGAGAGGTTGAGGGCTCACGGCGGGCTCCCTACACTCGCTGCCCCGAGGAAAACTGCCTGCCCTTCGGGCTGGGCCTGGGGCTGGGGTGGGTGTCTGGATAGGCGAGGCCGGGGAACCTAGGAACTCGGTCCGCACTGGGCCTCCCGAAACGCGCTCGGCTCGGTGTCCTTGGCTCGCCCGCCCTCTCGCCCTCTGCCTTGCCGGCCGCATTCTGCGTCCTGATCTGTCTGCTTTAGAGCCCCCTTCAGGAATCGAGGGGAGGAATTCCGCAGTTCACTTCCCACACGGCCCAAATCCCTCATCTGTCGCCTCAGGAACACCGCATCCCACACCCGCAGCCGAGCGCTCCAATGTCAGCCCTTCCCCGGCGGGATCTGTGCTCTGACCGAAGGAATCCCACTCGGGGGAGGAGGGAGGGGGTTTTAATTTGAACAGCCCACACAGCCTTTTGATACATGCCTGCCTAGAAGTCACGGGCTATGCCACCGTAACTGCTAAAGAATGAGAATTGTGCTAGGAGGTGCTTCACTTGGGCATTAAGATCAAGGCTATTTTCTAGATTCCACTTCCCCCAATAGGAGAAAGGACTTTAATCCAAAACCTATTCTTAAACCAGAGATGACTTGCTCCAGAAGTCTGTAGGAAACCTAGGTAACAGCAAAATAAAGGGCATTTTGCTTATGTAAAGTTAGATTACTTAACAGGGAAAGGGAACTTTGCGATGAATTCATGAACAAAAGGTGACCATATTCGCATCACAAAGAACAGCTTCCTTAGGGGAGTATGTCGCAGAAATGAAGCTTTTTGTCTACTTTTGTGTTTGGCAATAGTGTATGATTGGCATGAACCATAGCAGAGAAAGAGAAAAAAAAAAAAAAAAAAAAAAAACACCTCAGTTGTCCCAGATGGCTCAGCTCAGGACTTAAGATGAATTCCTTCAGCCATGCAAATCACAGTATCTTACCCAGCTGAAAAAATCAGGCACGTCATTTCATTTAATTATTTCCGAGGAGTGGAGGCTGGCATGCAGTTTTGATTGATACTTGGAAAAGGACCAACAAAACCCTACACGAAATAAACAAACAAAATTCTAGTGTATGGCAATGCGCTAAGAGAAGCAAGGTGGAAACTGGTTAGGTCACAGGATTGGAGCTGCCTCCTGGAGGGACACGTGATCTCGTGGTGGAGGTGTGGTAATGGAGGGTTGGTGGTTCTTTTCCCTCTGAGAACAGGTCTGCACCATTGCTTCTGCCTCACCTCATCTTTTTCAGCAATAATAAAGGTACTATAAGCTTAAGGATTGGTAACTGTCTTAGCCTGGAAATTATCTTGGCCATTTGACTTTGGGTCTCTGTTCCATAGTTCCATGGATCCTTGCAGTTGTAAGGATCTGGTATGATCATGAGGTTTTTAAGGGGTTCCCAGTATTGGCTGTTGTATTCAGTGGTCTTCTTGGGATTGTCACGTGCCTAGTTCCATCTTATCATTCAGCACTTACCTTGAAAGAGAATGTCATCTCCCTGAAGATGTCTTGGCTGAGTACTTAAAGTAGCTACCTTCCCTGGTCACCCTTGCTATTGCATTGTTTTATTTTTTTCATGGCATTTATCTGCAATACTGTGGGGTGTTTTTTTGTTTGTTTGTTTGTTTTTAAGCTGTTCACTGTCGGTTTGTCCTAACTAGAATACAATCTCCATGAGAATATGGGTTTGTCTGTCTTGTCCATCCTCAGGATGTAGAATGGTCCCTGGTATACTTTCATCATTTACTGAACGCCTACTGTTGCAGTTACGAGTTCCGCTATCCCTGATCCATCGGTGACTTGCAAACGGCCTCCGCTCAGGAGAAGCCTCAAGAAATCAATTGACAAAGTTCATTGATTTCCAATTTGTGAAATAAACAGGAGGGCCTCCGAACTACTCGCCTCATGGGAATGGCTGTGAAGGTTAGTTAGTCAGGTTTAACAAATACAAAACAAGGCAGCATTAAAGGCTTCTCAGAGAGGAGTGATGTGTAAGTTCACATTGGTGCTGTTACCACATTGTCATCACCTCCTAGACTGTTCTTTGCAAATCTACTATCTCTTGGAGGTTGGAATACTCTTTTAAACCGAAACTGTGATTTTTAGCCTGGAGTTGGTCCATTTATGTGCTTGGTTCATCAACCTGTGGGTATCGCTGAAACTTTTTGTTTATAGGTGGCCAAAATTTAGCATAAAGCCAGCCTCTGAAGGGCAGAAAAATCAAGTTTCTCTTATGTAGAAATAAACATGGGGCGCCTGGGTGGCTCAGCTGTTAAGCATCTCTCTTTGGCTCAGGTCATGATCCCTGGGATCGAGTCCCTCATCATCCAGATCCCTCCTCAGAGGGAAGCCTGCTTCTCCCTCTCCCACTTGTCCTGCTTGTATTCCCTCTCTTGCTGTCTCTCTCTCTGTCAAATAAATAAAATATTTAAAAAATCATAAATAAAAAAGAAACGTATGTTCAATTTACTTTGCGCGTTGAACTACATGTGCTTCTCCTGAACAAGGTTAAAAAAAAAAAAAAAGTAACAATGGGTTTTGGAAGTACTCTATTGTCTACCCAAGATTGCAGCTATTTTCAATCAATTGAGGACAGGGAGAGGAGAAAGAAGAGAAACAGTGATTCCGAATAATGGATGATTTGATCAAAGAACCTCAAAGGAATTAATAAAGGAGGACATTACCTAGTAATAGGCAGACTAGTTTCAAAGCTAGGCAGACAGAAAAGGCCCAGTAAAAAAGAGTGACCTGGAAAGGAGGCCCCAGCCAACTTCCTAACCCTCTACAGCCCTCCTGTAGAGCAATGGAGATTGCAAAAGGCAGTCTGTTCCATATTTGGACAGCTTTAATCATTAAAGTAGGCTCATTCTAGGCTGAATCCACATCCCCTAACTAACTTCCCTTATATATTGTTTCTTTTTTTTATTTTTTATTTTTTAAAGATTTTGTTTATTTATTCGACAGACAGATCACAAGTAGGCAGAGAGGCAGGCAGAGAGAGAGGGGGAAGCAGGCTCCCCACTGAGCAGGGAGCCTGATGCGGGGCTCCATCCCAGCACCCCAAGATCATGACCTGAGCTGAAGGCAGAGGCTTTAACCCACTGAGCCAACCAGGCACCCCTATATTTTTTTCTTGTTTAGCCCTCTGGAACAACTCTGAATAAATTTAACCCCTCTTCTGTGTGAGATGAGTATTTCAAAATATCTATGGTGCTTTATAAAGACTCTTTTCTCAGGTAAAAGAAACAGCTCAGTTCCTGAGCTGTTCCTCCTAGAGCAGGAGTCTACAATCCCTCGGCATCCTCATTGGCCAGTCTTGGAGACACCCAACACGGAGCACAAAAGTTTAGGCATAGTCTTGGAGCAAAGCCCTAGTGGAGGTACCACTATCCTCCCTTGTTCTGATTCTTTCCCCCCCGAACACTGTTGATTTAACAATCAACTCAAAATTGAATCCTGTATACATAAACTACAGTCTTATTAAATCTTCCCATCGTGTACTTGCACTGTTGATTCTTTTTAACCCAGGCACTGAACTCTGACTATAACGGAATGTTCTCATGTTCATTTTGGTCCTTGCAGTCTGCTGTGGGTTTTTTTGAGTTTTCATCTTCAAGACATATTTTATCTCTACGTCCCAGCTTGGGTTATGCATAAATCTGGAAAGTATAACTTAGAACTTCTATATCTTTATCCAATAGAATGTCTAGACATTCATTCCAGATCAGAAAATAATCAACTGGATTTAATTGTTCAACAGCCATAAAATCAACTTGGCTACAGGTTCCAAAGTCAGGAAAGTGAAAATCTTAGAATGTATTCTCTTGCCTCTCTGTCTCCCATAGTACTTTGTTATACAACAGTGAACAGACTATTCTTTCAGTTGAGCACCTGATGTAGTCAACTTGACTTAAGGATCATGTTATGTGAAAAGTACATATTTACATGCTAGACTCAGAACAGTAAGCTGTTCACACTGAGAGGCAAGTGGGAAGTAAGGCTGTCCAACTCAGTCACATCTGGCCTCTCTGACTGACTCTGGAACATATGCATGTTGAGTAAAGAATAGACAGAATTCAGGTACCTGGGTGGCTCAGTCCTTAAGCATGGGCCTTCGGCTCGGGTCATGGTCCCAGGGTCCTGGGGTCGAGCCCCACATCGGGCTCCCTGCTCTGCAGGAAGCCTGCTTCTCCCTCTCCCACTCCCCCTCCTTGTGTTCCCTCTATTGCTGCGTCTCTGTCAAATAAAGATTTTATTTATTTATTTGACAGACAGAGATCACAACTAGGCAGAGAGGCAGGCAGAGAGAGAGGGGGAAGCAGGCTCCCTGCTAAGCAGAGAGCCCAATGCAGGGCTTGATCCCAGGACCCTGGGATCATGACCTGAGCCAAAGGCAGAGGCTTTAACTCACTGAGCCACCCAGGCACCCCTAAATAAATAAAATGTTAAAAAAAAAAAAAAAAGAATGGACAGAATTGCTGCAATAGTAAAATACTTTGTTATGTATATTTAAGTCTCTTCAGGTAACCATGGGATGTTAGTCCACTGTGTTATTATCTCGCCCACATTTCTGGACTTGCTCATAAGAACTTAATGAGACCAGTTGAATGTGTTGTTGACTCTAGATATATTGTCTACAACAGACTCAAAGTCCATGTCCTGGTGAACAGACTCCAAGTCACATTCTAGTGAATTTTCATAGAAATGTACCTGGTTTGGCATAGCTTGTGTTTTGTTTTGTTTTTTGCTGGCTTGTGTTTTTGAACACGTGCCAGTGCCTAGCGACCACCATTTTTTCTACAGGTTCATAAACTATAACTTTAACATCTGAGAATTTGCCAAACTTGACAGAATGCCTTTTCCAGAATTTGCCTCCCTGCCTCCATTGGTAAGTATTCTTTTGATGATTTAGTGTCCAAAAGCCAACGGACTAGCTTATGTTTATAATAAAGGGACTTACGGGAAGTAGACTCCAAATTCCCAACAGCTTGATCCAGGTGCCAGAATAAAGTCATAGAGAATCTCTTTCTATGCCTTGGATCTGCTGCTTTCCCTTGCCTTTGCCTTTGATGTAGGTTCTGTCCAAGTGACAGCAGACATGGCCCCCAGCATCTCCAGTTTAAAATCCACATTTAGAAATTTCATGGAGGGAAAGGCCTAATATTTTCTGAGAGTCCTGTATCCCACCTGAAAAAAGGGACTGCGATCTGAATTAGATGCACTGAGAGTAGGGAAGAAGTGGTTCCCTGAAACAGTGGTTTTCAAACTTTGGCCTGCAGCAACATCACCTGGGGGGCTTGTGAACAGTCTTCTGGGCCCTCCTTCCAGAATGCTCACTCAGGAGATCTGGGATGGAGTCCAAGAACGTGCATTTCTAGCCAGTTCCCAGGTGATGTCGACACGGTTAGTTAAGGACCTGCATCCTGGAAAACAATGCCTCTATGGAAAATCTAATCAAGGAAGGGAATGAATGGTGGGTTGACTGGACAAAAGATGTCCACTTCATTGAGGAAAGTCAAAGAGCTTAACTCCTTTAGGAGGAAGCAGAAGTAACCGGCATGGAACACTGGGAAGTCTGGTTGGGAACGGAGTTCCACTGGAGTTCTCAGCAGCCTCTCCTCCATTCTAAGCTCCGGCCACAAGGGACTATCATCTGTTCCTCTGCACTTTGCTCAGGCTATTCCTGTTCCTGCTGCTTGGATCTGCCTGGCGAACCCCTAATCCTCTGTCCAAGATGAGGGCTAAATCCCACCCCATCTTGGAAGCCTTCTCTGACCACGGTCATCTCTTCTCCAGCACTTCCATTCTCACCACCCCAGAAATTAGTTGCTCCCGGTCCTACAGCCCACATGGCACTTTGTATCCTCACTCAACTGTAGTTCCGTAACTCGGGTTTTCTGCGGTATTTTTGGTTTTGTTTTTGTTTTTTCAGGTTTGCCTCCCACTTCTCAGGTGTATCTTTGTCAGCCTGCTTCCCGTCTTCTACGCAACTTGAAACGCGGCGTGTCGCAGGACTTTGAATGTGGGACTTTCTTCCTTATCCACAATCTTTCCTTAGGCCCACTGCTTTAAATTCCACCTAAATATTGATGACAAGCCCATTTGTATATCCAGACTCCTAAACCCAGCTGTCTCCTTGATCTTGTCCCTTGTTTGGGACACGGACTCACATGGGAGAGTGACAGGTGTGGGGCGGGGTGGGGCGGTGGGATGGTCACCGCCCTCTGAGCAGTGAGCCATGAATAATATATAGCCATTTGCACAGTCAGAGCTGAGAACAGCATTTGGAACAGAAGGACCGGCAAACTGGCAAACGTACATGTCTTTCTTTCATCCCGCTTAGTAACTAGTCACTTGTTTATTGTCTGTGTTCTTCCACCAAATTATAAGGTCCAGGAGAACAAGGATCATATGTACTTAGAAGGTGTACAAGAACGAATGAATGCATGATAATTATTTGTTGTGAGGTCTTCGAGTGCTCCCTTCTTGACTGTGTGTCCCTGTGCCTAGAGCAGGGTGGGTCACATAGCAGATCCTCCATGCACTAATTCATGAAGCCTTTCACTTCCTTTGCAATTACTGCTCTGGGGGGAAAAAAAAATGTTGCCATTAAAAAAAAAAAAAATTACAGAAAAGAAACCCATGCATCAGTGCCAAACAAAGTACTGTGGAATGGTTTTCAAAACCATAGCTCCCTGATGGGATAATGTAGTTTAAATATAGCTGCTATTTTTCCCTCCGGTTGGTTTGTTCTTTGATTTCTGTGGAAAGATTTCAAAAGTTCTCTTCCACTGCCCTCCTTTCTCACCCCCCAAGGTGCTCAGACCTTAAACAGTGAAATGTTTAAAATGAAAAGATGACAGTGCTTCCTGAGCCGGGTAGAGAAATGAACAGTGATTAAATGCGATTTTAATTTTAAATGATGAGCTCCTCAGAGTGTCCCTTCCCTGCCCGGGGCCAGGGTGCTGCTCTGGTGATGGTTGGGGCGCAGGGAGCAGGTAGAGTTTCCGTCGGGCAGAAATCCAAGGTTTGCGAGTGCCCCGGATAGGGTTGCAGTGGACAAATTCCTAGAATAGGATCTTTGTTCCCAAGCTCATGAGCTCGCTCCCTTGATGTCCCACAATAGAAAAATAAAGGGGGGGGGGTGTGTGGAGGTGGTGGCGGTGGAGGCATGTTTAGGTCTCCTATTGTGATCCCGCTGTCGTTACCTGATAGTTCACAAAAGATCCCAGGAGCCTGGGCGCCCTCTCAAGTCACCTTGTGATTCTCTCCTGATTTCAGAGGGGGAGGAGGGGGGACACTGTGTATCCTGAGGGAAGCATGTCTGACAAGGCTGATCCGTTCCATCTGGGAGAATGCATCATGGGCCCCATCTGGCTCCAGCAGTCTGCCGATGGTCCTCTCCCGCACACCCCCGCCTGCTCCAGCCCCTCTCCAGCCCGCTCAGCCTTCATCCCCCCCCCCCCCAAGGCTGCAGCTCCAGGCTTCTTGCCTTCTTTTCTGCAATCGCCTTTGCTCCTTTCTCCCACCTGAGGCTTCTCTCAATCTCCCAGCCCTGCGCAGAAGTGTGCTCGTGCACGTCCCTTGGGACATCCCTGTCCATTCACTGCGTCCTCCTGCACCACCCAGATCATGTCCCGATTTGGAGAGAGATACACCCAGTGTAAGGTCCTGTTCTGTCTCTCACATGCCAGATACAAGGGTACTGCCCTCCCTTCTCTGTCTGAGCAGCTGTCCATCTCTTAGGGTCTAAAACCCACAGCCTCTGCTTTAACCTTCAAGCTTGACATTTGAATCGTCTCAGGTGGGTTCCATCAGCACAGATGGGGGATGGGCAGAGTACAAGAAAGCAAAGGCTTGGCTGGGGATGTTTGCAAACATGAGACGTTTCTCTTCCATGACTCATCGGAGGAGAGCAGAGTCCTCCCTCTTCCTGGAATGCAGCAAACCCATGGCCAAATCCTACCCCCACCCTACCCCCAAAATAAAACAACCCACACAAAGAGCCTTGTCCTTAAAAATCAGATCCCCCCCCCCCCAAAGATCTGACATGGCAAGTTGGGGAGGGGAGTCTTTTAAGGCCTCCGGAGAACAGCCTCGGAAGAGGACTCTCTGACCTGGGGATAAAGGGAATCGCAGAAACAGCCCATCATCTGCAGGCAAAGAAAGTGCATGTGTTGTTAGGTGGGCTCCCTTGAAGAAAAGTGCCTTCATGGCCCCCTACCTCCTCCACTTCCCCCAAACTTTCTATTTAGTAGCTTCCTAATATAAAGCCTGGGATAAGGGTGCCTGGGTGGCTCAGTGGGTTAAGCCTCTGCCTTAGGCTCACTCAGGTCATGATCTCAGAGTCCTGGGATGGAGCCCAGAATTGGGCTCTCTGCTCGGCAGGGAGCCTGCTTCCCCCTCTCTCTCTGCCTACTTGTGATCTCTCAGTCATATAAATAAAAAATCTAAAAAACAAAACCAAACCAGACCTGGGATAGACAACTTTTGGGTCATGCCAGAGAGCCTTGATTTCAGTGGTACATAAAAGGGCTCTGGGGAAAAAAAAAAATAGGTTGATGCAGATAAAAGGGAAGGAAAGGAGACAAAAAGGAAGATAACATTTATCACGCACATACCGGCCATGCATGCAACGTGTTAGGAGCTTTCCATGTGTTGTCTTACCCCATCCTCGGGAGGAGCCTGTCTGGTAGGTATCATTATTACTCCTATTTTCCCAGCTACTGACAGCTGACTCTCAGACAGGTTTAAGTCCTTTGCTGAAGTCACACACATAGAAATCGCTATTCAGTAAACATTGGTAAGAAAACAAGATTATGGGCGCCTGGGTGGCTCAGCTGGTTAAGCACCTGCCTTAGGCTCAGTTCATTGTCCCAGGGTCCTGGGATCGAGTCCCGCATTGTGCTCTCTGCTCTCCAGAAAGTCTGCTTCTCCCTATCTTCTGACCCTCCCCTCTGCTTGTGCTCTTTCTCTCTCTCCCTCTCTATCTCAAATAAATAAAACTTTAAAAAAGAATACAAGATTATTTGTATGGGAGAAGGACTAGTTAGTTAGAACCATTCCTCACGCCATGAAATGCAATACGTTTCATAGGGGAAAAAAAAATCTGTAAAAACAATTAAAAGCATCAACAAAAGCATATACAGATGGAGGAGAGATACATTTCTAAGTACCTCAGATAAGGAAACATTTTAACTTGCATAGAAAGGTGACAAAACAAATGGAGGGACTCTATGCATAGAGAGTGGGAAAGAAACTACATGATTCCTGAAAAATCTTTTAATGCCAGGAGTCTGCTTCGAAGCGTGCATGCGCTCAGAGAAAGACACAAGCATCCGGATCTTGACTGTAGCAAATGTCTCGGCGGCTGATTCTGGGAGCAGGTTAGTTTCCTGGCCCCTGAGCCCACTGTGACAAGAGGCGGGGTCATTCTGAGTTCTGCAGAGCTGTAGTCCCCGCGGGTGGGGGAGGGACAGCTGTTTAATTCGCTGCACACGGAGCTGAGAAAGACGCAAAGAAGAAAGTGACATCCACTGAAAACCGCATGAGGCGGCTTCTGCCAGCAGAATGCAGTGACCTGAACTGGAATTCTGCCAGGACAGTGGGATTAACTTCCCAAGCTCGGGCCAAAACGGGCCCCGGGATTTTTATTTTTATTCGTTTTCCATTACAACTGCACAGCAACGCAAACAAGCCCCAAAACAATGAGAGCCACTGAGTCATTTTCTCTTGCGGGTGCAGGGTACCATCTCGGTGCCACACAACTTGCTGACCTTATCTTACCGAAGTGTACGACTGAGGGTTTGATTACTCACTTCCCCACCAACGTGAATGGGAGAGTGGCATCATGATTGCCCAATTAAAGCAGTATGTGTGCGCGCACACACACACACACACACAAAAGGGGAAGTAAAGCAAGATAAGCCCATGGAACCAGGAATAAAACTTGAGAAGGCAGCGGGCCTGAGAAAAGCTAGGTCTAGCTCTCCCAGTCCCCCAAGATCAGGAGCCTGTAGGCACTGGGATTGAAAGAAGTCTTACGGAAGGCAACTAAGTGTCAATTAAAGAGACAGCCCTGGTTAGGGGGGAAAGGCTTAGTGCATTAGACCCACACTTCCGGCTAATGATGTTCTCAATGAGTGTTTCCTAAAGGGCAGGCATTAGGTATGATTTAGCTTGTGATTTGCTCTATTTTTCCCACTACATGATTCAACCTTATCACAGGTCCTCAAAATACCGCCTTTTGGCAATGGTAAGGAAACAAATTCAGGGAATTGCAGCCACCTAGTAAGGAATGTATGCTCTTAGGCAAACTACTTAACCCTTGCCCCTAAGTTCCTCTTTGGTGAAATGTGGGAAAGAGAACTGACCTCACGTAGCTTTCATGAAGTGGAGTATGTCTAGCACAGCACCTGGAGAAGAGCTGCGACAGACACACACCTTTATCTTAGGATCATCTTCAGATCCGGCTTTCTCAAAACAAATCATTCAGTTCAATCTCATAATAAACACATCTACTAACATTACTGAGTATGTAGAGGCTTCTTAGTTTTCATTTCTCCCCTTATTTATTTATTTATTTATTTATTTATTTATTATTTCTTTGACAGAGAGAGAGAGATCACAGGCAGGCAGAGAGAGAGGGGGAAGCAGGCTCCCCACTGAGCAGAGAGCCCAATGCGGGGCTTGATCCCAGGACCCTGAGATCATGACCTGAGCCAAAGGCAGAGGCTTAACCCACTGAGCCACCCAGGCGCCCCTCCCCTCCCACCTTTTTAAAGTAAGAAAGAGGGTGGCTGGGTGATGGACACTGGGGAGGGTGTGTGCTATGGTGAGCTCTGTGAAATGTGTAAGACTGATGAATCACATACCTGCACCCCTGAAACAAATAATACATTATATGTTAATTTTAAAAAGTAAGAAATATGCTAGGCAAGGCATATAAAAAAAAGTACAATCATTATATAATAAGCACTCATATGCACCCCCCAACCAGTTTAAGAAATTTGACATGCTTAGTACAATGGGAGTCCTCAGGAACTCCGTGAATTCCTCCTCCTTTCTTTCCCAGTGGAGACGTCTATCCTGAACTTGACGTTTGTCACCCTCATGCACATTTTTATATTTCTACTATATAATATATATTGATCCACAAGAAATTTTGCAAACCATGCTGTTTTGCATTTTCTGCATCGCACATCACACATCACCGATGCTGTGCATATCCTGCATGCATCTTGCCTTTCCTCACTCACAATTACGCTTTTGTTTTTTTTGTTTTTTTTTTTTGTTTTTTTAGGTTTACCTATATCTCTAGCTACATCTATAGTTACTTCATTTTTTGGCTCTCTCATTACATGTATTTTATTTATTTATTTGACAGAGAGGGACAGCAAGAGAGGGAATACAAGCAAAGGCAGTGGGAGAGGGAGAAGCAGGCTTCTCGCTGAGTGGGGATCCTGATATGGGACTTGATCCCAGGACCCTGCGATCATAATCTGAGTGGAAGGCAGACGCTCAACGACTGAGCCACTGAGGTGCCCCTACATGTATTTTTTTTTTTTAATAAACAAGTAAAACAACACAAACAAAGCGCTGAAATCTCCATAGTTTTTTTCCCTCTGTAGTCCATATTATTAGTGTACAATGTTGGGTTTCCCAGATAAAATCAAAGACGAGAATTTCACTCCCTCTTCCCTAAAACACTTAGCTCTGTTTTTTCCCCCGGCTTCCAAAATTGATGAGACTTCATTTAGGGCTGCCAAATTTTGCACTGCTGGTGCCTGGAAATAGACTGGTGTGCGCTGTAGAGAACTCGTCTCCATGTGATAGGTCCCACCTCCTCTTTCAGACTGTGAAGGCTGCTCCTACCTTGAAGACAGCCAAAGCCAGCATTGCCATGGGGTTCTGGCACTGTGGGGATACTGGCCGATGACAATTTCCGAACTGTGGGACTTTTGATAGAGCCTTAATATCAAAAGAGAATCAAGTAAAGCCTGTGGGTCAGCATGAATTTTTCACTCACAAGTCCCCTCCCTATAGTTATGAATCCCAGACATCTGCATATAAACTTTCCTTTTCTTCTTTCCTCTGAGCTACCTCAATAATTCAAACACTTTTGTTGGCCTGAGAACTACCGTATGGGAAGGTTGTTTACACTAAATCATATATATATTGTATTTTGTGGGCAATTTAAGGGGCTCTCAGGGATTGGTTTGACTGTAGTTAATTTTCACCTTACTCATCATATATAATGTAATTCCTTTTTTGTAAGTTTTCCATAAATGCTAGTTATCACTATTATTATCAGAGAGAAGAAGTATTTCACGGATTTGTAAAAATACCTGAAGAAAAAAATCAGTTTAGGGTATCATGGAAAATGGCCCATATGTACGAAGCTGATGCCTTGGGTCTTCCAGATAATGTGTTCTGGGTAGACCGGGTGCCTTGGTGAGGTTTGGCAAGGCGATGCCCCCACACAGCAGACAGCTTCACCTCAAGTTTCCTTATGGAGCGAACCTTAGCACATGCATAATTGGATTTTATGGTGCTCCACCTTCTTTTTTTTTTTTTTATTGCACTTGAAAATATAACATAAAGGGGCCCCTGGGTGGCTCAGTGGGTTAAGCCTCTACCTTCGACTTGGGTCATGATCTCAGGGTTCTGGTATCGAGTCCCACATTGGGCTCTCTGCTCAGCAGGGAGACTGCTTCACCCCCCCCCCCCGCCTACCTCTCTGCCTCCTTGTGATCTCTCTCTGTGTGTCAAATAAATAAATAAAATCTTAAAAAAAAAAAAAAAAGAAAATACAACATAAAAATTGCCACCTTACCTGTTTTTTTTTTTTTTTTTTTTTTTTTAAAGTAGTCTCCATGCCCAGCATGGAGCCCAATACAGGGCTCGAACTCACCACCTTGGGATCAAGACCTGAGCTGAGATCGAGTCCCACCCCCAACCAACTGAACCAACCAGGCGTGCCACCATCTTAACTATTTTTAAGTGTGCAGTCCAGTAGTAGTAGCTACATACACATTGTTGCACAACAGATCTCTAGAACTTTTTCATCTTGCAAAACCGAAACTCTGTGCCAACTGAACAGCGACTCCCCTTCTCTCCCCAGCCTCCCAGTCCCTGGCAACTACCATTCTACTTTCTGTTTCTAAGAGTTTGACTATTTTAGATGCCTCGTGTAAGTGGAATCATGCGGTCTTTTGTCTTTTTATGATCATCTTATTTCGCTTATATAATGTCCTCAAGGTTCATCCACATTGTAGCATATGACAGGATTTCCTTATTTTTTTTTTTAAGGTTGAATGATATTCTGTTGCATGTACACACCACATCTTTTTTATCCTTTTATCCATTCATCTGCTGGTGAACATGTAGGTGGCTTCCATCTCTTGGCTATTATGAACACACGGCAGTGAACACGGGGCGCAAATATCTCTTCAAGCTCTGTTTTCAGCTCTTTAGGATATATACCCAAAGTGGAATTGCTGGATCATACGGTAGTTCTATTTTTAAACTTTTGAGGAGACTCCATATTGTTTTTCATAGCAGCTGCTCCGTCTTACATTCCCACCAGCCGTGGTGCCCCAGCTCATTCGGATCCTTGCTCTACCCTCCTGCTTCACCCCACCAAGTTTGGTGAGGCCCACCCTTCGCCCTGCTCATTCGACTGCGGCTTCACCCCATTCTGTCTACCAGGGTTAGGTCTCCTAGAGTGATTCCAGATGGAGCAGGGCTCAGGCGCAGGACCCAAGGTCCCAGTGACCAAACCATCTCAGACTCCGTATCGGCTATTTTTTGCTTTCTAAATCTGGGAAGCATTGCCACTTGTTTCTTATTTTTCCTCCTCTTTCTTCCAGGAAGGCAGACGTCAGAAGGAGTTTGTCAGCCTCATTCTGTCATCTCTCTTGCTCTTGAGGTTACCGCAGTGGAGAGAATGAGCTCTCAGAAGCCCGGGTATACAAATCTCAACTTTTAGTAGAAGCTTCCTCCCCATTGTTCCTCAGGGTCACCTGGGGCTCTAAGGGTTGGCTAGCGCTGACCTCTTAAACAGCAAGGCCCAGAGTCACGTGTGATTCAGTTCAAGACACAGAGGGATGGAGTCCTTCCTCAGATCTTCTGCATCAGCTCCATATCAGACCAGAAAGTTATCATCTATTTCTCTTTCTGGAAGACCACCCCACTAATTGCCAGTCCTGAGATGGTAAATCCCGAATCATCTAACCAGGGTCAGCTTCCCACTTGTGCCTGATTCAGTTGGCTTCAGCTGTAGATGTGACCTGTTGGTGTGGAGAGGTCTACCTTAGACTTTTGGAGAAGGGTAGCAGGGATAAAAGGAGATACAATACTCTCAAACATTATTCTTGCCCTCTAGAACCTCAGCTGCAGTAGAGATAGAGTAGAAAAGAGAGGAGAGAAAACTTCAAAATAGTCTTCCTCCTTAACCATAAATTCTCAGGCCAAGTGCTTACTGATACTCTGTCTGTTGGGAACATGGGTAGGCTGGAATCTGTACATATTAACTACCCAATCTGATTTAGCCTTGAAAAAATGATGTAGTTCTAAAAAGGGATCATGATGATCCCTCTCTAGATACTAAGATTCCACTAAAGAGTTGCCCAGTTGGAGAATTTGGGACTAGGGAAAGATAATGGAAATCTGACTTCATGGGAAGTAAATTATAAATTTACTCATGTATGTGAGTCTCAGGCTTTGAAAAACCATGTTGACCTCATTCTCTTTTTCCATTCTCATTTCTGATCACTATCTGTGATGTTCAGTTTTATGTGTTAACGTGGTTAGACTGTAGTCTCCAGTTATTTGATCGAATCGAGTTATTGCTGTGAGGGTATTTTGTGGATGTGATTGACATCATACTTCCTGATTTCGAACTACAGTACAAAGCTAAAGTAATCAACATAGTATTGTATTGGCATGAAAACAGACACATATACCAATGGAATAGAAATAGAGAGCCCAGAAATAAATCCACGCATAAAGGATCTACTCATTTACAACAAAGGGGCCAAGAATATACAATCGGGAAAAGATAGTCTTTTCAAAAAATGATGTTGGGAAAACTGGACATTTATGTGCGGAAGAATAAAACTGGGCCCCTCTGTCACACCATCTCTGAAAATCAACTCAAAGTGGATTAAAGATTTATATTTAAGACCTGACGCCATAAAACTCCTAGAAGAAAACATAAGCGGTGAGCTCCTTGACATCAGTCTTGACAAAGACAACAAAAGCAAAATAAAAAAAACAAGTGGAACTGTATCAAATTAAAGAGCTTCTGCATAGCAAAGGAAACCATCAACAAAATGAAAAGCGATCTGTGGGATGGGAGAAACTATTTGCAAACCATCTATCTGATAAAGGGTTAATATCCACACAAACAAAGAACTTATACAACTCAATAGCAAAACCCGAAACAATCCAATTAAAAAATGGGCAAAGGAACCGAGCCGACCTTTTTCAAAGAGACATGGCCAACAGGTACATGAGAATGTGCCAAAAATCACTAATCATCAGGGAAATGCAAATCAAAAGCATAATGAATTATCACCTCACATCTATTAGAGTGACTGTCATAAAAAAAAGACAAGAGATAAGTGTTGGCAAGGATGTGGAGGAAAGGGAACCCTTGTGCGCTGCTGGTGGGAATGTAAATTGATACAGCCACTGTGGAAAACAGTGCGGAGGTTTCTGAAAAATTTAAAAATAGAACTAACTACCATATGATCCAGCAATCCTGTTTTGAGAATATATCCAAAGGAAATGAAAAAAGGGTATTGAGAGTTCTGCACTCCCATGTTCATTGCAGCATTATTCATAATAGCCAAGGTATGGAAGCAACAGAAGTGTCCATCGGTAGGTGAAGGTGAGACAGTTGAAATGAAAATGGAATGGTAAAGGAATGTTACTGAATAATATTATTGGAGAGCATTATTATCCAGCACCGTTGGTAATGGTATTGGAATGATAATGGAGTATTATTTAGCCATGAGAAAGAAGGAAACCTGACATTTACAACAATATGGATGGGACTTGAGGGCTTAACACTAAGTGAAATAAGTCAGATTAAGACGAATACTGCATGATCTCACTTATATGTGGAATCTAAGAAAATGTCAGACTCAAGGACACCTCAGAGAATAAGGGGCTGAGGGTAGGACAAATAGGGAGAGGTTGGTAAAAGGGCGCAAACTTTCAATTGTAGGATGAATAATGCCAGGGGCGCCTGGGTGGCTCAGTCGGTTAAGCGTCTGCCTTTGGCTCAGATCATGATCCCAGGGTCCTGGAATCGAGTCCTGCATGGGGATCCCTGCTCCGTGGGGAACCTGCTTCTCCCTCTACCCCTTCCCCCTGCTTGTGATATCTCTCTCTCTCAAATAAATAAATAAAATTAATTTTAATAAAAAAAGATGAATAATGCCAATCTGAGGATATAATGTATAACATTATAGTGGATAACACTATACCGTGTCATTGACATTTGCTGAGAGTACAAGTTAAATGCGTAATATGAGGTGATGGTGATGGATGAGTTAATTAAGTAGATGGGAAAAACCCTTTCACAATATACACACGAATCAAATCATCATGATGTACAATTCAAATATCTTAAAATTTTGTCAATTATACCTCAATAAAGCTGAAAAAGAACATCCATCGACTTTGAATAAATTTGTTCTGGATCATCTGATCCAAGCAGTTGAAGGACCTTCAGAGAGAGCTAAGGCTGACATGGGGAAGCAGAAATCTGCCTGGACAGCAGCTTCTGTTCCTGCTGGAGAGTTTCCTTCCCGCCTGCCCTTCCTGGTGGCCTGCTCTAGGGGTTTCACATTTTCCTGGCCAGTCCCTACAATCACATAAGCCAGTTCTCACTATATATCTCCTACTGGTTCTGCTTCTCTGGGAGCCCTGACTGAGGCAGAACCCCTCATGTGGGTCCTGGAGCTGCTAGAATGATCTCGCAATTTCCACCTGTGAGTCTTCCCTTGTTGCCTATACCCCTGAGTGAAATGTTCTCCTCCAGGTCCAGGCTGGAGAGCTGCTTCTGTGAAGACTTTCTGGCTTCCTCAGACGTGTGAGGGCTCCCTCCTGTGAATTCATACAACGCTGTGGGTGACTACTCTCCTGGCCTGCAGACCAGCTTGGTCTTGTGATGACCCTGCAAGGGTCAGAAGCGTGACTTCTGGGTCTTTGTTTCCCCAACCCTAATGGCTGCTCCACCCAAACGATATACTTAGACGTTTGTTGATGACATTATTGAAGCTCTACCCACATAAGCAGGTGCCATCTTTAGCTTTCTGAGGCATTTCATTATTCCTGTCGCTTCACAAGTGCCAACACTTTCATGGTGTGGAGCACCCCCACCCGTATCCTGGGGCTTGGATATGCTGAAATAACACAAGAGGGGCTTTGGAAACACGACTCCAAATAGGGAATAGAGCCAAAGACCAGATTTTGATGTGAGCCCACATAGGAGTTATGTACGTCAAGAGTCTGAGGAAAAAAAAAAAAAAAAGAGTCTGAGGAAAGGTCTACGGTCCAGTTCTCAGGCCAGATGCCTGCATTTTTTTTTTTTAAATTTATTTATTTTTACTTCTCCTACCTGCAGAGATTTGAAACCTCTGGCTCCACGCAGGTAAAACCTGAGGGAACCAGACATCCAACAACCTGAGCCAAGGATCCTAAGTGCTGGTGAGGAGGAGGGAAATGAGAGCGAAAAGCTGGCGCCTGGTGGAGGAGGGAGTCCCCTGAAGGGAGATTCCTGAGTTCTTCAATGACAGTCAGAGGACAGCCCAGACTGAACGCCGGAGGAAGTGTTAGGTGATCCCGGAGCAGCAGGCAGGTGGACACACTCCTGCACACACACTCAGGCTGGAGTCTGAGGTGAGGAACTCGTGCAAATCCCTCTGGACTCCGGTGCTGCACGTGTCTACGCAGCGAGCGCCTGCCTGTCCTCAGAGCCTGGCAGCACCTTCTGTCCCGGAGGAAGGGGGTTACACAACCTATGGGAGGTGACGATGCTTTCCTGTCTAACTCAGAGGCCTGCAGGCTCTCCAAAGACCGGGGTCCCTGTCAGAAAGCTCAGGAGAAGTCGGGTTTCTTCTTCTGGCCCTCCTCCCTTTCTCACCTCCCCTGAGAACAAAAGGAATGGAAACTTCTCCAGGCAGAGAAAGCAGGGTGCATGGGCCCTCTGGCTGTGGCTCAGCTACTTCCTGAAAAAAAAAAAAAAAAAAAAAAAGTTTCCAGAAGGGCCTGAACTTGCAGACTGAGTTTCGGTGAAGGCAATCTTAACCCCGACCTTTCTTCTGAGGTGGGGCAGTGGTGCGTGGCAGGGGCTGAGGTGAGGGGTCGGAATGCGGACGCAGGTCCTCCAGAAGAACAAAGTTCTGCTTGGGACGTTGACTGTGAGACAATTTTCCTCGCTGATGCACCCCTGAATTATCTGGGTCCGGACTGAAATGCAAAATCTGCAGCGATAGGGAGCAAGAGTGAGAAAGAAGTGACAGCAAGAGTGACGGGCCACTCTCAGGGACCACTAATCGGTGTGTGAGAGGGAAGTTCAACCTCACTGGTGATCCCAGAGACATAAACCCAGTCAGAGAGACACACCTTCCAGCAACCACACCGAGAGCCTCCCAAAGCGGATCTTAGGCGCGCGGGGAGTGCCCTCTGCCTTTCCGGAAAGGCGCTTGGTAATAAGTAACAAGACTTTGAAAAAGGATGAGTCAGTAATGTCACTCCTAGGAAATCATTCTAAAGAAATAGCAGGAGATGTGAACAAAGATGATTTCATGCGAAGATGATCATTGCTAAAAAAACTATGAACTTGGGGTGCCTGGGTGGCTCAGTGGGTTAAGCCTCTCTGCCTTAGGCTCAGGTCATGATATCAGGGTCCTGGGATGGAGCCCCGCATCGGGCTCGCTGCTTAGCAGGGAGCCTGCCTCCCCCTCTCTCTCTGCCAGTCGCTCTGCCTACTTGTGATCTCTGTCTGTCAAATAAATAAAATCTTAAAAAAAAAAAAACTACAAACCCAAATCTTTAAATGCCCAACAAAAGGGAATGGTTAATCACTGCAAACCCATGTTAAAGAACATTATGTCGTCATCACATAAGGCCAGTGGTGTGGCAGTTTGACGAAACAGTGTGTGTGAAATCCCTTTGCTGGCCGGGAGGAGCGCCTTCAGCTGAGGCTTCTCTCCCTTCTCTGTAAAATGAGTTTCTCAGCATTTACCAGGGACAGTTGCTGTGAGAATTAAGTGTGATCCCGGGTGTAAAGTGCTGAGCAGGGTCCCCGGCCTTATAAAACTCATGATTGTGTGAATAATCATATTTGGAAATGGACATGTCTTCTTTTTCAATAAGGGGAAAAAAAATCCAAATTTGTGCTATTTTATTTATTTTTACTTTTTAAGATTTTATTTACTTACTTGAGAGAGAGAGAGCGAGCACAGAGAGGGAGAAGCAGAGCAGGGAGCCTGATGCGGGGCTCGATCCCAGGACCCTGGGATCATGACCCGAGTTGAAGGCAGACGTTTAACAGACTGAGCCACCCAGGCGCCCCAATCTGTGCTATTTTAAAGTATTATGTCAGAGCGATTTCTGACGAAGTGGAACACAAAACATAAAAGCTGAATACATACAATAGGTATGCATACGGTTCCTCTTGCACAAATGCACAGACACATCCACTAATACGTGGGTGTAATTCAGACACGCTTCAGAAGCCACCTCAAGATTTTGCCAGGAACTGAGCTGTGGACTATGGGGGACTTTCGTTCTCCCCTTGATACGTGAGGACATTGTCAAAGGTTTCTACAGTTGGCGCTTTACAGTTTTTGGAAAGCAAAAATGTTCAGAAGATTCCGGATCTGGGGAGGGGGTGTGTGCGTGTGGAACACAGAAGGGAAAACTGTGACCTCCAGCCGTGAGCGGCCCCGCCGTTGGTGTCATACCCCCACGGAAGGCCGAGTCACCCCTGTGGGGCCAGGGTGTCTTGTGAGATATATAGACCAGGGTCAGCCCAGCTCGTGAGGCACGATGGCCTCGGCAGACCTTTCCGGGGAGTGGGCACCCTGCCACCAGGCCTGTATCGTAATGAGATAATGTTTGTGAAAGCACTTTGCCAGAGAGAAAACTCCACCCCAGATAGGTGATTCGGGGCTCATTCGAGAGAAAGGAGGCTCTCAGAGCGCATTCCGTTAAGGAATTTCACACTCTGCCTCCCCGCACCCCCCACCTCTTCCCTTTTTCTCCCTCCCCTGAACAGAAATATATTTAGTCACCCTATCTAAACGCTCTTCTTTCCCTTAATTTGATTAAGGGGTTAGGGGAACGAGGGATGAAGTGGGGGCTGCGGAGGGGGGAGCCGGAGCTGGAGGGCCGATTAGAGCAGCTGAATGGCTATCTCAGGCCGAGTGGTGCCTGAGTGTGGACAGGACAAGGGCCTCCAGGTACTTAGTACAGAAGCGCAGAGGACAGAGGGAGGGAACACTTGATCACGGAGCGCGCCTCTCTGAGGGCATGAGAACCGAAGCAGGGAGGGTCAAGCCTGGAGTATTAACTGGGAGAACGGGGGACATCTCCTAAGGGAGGCGCTGGCTTCTCTCTGAGTCCCTTCTGGCTTCCTGGAGCGGTAGGGTCTTCAGATCCTTAAGAAGTTCCAAGAAGCTAACACGTGGGCAGCTCCTGCTCTGTATTAGGTACTTTCACATACATCAGCCAATTTACTCAGATTAAGTAAATTCTTATCACTGATGAAGAGGAAGCTCGGGAGAATCATTTTTGCCTGGAAGCTGGGACGCAAACCCAGCTGGCCGGCTTCTGCCTCGCCCCCCAGCACAGGTGACCTCGCCCCCCCAGCACACGTGACCTCAAGGAGGAAAATGCTAACAGTCAGTATGTATTTAGCTCTAGGTGCCTTAAACAGAAGTGGTTCTATTTAATCCTCGCCATGTCTCTAGGAGATAGATACCATCAATGGCCCCACTTTGCGGATAAGCAACCTGAGGGTTAGGGTAAGCAGTTAAGCTGAAGTCACGGGGCTGGGAAATGGCAGAGAGCAGGGTCGTCCCGAGCCTGGAAAGGTAGAGGAGTGCTGAGTCGGAGGCATTCCCAGTAAGACAGGCCCATAGTGTGTGTCTCCTCTGACAGTCGGGTGGCTTTTCAAGGACAGAGACCTTACCTTGTTTTTCCTGCATTCCCAGCCCCGAACACAATGCCTGGAACAAAGGGAATGTTTGCTGCAAGAACTAGTGGTACTTGATAAGTTTGGCCAAATGAGTCTCCACTGGGGGCCAGCTCGGTGAGGATTAAGTGAGACATATTTGTCTAGGGATTTCCAAGTCTAAAATGTCACAGTGCCCGGCCTCAGCAAACGGCTCTGTTGGCAGTGGGGATCCCTGCAGGAGGCTTTAAAGGTGACCAGGACCTTGACAGTGGGCAGTCCCAGGGAGAGGGCTCCAGCTCCCCTTGTGGGTTGGATTCAGCCCGGACTGACAATAAGGGGGGGGGGTGTCTGGCACACGCTCCCCACTAGTTCCTTCCACAGGGACATCTCAAGGACATCTCCAAACTCCAGGGATAAAACAGTACGGAAGGTGGGGGTGGTTTGTGGGAAGAGTGCCATCTGGGCAGCTCAGACAGACAGGGGGGAGGGAAGTGAATGATTAGTGGTTTAATTAACAGGGACCTAGGACCCTTCTAGAAATAAGTTTGAAAGAACAAAGGGCAGAAATTTATTCTCTTCTAGAGAGGACAAGAATCCTCCAGGAAGGGACCTCAGGCTTCAGCAAGAGTCTCCCATTGATTAATAAATACCTCGTGGCCTCATGGCCCACCCCAGCTTGAGATGAGGCATTCGGGCTTCTCTTCCTTCTGTAACCCGTGAGGAAGGCTACCAAAGGGCAGAGAACAGAAACAGCCACCAAGCTCCTGGGTCAAGTCCAGGGCTTTCTGGCCTGTATTCAGAGAACCTCAGCCTTTCTCCCCCTCTTGCAACAGTCCTTGGTGTCTTTATGTGAGCTGCTTATTAACCAGGGGATATCAGGACACTGGGAGGGGACTGCTGGTGCCGGTTGCCAGGGAGGGTAGTTCAGCATCGCAGAGTGCAGCAAAGCTGATGTGTGTCGTCTGAGACAGACACAGGCAGGCAGGATGGAACCAAAGTCTTGCCGGAGCATCACGTTGGAGGGTCCTGTGACCTGTGGGTGGCCAGGAGGCCCCAGGGTTCACTAACCGCATGGCCCCTCCACAGAGGAGTTCTGTCGGCCGGGACAAAGGATGATGGATGGCTCTGAAGGCAGGAGCACGAGCCCTAGTTGTGGGGGGCAGGGCATGGCTCTGGATCACCACTGCTCCCCTCAGGGCAGCAAATGGGCTCTTTCAATGCTGTAGGAACTCCTCTACAGCCTTCCTTTCCCAAAGAGACTACTTTTCAAGAAGAGGCCCCAAATTCAACAGGCGAACCCTGGGCACCCTCCCCCCTCGCTTCCAGTAAACTGCTGCGGACTGTCCCAGTCTATAGGATCGCTACTGACAGGCTCCAGCAGCCAGCTGACCCCGCTGAGGTCAAATTGTGGAAGCAGAGCCCCCCCCCCCCCCCCCCCCGCCCCGGACCACGGAGATGGTTCTTGATCCAGGAGCCGGGAATGGCTTCCTGCTGGGTCTAAAGACAGGCGGCTTAGCCGGGCTTCAGTTGGGCCACAGGGTGACAGGTCTTAGGTTTCAAGTTGGGATCAGCTGCCTGAGGGAAATGGCTGGGGAAACTCTCCCTCTTGGCTCCTTTCCTCACGGAGGATGGCTAAAGGAAGAGAAAGCTTAGAGCTGCTGAGCTGGGGTTGGTGCCTTAAAAATAATGATATAAACACAGCCCAGAAGTCGGCCTGTGGACTCCCTGACGGGGACCAGACGAGACACACTGTCCTGACTTACCCCTCGGCCCACGCTCTGCCCTCATCTATCACCTCAGAAACTAAACAGCTTCCTCAGATGGCCCCGTGGAACATAAATCACAAGGGCCCTAGCTTCCAAGAAACCTGTCCGCAAGTGCAGCCCTCCTGTTTCTTCCTCCTCGGCGCTCAGAACAAGGGGAGCTGGCAGGTCAGATTCGCCGTTGACCGTAGCAGGCAGTGGCTCTGAGCCTTGGGCCTCACCCACAGGCTGGGGGGTCGGTCATGTCTCCCTCACAGGTGTGACGTGCAAGTGAAATGAGAGAATGCAGGTGGACACGTCCGTGAACTTCAGCTGCGGTGTCCTCCTTCCATTGGCGGAAGACTGTTCCCGGGCCCGGAGAAGGAGAACAAGCAAACACCCCTTCTAATTCTCATCCCAAACAAGAAGGGCTGTGGGCCGGAGCCGTGATGATTTCGTAAAGCCCCAAGCTTCTTTCCCTGCTTGCTCTCACGCCAGATCTGTGCCAGACTGGTTTACGCTTGGCGACCTCAGTGACCTCCAACATGTTGAGATTCTCACGGCAGAGCCCAGCGGATACCTAGACCCGGCTGGAGCAGAGACAAATTCAAACGCTCTGGGCGGGGGGTAGGAGGACAGTGAAATACAGTGTGAGAAATCATCACAAAGAATGGTTGTTCCAGGGGCGCCTGGGTGGCTCAGTGGGTTAAGCCTCTGCCTTCAGCTCGGGTCATGATCTCGGGGTCCTGGGATCGAGCCCCGCATCGGGCGCTCTGCTCAGCGGTGAGCCTGCTTCCCCTTCTCTGCCTGCCTCTCTGCCTGCTTGTGATCTCTCTCTCTGTGAAATAAATAAATAATCTTAAAAAAAAAAAAAAAAGAATGTTTGTTCCAATTCTGAGTGTCTGTAGAGCTGTGGTTTGCTCAGAGAGTCCCCGTTCCCAAGACAGGCAGGAGAGCTAGCTCACCAATTCTTCCTTTCATACATATTTCCACGATCGCGTCATAACGTGTAACATGTCTGGTTCTCCACCGAACAGGTAAAGACATGACAGCATTTCTGTCTCAGAGCTGTTGAATGCCAAAGCCTTTGCTTCTGCTCAGGTGTCCTAACCTTCCCTGCTTGGGAACTGGATCTGGGGTAATGGGTGACCCAGCAGGCACAGAGATGACAGATTCCTCCATCATGTAGCAACAAGGGGACAACCTGGGGCATCTGACCTGCCTGGGAGGGGCACCCTTAAGTACACCGACCTTTGTCCCTGTTTGCTCTTGGGGAGGGCAGGCCCTGCCAATCCTGTCTAACTCTTCTCCGTGTGTGCCTGGGACTCCTGGCTAATCAGAATGTTCCCGGGAACCTGAGAAGGCCTGACCCTGGTGGGTGGCAAGCAGAGACCTCTTGAGGCAGTCAAAGGGCGCTCTGAAACTTGTTCAAGACACGGCAGGAATGGGGCTCGGAGGCGTGTGCGTGCTCCTGCCCCCAGAAGAAATCTCTTCCCTTCTGGCTTTTTCCCAGCCAGAAGGTTTATAATTAATTAGCCATCTGTCCCTCCAGAAAACTCTTGTCTACTCTGGGACACTGCTTTCTTCAAACCACTAAGAGGCTCAAGGGAACATGTTAGAGGAGAGTAGCCCCGAACCTGAGCTCAGCAGTGTCGTCTTCCTCATTAAGAGCTCATCCTCTGAGGGGAAAACACTCCTGGGTCTGCCCTCCTTGTGGCCAGCTAAGTGGTTGGCCTGAGGAACCTGCATGTCCTTTCTTCCCACGAGGTTCCCCAGTGCTCTGGTTCCCCAGGTTGGACATGTGGAAGGTGTCTGGTGTGAAAGGTGGGGGCACTCTCTGGCCCTTTGATGGTGAATCCTCCTACTTTGTCATTATTTTTTCTTTCTTTCTTAATTTCCTTGAGTGACGCTGCTGGGGCTTGAGGCAAATTGAGCCAGAAAAGCAACTTTTTTGGAGAAAAGTCTGAGGGTTTTCTCTTCTAAGTGGGAAGTTAGGTCTTGGTTCCCTATCCCCTTCACCTTATGGAGGGCACTATGCCTGCCGCACCCTTCCGGCCGGCAGGGGAGCCGCGGTCAGAGAGAAGCATCTTTCTCTTTCACAAATAAACAAATCCAATCCATGTGCTAGAGGACTTAGGGTATATTAATAGCCAGATATTTTGTTTTCCTATTCTGGTGCTTATCCCCTTCCACTAGTACGAAAGATAAGAGAACACAAAATGTTCTCCACAAGCCACCCTTTCCCCCTCCCCCAGGGACAGGCAAGCCAGGGGGCGTGAGCTCTTCTGTTTAAAGCCATTGCTGATGTACGAACTCTGAGAAAATAGACTTAAAAGTTTATACTCGGTCTCTCTTGGCTACTGTTCCTGCTCAGAAAAGAAACTCTATATTGTTTAAACCCTGCAGGCAAACGGGTTGCAAGGCAACCTTCAAACAATAGAAAATACCCCAAACTAAAAATAAAGGCCTTCGACGATGGAAAATGTGGTGGCACTCTGGTGAAGTGATTCCAAAATCCGGGTGAAGGAGAATGTCGTCAGTGAGGCTGTGCTTATGGCGCCAACCCCTTCCTAAATGAACTTCTTAGAATCAGACATATTGGGTCCCTCTTTTTATGCCCATACTCTTAGTTCTTTCCACCATCACTGACACCTTTGACGGGGAGAGGGGTCAACAGGCCTGGAATATCAGGCCACCTCCTGTCCTAAGGAAAGTTCCGCAGACTCTAATCAATGCACTTCCCCAATGGCTCTGGGCCCTGAGGCCCAGAGAAACCCAGGAAAGGTGGGGGTGGGGTTCGACATAATCACCAGGGTCCTTGGCCAGGGAGAGCAGGAGGGTCTGCTAGAGAAAAGTATGACCGAGGCTGGGGTGGCCCACCCAGAAGACAGACAGAGAAGGGGCCATGACCGAAGGAGCACGGTGGCCTCCAGAAGCTGAAGAAGGCATGGAGTTAGTTCTCCCCTGGAGGCTCCAGAAGGAACACAGCCTTCCTGACTTCTGACCTTCCAAAATTAAGAAAATTTTGTGTTGTTTTAAGCTTGTGGCAATTGGTTGCAGCAACAATAGGAGGTGGAGACAGCAGCTGAGAACCTGGGGCTCTTGCACAAGAACGAGAAGCCTCAGGTTCGTTCTTGGGCACCGCACTCTACCTAGAACCTCAGACCATGGTGTTTTCCTCTGGACGTACTTTACCACAGACGACCAGACCATCAGAGGGCACGCAATCAGCTGGGCTGATTAAACGAATAATCAAATAAATGCACATCAATAAGAAGAGCTGTTGCTTTTTTTAACCCACAAGGCGGCTGATCAGTGTTTTACCCCATAGAAAGACTCGAGCATCTGGGACACTGTTTTCTACCATAACCTGTGGCCCGACCAGTGTCACTCAAAGAGAGACATCTGACCAGAAAGGGAAAATGAGAGGAAAAAAAAAAGCACCTCTATTCCCCACTTGAGGTTGTTGACTAGAACAAAGGAAAGGAAAGGCTCTTCTTTCATGAGCAGGCTCGCTTTATTTATTTATTTTCACAGTCTTACTCTCCTATCTCCTTCTCCTATCTTCTAAGGGCTTGCATATGAGAGCCCAGAACACCCTACCTCAACAACAACAACAACAACAACAAAGAGAGAGAAACATAAGATTTCCCTGATTTCTTGACTCTTAGAAGCATAAGCACTTGGAACACGCCCCTACTCTGTCTTGTGACATTTCTAGGAGATAAGAGCGTTAGTCCCATTTTGTAATTTGGGACCCCAAATTACAGAGAGGGCAAGCAACCTGGATGCAGTCACACAGCAGGTCAAAGCGATTCACCCAAGCCAGAGCACAGGCCTCCTGACCCTTCATCTGCATGGCTCCTGTGTTCCCGTGCACGGAGTCTCAGGCCCTGGCTAACCAGGTCAGCAGGGTGTGGCCTCTGGGTAGGTGGTCTCAGTGGAATGCAGAGATATAAAACCATTAAACCTGTCATCACAAGACAACCAACAGACACCCCAGTGGAAAGATTTTCCAGACCAGAGCTTTGAGTTGTTCTGTGTGTCTGATGTGTGTGTGTGTACACACGTGCATGCGTGAGTTTGGAAGGTAGTCAGGGGTGTGGAACTGCCAGGTCAAGGTATTTGCACTACACCTTGCGGTAAGTAAACCCACAAAGGGCGTTCGTTTTTTGTCTAGCATCAGTACACATCTTTTCCTAGCTTCTCTTTCATCCCTCCCCTCCTCTCTCCCTCTACCGTTCTTCTGAGACAGCACGGAATCTAACTTGAGGGGCAAAGCTAACAGATTCCCCAAGCTCACGGCAAGGGGACTGAGCTGGCTTACACCAGACAGGTGCGGTCGGCGGCTTCGGGGCCAGAACGGTTGAGACCCACAGCTCCGCGTGAATGCCGCCAAGCACCGCGCACTCTACCATTTCTATTCTCCAGCGGGTCTGCATGGCTGCCCTCCTTTCTTACCACCCACTTTTTGTGATTCTCAAAGGCTATGAAAGACAAAAAAACTTTCTGTAAGACAAAAAAAAAAAAAAAAAAGAGGTAGCCTGGGTGTCTCACTGGGTTAAGCCTCTGCCTTTGGGTCAGGTCATGGTCTCAGGGTCCTGGGAAAGAGCCCCGCATCGGGCCCTCGGCTTGTCAGGGAGCCTGCTTCCTCCTTTCTCTCTGCCTGCCTCTCTGCCTACTTGTGATCTCTGTCAAATAAATAAATAAATAAAATCTTAAAAAAACAAGTTTTACATAAAAAAGAGAGAGAGAGAGAGAGAATGGAGTGATTTGGTTTTAGCATTTTCAAAGTGTAATGGACTCCTAATGAGACTGTCCTGGCAAAGTGGATGGAGAAATTAAGCTGATCTTGCTCGGTGCCCTCCCCAGGGGCCCAGAGTGGGCTGAACTACGACATGGACCCTGTGCGCGGCAGGCAGGGGGCAGAAAACAGCAGCTGCGCAAAGCAGTCAAGTGACCCTCAACATCCGAATGGTGGGTGCTCGCTCTGGCAGAGCATTTACTACAACTGAAATGATGTGGAGAAGGTCGGTTTGGGCTCTGCACAAGGATGACATGCAAATTCACGAGGCGTTCCATATTTGAAAAAAAGAAAAATCGGGATGGAGGTAGGTGATAAAACAATACCATGGAGGGTCCAAAGATATCAAGACAAGTGAAAGGAAGGGCAGTGAAAGGTGGCACTTGGGAAGACTTGGTGAGCACTTTTTAAAATCTGAGCTCTCTGTGGGCTCAGGTTTATGTTTGGTTGGCCATGCCTTAACCTCATGCTAGTCCTAAACGAAAAATAACCAAGGCCCCCAGACCCCCTTCCCCTGGGCTGGAGATGTGCTCACACAAGGCATGGAGAATGGAGAAATGGGTTTTCCTGGTGAGGAGAAGTGGGAAGGGAAGACAGGGCCCTGGGGCAAAGGATCATGTAGGAGAGGCCCCCGGAGGCTCTTCATAATGTTAATTTCTGAGAAAAAAACTAATGAGAATCCAACAAGAGTAAGGTCTGCCACTTAAAAGCAGACAGGTCACAAGAGATGTGAACTTCCAGTTCCAGTTAGGGGCTGACCTCTACCCACCCTTCTGGTCTCCTTGTAGCTGGCCGCTAAGGCCTCCCCACCATGGACAACCCAAGGAAGCTGCACCCAGCTACCCTGTACTTGAACTCTGTCATGTGTACCAACAAACAGAGGGATGGCCTGCAGGGTTTTGACAAAAGGAGACCATCCACAACAGGAATTTGGTGGTATTTATGTAGCATTAGGCAGGGGAGGACAGGGACACAGTCTCCCGGTCAGTTTCCCAGCTGCCACAGAGCCTTGCATACATAATCAGAAGTAAAAACATCTCAGGCCTCTGCAACTACTTCCCAGGCCCCCCGTAAGTTTCTGATTACCAATAGGTTGTCTCAGATCTTTCGATAACAGGAAAAGAGGCATCTTAGGGGCTAGATGGAAACATCTAGGCCCTGGGGTCTGGTTTCCCGATCTGCAAAACATTTTAATAGTAGTAAAATATGCATAACATAGAATCTAACATTTTATCTGTTCTTAAATGTAAGTTCATTCACACTGTTGTGCAACCATCACCACTGTCCTAGATCTGCAAAAAAATTTTTTTTTAAGATTTTAGTTTTATTTATTTGATACAGAGAGAGAGAGAACAAACAGGGGGAGTGGCAGGCAGAGGGAGAAGCAGGGTCCCCACTGAGCAAGAAACCCAATGTGGGGCTTGATCCCAGGACCCCGGGATCATGACCTGAGCAAAGGCAGATGCTTAACTCACTGAGCCACCCAGGCACCCCTAGATCTGCAAAATTTTTAATCAGACTCTGTAATGTGATGATCACAGCAAAGTGCTGATTTCCCTGGGAAGGCCCTTCCTGACCTTCTTTTGTGAAATCTTTCTCTCATAAACTAATAGCCCCCCCAAAACACCAAAAATCCTTTTGAGTTGGTGGAGCTGGAAATGCCACAGTGGAGTACTACAAGTACAGCCTCCTGTGTGCCAGAGGGGCTGTCCATTCTCCATTCCACTCTCTTTCCAGGCTCCACCATCCTTACCACCTAGTCATGATTTCTAGGCCCGTCCAAATCTGGATCAGCTTCATAAACATCTGTTTCCAAAGTTTCCTTCCCCCAAACCAACTCATCCCTTCTGGTGTCCCTGGAGGATTGCATATTTAACATCTAAATGAAAAGGAGGGGCTCCTGGGTGGCTCAGTGGGTTAAAGCCTCTGCCTTCGGCTCAGGTCATGATCCCAGAGTCCTGAGATCGAGCGCCGCATCGGGCTCTTTGCTCAGCAGGGAGCCTGCTTCCCCCTCTCTCTCTGCCTGACACTCTGCCTACTTGTGATCTCTGTCAAATAAAAAAAAAATCTTTATAAAAAAACAACTTACTCCATAAATCATGGTGATCAAGACGGTAGGGTACTGGCATAATATATATATAGACAGACAGATCCATGAAAGAGAATTGAAAATCCAGAAATAAACTGTCACAATTATGGCCAATTGATTTTCCACAAGGATGCTAAGCCAATGATGAGGGGTGGGGAATGAATGGTCTTTGGTGCTGAGACAAATGTGTACACATATGCAGAACGCTGAGGTTAGCTCTCTTCTTTACATCATACATAAAAATTAACCAAAAATGAATCTAAGACCTAACTATAAGAGCTGAAACTACTACAGACTCTTAAAAGAAAACAGGAGTAAATCTCTATGCCTTTTTTTCTTAAATCTATATTATCTTATTTTAGTAATCTCTACACCCAACATGGGGCAAGAACTCATGACCCGCGATCAAGAGTCACATGCTCTTCCAACTGAGCCAGCCAGGAGCTCCAAACTTCGTGCCTTTGGGTTAGGCAAAACCTTCTTAGATACAATACCAAAAATACAAGTGTCAAAAGAAGAAATAGATAATTGGACTTCATTGAAATTAAAACCTTCTAAGGACACCATGAAGAAAGTGAAAAAGGCAAGCCACGGGCTAAGAGAACATATTTGTAAGTCGTATGTCTGACAAGGGACTTGCAGTCAGAATACATAAATAACTCTTACAACTCAACAATAATGAGACCACCCAATGAAAAAATGGACAAAGGATCTGAACAGACATTGATCCAAAAAAGTATGGCCAATTAAACATAAGAAAATTAGTCGCCAGGGAAATGCCAACAAAACTACAATGAGATACTCCTTCATGCGTACTCGGTTGACTAATAAGGTGGGCAGTAACAACATCCTTCTCTCCAGCATCCTTGGTGAGGATGTGGAGAAACTTGCACCTCCACAATTTGCTGGTGTAAAATGATGCAGTTGATATGAAAAAGTTGCCTGGTTCCACAAAACATCAAGCATAGTTTGCCAGGTCATGATCCCGTGGTCCTGGGATCGAGCCTGCATTGGGCTCCCTGCTCAGCGGGGAGCCGGCTTCTCTCTCTCCCTCTGCTTGCTGCTCCCTCTGCTCGTGTTTTCTCTCTCTGTCAAATAAATAAATAAAATAAAAAAAGAAATTCCCATCTTAAAACAAACAGATAGAGTCTGCCATGTGACTCAGCCATTCTACTCCAAGGTATACGCCTGAGAGAGCTGAAAGCATGTCTACACAAAAACTTGTATATGAACGTTTACAATAGCATTATTCATAATAACCAAAAAGTGGAAATAACCCCAAGCCCCATCAACTGATGAACGGAGAAACAAAATGTAGTGTATCTATGCAAGGGAATATTATTCAGTCATAAAAAGGAACGAAGCAGGAAGGGAGTTCTGACATATGAATGACAAGGGTCTTGAGGCTATCATGCTGAACAAAACAAACCAGTCACAAATACGGTGTAAGTCCACTTACATGAGGTTCCCCGAGTAGTTAAATTCAGAGAGACAAAGTAGAATTGTGGTTGCCAGAGGTGGTGAGAAAGGGAGAAGGAGGAACTTGTTTAATGGGAATAGAGTCTAGTTTTACAAGATGAAGTGAGTTCTGGAGACTGGAGACAACAATGAGAATGTGCTTAAAATATTGAAAGGTATGATTTATCTCCCTCCCAATCCCATCTTGTTTCATTTATTCTTCTCCTACCCACTTAAGCCCCCATGTTGCATCACCACTTCCTCATATCAGGGAGATCATATGAGGGTTGCTGGGGGGAGGGGGGTTGGGAGAAGGGTGGTGGGGTTATGGACATTGGGGAGGGTATGTGCTTTGGTGAGTGCTGTGAAGTGTGTAAACCTGGCGATTCACAGACCTGTACCCCTAGGGATAAAAATATATGTTTATAAAAAATAAAAAATTAAAACAAAAACAAAAACAAAACAAAAATACTGAAAGGTACATTTAAAAATGATTAAGATGGTAAATTTCATGTTGTGTATTTTTCCACAATTAAAAAAAAGAGGGGTGGGACGCCTGGGTGGCTCAGTTGGTTAAGCAGCTGCCTTCGGCTCAGGTCATGATCCCAGCATCCTGGGATCGAGTCCCGCATCGGGCTCCTTGCTCGGCAGGGAGCCTGCTTCTCCCTCTGCCTCTGCCTGCCATTCTGTCTGCCTATGCTCGCTCTCTCCCCCTCTCTCTCTGATAAATAAATAAAATCTTAAAAAAAAAAAATAAAAATAAAAAAAGAGGGGTAAAGTGATGATACATTCTATAATATGCATGATTTTGAAAACATTACGCTAAGAAGCCAGACCACACACCATACAGTCCCATTTATATGAAATTTCAGAATAGGCAAATGTGAGATTAGTCATTGCTGAGGGCTGGGAGATCTAGTGGGGGAATGGGGAGTGATTGATACTGGTTACCAGCTTCCCTTTGGGGTGGTAAAATATTCTCAAAGTGAATTGTAGGTATGGTTGTGCAACTCAGGGAATATACTAAAAACCATTGAATTTTTAAATTTGTGAATTGTATGGTATGTGAATTATAGCTCAACAAAGCTGTTTAAAAAGTAAGGTAAGAAGACTGAAAATGAATGAGCTCTGCTTCTTTTTAAAACTTACTCCTGTTAGGTTCTGTGACCTAACAATATCTACAGCTGGCAATTGCATTCTCTTAACAAACTGTGGAACATGAGGCTGTCGCTAGGACAGAATTGAAGAGGGGGCTTGTTCACAAACAGGAACACAGCTAACTCAGTCTGAAGAAGTTGGAAAGAATGTCTGTAGCTTGAAGGGAAAAAATAACCCAGCAGCGGAGATAGATTAGCAGGGACTTAAAAAAAAAAAAAAAAAAAAAGTAACAGGTTACATGCTTTTTTTTTTTTTTTAAGGTTAAATGCATTTCTAGAAAAAACTAAAAGCTTTTGGGGCACCTGGGTGGCTCAGTGGGCTAAGCCTCTGCCTTCAGCTTGGGTCATGATCTCAGGGTCCTGGGATCAAGCTTAGCAGGGAGCCTGCTTCCCCCTCTCTCTCTGCCTGCCTCTCTGCCTACTTGTGATCTCTGTCTGCCAAATAAATAAATAAACAAATACGATATTTAAAACAACAACAACAAAAACCTAAAAACCTTCAATACAAAGGGCTTGCGAAAAGGTTTCTAGAGTCTTGACTGCTAATTTAGCATCTAATAGTTTTTCTCATTCTAAGGAAGTCCTACAGTCTACAATCACTGTAACCTCCCCGGATTTCTTTTTTTTTTTTTAAAGATTTTATTTATTTATTTGACAGAGATCACAAGTAGGCAGAGAGGCAGGCAGAGAAAGAGAGAGAGAGGGAAGCAGGCTCCCTGCTGAGCAGAGAGCCTGATGTGGGGCTCGATCCCAGGACCCTGAGATCATGACCTGAGATCATGACCTGAGCCGAAGGCAGCGGCTTAACCCACTGAGCCACCCAGGCGCCCCCTCCCCGGATTTCTTGACAGGAGAGTTCGGAAGGTCAAATGGAGAATTCGGAAGGTCAAATGTGCATTTTGCCTTGCTTCTCATCATTCTGTATTTAGTCATGTTCTGGAACATTGAAACAGACAACACCTGCAAAGATGTTTAAGGGTAGAATAGACAGTGCTGTAAAAATGATATTAAGAAGGACAGTGTTCAGACTTGAAGGAAACCCTCCCACATGCTTCAGTGTGGGTGAACCTTGAGGTCACCGTGATGGATGAAATAAACCAGTTACAAAAAGATAACTACTCTATGATTCCACTTAATCAGGAACCTAGAGTACTCGGACTCACAGACATAACATGGAATGGTGGTTGCCAGAAGGAAGGGGAATGGAGAGTTGTTTAATGGATACAGAGTTTCAGTTTTGCAACATGAACACATTATGGAGGTCTACTGTACAGCCGAGTGAATATACTTAACACTAAAGAACATTTAAAGATAGTTAATATGGTAAATTTTAGGTTATGTTTTTTTTTTTTTTACCTCAATTAAAACAATTTTAAGGCAGTGTTGATTTAAAAGGCTTAATAGAAATTCCATTTTTATTCTTCTATTAAGGAATGACTGACAAGGAAAGGATTTTCGAATTTGATAAAGGAACTTGCTGGCTGTGTTTATCTTCACTTTTTACTCCTGCTGGAGTAATGAAAACAGATCACTTGGTTTAATTTTGTGATTATTTTTACTTCCTGGTTCCTGCCTGATTATGCAATGCTTTTGGTTACAAAGAGGAAAAAAAGAAAAATTTATGTGCTAGTCTTTTATTTTTATGGCATTTCATTAAAGAGGACTGGACTAAGAAATATTTCTATTTATATGAAGTTTTTATGAAAATTTATTTCTAAATAAATTGGAATTTTAGGGCCTGGGCCATTAGTTATCTTCCCTAAGGGCTATGAGCTGGTGGCTATTTTATATTTCCAAGTTTATTCTTATTTTAACTGGTTTTACAACACACTAGCTTCCTCTTTCAACAAACTCAAAAGGTCATAGAATCTATCTTGAGTAAATCACAAAATCTTTCATAGAATTTTTAAAAATTTCTTTACATTAACTCTGAAATATAATCATTGCTTGGAATGGCCTCTGACAATTTGATATAAAACAAGCCATAAAGGACAGGCATTCATTTATAATCACGTACAATAGGTCAACTCTGGGAGTAGCTACTAACTATTCTAAACCTGTACCATGTGCCTTCCTGAGTTGTCATCTCTGCTTTTAAACAATCATCATATAAGGGGCACCTGGGTGGCTCAGTGGGTAAAAGCCTCTGCCTTCGGCTCCGGTCATGATCTCAGGGTCCTGGGATCAAGCTCCACATTGGGCTCTCTGCTCAGCAGGGAGCCTGCTTCCCCCACCCTCTCTCTGCCTCTCTGCCTACTTGTGATCGTTCTGTCTCTATCAACTAAATAAATAAAATCTTAAAAAAAAAAACAATCATCATATGGATGCAATTCAAAGTGTCTTAAATGTTCTATAACTTGACCCACAGCCTGATGGGAGTTCTAGTGTTAGATTTACCTCAGCTACCCTTAAATACTGAGAATGAAGCAGTGGTTAAGATGGCATAGTCTCCAGGTCCTACTGGTAGTTATTTCTAATTATAAAGTGCCATAGTGTTTAGTTTGTTTTCTGTCTGGTTGACCAAGAGGATGATTCTTGGGCAGTTGCTACAGTAGGGCCTCCTTGAGGAGGGTCTGAATGGCAACTGTATCTAGCTCTGTAAAAATAAAGAAGGGACAGTCAGCTTGGAGGGGACTGCCAGTCTCACCTATCACCTTCATATATTACCTTATTTTATCCTTTTGATAATTCTCTGAAGCTGTCTGAGAAAGAAACTGAGGTCTAAAGCAATTATGTGATTTATTCAAGGTCACGGTCTTTCATGTCTATTCATTCATTCTTCCCGATCAAAGTTGCCTGTGTGCCTAACTAGGCACGGGGAATGTAACTGTGAACAGAGATCCATCCTGCACTCCATGTTTTTCCAGTTCCAAGAAGAATCAGGTAAGGAAACATGATTACCACACAGGACTTGTGTCTCTGAATGGCTAATCTCTGAATGCTAATCGTTTTACTGTTCCCCAGGTGTTCAGCACTCTTTCTACAGGTTCCTATCTTGGCTTACTCATGTCATGTCATCTCGTCTTGTTTTGTGCATGTGAGTGAGATTAATGATTATACATGTGGGCCCATATATAAACATGCCTTATGAAATGTGTGTTTGTTTTTTAAGGTACAGGATTCTCTATCTTCCATGCCATTAAAGGATCATAGAGCTCTGTCTACTTTACTAAGAGACCTGTTGGCTCCCAGGAAATCTCATCCAGTTTGAGCCCTGGTAGTGACAGTACAGTGTCAAGGAAAGAATGCTAATGATTTTTCCACTAGCTGATCCCAAAAGCTTGGCACAGGGGAACTCCACTGAATATTTATATAGTACCTTGATTAAAAGAGCTCGAAGCAATATTCTAAGCAGCTGAATTATAACCTCCTTTTGGAAACTGTGTATTTTGAGTATAAAAAAAAAGCTCCTTTATCAACCTTCATTATTTGCTAAAAAAAAATTACAAGATAAATTTCACAGAAAGAAGACTAGAAGTAAATTTGTAAATGGTGATAATCTCTGGGTGGTGGGATTATATATGATTTTAGTTACTCAAAATTCTACAATTAACATTATGGAATTTTCAGTTAGAAAAAATATCACATGATCAATTAAAAATAAGCCACAAAAAACTAACCTCACTCATAATTTCTTTAACTCATAATTTTAAAAATACAAAGTAAATAATTCTTTAGACCTATTATACTGACAAAGATTTTATAAAGCTAGTACACTTAGCTTAGGCAAGGGAACAGCAAAGTAGGCTCTGTCATACCCAACTAATGGGATTACAAATTATCACCAGCTTTTTGGAGAGTATGAAAATTTAAATGCACATACATCTGAATAAAATAATGCTACTTCTAAGGGTTTTTTTTTTTTCCTCCCTGACATATATACTTGCATAAGAGTGCAAAGACTGTTCAGTGCAAAAAGCAAGTTGCAGAACAGTGACTATAACCCCCTTTGTGTAATGAAAACATCTGGAAGAATATTCCAAAAGTTAACTTTGGAAATGCCTCAGAGGAGTGAGAAGACTGAGGTTGCTGAGGGCTTTTTATTTTTTATAATTAATACTGTTTGATATTATTTGACTTCTGTTACATTGAGCTCTATTTTTATTTTTAGCAGTTTAATTGGGGGCATAATTCACATACCACACAATTCACCAATTTAAAGCGGTTTTAAAGCCCCACATTCAGTGTTTCTTAATATATTCACAGAGCTGTACCATCATCACAGAGTCGTATAATCATCAGTGTACACAGATAATTATGTTGTTCACCTGAAACTCATATAATGTTATATACCAAATTTGCCTCCCCCCCCCAAAATGGGAGATGCTTCAAAAGTGAACTTATTGGGGCACCTGGGTGGCTCAGTGGGTTAAAGCCTCTGCTTTAGGCTCAGGTCATGATCCCAGGGCCCTCAGATCAAGACCCACATCGGGTTCTCTGCTCAGCAGGGAGCCTGCTTCCCCCCTCTCTCTCTGCCTGCCTCTCTGCCTACTTGTGATCTCTGTCAAATAAAAATCAAATAAAATCTTAAAAAAAAAGAAGTGAACTTATTAGTGGCAAGAGAATGTGTGAGATACAATCAGAGGAAGTTTAAATAGTAATGGAATGATACACATAAAAAAGAAGAAAAAATATATAAGAACAGAAAAAGTTGGAGAGGGTCATGGACAGAAAAAAAGAAAGATGTTAAAATGAGTTTGAACCAGGAACACATTAGATCTGCCTTTGTTAAATAAACACATCTGGATTTTGTAACAAAAAGATCAAGGTAAGATATTCGAGCATGATAAGGAAATAAAGAAACTCTTGATTTGATGGTACTGCAAATATTTGGATAAACTAGATTCTATATAAATCTGCAGAAAGCTGGTTATGAATTCCATCTATGGAAGACACAGATAAAAAGAGTTTAGAGAAATATACTCACTTTGTAGTTGACAGAAATCTCTCCTGTGTTAGGAATGTTGATAGCGAGATACTAATTCTCAAGTAATAAATACTTAACTGAACCTCAATAATGCTCTGATTTGGTTAAGACTATCTGTGAATATAAGGAGAGCTGGAGAGAGAGAGAAGGGCTCCTGAAACATCCTGACAAACTTAATCAACACAAACCATGCAGGAATATTCTTTTTGGCTCAAAGTTTTGTTCATGTTTTTAGAAGGATAAGAAAACATACATTTGAAAAGTAATGTTTTATAAAAACATTCCACAAAAATCACATTTAATCTCTGTATTACTTAAAATAAAACTACCTTTTCTATGGGACTTTTCCCTCATTAAAATCGTCTTTGAGCACTACAGATCTTGGGAACATTTTGTAGGTATGACCTTATTTTTCTTTTTCATATCTTTAAAAAGCACAGTTCAAATGTGCAGTTGGAGTCGTCTCTGGGATAGGATAGGATAACTTTACTGCTTTTTCTATAAAATCCATTAGTTTGGGTACTATTAACTCTTATTTACTTAATTAGGGCTGTGTGGTGACTATAGCAATACTCTAGCTTAACATCAATAAAATAATGGAAATGTACACAAGACAGGCACGCCCATGGAAAGTCTGTTCTTATAAAGGAGTAAATGTCAGATTAAAAATAAAAGTCACCAGTTTTTGAATTAGGAAACTGCAAAGTGAGGCTGGGGCAATAATTTACAACAATTAAAAATTTAAGATGAGACTGTTGTCTGATGGGATGGATCATCTTTAGAAGTATCGTAAGATAGTTTTAAAAATCTGTTGACTCTTCAAATTTACTCACGTTGTGGCTAACAGTTGATGTTACTGATCTGATTCCAAATCAAGCAACAAGGAATTGTCAAGAATAAGCTATCCTTTGAAGTATTATAATATGGTGTTTTTTCTGTGTCTGCATGTGTGTGTGTGCGTGTGTGTGTGCGTGCATGTGTGTGTGTGCGCGTGTCTAACACATTTTACTGGGAATTAATGTACTGCATATGCTGGAGACTGTTGCTAACAATGTAATCATCTCTATAAATGCTCTGATTGACTATAACATCTTAGGAAACCATAGGAAAACAGAAAATATTACTATCTCTGGTGACATGCTGTGCAGGGCAATGATCAGACTCTTAATTCTTAGTTACTTGCTTGCAAGTAAAATTGTTTTATCAAACAGGTTACCTAAGTCTTGTCCTGTGACTGTGATAATAAATTAAAAATGGAACTGCTTAAACCTCCAAAATATGCATAATGGTAACTGAAAGAACATCACTTCAATGACAGTTAAAACCATCCATCTCCGTGGGCTAAATGTAGATACAACTGGAAGCTAACCTTGGCTTTCAGGCTTGAGGTTAGACTAGCAGGACTTGTATTGTCATCTGGACAGGTGGCAATAACCTTAGCCGGGGATGTCAGAGCCTCCCCAGTCTTCTTTTAGATCTTACATCAAGCTACAATGAACCCTGGCTTCGGAACAAATTTTGAATGCCAGAAAGCAAAGGCGAAGGGTTAACCGCTCGTTATTTTTTATTTCTCAGATGCTAAAATATTTTAAAAAGCAGGGACAGCTCAATTTAGATTACAAAAAGGCGCTCTGATGAAAAGCAAATGTGTTCCTAAATGTATTTTGAAATAGATGGTTAGAAAGCTAACATAGAGTTTGTGGTCTAAATATATCATTCTTTCAGAAGCAGAACATATTGCTGGGGGAAAAAAATCTTCCATCATGGGACTTATGGCATATAGTAACCAAAATGTTTTTCCATCCTTTGAATTTTCAATGTTGGGAAATATTATTCAGTAGACCCAGAGAGAAGTCCTAAATTGGAAAAGCAGCTGCATCCAAGGTCATCTCTCTTGTTTCCAAATATATCTTGAAACAAATGCAAGAAGGGCACTTTGCTGAGTGTTATCTGGACATATATAGTTTCAATCAAATTCTTCAAGAAGTGTCAGAATAAAAGTTGAACATTTGTTTGACACTGCCAAGTCACTAGCAAGTGGGTCTCTTCAAGCATGGAGGCTCTCCTTGGTGACTTGGCAATTAACTACAACAAAAAGGAGGTTCTTTTTCCTACTCTCAAGAAAAAGAAAGAAAGCACAGTTAAACACCAGCTCTGAATTTTCTCTCACATTTTTTAATATATAGAGAATCATCTAAACTCATAAAAATGTCTCTCAACAGAAGCATAACTCTTAAATACACTGTCTCTAAGCTCAATTCCTTGGAATTATCAAATCCTTTTCACACGTCTGAAAATGTTACATGGAACGAAAAAGTGGTATGTCATCTCAACATAGAGATGACACAGAGTAACCTGAATCAAAGAATAAAATGCTGAAACTTTGAGTTAGTGTAAAAAAATATCCCCCTAGGGGCGCCTAGATGGCTCAGTGGGTTAAGTCTCTGCCTTTGGCTCAGGTCATGATCCCAGGGTCCTGGGATCGCGCCCCGCAACTGGCTCTCTGCTCAGCAGGGAGCCTGCTTCCCCTTCTCTCTGCCTGCCTCTCTGCCTACTTGTGATGTCTGTCTGTCTGTCTGTCTCTCTCTCTCTGTCAAATAAATAAATAAGATCCTAAAAAAATAAATCCCCCTAAATGCAAAGAAATAAACAACTGGCTTATTGCCTCTCCTCTGTCATGAAAAAAAAGAACATACTTAGTCCAGGTTAGCAGTCTCCTGTGGCAGCGATTGTCTGTCATTCTCTACAATGCAGTGAGTCTCTCATTGCTTCAAGTGTTCAAGGAGCAGCAGAGATATTAACAACTCCCAGGTATCATACACCAAATGGACATGACTCACGATTGCACCACCTCAAAACCTTCAGCAATTTGGTTTCCATCTCCAAATTATTCCTGATTCCCTCTGGTCTTGCCTGGTTAGTATCTGAAGATATGCAGAAGGGTTTTAACTTGTACCTGCATCTTCAGCCTGTCCAAATTGTTCCAGCCCAAAGTTTTTTGTTTTTGTTTTTTTCTTTTTGCCCTTAGCTCTGTTAAACTTGATCCCATTCCAAAAACCTGCACTGAAACTTTTAGAGACCCTAAACTCTGAGAAAAGTGTAAGGAAATCGAATAGTTCTGATTTTTCTTTTCTTTTCTTCTTTTTAAAGATTTTTTTTATTTGAAAGGAGAGCAAGAGAGCACAAGCGGGGGGAGCAGCAGAGGCAGAAGGAAAAGCAGGCTCCCCACTGAGGAGGAAGACTGATGTGGGATCTGATCCTAGAACCCTGGGATCATGACTTGAGCTGAAAGCAGATGCTTAACTGACTGTTCCACCCAGGCGCTCCTAGTTCTGATTTTTCTAATGAAAACTTCTTTGATCTCTGAAATATCAAACACTTGCAGAAAATTTGGAGTGTATCAATTTGCCTACTGGATAATCCAATGCTGAAGACTACTTCAATTATTGGTTACATTTCTCATCTTGGTAACTAAGACTTGAAGTTCCCTGAAAGGGGAGGCCATACCTTTCCTGCTTGATGTGCTTGATACAGAGCTGGATGCAGGAAAGGGCCAATAAGCACCTGCCGGTTTCATCCCTGAGACGCTCTCACACTCTCCCATTCACCTGTCCAAATCTCATCTTTCCAGACCCTGATCATTCCTCCCTCTTGGGCAAGACCTCCTGGACTCCCCTTGGACCCTTTAGTCTTCTCTAAATATCTGTTGTGATTGAATTTTGATAGCACCACAGAACTTAACACTTGATTACTAGGTTTTGGTATGTTTGCTACTGTTTAATTTATTGCTAGTCCTGTTAAGGATGGGGCCATGTCTTATATACTTACTGTACCTTTTCATAGAGTGTAGCTGAGCACCTAGCACATCAGATTACAGAGCACAAGGGCTGGGCACGTGATAGGAGCTCATTCCTCTCCCTAATGTATCTGGGTAACTTTCTGAGCCACTAGACTTCTTGCCATTTCCTGAGCATGCCATGTTCTTAAATGTGTTTATGTCTTCCTCCTTTCCCATGGCTATCGAAATCTTAACTCCTTCTTATGAACCCAGCTCAAGTCCTACCTCTCCCACTAGCCTTTTCTCAGTCTCCTGTGTCAGGATTAATTGCTTCTTCCTCTGAGCTCCTAGTTCTTTTTTTTTTTTTTTTTTAAAGATTTTATTTATTTGTCAGAGAGAGCGAGCGAGAGCGAGCACAGGCAGACAGAGTGGAAGGCAGAGTCAGACGGAGAAGCAGGCTCCCTGCGGAGCAAGGAGCCTGATATGGGACTCGATCCCAGGACGCTGGGATCATGACCTGAGCCGAAGGCAGCTGCTTAACCAACTGAGCCACCCAGGCGTCCCCTCCTAGTTCTTTTTATACATAAAAGAACTTTAATTTTTGCTACATAATATTAGAGTCTTCTAGTCTGTGAGCTCTTTGAAAGCCAAAACCAGGTTACATTTACTTTATATTTTAGCACTTAGCACAATGTCAAGCACACAGAAGATACTCAATAAATATTTGCAAATAAATAAATGAATTTACAATTTCCTTCTCCAATTAATCAAGTAACATCTTGCTAACTTCTTTGGTTTAGCCTTGGCATTTTCATTGAGGAAGGCAAGAAACATCTATAAAACAATTCAATGGATCCTGGATTTGTCCAAATTAAATAAACTTAGTGGTTTGCTTAATACTGTGTTTCAAATTTCAAGTATTGTATTTCAATTTTTAAGTTCCATTGCAGCATTGTTCATAAAAACAAAACAAAACAAAACAAAACTGGAATCTATGTACATGTCCAGCAACAAAAGACATATATGATTTTAACACTTTTACAGAAATATTTAAATTATAACCAATAAAGCTTCCATTTGTTCTGTGTCTTAAAGTATTACTTCTTTCTTGACACTCGTTTTAAGCATAATTCCCACATCTGGATGGTAGAATTCATTTTTACTCATTTACTAAAGTTTTTTTTCTTTTTAGGTACAGTAAGTGAGCACATTTTTAAAAAAGAATTCTATGGGATGCCTAGGTGACTCAGTTGGTTGGGCAGCTGCTTTCAGCTCAGGTCATGATCCCGGGATCCTGGGATCAAGTCCTGTATTAGGCTCCTTGCTTGGTGGGGAGACTGCTTCTCTCTCTCCCTCTGTCTGCGTGTGCCCTCTCTCTGTCTCTGTCAAATAAATAAATAAAATCTTTAAAAAAATAAGAAAGAGCTCTAATTTCACACATATTATAGTTCATTAAATGGGCATCAGCCTGAGTCTGATACATGGGTCGCACTGTAGTTCATACAGCATAGGAGTGAAGAGCACAGGCTTCAGGCCTCAGCTCTGCCCACAGTTAGAAGCTGCGTTAATACCGTGGAAGCCTGTCTCTGCCTGCTTCCTCATCTACTCAATGGAGATAATAGTATTTACCTCCTGGGGTTATTGCTAGAGTTCCATTAGTTCAGACACACGAAGCACTTAGGACAGTATCTGGTCCATTCTAAGTGCTCAATAATGATTATGATTACAAAGCTTCAGGGAGTAAAATTGGTTCAGTCTCACTTTGCCAAACTGCTGTTTCTAAAAAAAATGTCCTTCCTCTGTAAGTTTGCTTCATTTTTAGAACCCAGAAACTAATCAGGCGGTGCTCCTTAACAATGAGACAGGCTCCCTCGTGAGGAGTGAGCCGCATTGCGGTTACTCCACTGAGGCTGGAAAGTGATTTGCTACGAGCGGCAGAGTGCTGATTTCTGCACAGTTGAGAGGGTGAGAGAGAGCCCTCAAAGGTCCCAATTTAATAAATGATTACCCGAATCATTCTGAGCTTCCTTTCCAGCCCCAGAATGCCATGGCTCTTTACCAAGTTACCGTGTGCAGGGCAGAGAGCAGCAGCCCTGCCAGGACCCTGCTGGGACCCTCTGAACTGAGGTGGGAACTAATACTGTCACTGAAAAACAGAATTCCTTAATTTCCTCCTGTGTTCTGTCTGAATAGTGAATTTCCATAGCGGTAAACCGAGTTTGGTGACTCAAGTCTCTCAGCAATTCTAGAGAGGAAATTGTGAAATTATGTTTGCTGAGAAAGTACTTCCAGTTTGCCAAAAGAGGGAGCATGGGAGCAGAAAGCATATGTTCATCCAAGCCTTTTGAAAAATACTTGTTTGGGGGCACCTGGGTGGCTCAGTGGGTTAAGCCTCTACCTTCCGTTCAGGTCATGGTCTCAGGGTCCTGGGATCGAGTCCTGCATCGGGCTCTCTGCTCTGAGGGGAGCCTGCTTCCTCCTCTCTCTCTCTGCCTGCCTCTCTGTCGACTTGTGATCTCTGTCAAATAAATAAATAAAATCTTTTAAAAAATATTTGTTTGGATTCTGTGTTTCAGTTTTTATTCCTTTTATAAGGCCGGGATGGGACTGAATGACAGTTACAGCCAACTTTCTCTTTTTTATATTGTCTTAAGACAGGAGAGTCAAAGATTGAAAATATACAGATAACTCTGAATGACCTCTCTTGATCCTTCCTGGATAAAATGCTCCCCTCATGCCTGGCTGTCATACACGAAACAGCTCTAATTAAACAGTTCTCATTAAAAGGAAAGGGAGGAGGAGCTAAGCCAGCAGCTCCTTCTGGGTAGAGACACAATTACATATTTAATAAAAGTGCAACTTTAAAAAAAAATCTCCTGGCTGCCACAGATTGTTTAAAAATGAAGGACTCCTTGTATACACAATCTAGATCTTACATTCACTACAATGTATAAGTTATTGAAATAACCAGGTTTAATGGAAGTTAATCATCAGGCTGCTTACTTACCCACTCCCTAGGGCTAAACACTCCTTCATGCCAAACAAGAGGAATGATGTAAGCGCCTAGAACCATTTGTAGAAACAAGCCTTTGATTCATGCTCATTAGTCACTAACTGTAGGGTATATGCCTGTGTATGACAAAGAGGTTTCTATAAGACAACACACATCTCCATAGGAAGTCATTTTTCAATACAAACTGGATTTTGCCTTTGTAAAGGCAGCTTTGGCAAGTTATCCATTTGTGCCTATTCTCAAATTCAATTCAGAAGCATTCAGCACATTTGTATATTTTTAGTTGAGCAACAAATCCAGTTTCTTCTTTTTAGTCCAATTACCCAAAGGTGCTCTGTATCATGTTAGCCTAAAAAGTTAAGAAATAATCATACTTGGTATATGCACAGACCTTAAAATTTTCCAGAAAATTTATATATGTTATATAAACTAATAAGGCAGAATGATACATTTGGATTTGATAGTTTAACGAAATGGCTTCTTTTACTACTGCTGCCTACTGAACTAAAGCAAGAAGATAGAAAGTATTAATGTAAAGAAGAAAGTTAAGTGTTCTGTAATTTCCAAGATCTGGTTTGATTTCCACAAGCCTTTGAACAATGTTCTAAGACCCTTCTGGTACACTCTCTGGATCGGAAAAATACATGATCTTGGATTTAGATGTTAAAAAGATATTATCCTATTATAAGATTGTTCTTAAAGGACAACCTTTTAAGTTGGATTATTTCCTGAACTAATATAGAATGCAAGATAAGCAGTGGCCTTTTGAAATTTACAGTTTATATAGTCAGTCCCATGCAACAGTTGGCAACACCGAGTCCTATGAGGAGCAAATCCATGAACCCAAAAGCAGATTTCACAGGCTACATTCTTCTTCTTTATTTGGGCCATCATGTGCAAGACAGATTATTTTCCAAAATGATTAAGTACTCTCATCAATTAGCCAGCAAGAGTATCAATCCTGAAGGAAAAATGCAATAAGCTCTTCTGTAATTGCCAGCTGTCAAAAACTGTCAGAGTTAGTCAGAGCTTTTTAATGTTCCAATCAAATCACAAAATGAGTGGAAAGTCACTGTATAAAATCCATTAAGATGCATTACTAAATGTCCAATGTTACATAAAAACTATAAATAACTTTGTACTTTCAGGGTTTTTTTTTTTTTTTTTCAATTTGCTTTTCTTGAAGTAATAATGATGTTCTGCTTCAGTTAATAAAGTAATTTTGGAGCTGCCTAGTGTTTACTCCACATATTCCTTCTGTGTGGAATAAAGATGGCAAGCAATAATCAAATCGGAATTATAAGCATTCCTTGGAGTATCTGTCATTAACGATTTTTAAAATTAAGAGAAGAGCAGCAAGAATAGTGAAGGCTAAAAAAATTAATCACCAAGCTTAATAATCTTAGAAGCTGACTTTCCTTATGGGAATAAAATGCTGTTTCATTTCTGTGAGAGACTTCTAGTCTTTTTCAAATACTTGCAAAGGAATTCATATTCTGGTTAAAAGAACATCATTTGCCACTGGCTTAAAAATAACAAGCCAGTAGCCAACACTGAACAAATACAACTACCTCAGTGTTCAAAAACTGATTTATTGAATTAAGAAAGGTTTATTTCCACACTGAAACACAGCCTTCCCTCGTTTAGAATCTTGTGGATCTAGTTGTTGATCTAAAGGCACAAATAAGAATTCTGGTAGCTGATACTTGCCCAAATAAGAGGCTAAAGTAAGCTAAGAACCAGACTAAAACCACATAATAATAATAATATTAAAAAGTCTTCTTTTTTTCTTGAAATTTCTTAAAAGAAAGTTTCTTTCCACACTTTCTTGGTAAGTTCTTCTTTGCTCTGATGGAGCTAATCTTTTCTTGCCATAGCTTCTAGAGTTACCAATACTCTCCCTGTTGGTAAGTTTATCCAATTACCAAGGAAGAAGTTTTCAAACAAAAAGTAAGAGCAGAACACACTTGGAAACAAAAAGATCCAAAGCCATAATCAAGTTCGCATGTTTTGCATGGGGTCGGAACAACTCTCCTCACTGAAAGGTTCTTTGCCTCTCACTGCCATCCCCAGGGCAGCTGCCAAGAGTTACTAACCCAGGACGGACATGCTAATGATTTGAAATCTGAGTTTTTCAAATCTAAAGAGAAGACATTTAAAAAAAAATTTTTTTTTTTTTTAATTTTGAGAGAGAGAAAGAGAAAGCAAGGACAGGGTAGAGGAGTGGACAGAGAGGAAATTCCAAGAAGACTGTGCTGAGCGTGGAGCCTGATGCGGGGCTTGATCTCAGGACCCTGAGATCATGACCTGAGCTGAAACCAAGAGTCAGATAATTAATCAACTGCACCATCTAGACACCCTTAAAGGTAGACATTTTAAAAAGTATAATGAAACTGAAATGAAGTACAAGGTAGCATATGAATTTAGTATCTTTCTTTAAGGAATAATAAAAGAAATCTTCAAGTACCTGGTCCAAATGAAGCAGAAATCAGAAGCACTTTGGATGCTTGAATTTCACTTGGAATTCTACTGTAGCTTTTTACTACATGATAATTTCTATATTCTATGACTACTTTTTATATTTAAAATAAAAGTCCTCAAGACCTAAATACTATATTAGGTTTTGGGTGAAAATAAGTGATAATCCTTAAATTTAATATAATATTATAACATGAATAGTTAAAAAAATAATTTGACACAGCTATATAATTAAAAAATAAATAGTCATCATATATACGTAAATCAAGTTTTATTTGCCTTTAGATAATTCAGACAGAACAAATATGTTATTCAAAATGCAAATTTTCTTGAATTTTACAGAAGAAAGAGAAACTGAATTGAAACTGTAGGAATTGCTGAACTTCAGATAAATGTTTCTTCAAAACAAGAGATACTAGTTCCTAAAAGATTCCTCTAAAGTTAAAAAAAAGATTAAGAACATTAAGCCATCGGGTTATTACATTTTTAAAAAACTACATGCTTCTTAATGGACATATGTTTACATTTACAGAGAGTAAATTTAGTCTCCTGTCTCATAAAACTCCTAAGACACCACTAATCTCTAAACTAAGCAAAACAATAAAAGCCATTTTTCATATTAAAAAACTTTAAAACCTAAATCTACCTTAACATTACCTTCCAAGGAAACTTAATAGGAATGGTTAACCTGAAAACAAAATGTTGTACAAATCACTTTCCAGAAAAGAAATAAATTACGGGATTATGCTTATATCTAGTAGTATCAACTAAAACCCCACATGATGGCACACAGATTCAGAGCACCAGCCGGTCTTCCCCGCCCTCCTGAATTACCTGACCCATGGGAGTTTGGCTTTGTTGTTTCAGAAAGCACTGTTTCTTACATTCCATCAACTGTTCAAAATCACGCCACATTTTCGCTTGTTTCATATTCGGACCATGACTTTCTCGTACAGCTTTTTGTTTTTCTCGGAGTTTCTACCATAAAAAAAAAAAAAAAATCAAGAATGATTAGATCTCAGTTGCAGAAATTTACTTCTATTGCTCTCATCAGAAGAACATGGTCTGCTTTTAGTGCCTCTGATGAGTAACAGTGAACTACACCAGTTCTTCTGAGATGTATGAAAGCTAAGATGATAAAAGTTAAATTGATGAAAGATGCAGGAAGCTTGAAGTTAAAAAGAATAGAAAAATATAAAAGAAAGGGAAGGGAAAATAAAGGGAATCGGGAAAATGGAACAGTATCATGGTATGGGAAAAAGAATGCAGATTTTGCAGTCAGAAGACTTTTGTTTCAAACGTGGCTTTGTCACGAGCTGTAAGAATTTCTCTGAACCTCACTTCTCTCAATTGTCAATGAAGGGTAATAAAAGGGGATAATTATATAAAATTATCTGCCTTATAAGATTATTGTAATTATTTTTAAAGATTTTATTTATTTATTTGAGAGAGAGAACATGAGCAAGAGAGTGAGAGAAAGCATGAGCAGGGGGGTAAGACAGAGGGAGAAGCAGACTCCCTGCTGAGTGGGGCCCTGACTCAGGGCTCCATCCCAGGACCCGGGGATCATAACCTGAGCTGAAGGCAGTTGCTTAACCGACTGAGCCACCCAGGAGCCCCATAGGTTATTTTTTCACACGACATAATAGATCTGGAAATACTTGATAAACTACCATATGTTATATATTGTTATTATTATTAAATAGCATATTCTTTTCTGAATCTGTGTGTGCACTATGTGCACCCAAATAAATAAAATTGTATGCATATATTCTTCAGGAAGACGGTTTTGTGATTTTTAAAAAAGTACACTATTAAATAAGCCATATCCTTATCAGAGTTGTTTTTATTTTTTTTAATTTATTTTTAAGTAGGCTCCATGCCCAGCGTAAGGCTTGAACTCACAACCCTGAGATCCAGAGTCTCATGCTCTACCAACCAAGTCAGCCAGGTGCCCCCAGAATTACTTTTGTTACTAATAACCTACGTGATTCCATCTGTCAAAACTGTTCTACTCACAGACTCTAAAATTATAAACAGGAATAAGAAAATGTTTCATTGAATTATAAAAATATACTTTGGTCCTGTATTAGGGCAAATTCAGAAAGGGTGACTGAAAAGAGGTATAGCAGAGGGTCAGAGACACTGAGAGGAAGGAAGAAAGAGGGAAAGGAAGGCAGGCGGGTAGTCCGGGGAAAACACCGGTGATGAGAGTACACGTTTTCCCGGGTGATGAGTACACGCATCAGGAAACACAGTGTGCCAGAAATGCACACTGTAACACTGAGTGTGAGAAATCACCGAGGACAGAAAAATAAGCAAAGACACGGAAGCAGGTCACACAGAAATGTCCCCATCCTTTCCTCTATTGTACACGGTTCATCTAATAGTTGATCTAAGGACACAGATGAGAAGTCTCATCCTTGGTACTTGCCCAAATAATAGGCTAAACCAAGCTTAGGACCAGATTCAAAACTGCCCTCCTCAGCCATGGCTAATGAAAGCAAAGTTAACAGTAAACAGCAACAGGAAACAAAGCAGAATTAAGAAAATATGGGTGCCTGGGTGGCTCAGTGGGTTAAGCCTCTGCCTTCGGCTCAGGTCATGATCTCAGGGTCCTGGGATCGAGTCCTGCATTGGGCTCCCTGCTCAGCGGGAAGCCTGCTTCTCCCTCTTCCTCTCCCTTTTTTCACTGCTTGTGCTCCCTCTCTCTGTCAGATAAGTAAAATATTTAAAAAACAAAAAAACACCTTAAAAATAAATTATCTTAAAACAAACATTTTTATCTTCATGAACTAAAACAAAAGTAGTAAGACAGATCCAGAATTTTAAGAGTTCTTAGAATGGTTTTAAGATTAAGGTACTATTTAACTATAAATTTTCTTATATTACTGGAATAATTTCCTTGTCAAAAATCCTAACAACCTATAAGTTATTTAAAGAAACTGAAGACTGCATGTGGGCACTGTCTGTGTCAGCAATATTGAATTTAATGTGCTTCATAACCATGTGTGTTTGAAAGCTTTAACTTTTTGAATACAACCCCCTTAGTATATAATTTATTTTTAATGTTACTGTGACTTGATACAGATTTATTTTGTTGATAGTTACAATGTAGAAGAATACTTGTCAGAGATTTCAGGGTTCTTTAAAGGGGAGGTGACAGTGGGCGTGAGGGGAGTTATAACTTTCAGCACAGTATTCCACAGTACTTAGTAAAGCAAATTCTAGTGTATGGTAGTGTGAACTGCAGCACTATAGGTTGGTTTAATTCCAGAAAGCAGGTTGGCCTGAGGAGGTCTATGGATGTCCAGTCTAGCTGGTTTGGAAGACTTAGGCTATCATCACTTTTAAAGGCTAGGTTTGGTGTTTTCCTTAAAAATTTAGATCTACTCGGGACGCCTGGGTGGCTCAGTTGGTTAGGCAGCTGCCTTCGGCTCAGGTCATGATCCCAGCATCCTGGGATCGAGTCCCGCATCGGGCTCCTTGCTTGGCGGGGAGCCTGCTTCTCCCTCTGCCTCTGTCTGCCTGTGCTCACTCTCTCTCTCTCTCTGATAAATAAATAAAATCTTAAAAAAAAAAAAATTTAGATCTACTCTATCTCACTGGTATGTGGAATTAAACAAAACAGTAAATCATAGGGAAAGAGAGGAAAAAATAAAATGTGAAACCAGAGAGGGAGACAAACCATAAGAAACTCCCCTCCCCAGCCCCGCCCCGGCCAAGAGACTGAGGGTTGCTGGAGGGGAGAGGGAGGGGGATGGGGTAACTGGGTGTTAAACATTAAGGGGGGCACGTGATGTAACGAGCACTGAGTGTTATATAAGACTGATGAATCACTGACCTCCACCTCTGAAACCAATAATACACTATATGTTAATTGCTTTTAATTAATTATTTATTTTTAAAAAAGATTTTGTTTATTTGACAGACAGAGATCACAAGTAGGCAGAGAGGCAGGCAGAGAGAGAGGAGGAAACAGGCTCCCTGCTGAGCAGAGAGCCCGATGCAGGGCTCCATCCCAGGACCCCGAGATCCATGACCTGAGCCTGAAGGCAGAGGCTTAACCCACTGAGCCAACCAGGCACCCCAATTGCTTTTAATTAAAAAAAAAAATAGGGGCGCCTGGGTGGCTCAGTGGGTTAAGCCGCTGCCTTCGGCTCAGGTCATGATCTCAGTGTCCTGGGATCGAGCCCCGCATCGGGCTCTTTGCTCAGCGGGAGCCTGCTTCTCTCTCTCTCTCTGCCTGACTCTCCGCCTACTTGTGATTTCTCTCTCTGTCAAATAAAAAAAAAAAAAAAAAAAAAAAAAATCTTAAAAAAAAAAAATAAAAATAAAAAAAAAATAGAAAGAGCATTTGGAAAGAAAAAAAATTAGATCTACTCTACAAATGAGAGGATTGAGGAACTTTGTCTCTTAAATGATACAGACTGACGATTGGGAGATGAGCTGATCAATGTCTCCTTTTGCTGAAATGTATTTGTCAGAGTGCTGCTACCTTTTTGCAAAGACCCTGCAATAAAACACCACCCTGGAAGGTGAAAGAATAATCTTTATTTAGACTTAGCAACTACATTTGAGTCTTTAAAAGGATTCAGATTTGATAAATATTTCTCTACACAAAGCATCCATCCACGTACTTTTCAAAATAAAATAGAGAAATGTTTTCATATGAAAAAATACATTACCTAACATATGAAATGTTTAGAGGAAAACAAATTATTGACAATCACACTAAATCCTAAAACCCAAAAATCTCTATGAATGCTTACAACTTGATTCAAATATGTGTTTTCAAGCATGAACTTATTTTTTTCCTTTTGAGTATGGCATGTCATCCCATTAAGGGAAGAGGGTGCACAGAACAAACAATTTTCTCTCAAAAAAGTAAATAAAATCTTTGAAAAAAAAAGTCATGCCATTGTTTTCCATACCATTTTTTCTCTGAGGTTTAACTTTAGAATATTACTTACAGGTTTATGGGAGCTATTACAGCACGTATGTAAAAGCATACATACATACATGTATGTTCTTAATAATAATTCAAATTAGAAAATGTAAATAAAGGAGTTCTTGGGTGGTGCAGTTGGTTGAGCAACTGATTCCTAGTTTTGCTCAGGCTGTGATCTCAGGGTCATGTGATTGAGCCCCACATCAGGCTCTGTACTTAGCATAGAGTCTGTTTTAAGATTCTTTCTCCCTCTCTCGCTGTGCCTCCCCTACAAAAAAATAAAACTTAAAAAAAAAAAAAAAAGGAGGAGTGTCTGCATGGTTGGTTGGGCACCCAGCTGTTGATTTCAGCTCAAGTCGTGGCCTCAGGGTTATGAGCTTCAGCCCCACACTGGGCTCCATGCTGAATGTGGAACAGGCTTAAAATTCTTTCTCTCTCTCCCTCTGCCCCTTCCCCCCCATTTGCACTCTCTCTCAAAAAACATTTTTTTTTTTAAAGATTTTATTTATTTATTTGACGGACAGAGATCACAAGTAGGCAGAGTTGCAGGCAGAGAGAGAGAAGAGGAAACAGGCTCCCCGCTGAGCAGAGAGCCCGATGTGGGGCTCGATCCCAGGACCCTGGGATCATGATCCGAGCTGAAGGCAGAGGCTTTAACCCACTGAGCCACCCAGGAGCCCCTCAAAAAACATTTTTTAAAAAAGAAAATGTAGGGCGCCTGGGTGGCTCAGTGGGTTAAATCCTGCTGAGGAGAGAGCCTGCTTCCTCCTCTCTCTCTGCCTGTCTCTCTGCCTACTTGTGTTCTCTGTCTATCAAATAAATAAATAAAAATAAAAATCTTTAAAAAAAATTTAAAAACATACAAAAGAAAATGTAAATAAGGACACTAGCCCTGAGTTGTTGATAAATTTAAAAACAAACAAACAAAATAATGACAGAACTGGTGTCTTTAAAATGACTGTCCAAATGTGTTGCTTTATGAAGCCAATTAAAATAATCAGTGAATTGGGTCACTGAAGCCCTGATGGTCAAGGCCTTTACTATCTACCACCTCTTCTACTAGGAATGGCTCAGAGAACTGAGAAAATAAGAGTAATCACATAAGCATATGCCTGCTTTCATAAGACTGGCAGGGAAGGAGCTAAAAATGTAAAGGAAGGTTTTTTGATTATTTGTGTTAAATGAATCAATGCTTGTAAAGGTCATGGAACAGTGTCCAGTTCATAGCAATGAGCTTTGTGTTTATTAAATAAATGAACTTATACTTATCTAATAAAGAGATACCTGAGAATTATCTGAAAACTTGTAGTTCATTAAATGTGGCAGTTTTGTTTCTTTTTTTTTTTTTTAAGATTTTGTTTATTTATTTATTTGACAGACAGAGATCACAAGTAGGCAGAGAGGCAGGCAGAGAGAGAGGAGGAAGCAGGCTCTCTGCCGAGCAGAGAGCCCGATGTGGGGCTGGATCCCAGGACTCTGGAATCATGACCTGAGCCGAAGGCAGAGGCTTTAACCCACTGAGCCACCCAGGCGCCCCGGCAGTTTTGTTTCTTTTTCTTTCTTTCTTTTTTTTTTAAAGATTCCATTTATTTATCAGAGGGGGGGGGGGAGAGAGCGAGCACAGGCAGACAGAACGGCAGGCAGAGGCAGAGGGAGAAGCAGGCTCCCGCCGAGCAAGGAGCCCAATGCGGAACTCGATCCCAGGATGCCGGGATCATGACCTGAACCGAAGGCAGCTGCCCAACCAACTGAGCCACCCAGGCATCCCAGCAGTTTTGTTTCTTATTCAGAAACTTCTCATAAACTCCTCCCTAAACAGAACTAGATTTTTCTCCAAAAATCCACATCCCTTCACTTTTATATGCACACACACATAAATTTCTAAAGAAGAGTCTTCATCTTTGCAAGAGATTAAGATCCAATTTCCCTTTGAAAACTGTACTATAACCCTTTAAAAAGAATGACAAGGTCAAAACCACATACTGAAAGCCTGAATTAGACACAATTAAAAAAAATAAATAATACATTCTTACCTTTCCAAGATTCTCCTGTTCAGCAATATTTTTTGTATACTGCTCCCTAGGGGATAAACATAATGATTTAGTTTCAATTTACCTCAGTTGATTTGATCATACAACTAAATTATAAATTAACTTATCAATCTAAATATATTAGACAATATAGATAGTTTAGAGTACTGGAATCAGAATGAAAATCATTACACTCTCTTTCCCCATCTTTAGTCAGTTCTTCTAGCAAATAGTAATTTATGGGGAAAAACCCACAAACCACTGCATAAGAAATTAAGAGAACTAAAATGTTAAGTACTATTTCTGGTTAATTTACACTTAAAACAATGGTAACACATTCTTGCTTAAGCCACATTTTTAAAATTTATTTTTTAAAGTTTTAATTTATTTAGGTAATCTCATCACCCAATGTGGGGCTCAAACTCACAACTCAGAGATCAAGAGTTGCATGCTTTTCTGAGTATGCCAGCCAGGCACCCTAGTCACACTTTATTTTTGAAGAGGTTTGTAGAAAGGAGAAAGGATAAACATTTTAAATAAACATTAAATAACAAAAACAAAACAAAACAAAACAAAACATTAAATAACATATAATCCTGCAATGTTACTTCTAGGCAGTCATCCTAAAGAAAAACTCTCAGAACTTTAGATAAATGTAAAGACTATTTACTTCACCATTGCTTTTAATAGTGAAGATCTGTAAACAAAGTTAGATGTCAATAGATGGGGAAATATTTAAATAAATTATGGCACATCCATTCAAAGGAATAATACAGAGTTATAAAAAGGAGGGAGTAGATCTATAAATACTGAAATAGAATTAAAAAGTTTTTTTCAAGATTTTTATTTATTTATTTGACAGAGATCACAAGTAGGCAGAGAGGCAGGAAGAGAGGAGGAAGCAGGTTCCCTGCCGAGCAGAAAGCCTGACTCGGGGCTCGATCCCAGGACCCTGGGATCAGGGCCCGAGTCGAAGACAGAGTCTTTAACCCACTGAGCCACCCAGGTGCCCTGAAATAGAATTTTAGACATATAATTAAGAGAAAAACTATATATGTAGTTTAACCTGATTTTTGTAGGCATACACACATAATTTTCCCATGCACTTGTTAACACACGCACATGCAAATGCATGGGAAAAGAATATGGAGTAATTATACACCAAAATATTTTTATTTATTTTTATTTTAAAAAATATTTTATTTACTTGAGAGAGATACGGCGTGCATGTGGGGGTAGGAGCAGACAGAGAGGGACGAACAGACTCTCTGTTGAGCATGAAGCCCTATATGGGGCTCGATCTCACAACCCTGAGATCATGACCTGAGCCAAAATCAAGAGTTGGATGCTCAACTGACTGAAATACCCAGATACCCCTACATGAAAATATTACCAACAGGCATTCCTGAGGCACGGAATGCGGGCAACATTCGGTTTGGTGTACTATGCTTCATAATGGTTCCTATGGGATTTATAAGCATTTCTTTCATAAACTAAAAAACCTGTAATTTTCAAATAAAAATTAAAAAAACAAATAACATTGCACTGTTTTTAAACAAAATTATAATTATACACATATATTATATTTTATGATTTAAAATTTTTTTTAAGTAGTCTCCACACACAATGTAGGTCTGAAACCCATAACGCCAGGATCGAGACTCATGCACTCTACCAACTGCGCAGGCCAGGCGCCCCAAAAGTATAATTATACTGTCATACTCCACAAAACAAAAAGTGATATATAAAGTGTTAAGGACAAAGATCGAAACATGAGGACAAAGGAACCAATGACAAAGAAGATAAAAGAGACTTCAGACCTCAAATCTAGACAGAAAAAGACAGTGTTTCTGTATAAAGCTACATTGTAGTAAGTAAGAAGTTAAATAACACATAACTGGAAATCTAAGAACTCATAAACCACAAAGAGAAATTGCAGCAGCCTAAATGAAGGAAGATCTGCATTCATGCAAAAAGAAAGGTAAGTGTGACTAGACTGGAGCAATGTGGGAATCAAAAGTCCTCCTAGTGCTTGGGACGCCTGAGTGGGTCAGTTGATTAAGCGCCTGACTCTTGGTTTTGGCTGAAGTCATTACCTCGGGGTCCTGGGATCCAGCACTGCAAGGCGCCCCGTGCTCAGTGTGGAGTCTGCTTGAGACTTTCTCTCCCTCTCCCCCTCTCCCTGCCCCGACTCTCTCTCATATAAATCAATAAATATTTAAAAAAATACTCAAAAGTCCTTATAGAGCTGAATTGAAGGCAGAATTTGGACATGGAAATGAGGGTGAAGAGAATAAACACAATCTTGATGAAACTTTATTTTGACTTTAAAATTTATGAGACACTAAGTCAACCTGTTTAACTTTCTAGCTCTCTAGTGAAAAATAGCTAGGAGAATATAAATGATATATTCTTAAAAAAAAAAAACCCACTGAATTGTTAAGTTCAGATAGATGTATGTATGTATGTATTGGAGGGGGGTGGGGAAGAGAGACTCTTAAGCAGGCTACTGGGGCTTGATCTCACAATCCTGAGATCATGACCTGAGCCAAAATCAAGAGTCGGAGGCTTAACTCACTGAGCAACCCAGACACCCCAAGTTTGGATAGCTTTAAATAATTCATTTATTACCCTAGAACTGAGAAATGTCCAAACTGTTTTAAAATTTCCATCTATATCTATTGGGTTTTTAATTTTTTAAAAAAGATTTTATTTATTTATTTGAGAGAGAGACAGTGAGAGAGAACATGAGCGAGGAGAAGGTCAGAGGGAGAAGCAGACTCCCCGTGGAGCTGAGAGCCCGATGTGGGACTCGATCCCGGGACTCCAGGATCATGACCCGAGCCGAAGGCAGTCGTCCAACCAACTGAGCCACCCAGGCGCCCCTCTATTGGGTTTTTAAAAAAGATTTTTATTTGACAGACAGATCACAAGTAGGCAGAAAGGAAGGCAGAAAGGGTGGGGGAAAGCAGGCTCCCTGCTGAGCAGAGAGCCTGATGTGGAGCTTGATCTCTGGACCCCGAGATCATGACCTGAGCAGAAGGCAGAGGCTTAACCCACTGAGCTACCCAGGCGCCCTAGAATTTCCATCTGTATTTAATCAAGACATCTTAAGGCTCATGTTCTTTTATCATATAACGCTAATGTGTAATTTTAAATTTGATGAATTCATTCAAGAAATAATTACGGAGCACCTGTTATGTACCAAGCATGCCCTGGGGTTTCAGGAAGAAAACAAGACAGAGTCTTTGTCCTCCAGGATTTCATACTATATAATTTCCAAAACACTGTTACATGCATTATATTTAACTTGATCTTCGGTGGTATAAATTGTTTTCCTTATTTTATAGGTGAAGAAATGATTTGCCCAAGGTCACAAAACTCAGAACTGGAAAAAACAGGCTAAAAAGAAATTTTATGAGTCCCTCTTTAGTACTTTAAAATAAAACATCCTGCCTCTTTAAATAAAAATTTGCAATCTTTCAAAGTCATGCTAATTCCTTAGACCACTGGTCTTACTCGAAAGTATCATAAAAGTAGAAAATGGAATAATAACAAAAATATTGTGTCTATGATAATAATAATAATAATAATATTTTAAATACATATCAATGAATTTAGAGTACAATTAACTCTATTTTATTCATAATATTCCTAGGTACTACTCTAGCCAGGGAAAAACATTTTTTCTATAGGAAAACAAAGGAATGGTAAAGGTTTATGATGATTTTTAAAATGATGTATCTGGCCAGAAAACCAATAGTTCAGGGGCAATATTACCTTATTTACTACTTATACTGTAACTTCAGAAAAAATGGAAATTAATTTCTACAACTTTTTTTTAAGGATAAATGTAATTTCTCACATTTGTAAAATATTACCACTGACCATACAGATTTATTTGAGCGAAGGTTATATTCAATGAAAGAATGTGAATAAGTACATTTAATATGTTTAATATGTCAGAGTATTAGAAGAAAAATTGTTCTATTTATAGGACATGTTCAGTCTGGCTTGCATTCCAGTGTATTATATATTTAAAAAATTAGAATCTGCAACATTCCATTTATTAGATTTCCTTTTTGTAATATTAATGTAAATGCCACTAAAAAAATCTCAAGTACAATCTAGAATAAATGTGAATCTTTATTTTGAGCTCTTACTGGATGGTAAAAGTGAAACATCTGAATTGTGGTAAGGGGCAAAGAAAGCTTATCTTATTCAATTACTGCATTTTGTCACAGCTAGCAATTCAAACATAAATGCATTTTTTTTCAGGCAGCATTTGATTTATTACCGTATGCTGTAAGCTTGGATTACCAAAAAAATCACCATATAAGGACTGGTGGTATTTACACACCCTTCCTTGTTTTGAAGGCTGGCACACTGCAAACACACAGCTTCTAGCTGAAACACACTCACACATGACACAATGAGCAGGCAGATGACTAGAGTCCAGGCCATGTGGGACTTTAAAAATAGACCAATCTTAGTGCTTATAAAAAAGGAACCATGAAATTATATGTATTTCTGGGGAGGGGAGAAGGGGGAGTTACTGTTTAATGATTATAGGAGTTTCTGATCTGAGTGAGAAAAAAAGGGTTGGTATTATATATACTAGTGATTGCTGCACAACATTGTGAATGTAATCAATGCAACTGAATTATACACTTAAAACTGGTAAAAATGGCAAATTTTATGTTATATGGGGTTTTTATGCCATGATTGAAAAAAAAATAAGCCAGCCAGCAAGAAAATTATGTGTATTTCTACTTAGTTAGTAGGGCCGGACTATCTGGAAGATGTTTAACAAGATTTAATCCTAAGCAATATCTTAGTATCTGCTTATTTAAGTACTTGCAATCTTAGTAGTTTAGCAACTCCATCTTGTTTATAAAACTTCTAAAGGTGACAGCCATAAAACAACGAAATCTTGCCATTGGTAACAATATAGATGGAGGTGGAGAGTATAACACTAAGTGAAATAAGCCAGTCAGAGAAAGACAAATATCATTTGATTTCACTCATATCTGGAATTTAAGAAACAAATGAACAAAGGGAAAAAAAAGAGAGAGAGAGACAGACCAAGAAACAGACTCTTAACTATAAAGAACACACGGACGGTTACCATAGGGGAAGGATGTGGGGGGATGGGTGAAATAGGTCAAGGCGACTAAGAGTATACCTATCATGACGAGCACTGAGTAATGTATAAAATTGCTGAATCACTGGATTGTATACCTGAAACTAAACGAACACTGTATATTAACTATTCCGGAATTTAAATAAAAAATTTAGTAAAAAAAATCTTCTATAGGGGAAAACATGAAGTAACTCAATAGAGAAACAACAAAATTACTTGCCTAATTGCCTTTCTTTTTTCTTGCTGATCAGAAGAGACATAGGCCTTCATCTCATCGGTAGCTCGACGAAGCTGTACTTCTAGGTTCTAAGTGGAAAGACCAAGTTTTTGGTTAAGTCCTTGATACAGAAAGATCTCAGAAAGTTTCTGGTCCATCTTTTTTGTTTTACCTTAATCATACAATTTGTGTAATGGTATCTACTTTCTTCTTGAAGACATTCTTCACGGAGTCCCCTGACCTCCTGCAATATATAATTTTAAATGGACAACATTATTGAAAGAATAATAATCAAACACAGAGGGATAACTTTAAATGTACAACAAAACACCATCAGTGTAATTGCTTTGTGATTACAACTTTGTTTACCATAACAGACTAGATTGCAATCTTTTCTAGAGACTATTCATATCACTCTAAAACCTACAGATTCAGTTATTCACTTATTAAGTACCTTCTGCGTGCCCAACTCTGTGCTAGGTGCTGGGGGCACAGCAGTGAACAAGACTACAGATTCCTGCTCTCATTCAAATAGAGAAAACAGACATAAACAAGGAGACAGGTAATGAAGGCAGTTTCAGATGGGTATAAATACTATGAAGAAAAGTCAGCAGTAAAAAGTGACAGGGTGGCCAAATGGGCAACATCAGAGAGGGTGATCAGAGAAGAACTCTAGGAGGAAGTAATGTTTAGGCTACCAGATGATAAAAAGGAGAGGTTCAAGGCAAAGAGTTGGAAGCAGAGTGTCCCAGAGGGAGAAGAGCACAAACAAAAGCCAGGAGGTGAAAACAAGCTTGGCCTGTTTGATGTGCAAGAAGGTGGCCAGTGTGGCTGCGGCCCCGCGGATGAGGAGCAGAGCACATGGACATGAAGTTGAAGAGGCAGGTGGGCTTTGCAGACCATAGTTTGGAAGTTAGATTTTAAGTGCAATGGGAAGACAGTGAAGCGTGGCCTAAGTTTTCTAGAGGTTTCTTTGGCTCTCTATGGAGGAAAAAACCTCAGGAAGGAGAGAGTGGAGGTGGGAGAGCGGGTCTGGGTTATTGTGGGAACCCAGGAGCTGCATGATGAGGGCCTGGACTGTGGTGGGTGTGGTACGGAGAATTCAGTATGTACATATCGAGTCTGAAGAAATAAAAGATCTCTGGAGCTTAGGAGACTGGTTCAAGGGATGAGGGTCCAGATTTGGGAAACTTTTGATGTTGATGTAATAAAAACATTAATGTACAGGCAGTTTATACTAAAATGTTAAAATAAAAACCATCTTCTTACCTGTTCTAATTTGGATCGATTGCTTTCGAGGCCTGCTGCACAGCTATCATACTGGGATTTCTTTTCATCACACTCCTGGGTTAGTTCCTAGTATGAAAGGATAAATGACTGAATAAGTGAAAAACAATGGCCGAAAATGTGGCTCTGAAATAATGCATGCCCTTGTCGGTCTTGTAACTTAACTCTAAGCTTCTTGGCATACTTAAGAGTTATTTATACAACGATCAGACATTTGAGAATTATGACAGATGAAGGTGCTGATAAAAATAATAGCTACCATGTATTGAGCTGTGTGCCAGGCTCTTTATTAGGAGCTGGGGATATAATGGTGAGCAAAACAGCCAAAACCCTTCCCCTAAAGTATGTTCAGACAAGTAAACAACTGTGATGGGCAAATGTTAAGTGTTATAGGAGAACGTGGGGCTCTCACAGGCCCTACCTCAGGCTTGGAGATCGGCAGGGACAGAGGAACTGATATCTAAGGTTAGCGATGAAGGGTTAGTACCAGAGTTAGGGAGAAGGTGAACAAGGGAGGAGAATGTTCAGGAAAAAAGAACACAATGTATGAAGTCTTGGGAGGCAGAGAGAAGAAGAATTTAGGATGAACAAGTAGTTTATTATAGTGGAGTATCTCTGGGAAGTGGGAGAAGACATTCAAGTCTTCCGCAGGGGCTGGGTCAGAAATTTGGAAACCACGGTAGGGCTTCTGAGCTTTACCTTTGGTAATAATTCAATCTCACCACAACCCCCTGAGGTGGGTATTAATATCCTGACACCATGTTGGGAGTAAGTTCATGGAGGCCAAGTATCTTTCCAAAGATTATACTGCTGAAAAGGGGTGTCAGAATTTGATATCAGACTGTTTGAGTTGTTTCAAACTTTCTTCTAATATAATATTTTAGATTAGATAACTTGAAAAATCTATTAATATTTAGAAATGTTAAAAATATCTGCAAATGCTTGATAAGGTAGAGCAAATATCTTTTCAAACCCAGACCTGAAATGAACTTCTCAAGGAAGTAAGAGGAATTACCAGGGCCAAAAACAAAGGGTAATACCCTGAGCTTGCCCTTGGTGAAGGAGCAGGCTGTCTTGGTAATGGAGGGATTCTAATATTCAGGCAGGGCAGAAGACAGAGTGGAAAGTCAGAACTGAGAACTCCATAGAATCCAAGCTGTTTTTTAGCCTGAACGTAAAGGGTTAACACTAGGCCTGGACTGAAGCAAGCCAGCCTTAGAATGACCTTGGTTTCACACAGTAGTTTCCGTGGGAACTGGGAACCTTCGAGTTAACATAAATGGGTAGTGCTGTGTGTGCTTCCTTTGTTGTGTGGGACTCATCTGGTTTGGGGTGACAAGCACAGTAGAATAAAACTGGCGGGGGGCTCGCTGCAGAGAACATATACTGAAACTGGAACGATACAAGATTAGCATGGCTCCTGCACAAGGCTGACACGCAAATTCGTGAAGCATTCCATATTTAAAAAACAAAACGAAACTGGTGGGAGCTCTCTCCTGGGCCCAGACCTAGTTTGTGGTGACATGGTTAAATGTACTAAGAAGGTCAGAATCATCGGTAAACATGGGCCCTGCTACGGTGCCTCCCTCAGGAAACTGGTGAGGACGGAAATAAGCCAGCATGCCAAATACTTGTTCCTTCTGTGGCAAAACCAAGACAAAAAGAAAAGCGTTGGGGATCTGGCACCATGGTTCTCTGCAAGAAAACTGTAGTGGGTGGGGCCGGGACCGACAGCACCGCTTCTGGCCTCACAGGAGCAGCTGAAGGAATTGAAAGACCCGTAGAAGCTCCACCATTTGAAACACTGCTGGCCCATAGTAAATGGCTTAACTGATGCATCAAAATTTCTTTGGTTTGCAGTTAAATTTGTTAATTAGATGTTCTGATTTTCATTGCATTAATCTTGCTTTCTCAAAAGAGGCTTGGAAATGAAAATCCTTCTAATTTTTATTGGAAAAGGAAACTGATGGTAAAAAGGAGTTATGACTTTTCTGTATCAAAGGGACCTACAGATACCTGAGGCTCTCATGGGTGACAGTCATACACACCCTAAATGGGAGAAAGGGCAACAGAGGCTGTGGCTGCTGGGCCTCTCAATGACATGAAGACACCATAGTAGATGACAGCCTTTTTTTTGGTCTCTGAGTCTGAGGCTAAACTACTCAGTAAATGCACCTGTGCTGCTGCAGAGGCAGCTGGAGGAAAGGGGCCTGTCCTCAGGCAGGTTTGGGTTTGACTTTACCCTTACCTACATGAACTGCTAAGCTGAGATATTAATTCAAAATTAGCTCTAAGCTTGTGATATTCCTAAAACACCTGGCACAGCCAACTGCAAAGCCACTCTGGAGGGACACGCCCTTCATCCATCCCATGCTGGGATTCAAAAGACAAAACCGTACTAAAGATAAGCTTAGGATCCAAAAATATAAACATACATGGGAACAATCAATCTTTACGGATGAAGATGAGATGATCTAAAGAAAAAAAGAAAAAAAACCACCAGCAGGTCACCACCTCCAGGAACTTTGGATAGTAGAAATAAACCCATTAAATAAATATGCTTGAGGAACACCTGGGTGGCTCAGTGGGTTAAAGCCTCTGCCTTCGCCTCAGGTCATGATAAAAGCCCTACATTGGGCTCCCTGCTTGGTGGGGAGCCTGCTTCCTCCCCCACCCTGCATGCCTCTCTGCCTACTTGTGATCTCTCTCTGTCAAATAAATAAATAAAATCTTTTAGAAGACAAATAAATATGCTTGAAATAAAGTTATAAAGCAGGAACTGAAAACAAAATATTTTTAAAAGTATAGTGAGTAAAAAGAGAAAAACATGAAAAAAGTCATTGAAATAAAAAATTAAATGGCATAAACATAAGAATAGGCACAGCTCAGAAGATAAAAAGAGATGAAGAAATTATTTAAAATTCATTGCAGAGACACAAAAAGATAAAAATAAGAAGGCAAAGTCATGCAACAGGGGACAGATAGCCCCTGTTATCCCCATAGGGACGTGATAAGTATGCCAAACATGCATTTAATAGCAGTCGCTGGAGAACAGACTAAAAAGAACAGGGGAGAGAATACTTGAAGATATCATGTGGAATTTCCCTGGAATTAATGGAAGGCAAAAAGCACAGATTTCAGCACAGCAAATAAAACTAAATCTGTATTTAGATTGTGGTAGTGACTTTGGACAACACCAAAGACAAAGAAAAAAACAGTACAACTAATTATAGGGTAGATATTACCAATATATTAAATGATAATTAAACTTATAGCAGAACTTTCAACACAAGAGAAACCAGAAAGCAATGAGCAAGCCATTATTTGAGGGAAAAAATGATGGTTTACTTATAGTAATGATTCTTTACGGAGAGAACTACTACAAGAAAACGAAACAAGGAAATTTGATCAGGAAGAAGAAAACAGAATCCAAAAGGAAAGATCAACATATAAGCAGTAACAGCAAGAACCGTTAAATATGTGGGTAAATCTCAACAGGAAGTGACTGTATAAAATAGTAACTGTTAGTAACGACCACCATGCTGACTGTTTTTAGAGACAAACAAATAAAGCGGGAATAAATTACCAGAGGATAACAACACACAGATAAGGCAGGAGAGGGTGTTAAGCCATTCTAAGGTCCCTGTATTGTTCGGGAGAAGCTGATTAAATTTAGACTGTTGGGGCGCCTGGGTGGCTCAGTGGTTTGGGCTGCTGCCTTTGGCTCGGGTCATGATCTCAGGGTCCTGGGATCGAGCCCCGCATCGGGCTCCCTGCTCCGCGGGAAGCCTGCTTCCCTCTCTCTCTCTCTCTGCCTGCCTCTCTGCCTACTTGTGATCTCCGTCTTTCAAATAAATAAATAAAATTAAAAAAAAATAAATTTAGACTGTTAAGTCAGGAAAATAGATGTTAAAAATTTAAGAGTAAACAATATCAGAATAGAGGACAGAAAAGGAAATAAAGGGAATAAAGAAGCTAAAAAGAAACGGTGGTGCGATGAAGAGCAGGAAAGAAGAGGCACAGTAAACAGGATGCACAAAATAGAAATAAATCCCAATGTATCAATAATAGAAATAAATGTAAATGGGATTAAATTCACCAGTTCAAAAGCAAAAGAGTTTCACACTGAATGAAGAAACCACCCACACAAGATCCAGCTATATGCCATTTACGAGACAAGTGACAAAAGTAAGGGCATAGACACCTGAAAGAAAACAGAAATAAAAAGAAATACGAAGCAATCTTAATTATAAAAAGCTGGTGTACTTAGGTTAATAGCGGACAAAATAAAAATCTTAGACCAAAAGCATTAGCAGGAATAAATAGAGTAAAATATAATGATAAAATGAATAATTTACAAGGAAGGTTTTTCTTTTAAAACCAGGAATCTTTTTCTTAATTGTTGCAAAGTAACATAAAATGTACCATCTTAACCATTTTTAACTGTAAAGTTAAATACTGAGTACACTCACATTGTTGTGCAACCGAGCTTCAGAACTTTTCGTCTTGCAAAACTGAAACTCTATACACATTGAACAACTACCCATTCATCAGTAAGTTTTAAATGATGTATTTGAGAAGCTTGATCTGATGAAAACATAGAGAACCCAGTACTCAACAACTGGAAAAGACATACTCTTTTTGGGGTTCCTAGGTGGTTCAGTCATTAAGTGTCTGCCTTTGGCTCAGCTCATGATCCCAGGGTCCTGGGATCGAGCCCCACATTTGAGCCCTACATTGGGCCCCACATTGGGCTCCCTGCTCTGTGGGAGGCCTACTTCTCCCTCTCCTACTCTCCCAGCTCGTGTTCCCTCTCTTGCTGTCTCTCTCTGTCAAATAAATAAATAAAATCTTAAAAAAAAAAAAAAAAGATCAAGGCACTAAAAAAAATTAGGTTGGCCTCCTCTCTCTTCATGGCCACATTTAACCTAGAAGACGGTGGAGCTATACTTTGAAAATTCTTTTTTTTTTTTTAATTCTTAAAGAAAGAAAGCACAATGTAAAGATTTTATGTTCAAGTCAAGTTGTTTTTTAAATTTAAGGCAAGAAACTCTAGAACATGTAAGAACTCATCAAGGAATATCGTTCTTGAGAGTTTTTTTGAGGATTCTCCTAGAGGCTGTATCACAGACAATAAAAATGAGGAAAAAGGGCAGTGAGGGCAGTGAAAGGATTGGTAATGAGTTTGAAATCCAATCACTACAGGTCGAACACTGAAAGCAAAAGTGGGAACCAGGGAAATAGAATTGAACGTAACTGTTACAAGTCTTAGCAATGTAGAAACAATACAAGAGAACCTACAGGGAAGGGAAAGGAAAACGAAGGGGGAAGGAAGAATAAATAAACTGCTTTCCTCAGTTCTTAATTGCTTGGGATGGGTGGTGAAATATCAAAGGATATAATTTAAAGCTGGTGAATCAAGTTATAATGTAAGTGTATTAGAAGTATAAAGGCAAACTGTAAGAGAGACAATAAAATTGACTAAAATCAGGTGCTAAAGGAGAGAGAAGGGAGGAGAAGGAAGAGGAATTATCCTAATTTCATCACTGCTCACAGCCAGAAACACACACGGGGAGGGAGAGGGAGAGAGAATAAGAGGACAAACCGGATTTTTCACTAGGCCTTAAAAGCTACCCATAAAATGTACTAAGATCAAATATGTCTGCATATCAAATAGACACAAATGGGCTAAATTTACTAATTAAAACAAACCCTTCAGATTATATCACATACCCAAACCCAAATCAAGACCTACTCAGACACACACCCAAAACAAGATAACTTTCAAAAAGCTAAAAGCAAAAGTACAGTAGGCAAATGCAAATAAAAAGAAGCAGGGGCGCCTGGGTGGCTCAATGGGTTAAGCCTCTGCCTTCAGCTTAGGTCGTGGTCTCGGGGTCCTGGGACTGAGCCCCACATTGAGCAGGCATCAAACCCTGCATCGGGCTCTCGGCTCAGCGGGGAGCCTGCTTCTCCCTCTCTCTCTGCCTGCCTTTCTGTATACTTGTGATCTCCCTGTCAAATAAATCAATAAAATCTTAAAAAAAAAAAAAAAAGGCGGGGGAAGCAGAAATTTTGTTCCTTTTTTTTTTTTTTCAGTTTTCTTTTTTGTTTTGTTTTGTTTTGTTTTAATTTTTTATTTTTTATAAATTGTTCTTTTTTTAAAAAAGATTTTATTGATTTATTTGACAGAGAGATAGAGAGCACAAGTAAGCAGAGCGGCAAGCAGAGGGAGAAAGAGACGCAGACTCTCTGCTGAGCAGGGAGCCGGATGTGGGGCTCGATCTCAGGACCCTGGAATCATGACCTGAGCTGAAGACAGCCGCTTAACCAACTGAGCCACCCAGGCATCCCAGAAATTTTGTTCTTAATATCCCGAAATGAATTTTGTCTCCCACCACCAAAAAAAGTCTTTGTCTTTTCAGAGAGTAGAATAAAAGTATAGAGAACAAACTTTAGGCAGCCAATAAATAATTATCCATTCATTAATTCTCAGAAAATTTCTGGAAAACACATAAGGACCTGTTTTACTTCTGGGGAGAGAAAGAAGTAATTTCTATTCTTTCCCTTAAACAATTCTTCACAGTTTGAATTCTTATACAGAACATGTATTTACTTTTATAAGAAAAAATGATCTATAAGAAATATTTCAGTGAAATCAATAATTCTATTATATACTCTAAAATCAGTACTTTAGCTTTTCCCATATATTTGCAATTATCTGTACTATGGCACTTAATTACATATAATTTATGGAACTACTCCTAAGAAAACAAATATGAAACTTTTTAAGATCTTAGGTGACTATAAAAGATTTAGATAAATGTAAATTATACATCTGGAGTTAACAATATTCTAATTATCAAATAGTTCTTAATATCCAAATTTAGAACATGCAAGTACAACAGAAAGGAAATGTATTAACACTTCACTATAGAGGCGCCTGGGTGGCTCAATGGATTAAGCCTCTGCCTTCAGGCTCTGATCATGGTCTCAGGGTCCTGGGATCGAGCCCCACATTGGGCTCCCTGCTCAGTAGGGAGCCTGCTTCCCCCCACCCCCTCTCTGCCTGCCTCTCTGCCTGCTTGTGATCTCTGTCAGATAAGTAAATAAAATCTTTATTTAAAAAAGCCACTTCAGGGGTACCTGGGTGGCTTAGTGGGTTAAGCCTCTGCCTTCAGCTCAGGTCATGGTCTCAGGGTCCTGGGATCGAGCCCCACATCGGGCTTCCTGCTCACTGGGGAGCCTGCTTCCCCCCTGTCCCCCCACCTGCTTGTGATCTCTCTCTGTCAAATAAATAAAATCTTTAAAAAAAAAATAAAAAAGCCACTTCACTATAAAATTTCTTACATATTTGAGTTTCTCATTAAAGTAAGAAGTATATATGTGTATATATATATATATTTAAAGATTTTATTTATTTATTTGACAGAGAGAAATCTCAAGTAGTCAGAGAGGCAGGCAGAGAGAGAGAGAAGGAAGAAGGCTCCCTGCTGAGCAGAGAGCCCGATGTGGGACTTGATCCCAGGACCCTGAGATCATGACCTGAGCCGAAGGCAGCAGCTTAACCCACTGAGCCACCCAGGCGCCCAGAAGTATATATATATATATATATATTTTTTTTTTTTTTAAGATTTTATTTATTTATTTAAGAGAGAGACAGTGAGAGAGAGCATGAGCGAGGAGAAGGTCAGAGAGCGAAGCAGACTCCCCATGGAGCTGGGAGCCTGATGTGGGACTCGATCCCAGAACTCCAGGATCATGACCTGAGCCGAAGGCGGTCGTCTAACCAACTGAGCCACCCAGGCGTCCCCAGAAGTATATTTTTTAATACAATGTATTTTTAAGTAGTCCTGCACTTTACCAATATATCTATGTAGTTTTGAGTGGTAAGTACACTCAAATGGTTAAAAAATGTTCCAAGTAGAAAACAATTAAGAATCTCAGTTAAGGGGCGCCTGGGTGGCTCAGTGGGTTAAGCCGCTGCCTTCGGCTCAGGTCATGATCTCAGGGTCCTGGGATCGAGTCCCGCATCGGGCTCTCTGCTCAGCAGGGTGCCTGCTTCCTCCTCTCTCTCTGCCTGCCTCTCTGCCTACTTGTGATCTCTCTGTCAAATAAATAAATAAAATCTTTAAAAAAAAAAAAAAGAATCTCAGTTAATATTTGCAAAGAGTTTATAATTCGTGACATGGCTAGCCTTTTTTTTTTTTTTTCAGTATACTTTTTATTACAAAAGGTTTCTGGATAGAAGTAGAATGATACATGGATACAGGAGGAGGACATATGGAGATAAGCAAAATGAGCATCAGGCACACACCAAACACGCCAAACTCAAACATTTTTTAAAAAAACCCAAGAGTTAATGCAAATATAGACAAGTCCTGCATTTTTTTTTTTTAAGATTTATTTATTTGAGAGAGCGAGAGGAAGCATGAGCAGGGGGAGCAGCAGCAGCAGAAGCAGGCTCCCCTCTGAGCAGGGGGCTCAATGAGGGCCTTAATCTCAGGACCTTGGGATCATGACCTGAGCTGAAGGCAGATGCCCAGCTGATAGAGCCACCTAGGCGCTGCCCCTTGTATTCTTTTTAAAAGATTTTTTTAAGGAGAGCCCAGGTGGCTCAGTTGGTTGGGCATTCGACTCTTGGTTTCAACTCAGGTTGTGATCTTGGGGTCATAAGATCGCACCCCACACTGAGCCCCACATTGGGCTAAGTGCGCATCGGGCTCCCAGCTCCATGGGGAGTCTGCTTCACTCTCTGACCTTCTCCTTGCTCATGCTCTCTCTCACTGTTTCTCTATCAAATAAATAAATAAAATCTTTAAAAAAAAAAAATTCCCTTTTTGAAACTTTCTTCCTAACAAGCACATCACTTGCTTCCTCTTTCCTTATCAGTTAAGTATACGATTCTGATTATACTCTTTTTTGTTTCCTTCCCTCCCTCCCTTCCTTCCTTCTTTCCTCGTAAGCTCTATGCCCAACATGGGGCTCAAACTCATGACACAAAGATCAGGAGCCACATGCTCCACAGTGAGCCAGCCACGTGCCCCTTTTCTATATTGTTTTTAAATTTTTTTAAAGATGGTATTTATTTTTGAGAGAGAGAGCACAGGTGGTGGGGGAGAGGGGCAGAGGGAGAGAGAGAAGCAGGCTCCCCACTGAGCAGATCACAACCCAAACTGAAGGCAGAACTGAAGGTAGACACTAAACGGACTAGCCATCTGGGTGCTCTGCTATATCGTTCTTTTTTTTTTTTTTTTTTTTAAAGATTTTATTTATTTACTTGACAGACAGAGATCACAAGTCGGCAGAGAGGCAGGTAGAGAGAGAGAAGGAAGTGGGAGCCCTGCAGAGCAGAGAGCCTGATGCGGGGCTTGATCCCAAGACGCTGAGATCATGACCTGAGCCGAAGGCAGAGGCTTTAACCCACTGAGCCACCCAGGCGCCCCTGGGTTCTATATCATTCTTAAGTCGGGTTATCTTTTGTCTTTCTTGAGTTTTGACTCATTTGACCTGTGAGTATATGGACTCCAGACAACAGGGACTTGTCTCTTCCATTTCTTTTGTGATGACAGTGGTGTGTAATGGAAAGAGCAGGAGATGAGAAATAAGATAAGACAGATGCTGGAGTCAAGCGGCAACTCTCTCTCACTACCTACTTGTCTCTTTGGATAAGTCACTAAACCCGTCTCAGACCCCATGGCATTTTTTTTTTTTTTTTTTTTAAAGATTTTATTTATTTTATTTGACAGAGATTACAGGTAGGCAGAGAGGCAGGCAGAGAGAGAGAGGAGGAAGCAGGCTCTCTGCTGAGCAGAGAGCCCGATGCGGGACTCGATCCCAGGACCCTGAGATCATGACCTGAGCCGAAGGCAGCGGCTTAACCCACTGAGCCACCCAGGCGCCCCCCCATGGCATTTTCTATTAAAAGGAAATGATGTGGCTTTTCACTGTGGTCCCTTGACTGATGGATGGCATTCGTGAAGAGTTTTATAGTTCCATACTCAGGCGCATGCAGTACAACCCACATTCAAACCTAAAATTACTACATGGAGAGCGATAAAGTGACAACTGCTAATGTCACTTAGATGACGGAGGCCATCTGATCTGGATTTGTGGAGGGCATTTACCTTCTAACTAACAGTTTAGCTTCAAAGCGGTGGTTAGAATCAGCTTCCAAGCAATGGTATTTCATCACTTATTACAAGCTTTTGTAGTTTGCCCCTGGCCCTGCTCCCCAGCAAAGCAAGTCCATCAATCTAAAGTTAACTTGTCACCACTCATCGGCAGACTCTGAGCTTTTACCTGGCCACAGAAGAATATGACTTCATATTTATAGCTCTGACATATATCAGAATTAAAGCAAAAATCTAATCTAGTTGAACTTGAGATTTCAACTTAAACTCCTTCTTCTCCTTCTCTTTCCCCAATAATTTGACAAAACAAACAGCATAAATAAAACAAAAAACTTCATAGGTTACATTATTACTCTTTTTTGTGGAATCATATAATAATAATAATTTGCTTTCTATAAATTACACAAGTAAAATATTCAGGAATCTAACTAGTACATCTGAACAAGACAAGATGCTAACAGTATCGCAAGTCAAATACACTTACTTGACATTTCTGACGCAACTGTCGTAGTTCTTTTATAACTGGGGCTAGGGCTGACTTCTTTTCAGATACCAGTGAATTCAGTTTTTTTACCTGTCATTTAAACAAAATACATGATCTAAAAAAAGAATTCAAAAGAACAAAAATACTACATGCATAAATATATTAAAGTGTTACATAAAAGAGTAAAACTGAAAATTACTTCAAAACCAAACAATGGGGAAATGATTAAGTAAATGTCATTTCAGTAAGATGATGGGATAGCATTTAACTTTCAAAAGTCAGTTATTAAGACAGCAAACCATATTTGCAATCTAACATTGAATGATGAAAAAAAATTAGAAAGTTGCCCTTATAATAATACAATCATGTTGTACTATTAAAAATATGTAATTATATAGATTATACAGTATATAAGTAATATGATGAAGTGATATTCAAAAATACATAATAACCCAAAGGATTTAAGTAATGACCTATCAAAATGGACAGCAGCCATAGAGACTAATGGGTTCTTGAAGTCCTCTGCTTTTTAGGAGTCAGGTTGTAGTAAGATCCAGAGGGTTCTGGGCAAGTGGCCAATGTGGAAAAAATAGGTGGAAGTGGGTCCTCTGAGAGGCTGGGGCAGCAGCTATTTAACAATAAGGAAGGAAAGATTTCAACATTTTAATGTCTGATGAAGCTGTATCAGTGCATTCAGGCTGAACAGCAGCTCCAAATATGGAAAGATACTAAGGACACACACAAAAATGAAGCAATTTTATTACTTAGGGCAGTATTATTTGGGAAAACTTATTTTTTATCTTAAATATTTCTTTAATGTTCTGTAACTTTTACACTTCAAAAAACCGCAAAGATGGGGGTGCCTGGGTGGCTCAGTGGGTTAAAGCTTCTGCCTTCGGCTCAGGTCATGATCTCAGGGTCCTGGGATCAAGCCCTGTATCCGGCTCTCTACTCAGCAGGGAGTCTGCTTCCCCCTCTCTCTCTGCCTGCCTCTCTGCATACTTGTGATCTCTGTCTGTCAAATAAATAAATAAAATCTTTGGGAAAAAAACCCCGCAAAGATAAGGCAGCCATTTCAATACATAATTCTTTAGGGTATTTAAAAACCCATCATGTTTCCTTGGGAAAAAACCCCTGTAAAATGCATAAATTATGACAAGTTTAGCAACTTACTGGAATGGAAGCATTCAGAAGAGTTGCTAAAGACAGATGAAAGAATATAAAATAAACAATGTGCAGAAATGAAAATTTGAGTGTTTCACTGAAAACAAAACACAAAAACATCTGCTTCTAGCTATATAATTTTTAAAAACTAAAAACTAAAAAAAAACTAAAAAAAAAAAAAAAACCAACAAGTGAAATCAGGGTGTCTGGGTGGCTCAGTGGGTTAAGCATCTGCCTTCGGCTCAAGTCATGATCCCAGGGTCCTGGGATCAAGTCCTGCGTTGGGCTTCTTACTCAGTGGGGAGCCTGCTTCTTCCTCTCCCTGCTCTGCCTGCTGCTCCCCCTGCTTGTGCTCTCTCTCTGTAGCAAATAGATAAAAAGTAAGTCTTTAAAAAAAAGAAAAGAAAGAAAAAAATCAAGTGTAATCACCATTTCAGACATGTCGTCGAGCGTTCGGCCTTTCATCTCATCAACCTCAGTCTTCAGTGCAGATACACGTTCTAGCTCTTCCTGGGTGTAACTATACCCAGATATACCCTTTTTCTCTTCAATAGTTTGCTAAAAGTAAAGAATAAAAATAGGTATCAAAAACGGGGTCCACAAAATGGGTGACAAAACCTTGATGATTCTGTAAGAAGTGTACAGATTTAATGTATAACAATAAAGTTATAAGTAAAATTAGCTTAGAATTGTAAATAATAATTTTTATTGACAATAATTACATATCTTTATATGTTATAAACTTGCATTAAACTTTGGTATCCTTGGGTGCATAGTATTTCTAATTTTAGGACTCAATAAATGTTTGGTGACTGAATGAATTCTCAAGTGATCAATATGTTTGCATTCACTCACCCATCCAATGTTTACTATATACCTAAGCATGCTGAGCCTAGTTTTAAGCACCAGATACACAGCAGTGAACAAAACAGGGTAAAAAAAAAAGTCTTCCCTCACAGAGCTTACTTCTAGTGAGGGTAAACAAGAAATCTGTAGACAAATAGAATACATAGAGTGTGAGGTGAGAGTGGGGTTGGAAATCTTAAATAACAGGGTGGTCAGGGCAGGTCTTTCAGAGAAGATGACATCTGAGCAAAGCCCGAATGAAGTGAGGGAGCAAGTCCTACAGATACCCAGGGGCTCAGCAAGTACAAAAGGCATGTCCTTTCTAAGAAATAGCTAAGAGACTGGGGGAGCTGAAAATGGAATGAGAATGAGGTTGGGGGTAGGGATCATGTAGGAGTCAGATGGTTTGCTGCAACAGTCTCAGTTAATGTCTACTGTCCTTTGCATTTTCAAAAGTGTCCTACTTTCGATGATAAATTATACGGTTACTTTATTTTTAGGCCAATGAAAGAGCTTAGGCTTATTTTAAATGAGATGGGAGGTTTGTTGGGTGGTTCAGAGTAAAGGAATTTTTAAATGGCCACTTTAACATCTGTGCTGAGATCAAACTATAGAGGGACGAAGGAAGCCAGTTAGAAGACTACTCAAATAATTCAGTTTACAGATAATGGTGGCATGAGTCAGATGGTGGTGGTAGAGGTAGTGAGCAGTGATCTATTTTAAGGTAGAGCCAACAAAATACTAAGACATATTAGATGTAGGGTGTGAGGAATAGTGAGGGGTAAAGGATGACTAAAGTTTCAGGACTTTAGAACTGAGGGGATAGAGCTGCCGTTTGTTGAAATGAGAAAGACTCTGTAAGGCCAGGTTTGAGGGAGTAATGAAGAACAGAAATCTAGTTTTGGACATTGAAAAAATTTGAAATGTCCAGTAGATACTGGACAAGATGTTACACAGTAAGAGGTCAAGATGTTACACATATAAGACTGGAATTTGAGGAGAAATCTAGGCTAGAGATATAGAGTTGGGAATTGTCTTCATAAAGAAGGTCTTTAAATCCATGAGACAGGATAAGATAACCAAGGGAGTGAAAGAAGAAAAGAGATCTAACGGCTAAACCTAGGAACTCCAATTTTTAGATCTTAGATGAGAAGAAATCAGCCCCAGAGTAGGAATATAGGAGCGCTAGTAAGGGAGAAGAACAAGGATGAGGGAGTGATCAACTATGTCAAACACTGCTAATAGGCCAAGTAGGAAAAAGACTATGACCTGATTGGACAGGGTTCAAAACAGGATGGGAGAGCCAAAAGGAAAGAAAGAAAAAGAGAGAAGGAATGGAAGAAGAGTTGGAATTTGGGGCTGCTAATAAAATTGAGACTCCTAAGAAAGGAGTAGAGGGAACTATAGGGTATTAGCCCAAAATTCTAAATGCAATTTCCTCTTTGGGGATTACCAAACTCTAAGCTGTGCCTAAGAGGGTAAGACTCCTAGCAACCAAGTGGAAATCAGTAGATGGGTGACTAAAAAACTGGGCAAAGACTTCAGTATCTCATAGTACTAGGGAGACAGAGGTAGGAATTCAAAACTAGTCAAAGTGTGTTGTTTCAGACTACCAGCTGAAACCCCAGAAAGGCTACTCCTAAGGAGTAAGGGTCATAACCTAAGAGTAAGAGCTAGGTGCTAGGTGGAAGGACTATTTCCTGGGAGTAGAGTTTCTGCCCCAGGTATGAGGGCTGCATCTTAGGAATAAGAAAAAAACACCAGCTTTAGCAAAACTGGATCAAGAGGATCTATGAGAAAAAAAAAAAAACCCAAATGTTCTTCTAAGGAAGGAAGTGTTTTCAGAGCCTGGCATTCAATAAAAAGGTACTAGGTAAGCAAAGTAACATGTCTGAAAATCAAGAGAAAAAAAGGCGGATAATAGAAACAGATACCCAAATGAATTTATCAGATAAATAAATTTCTTGGCTGAATAGGAACTGTATCACACCACCTCTTGGAAGATAGAAAGACAGAAAGGGTCGACAGCATACAACTGACTGACCGTGGGGTACAAAAAGGTAATTTTCTTGCCTGAAGATGAGACTAACTGTATGATGCAATTTGCATTCCAGAATTCCTCAGGGGATCAGACTGAAACGACTCCAGATGAATCCACTTTTCCTCACTACTTCATTCTGGTTCCTTCACTTCCTTTCTCTTAAAAGCACTCTCTTGACTTAATCATGTGGAGAGCAGTAAGAATTCTTGTTTCAGGTTCTGCTTTCAGAGAACCTGACCGAACCATAAAAATGGGCTTCTAGAGTGGGATTACTCACTGAATGAATGGAACCGAAGGGCCCATCCCTGGTGGTAGGGTGAATATTGCTAGTCCCATGCATGCTGTAGCAGTGCCATTGCTAAGACTTGCGGTGAACTGAGGCAGAGTATAAGCAGAGGTTGACTGTAGTGGTCATGAGAATGGACTCTTTTGGGAGCTCAGATCTCCTTTGGGAGACCCCACTGAAATGGACTTGACTGACAGGCGTAACTGCTGCCCCTCCGGATCGAGTCATGTTCCTACCAAGCCTACGCTTCCCCCAGGCTGCGCCTAGCATGACTGAGCATGGCGACAGTACTAGTGCTGGCCCGTTTCTGCCTGACAGGGGACTCCTCTAGCGGTTGACTGGCTCAGGAACTCCCCCTCATCCTCACCAAAACTTTCCTAAAACTTTAGCGTTGCAGTCTGAGGCTCTTCCTACACAAACCTCCTTCTTTCTCTCTCCCTTCATAGTTGTCAGTCCTGCAGTAGGTCCTTAATGGTTTTCCCTGCCTCCTCTTGCTCCCTTCCCTTTATCTTTCACAGTATTTCCTTCAGCAAATCTTTGGTACATCTAATCCCATCTTGGTGTCCGTTTCTTGAACTGTCACACAGAAGCACTAGTTGGTACAAGTTGCTGGTATTTGGAAAGTACGCAGAAATAATAACTAACGGGACAATGGAATTGGGGTGGCTATTGCTATGCTCCATGTATAGTTGAAGAGATAAAATGACAGCCTCAAATATACGAACCTTTAATTTAAAGCAAAGTGATAAGGTCAGAGAACCTTCTTAGGAGCTTTAAAGAAACCCTCATTTCCTATGGCTGAAGGGCAGTGGAAGCTGAAAACCAGACACGCAACTTAATTGTTAATAGGGTAAAACTTGAGAAAAGGCTGAATATATTCTGTGACAAAGTCAGGGCTCTAAGAAAGGGTACTACTGAGTCCAGGATGGAATACCTACATAGACTCACTTGAGAACCTTGAACCTCTAGATTATCTTATATCCTCTGAACAGTGGCAAGTGGCTTTGCTTGTTGGTCAGGGGTCTGGGAGAACTAGGTACCAGGATTAGAAGACTGGGGACACGGAGATCTGTGGAAGAGGCATGCAGATAGACCTACAGGAGTAACACATTAAGTGTAAAGATCTTTTCTCTTTATATCATATGCTAATGGCCACTAGAGAATTTCCAAAGCAGAAGAGAGTACTATACAACCATGTGGGAAGGATGATTTGGCCAGGAGATGTCAGGCACCCTCTGTCACTGGCCACCCAGCGCTTGGACAATGGGCTCATGAACAGAATGGCTATGCTGGCAAAGATGGAGGCTGAGCAAGGGCCAAACAGCATGGGCTCTCTCTCGCCAGTGCCCGTCTAGCTACTCGCAATGACAAATGTATGACCTGGCAACAAGAGAGAGATCAATCTTGAGCTCTAGATATAGAATCATACCTTGCAGAAACCAATCTTATGCCTTGAAAAGGGGAACATTTCATCCTGACCTGGACTGACCTGTATTCTGGGTAAGTATTTCCTTTTCTTGCCCCCAGTGCTTCAGCCAGCATCACTATCCAAGGGCTCAAGAGTATCTGGTCTACTGATGTGGAATTCTGTATAAATATCACTCAGACCATAGGATTACTTTATGGCATAGGAGATATGGTGGTGGACACGTGATCACTGGATTCAGTCACTGCACCACATATCACACCATCCAGGAAGCTAATACCATGAGAGTTTGGTAGAAGGGCCTTGTGAAGATACAACTAAGGTACAGCTTAGAGCTGACGGCCTCTGAGGATGAGTTCTACTCTTCAGGATGGATGGAGTATACATTTTAAACCAATGTCTACCATTTAGTGCTGTGTTGCCAATAGAACGAATACATGGGTCTTGGAACTATGCAATGAAGGTATGAGAGTAACCACTCACTAGGGTGTCCACTTATCCACTTAAGGAATTATGTTTCCCTTCCAGACACCTTTAGGCTCTGGAGGTGTAGATCTTCTGGTTTTCAGAGCAGGCATGCTTTTACCAGGAGGCACATTAAAAGGCCTTTAAACTGGGACGCCTGGGTGGCTCAGTTGGTTAAGCAGCTGCCTTCAGCTCAGGTCATGATCCCAGCGCCCTGGGATCAAGTCCCACATCAGGCTCCTTGCTCAGCAGGGAGCCTGCTTCTCCCTCTGCCTCTGCTTGCCATTCTGTCTGCCTGTGCTTGCTCTCTGCCCCCCCCTCTCTCTGATAAATAAATAAAATCTTAAAAAAAAATAAATTAAAAAAATAAAAGGCCTTTAAACTTAATGCTCTGACGACCATCTTGTTGTCTGGGGTCCTCATGCCTGTAGACTAGTAGGCAAAGAAAAAAGTTATTATATTGACAGGACATCATTATGTTATACAAATGCTGCTATAAATAAGGGCAAATAGGAATATGTTTGACACTCAGGGGATCCATTAGGGCATATCTTGGTACTCCCATTCCCAGTTTTAGCAGTAAATGAGTAAGTAATACAGCAACTGCAGCCTGCTAAGATCATGGTTCCTAGAGACTTACATCTCTTAAAGATGAGGGACTGGGTCATCCCACCAAGATAGTCATTTAGACCAGTGAAGGTGCTAGTCAAACATGAGGGAAATCTAGAATGGATGGTAAAGGAAGAAGATGTTGAGTATTAGTATGTCCTTGGGACCAAATGTAGCAACGAGAGTTTTCCTTTGACCTGTTAACTCTCCTCCTACAAATTTTCCTAGAAATTGCGATCAACCAGAATCCTGTAGAAGCTATACTTAAATGGAGTCAATTTAACATGAGAAACAGGTAGATCCCGGCATTGCAAGGGGTGGATTGTAACGGTTGTCGTTGGTGCCCCGTTCAGACCTCATCTGCAACCTGGCCTTAAGAGCTCAAGGTTCACAGTTGCTCCCTTCTACAGAAGATGCCCTCGCTAGGAGGTTACACCCTGCCACAGCACTGACTGACTGATATAGGAGTAAAACGGCCAGCCCCTTTGCCTCAAGATGGAATCAACTTCACACTGCAATTTGAGCTCCAAAGTTCTTCACAGAATAAAAATGATACTGTCTAGTCAGGACTATGTCCTTGTTTGCTCTTTTCTGCTGCCCTATCTGCTTCCCTCATTCCCCTTCTTCTGAAGGCACTTCTTCCCTCAATAAATCACTTGTACAAGGTATTCCCCTCTTAGGCTTTGCTTCTAGGGAACCCAGCTTAAGAAAAAACGTAAAGAAAAAACTGATGGAACTAAAAAAAGAAAGAAAGCAATAATCATAATTATAGAATTAACACATCTCTCTCAATAACTAACAGAACAAGCAAACAAAAATATCAATGGGAATATGGAAGATTTGAAATCATGGTTAACACACTCAACTGAACTGACATACAGAGAACACCATTCCCCAAAACTGCAGAATATACATTCTTCTCAACTGTGCTGGAACAATCACCAGAATAGACCATTTGCTGGACCATAATACAATACTCAACAAATTTCAAATGACTAAAATTACACAGAATGTTCTCTGGTCACAGTGGAAATAAGGTAGAAGTCAGTAACTGAAAGGTAACTAGAAAATGTTTGGTTTTAAGCAACACTTGGTTTTAAGCAATAATCCACAGATCAAAGAAATTGTAATGGAAACTGGAAAATGTTTTTGAGGTGAACAAGAACACAATTACAACCTATCAATTTTGAAAGTAGTATCATTATGCACAGTGAATTTTCTATCTTAACTTCCCTAGAAGCAAACAATATTCAACAGCATGAGACAGAAAGTTTATATTGCCAGCTTAACCATGACTGGTTGAAACTTCATTCATATCCACCATACTGATGATAGCTGGTAAACCAGCATGCTGATGAAATAATTTCCCCGTGGGTGAAAGGAACAAAAATTCAATTCAAGAAAATTCTAAGGAACTGATGATGTCCACGATGAGATTTTGCTGTCAGAGGGACTATTCTGGGCTTAACTCTTTCCTGACAACTAAGGCACAAATACATAAGGAATAAGCCTGCAGGCAATCTTCCATATGGTACCTTTCCTAGATAATTCTTTTCAGAACTCCACGGAAATAGCTGCTTAGAAATTTCTGCCCAGCAGGCCATGATAAAAATATTTTATAGTCACTCTCTTGGTATGATAATTTTTCTCATATTAATTAGCTAACCAAAGAAAAATCTACTTGGAATTCAACTTCTATCAATTACCCCAAAGTCAGCACACATGAAAAAGTTAGTGTTTACAGCTAACTGCACGAATCAGGGTGCAGCTGTGTGGCTTACTTCATTAAGCATCTGACTCTTGGTTTCGGCTCAGGTCATGGTCTCAGGGTCATGAGATCAAGCCCCACATCAGGTTCTGTGCTCAGTACAGAGTCTGCTTGAGATTCTCGCACTCTCCCTCTGCCCCACCCCTGCCCATGCAGGTGCGCACTCTCTCTCTCTAAAATAAAATCTTTAAAATAATTAAATAAATACATAAGCTTATATGATATCTCTGGAATTAATCAGAGAACATTAATAATTTTATGGTGTTTTCAGTAAAAACAATGACCTCCATATACACCTGTAACCCATAAACCCTTTGGCATTTATATTTCTAGCACCACAAGATAATACTGTATTACCAGTTGATGTTGAATATTTTCATGACGTTGTTTAAGAAGTTCCTCCGTCCTCTGCAAGAGACCGAATTCAGCTTTAAATTCAGCTATTATTTGATGCTTCTTTTTGAACACTGTACTCTTGCTTCGAAGTTTACTGACGTATCGTTTGAACTGTAAAGAATACAACATATAACCTCATGAATAGAAAAGTCATTGCCAAATATATAGAACCTCAATGTATAAGAAAAATTTTCCTGTCCAACATGGGTATCACAAGTATATAATAACAACTTAGTTTCATTAGAACTCTTGGAAAGACTAACTGCTCAATTAAAATATTTTGTGTAGATTTAAATTTTTGGACCCATCTAAATATTGTAAATCCTAACTTAAAAGCTATTTGTTTTGGGCTTTACAAATAAGGATTTAAAAAAGCAGAAACTCAACCCTATGAAAGTAAAAAGGTTAAAGGAGGAGGAGGAGGAGGAGGAGAAGGAGGAAGAGAAAAAGAAAAAGTAGGAAACCAACTCTGGCTGCGATCTTATCGTGATATCTTTTACATATTGTACTATTTTGGTAGCACTGCATCTCCTGAGAGTAGTACAGCCAACCAGAACAGTTAACACTTGTAGCTATTAGTTATCATTTAAGAAATGTACTGTGACTATATACACTAACAAGCATCTGAGACATTGGGATGAAACTCATCCCAAACCTTAAAAAGCTAAGAATATTCTAAATTAGTGTGAACTTACAGTTGCTTAATTCAGCTATTTACCCACTAATGATATAAAGTTATAACTACTCTAGGGGCGCCTGGGTGGCTCAGTGGGTTAAGGCCTCTGCCTTCGGCTCAGGTCATGATCTCAGGGTCCTGGGATTGATTCCCGCATTGGGCTCTCTGCTCAGCAGGGAGTCTGCTTCCCTTCCTCTCTCTCTGCCTGCCTCTCTGCCTACTTGTGATCTTTGTCAGTCAAATAAATAAATAAAATCTTTAAAAAAACAAGTTATAACTACTTTAATGGAAAGACCCCACTATTAACCAACACCAACTATAGTCTGGAAAAGCATATAAAATGAATAGGAATCAAAGGTATTCATTCGATAAACAGTGCTTACTAATTATTATGTACTAGGCACTGTGCCAGACACAGAAAATACAACTCTAAACAAGATACTCAGAAGTCCTGCCCTCACCAAGCTTAAGGAAATAGCGGCAAAAACAAACACTGAACTGATGTTTACAATCATGGTGAACATTATGAAGAAGTAAAATGGTCCTGAGAATAAAGAATAGGAGTTTAACTTGAGTTGGGAGGAAGACAGGAAAGGTGGGTTTTGGGATTTAGAGGAGGTGGATTATGACAAGCTTCTCAAAATAATTACGTAGAAGCCAAGACTGAAGAAGTAAGAGTGTGCTGGAGGAAGGAGGGAGAGGCAAAGAATAGCATTCCAGGTAGAGGGAACAGAAGGTGTAAAGATCCTGGCTCATTAAAAGTATTGCTTGATAGAAGCAGCAAATGCCAGAAGCCAATGTGAGAAATTTTATGGTATTTCTGAAACAGAACATAATACTTTAAAAAAAAAAAAAAAAAAAAAACCTTCCTCTTATGTACCATTGTACTAGTAATTTTTAGATTTTTAAAACTACATAAAATAATTTTTCTTCCTGCTTTTCCTTTTATTAACTACATTATAAAGAAAATTTCCAAGTAAGGATTTGGCCTATTATTTTTAAAAGATTTTATTTATTTATTTGACAGGCAGAGAGGCAGACAGAGAGAGAGAGAGAGAGAGAGAGAGAGGGAAGCAGGCTTCCTGCTGAGCAGAGAGCTCGATCCCAGGACCCTGAGATCATGACCTGAGCCGAAGGCAGAGGCTTTTAACCCACTGAGCCACTCAGGCTCCCCTGGCCTATTATTTTTAAGCCCATTACTTCAAAACAAAGTAAGTTTCCATTTTACCTAATACAAGGTAATTTTTTGGAAATTTTTATTTTTTAAAGATTTTATTTATTTATTTTAGAGAGAGAAAGTGTGAGCAGGGGAAGGATAAAAGAAGGAGGGAGAGGGAGAAAGAGTCTCAAACAGACTCTGTGCTGAGCATGGAACCTGATGTGGGGCTTGATCTCATGACCCCAAAATCATGACCTGAGACAAAATCGTCAGATGCTTAATGAACTAAGCCACCCAGACACCCCATTACTTTTATTATTTATAAAATTATTTAGAACTCTTTTTTTTTTTTTTAAAGATTTTATTTATTTATTTGACAGACAGAGATCACAAGCAGGCAGAGAGGCAGGCAGAGAGAGGAGAAAGCAGGCTCCCTGCAGAGCAGAAAGCCCAATGCGGGGCTCGATCCCAGGACCCTGGGATCATGACCTGAGCCAAGGGCAGAGGCTTAACCCACTGAGCCACCCAGGCGCCCCTAGAACTCTTTTCAAGTTAGCCTTTAAAAGGATTGAGTATTAAAAAGGCTAAGATGGGGGCACCTGGGTGGCTCAGTGGGTTAAGCCTCTGCCTTCGGCTCAGGTCATGATCTCAGGGTCCTGGGATCGAGTCCCGCATCAGGCTCTCTGCTCAGTGGGGAGCCTGCTTCCTCCTCTGTCTCTCTGCCTGCCTCTCTGCCTACTTGTGATCTCTCTCTGTCAAATAAACAAATAAAACCTGGAAAAATAAATAAATAAATAAAAATAAAAAGGCTAAGATGTGTGGTGCCTGGGTGGCTCAGTGGGTTGAAGCCTCTGCCTTCGGCTCAGGTCATGATCCCAGGGTCCTGGGATCGAACCCCGCATCGGGCTCTCTGCTCAGCAGGGAGCCTGCTTCTGCCTCTCTCTCTACCTGCCTCTCTGCCTACTTATGATCTCTCTGTCAAATAAATAAAAAAAACAAATCTAAAAAAAAAAAAAGGCTAAGATGCTCAAAGAAATACCTTGGAGGGGAGTCTGGATGGTTCAAAAGGTTAAGTGTCCAACTCCTGATTTTAGCTTAGTTCATGATCTCAGGGTCATGGGTTCAAGCGCCATGACAGGCTCTGTGCTGGGCGTGGAGACAGCTTAAGATTTTCTCTCTCAGTGGTGCCTGGGTGGCTCAGTCATTCAGCATCTGCCTTCAGCTCTAGTCATGATCCCAGGGTCCTGGAATTGAGCCTCACGTCGGGCTCCCTGCTCAGTGGGAAGCCTGCTTTGCCCCCTTCCACTCCCCCCGCTTGTGTTCCCTCTCTTTCTGTGTCAAATAAATAAACAAAATCTTAAAAAAAAAAAAAAAGATTTTCTCTCTCACTAACCCTCTGTCCCTCCCCCTCTAAATAATAATAGTAAGGTAACTACCATATACCTGAAATTTTGGAAAACAGGAAAAATTCACTCAAAGCCACTATTCCAGTACAAGTTCTACTACCATGTTGCTATTTTTCCTTCTAATTTTTAAGGCTAACCATAAGGCCAATAATTCTAAATTGTAAGGAAGTAAAATATGGAGCACAGCATTTCTAAAATTTAGTAGGAGATTTTTTTTTTCCCTCCAAGGAGGCAGAGAGGCAGGCAGAGAGAGAGGAGGAAGCAGGCTCCTTGCTGAGCAGAGAGCCCGATGCGGGGCTCGATCCCAGGACCCTAGGATCATGACCTGAGCCAAAGGCAGAGGCTTTAACCCACTGAACCACCCAGGCGCCCCGGAGATTTTTTTCCTTACAGACTTGATTGATTTTTCAGTACAAAGTCCTCAACAATAGTAAGATTAAAAATTCTTCACATAAAAATAACCATCTAATTCCTAGTTTAAATATCTTTTAAAACTTGACTTAAACTTTGAAAGAAAAGAAGAAGCCACTGTGTTTTCATAGAAGGAGGTTCAAAATATTTTTCTACCCATGATTAACCTAATTTTAATAGTAAGAAATCCAGCCCACACAGAGCAAATTATCAGTTGCTGGATTATAGGAATAGTTTAAAAATTTAAGTCATACCAATGTACCTAGAGTCCAATAACCTGCAATTTTTCCTTTTAAAGAATAAATGTGTAAGCCTGACATAACCACAGACTCAGGATCCCTAGAGTAACTATATGTTCTATTAAAAGTGTCCTGGGCAAAGTGCCCAAAGTGAAATCAACCCTGTTCATCTGCTATCTTCAGTATTATCTAGGCCAATTTTTCCCTTTTTTATCTTGCTGTGCTCCAGAATTATTTTTAAAAGCTAAAAGCTATAAATATTTTTGGTGGAAGAACAAACCCACCAATTACTCAATATGCTCTGTGATAATTGGTTACTATTTGACATTCACAGGACAAACTACCTAAGGGAAGGGTAGTTTCGGCCAGATTAATGATGGTTATATACATTTAAACAATAGGCGGCCATCAAAGTACTCTAAGGAATCCACTACTCCAGAAGAATTAGAGGAAAGAAAACACATTATCAAATGTTTTTCCTCCACTGGAAGTTTCTTCTCACAATCATTTGGATTTTAGATTATTTCTGAATTTTCAAGTTATTAAAAAAAGATGAATATATTGAAGCTAAAACATCAGAAACGTATTTAAAAAAAAAGATTTATTTATTTATTTGACACACAAAGAGAGGCAGTGAGAGAGGGCACACAAACAGGGGGAGTGGGAGAGGGAGAAGCAGGTTTCCCGCCAAACAGGGAGCCTGACGTGGGGCTTGATCCCAGGACCAAGCAAAAGGCAGATGCTTAATGAATGAGCCACTCAAAGCGCTCCCAGAAACATTTTTAGCAATTTCTATAGGACATACTTCAAGAAATGTTCAGAAGGAAATAAGGTTTTGATATATTTTGTCAAATTGTCCTTCAAAGGCTATTTATAGTGCTTTTAATAATTGTCAACTTGATAATTAAAATAGTATTTTACTTTTTATTTGCATTTCTTTATTAAGGAAATGCACTTTTTTGTCATGTTCATTATTTATCTGCGGAAATTTTTAAAAACGATTTGTCTATCTCTGGCCCATTTTTTTATTGGAGTTTTTAATTTCTCCTGTGGCTCTATAACAGGGATTCTCAAACTATTTGGTCTCAGGAACACTTTATGTATTTTTAGAATTATTAAAGCTCTCAAAGGGATTTTGTTGATGTAGACTGCTGCTTTGGCTAATCTGATGGAAAAGAATACAATTTCAACTAACGGACCCCTTACTTCATAACATATAAAAATCAATTCCAACTGAATTGCAGACTTAAATGTGAAAGACAAAACTAAATATCTTTTAGAATATAAGAAAATATCACCATACCTTTGAGATAGGAAAGGATTTCTTAAAGAAAACACAAAAAGCACCACTGAAAATAGATAATCAATAAACTTAACTTAGCTAAAATCAAGAACTTTTGTTCATCAAAATAAATATTAAGAGATCAGGAATATAAATCACAAGATGAAAAAAAGAGCATATTTGTAACATATTAGACCAATAAAGGATTTATATCCAAAATACATAAATTAAACCCATAAATCAATAAATGAAAGGCAAATAATCCAATAGAAAAATGGATATAAAAAAAAAAAGAAAGAGGGGCTCCTGGGTGGCTCAGTGGGTTAAAGCCTCTGCCTTCGGCTCGGGTCATAGTCCCAGGGTCCTGGGATCGAACCCCACATCGGGCTCTCTGCTTAGCGGGGAGCCTGCTTCCACTTTCTCTCTCTCTCTCTGCCTACTTGTGATCTCTCCTGTCAAATAAATAATAAATAAAATCTTAAAAAAAAAAAGAAAGAAAAATGGATAAAATACTTGAATAGTCACTTTGCTGAAGAGAAATCCAAGATGGCCAATAAGCATATTAAAAGATGCTCAGCCTCATTTGTAACCAGTAATACAAATTAAAACCACAGTAAAATACTATTTTAACATCCAGCCAATCGGCAAAAAGAAGTCCTTCAATACTAAGTGTTGGTAAAGATATGGAGGAAGTGGAACATCTGTATACCACTGGGAGTGGAGGATTTATGAACTTAAAAATTAACCATTTTGAAAAGTAAATATACATTAAATAATCCATATAGAGGGTCCCAAATCTAACCAACGAGTTCCAGAAGAACAGAGTTTTTTTTAAAAAGATTTTATTTATTTATTTGACAGAGAAAAAGAGAGAGTGTAAAAGCTGGGGAAGTGGCAGGCAGAGGGAGAGGCAGAAGCAGACTCCCCGATGAGCAGAAAGCCAAACTCAGGGCTCAATCCCAGGACCCTGGGATCATGATCTGAACCGAAGGCAGACACCCACCAACTAAGCTACCCAGCTTAGAATTTTTTTAAAGAGTAGAAATAATACAAGAAAAATTTTCCAGAACTGAAGGATATAAAATAAGATTCTAAACTGAAAGGACCAATAGAATTCCCAGCTCAATGAAAGACGAAAAGATTATTTAAGCCCATAACCTTAAAAATTTAGAAAATCAGAGGTAAGAACTATGAGAGACTGTGGATTCTGAGAAACAAACAGGGTTTTGGAGGGGTTGGGTGAGCCTGGTGGTGGGTATTAAGGAGGGCATGTATTGCATGGAGGACTGGGTGTGGTGCATAAACAATGAATATTAGAACACTGGAAAATTAAATTAAATTGAAAGAAACAAAACAAAACAAAACAAAAGGGGGCTTTACTGTCAGGGGCAGAAGGGAAGGAAAGGAGGGGCCAGCAGTCAGGGCCAGGCAACTGGGCCACGGTCACAAGAGGTTTGGGTTTTATTTCATATTTCTCATTCAAAACGAACCAACTACTTGCCAAAAAAATTGCATGTCTTTCCTATTTTGTATCTGTGTATATGAGAAAGAATAAAGAACAATGAGAAAGAATTAAAAAAAAAAAAGAAAAAGAAAATCAGAGGTAAAGAGAGAATCCCAGAAGTTTTAAGAAGAGGTAAAATAACAATAATAACAACAAAAGGTTGCATTGAAGGACTAGAAATTAAAACAGCCTCAGACAGCAACACTGAATACTTGGAAGACTATAGAACAATGTCTTCAAAATTCTCAGGGAAAAAGATTTTCAACCAGAATTTATCACTCGGTCAAACTACCAATCATGTATGAAATGGAGAAAAGACAAGATGGAATTAAGACAGTTTTACCCAAGCAAGATTCTCAAAAATGTACCTTCCAAATCTCTCTTTTTCAGGTCCATTCTCTATTACAACCAGGAAATAAACAAAGAAATAGAAGACTTGGGAGATGTGGAAATCAAGGGATCTAAAACAGGAAAATGGTTAAAAGAAATTTCCAGGATGATGAAATATGAAGCCCTAGATTACAGTTTACAGCAAGCCTACAGTTCACAATAAGTCTAGATATAAATCTTCTGACTGGAACAGAAGTATGAGAGGGACTTCAAAGACTACACCTAAGGCTTATAAAATATAATTAATAGATTACTGTGTTTGAGCATATGCCATGTTAAGATAAATTGTACAGTTCTGTCAGAAGGTCTGGAGCTGAGAGGGTGATGCATACATGAAAAAACTAACCAAACAAAAACAAAACAGTGAGGCCAGTATTAATTTTTTTTAAAAGATTTTATTTATTTATTTGACAGATAGAGATCACAAGTAGGCAGAGAGAGAGAGAGACAGAGAGGAGGAGGCAGGCTTCCCACCAAGAAGATAGCCCGACGTGGGGCTCGATCCCAGGACCCTGAGATCATGACCTGAGCCGAAGGCAGAGGCTTTAACCCACTGAGCCACCCAGGTGCCCCAGTAATAATTTTTTTTAAAGTGTACGAGAAAGGATATGTAATTATAGTATACTATGTGGCTCAGCTGTAAACTATATTTCTACAATTATCATAATGAATATAAAAAGTACTGATTTAACCAAAAATTGAAGTTACATTGGGAAGCTCTAACGAATGGAAGGATGGGTATGGAGGCAGACAGGTAATGGAAAGTGTAGGGCTAAATCCTCATTTCCTGTGGTAGTATATCCAAAATAAAAAAAAAATTAAGTTTCAGTGCAAACATGTTATTTAGAAATGCAGAAGTAAATACTACAAGAAACAAACAAAGGCATTAAAAGTGATTGCCTCAAGGAAACATGACTTGGGAATGTGAAAGGGGATCATTATTTTCATTATAAGCTTTGTAGTACTGTTTTACTTTTTAAACTACATATTTGTATCAATCTAAAAAAAGTGTAATTAAATTAAAAATACAACCAACTTCAAAGAGAGCCCATCACCAAGAAAAACCTAACAACTGATAGATTTTATTTTGAATAGACTTTGAGTATTAAAAATTAAATTTACTCATAATTTCATGTTATGACAATTTATATGAGCAAAAAGTCACAAATAATTTCATTTAGAACTTAATCATTAACATCTTAGGAGTAGTACAACAAGGTCACAGAAGCAGTTCAGAGAGGTGTTAAGATCATGGAGTCAGAGAAATGTAATTTCAAATCCTGGCTCCACCACTTAAGGAGACCTTAGGCAATTACTGTTTTATCTTTATATAACCAATTCAACTGAAATTTTAAAAAAAGGAGGTAACAATACTTATCTTAGAGTGATATGAAAATATATGTAAGGCAATTAACACAATGCCTAGTGTAGCATTCAATAAAAAGGAGCTATCATTATAATTAATTATGCCACAATGGTTTAATAAAATAAAGCAAATTCTTGACCTAAACATCTACTTATTAAGAACCATAATTGCCACCCTATAGTAGCCAATTTTTTTTTAAGATTTTATTTATTCATTTGACAGAGAGAGAGAGATCACAAGTAGGCAGAGAGGCAGGCAGAGAGAGAGAGGAGGAAGCAGGCTCCCTGCTGAGCAGAGAGCCCGATGCGGGGCTCGATCCCAGGACCCTGAGATCATGACCTGAGCAGAAGGCAGAGGCTTAACCCACTGAGCCACCCAGGTGCCCCTATAGTAGTTAATTCTTCAAGATAATTTATTACAACGTAAAGAGCTTTTAGAACCTCTGAAGATCAAACCATATAATGTTACCATTAAAAAATGAATGATTATTTGTCTAAAATAAAACTGGTAGTTTTGAAATAAAATCTATAAAATATACTAAAATTCTATAAAAATCGAATAATGAATAGTGATTAATAATGTCTGTCATTCTGTTTGAATATAGTGAAGGGAGTACCTAGAAAATAAGAGATGATTACTGCTTCTTCTAAATAGTAAAGAAAGCAATGTCAAGTAATTAGACTAAGCAGAAAAGTAAAAATCTAGGTGTGATGGATGCTCCTGAGAAGTAAAATAGAATAATTACTACTGCAAGCAATTACAAATCGATATACTCTCAGTACAACTAAAATTTTATATATATATAAATATATGTAAATATAACATATATAAATATATGTAAATATAACACATATACAAATATATGTAAATATAACATATATTTATATATGAACAGATATAAATATATGTAAATATAAGATATATTTATATATGCATATATATATGCATGTCAAGACTGGGAGAGAATTAAGAAATAAAAATAGCTGTTGTATAGGGCAGATAAAGAGTTATGAGTGAATTTTGGGGGACTTATTTTTTAAATAATTTTAAAAATAAATTTTAAAATTAATTTTTAAATTTATTATTAATTTTAAATAAACATATAATGTATTTTTATCCCCAGGGGTACAGGTCTGTGAATTGCCAGGTTTACACACTTCACAGCACTCACCATATTCACAGCACTCACCATAGCACATACCCTCCCCAATGTTCATATCCCTAAAAATAATTTTTAAAGGAACTCTGGCATAGGCAATAAACAACAAATTCTTGGAACATCAAGGAAAAGCTTTCTATAGTGCACTATAGCAGGTTAATAAAGCAAATTTGTCATTACAGTGAACTACAAAGCTTGCCACTGTGCAGCAAGGTCCATTATAGCAACTATTACTAATCATTTGGACCAATATACATTTGTAACCTAAGTCTGACATTTATGAAAGAACAGCCATCACTTTAAATGCTGAGAGCAATAAGATTAAAGCTTTATAGAGCTAGCTTCTAGCTTCAGGGCTAATTTTACAGATTTCTTTGTGATCAAAATGGAATTTGCCAGATGTTCTTTCTCTTTTTATCCATTTAATATCTTTTAGAACCTTTACTAGTAATGATCTAAATCTGGGCTAGCTTTTTAAATGGACAAGCAGCTTATTTCCTTAAGTATGTAACCATTTACAAATGCTTTTCAAGCTTATCTGGAACTCAAAAGCATTATTAGATTCCAGGCATCATTCTGGATATTTATGCGGAAATAAGCATCTCTTTGCTCCTGCTGCAAATTTTCCACCTCAGTATCTGGCATGAAAACTCTTCCCACAGTAACTAGCTGTGAGGACCTTACAAAGCAACCATAAAATAAATACTTTATATTGTCAAGAACTACAAAAATCTGTTCTTTTGACAAAAGCACTATTTCCATTTTACAGGGAAGGAAACTCAGAGAGAAATCAGTACAACCTACCAAATTTCAGCAAGTTGGAAAAACTGCACTAGCGTGAGAATTTATATCCTCAAATCCTGTTAGTCCAATATGCATGCTATTTTCCATTTCTTAATTAAATCACATTTTTGTCAGTTACTTCATCAAATGATTTTTTAAGCATGGAAAACTACAGAAAAAGGCCCAAGAGAGTCAGGTGTCACATAAGATAACACCAACTGTCCAAGAGTAGCATGAATATGTCCAATGACCACGATTTTTTTCACCCATTTGTCAGTGTCTTCTATTCTGTTTGAATTTAGACTTGAAAACCCAAAGAGGCTGTCTTTTCATGTTATGCTCCAATAAATCATTTGGATTCCCTGAATTCTGGCCTAAGATATTTGTTCTAAGGCAAAAAAAAAAAAAAAAAAAAAGTTTCAAAGCAACCTTTGTTTTTTGTTAAAATGATAGTCTTTTCAAATGACCCATCATAACTAGTGCCAACATAGACACGCATACAAATACTACTCTAATATTTTGCAAGCTGTATTAGGCTTTTAACTTTAAGTCAGAAAATTTGAGGGCACCTGGGTGGCTCAGTTGGTTAAGCATCTGACTCTTGATTTTGGTTCAGGTCCTGATCTCAGGGTCCAAAGATCAAGCCCCCTACTGGGCTCTACACTCAGGGTGAACCTGCTTGAGATTCTCTCCTTCCTCTGCCTCTGCCCCTCCCCTCTGTGCTCACCTGCACTCTCTCAAGTATGTAGATATTTTTAAAAAATTTAAAATTAAATTAGAAAATTTTACCAATCCAAGCGTAAGCAATATAATTACCTATAAATGGTAGTAGGTAGTTAATTCCTTATTCTTTTGCAAAAGTCTATAATAAGCAATATGATATATGCTGGTAGAAATCTGTCTTAAATGAAACTTGTGGCATAGGAACATCCATCTGTGAAACACAGTTAATCATACCATCCAAGGTCTCTGTGCTTCTATTATAAATCAAATTACCACCGCAAAGCTGTTACTATATTAGAGATAATGGATTTTTCAACTGCTGTCCAAGCATTTAACTGTCAAAAACGTTTTGCTATGAAAAGTTTTTAAATTTGGGGTTGCAACTGTGACATTACCTAGATTGCATGCATAATACACTGCTTCTATGACAGTGAATTGAGCCAAATTTATTTGATTCTGTTTTGTTCCATCTCTTGGGAAATTTTAGGGGCCTCGGGTCCTGCTATGAACTCTAAAGAGTGTAATATGATTTGAGAGGTTCTAAAAATATCACAGGTTTGCCTGGGCTCACTGAGAAGGGTGGATGATTCAATTACAAGTGTCAAAATTTGATTCCTAATTTTTCGGGATCTGACAGCTGCAACAAACCTTGCCAGGATTCCCTTATCTTCACTGTGCTTCTCTTTGAAGTATTTAAAGAAGATTTCATAATCTTTGCAATTTAGTTCTAGGATTTCTATCGGTAGCTGTAGAATGAACTGGTGGGATCCTTCTAAAGCTTCTTACAAACACTATTTGACCAAGCACATTTTCAAAGCAGTCATAACTGCAAACACAGTGGACTCTATACTCATACACCACCAACCAGGAGTGACCTTTCAATGCATGAAGTGCCAAGAGAACCTTAACCAGAGGTTCATGTGTTGCTATAAAAAAAGTTCAGACCCTGGGGCGCCTGGGTGGCAAAGTCAGTTGAGTGACTGCTTCTTGGTTTCGGATCAGGTCGAGGTCTCATGGGTGATGGGATCGAGCCCCGCATAAGGCTCCACGCTTGGGAGGGGGTCTACTTGAAATTTTCTCCCTCTGTCCCTCCCCCAGACACTCTAAAATATATAAATAAATCTTTAAAAAAAGCTCAGAACCAAAAGGCATGTATTTATTTGAACGACAACTCTAGGAAGGGTACCAGCACTGCATCATTAGGGCTGATTTTTTGTTTGCTTTTTCAAATAATTAAAGCAGAGATTCAGAGATATCAAGATGACTAAGATGAGAAAGACCAGCAGCTATGTGGGACTACTGCAAGAGAGAAAGACTTTCTTCTTTGCTCTTCCATTAAGAGAGAGAGTCATCACACTCAAATTGCCTCCTACAAAATAGCAAAATTTGTACTTACCAAAGTATTAATGGAGGCTAACAGATTAAATGGCAAATTTAGGTTTGTGGTCAGGTATCTAAAAACAACTTATCTGAGATAACTGGGTGGCTCAGTCGGTTAAGTATCTGCCTTCGGCTCAGGTCATGATCCCAGAGTCCTGGGATCAATTCCTGAATTGTGCTCCTTGCTCAGTGGGAAGCCTGCTTCTCCCTCTGCCTGCCACACACACTCCTCTCTCTCTCTCACTCTCTCCCTCTTCCTAATAAATAAATAATATCTTTTGGGCATCTGAGTGGCTCAGTGGGTAAAAGCCTCTGCCTTCGGCTCAGGTCATGATCCCAGGGTCCTGGGATCGAGCCCCACATCAGGCTCTCTGCTCAGCAGGGAACCTGCTTCCCCCCCACTCACTCTCTACTTGTGATCTCTGTCTGTCAAATAAATAAATAAAAATATTTTAAAAAATCATACTGACTATAGCAACCTTTTAACAACTCAGAGTCAAATGTATAACCATTAATTATTATAGTTTGCTATAATTCTGTTTTTCTGTCTCTTCTCACACTGAAACCTCCATAAAGTTAGATAATTCTATGCAAACATTTCAAAAGCACTCCAAATTATGGAAAACTAAGGTCATTTATTTTAATACTTAAAATCCTGTCCAAATAATTCAAGTTATTATAACTTAGAATAACAGCAATAATTTGTATTTTGAAAGTCCTAAGAGAAAACCACATGAGGATTCTAACTTAGGAGGGAAATTTTGGGGTTATATGGTAATTCTGGGTTTGACTTTTGAAGAATTGTCATACTGTTTTCCACAGCAGTTACACCACTTTATAGGCAAGGAACCTGGGTACAGAGCAGTTGGGTACTACGCTGAGGCTGAAGAGCTGATAGGTGGCCAAGCAGAGCTCTCCACACAGGTGTTCTGGCTCCAGAGCCGATTCTTTTAACCTCTACAGAATTCTCTTAACCTCCTCATTTACTGACATGGAAAAATCTCCAAGGCATTTTATTAAAAACAAGTTGTACAATACACACAGTACAAAACTATTTATATTTTTAAAAACCCACAAAAGAGTATTATCCAGGTTTATCTTTAGAGAAAAGACTGAAAGGATACACAAAACTGGAAGCAGTAGTTTCTCTCTCGTAAAGGGACTGAAGGACTTGGCATGTAGTCAAGGAAGACTTTTACTTTATCTGTGTTGTTTGATTTTCATACCATAAGAATGTATACAAGTATTACTTGTATAAACAGATTTTTTAAGATTAAAAGTTACAAAACATTGATCCAGTCCAATCTTTTTTTCTACTAAATGCACACTTCTAAAATGTCCCTCATCCAGCTTCTGTCATAATATATATTTTTAAAGACTTTATCTATTTATTTGACAGAGATCACAAGTAGGCAGAAAGGCAGGCAGGTGCAGGGGTGGGGGTGGGGACGCAGGCTCCCTGCTGAGCAGAGAGCCCTACGTGGGACTCAATCCCAGGACCCTGGGATCATGACCTGAGTTGAAGGCAGAGGCCCAACACACTGAGCCACCCAGGCACCCCTGTCATAATATTTTTTAAAAGTTTTTTAAAAATCTATTTATTTGACAGACAGAGATCACAAGTAGGCAGAGAGGCAAGGGGGTTGGAGGACCCTGGGATCTTGACCTGAGCCGAAGACAGAGGCCTTAACCCACTGAGCCACCCAGGTGCCCCGTCATAATATTTTATACAGTGGAGCACTCTTTTTTACCAGCAGCAGCCTGCTTCACCACTGAAGAAAGCTTAAGTTGTAGAACTTTTTCCTTATAGTCAATCAAATATTTTTCTCACCACTAGTCCTAATTCTGCCTTCTGTCAAACAAACAAGAAGCATACTAATCCATCTGGGTCAGGGGTCCCCAAGACCATCTCTAGGTTCAGTAATTTGCTAAGAGGACTCACAGAACTCAGCATGTAGTCATACTCTTGGCAATGCTTTATTACAGTGAAAACATACAAGCAAAACCAGCAAAGGGAAAAGGCACAGGGGTTGAAATCCAGAGGAAACCAGGGGCAAGCTTCCACGAGTCTTCTCCCTTAATTCCTCCAGCAATGAGTTATAACGCTATGTGTGAAATGCTGCTAACCAGGTAAGTTCATTAGAGACTCAGCACCCAGACATTTGGTTGATCACGGAGGCATACTCTCTGCCCAGCCCTTACCAAAAGTCCAAGGTCTGGGAAGCAAAGCAGGTGTTCAACATAAACCACATTCTTTGTATACACAGTTAAGACAGAGTGAGCAATTCTTTTCAGGGAATGGTGGGAATCTTTCTAAATTCCAAGTTCCTAGATGCTAGCCAAGGGCCAACTTTGCAAACAAGATTTTCTAAGAATAGCAGTTTCAGGTCTGAACCTTAATAAACTCTTTTTTATGCACACAATCTTCTCCATAAACCCTTTGAAATTTAAATGCAATTCTATTATGCCTTTTTTTTGTTCTCAGTCAATTCTTTCTATGAAAATTGCCAGATTTTTCATGCATTTTGGTCACCTTCAACGGGACTCTGCCTTGACTATGTCCTTCTTAAAACATAAAAATGTAAAATAGTATTCCAGGCATAATTTCACCATAAGTAGGATATTAAATTTTTATTAGTGGAATATAATAATTTGTTTTCTAATGCTGCATTACTCACGGGTGGTGTGTTGAGGTGGCAGGCAAAACTCAAATTCTACAACATTGTGTTCATTATCCTGTTAATGGCATTTTGTTTGTTTCAGCACAATGCTCCTGCCTCCCAAGATGACTTTGAACCCTAATTCTATCATCTCTCTCAGGCTGACTATTCCTTCTAGCCTCCTGTCATGCGAAAATTAAGGGTTCTGGAGAGAGACCACCTCAATTCAAATCATGATACTACTATTTACTAGCCATGTGATCTTGGGTAAGTTAGCCAAATCCTCTGTGTGCCTCAGTTCCCATATCTGTAAAATCTAGGAATAATGATCATAACTATCTCTTAGAGTTGTTCAATGAAATAAACGAGATAACATATATAATAAGCCTAGGATGCTGTCTGGCACATTGTAACTGCCTAATAACCATTAACAATTAATCTTAAAATTATTGATAAGAATAATAAATAGGTTGGTATCAAGGACAAAGCTCCATGGCAATTTTGGGTAACTTCTCTCACATACGAGAGCATTCAAAATTCTTTGAGAATATCATTCAAAATTCTTTTGAGAATATCGATTCAGCTAGATTTGTACTTGGATTTTTAATTAATTAATTAATTTGACAGAGAGAGAGAGAGAACAAGCCGGGGGAGCAGCAGAGGGAGAGGGAGAGGGAGAAGCAAGCTTCCCCCTGAGCAGGAAGCCCAATGTGGGGCTCAATCCTGGGCTTGATTCCAAAACCCTGGGATCATGACCTGAGCCAAAGGCTCAGTCACTTAACTGACTAAGCCACCCAGGCATCCCTATACTTATTACATACTAAAATCCAATATAAAAAACCTCAAGATATAAAAGACACTCATTATCATCAATTTTTAGTTATGTTAAGAGCCTAGAGTCTCTAAATTTAACCTTCTTATCACCTACCAAATACTGTGTGAAGAGAAAGAAATCAAGATAGACTAGACTGGTAAGAAAACCTTTACCACTGAGAAGATAATTTCAACAGTTCTAGAAATTCCTACCCATGTCAGAAGTCTGGCACTATAAGAGATAAACACATTCCTGTCCTACTGCTGTAATTAAGCAAGGCAATACAATGAAAATGAAATGTTCAAACGATAACCAAAGTATAATGAAAAAGAAGAGCATTTTTAGACACTTCATCTTTTATTAATAAGAAACATCCAGGGAATAATAATGAAAAAGTCTAGGGAGGAACAAATGCCTGTAGCACTTGTCATCTGCAAACAGAAGAGCTAAAATTCTCAGACGAAATGTAACATCTGGAATATTAACTTTAATGGTAGTAGGAAGCATCAAAATGCATACTTCAATACCCAACTTTAAAAACTGCTAGCTGACCTCTAAAAAGAAAACAACAAAGGAATATAAATTACTATATGTATAGCATTTGTCACATTTATCCTTATTAACACAGTAACATTCCTAAATTTTTCCAAGAAAAGATTAATCAAATAACCACATATGGGTAATCAAGGAACGAAGGTTTATATCCAAACAAATGACTGTCATACAGCTTCTAGCAAGCTAACAGTTAGTGACTGTCAGACCTGAGCTCAAATTCTTACTCGGCCACTCAATAACTGTGTGACGTTAGGCAAGTTACCTAAATTTCTCTAAGCCTATTTCCCCAATCACGATATGGAGATAATTTTAACCTCACAGGTGTTCTTGAGAGGCTGAATTAGGATATATTGCATGTGTATTTTATTGTGGTTAAACACACATAGTATGAAATTTACCCTTTCAACCATTTTTAAGTGTACAGTTCTATGGCATTAAGTGTATTCACATCATTGCGCAACCATCATCAAGGATATGTTTTTAAAGATGGAGCACACAGTAACTGCTCAGTGAATAGCAGCTAAAATGACTCTCATTAGTGTTATCGCATTCTGTGTCTGTGCAAATTATTTATCCATTAAAAAAAACCTATTTCAGGGACGCCTGGGTGGCTCAGTTGGTTAAGCAGCTGCCTTCGGCTCAGGTCATGATCCCAGCGTCCTGGGATCAAGTCCCACATCGGGCTCCTTGCTCAGCAGGGAGCCTGCTTCTCCCTCTGCCTCTGCCTGCCATTCTGTCTGCCTGTGCTCGCTCTCTCCCCCCCCCTCTGATAAATAAATGAAATCTTTAAAAAAAAAAAACAAAAACCTTTTTCATATTTACTTCTATTGAATTGTACCCATTTTAGGAAATACCAATTTCAAATATATAAACCATATTCTTAGCTTTCAAATTCTTCATTCATGTGACTGACAAAAATATAAAAATATCAAGAGCTAACAACTACTGAACACTCAGCATGTGCTCGTGCTATTCTATGCACTTCTCAGGTATTAACTCATTTAATCTGTACAATAATAATTCTAGGAGGTATACAGTGATAACAGTCACATTTTACAGCTGAGTACAAAGAGGTTACGGAAGCTGCCCAAGGTTAGCCATCTGGTAAGATGACAAGGCCAAGGTTTGCACCCAAACAACTAAATTCTAGAGCCCATGCCCTTAACCATTCCACTATACCACCTTGCACACATGTAGTAACATGAGGCTCATAGGAATGGTGACTTTCAGATGCCAGATGTTACATGTTGACTGAGCCTTCCAGTTTCCTGGAAGCTTTGACATCCATTATTTCGTGTGTTCCTCATAATGACAATAAAGAGCAACCACCCCATTTTATAGATGGAGAAGTGATTTGCTCAAGGTCAAATAGGAACATGTGAGAAAGACCTGGATCCCAGGCTGGCCACTTATTACCTATAAGTGCATCTACAATCTCCTTGAGCTTCACTCAATTGTAAAATGTAAATAACAATAACAAGAATATAAGAAGTAAACAAGTGTTTGCAAAGCATCTAGCACAGAGCCTCGTATAAAAAGTGCTCAATTAATGTAGGCCCCCCCTCTTCCTCATTCTCCTATCCGTGCCTCCTGGTATAGTTATTCTTTCTAAATGCCATGCTACTACTCGATACCCTCTCACCAACTGTGTTAACAGATGGGTGGCAAGAAACATGATTTTTTGGTGATCACCATGTGATATCAAATGAAACCTCACTGAAGTCCAGCTATATTATATAATTTTAAGTATAACAAACTTCCTCCCTTTTGTCCATATGGTCTATCACTTCATCAAAGTAGAAAATAAAACTGGTCTACCAAGATTTGTTCTTTACAAAATTATGCTTAATGTTCCCCAATACCTTCTGTTCTTTTAGGTAACTGCCAAGTGATTTACTTGGTTTGTTCTAGTTTCTGACCAGATATTGTTTAAAAACCAAGTTGACCTTATCATTGCCAAAGTTCTCTCTTTCCCCTTAAAAAAAAAAAAAGCAAGCTTTTCCTGTTATCAGACTCTTCTCCTATTCACTATAATTGATCAAAACTAAAACCTAATAGGATGGCACTATGTTCTTTCCCCTCACATTTGCATAGAAGGAATATCTAATGCTGAATTTATAAGCACTATTCATGCTAAATGTGGCCACGGTAATCAGTATTTCTTGTCAGTTGGGCAGCATTTTCTTAAGAAAAGACAAAAATGGTAGGAGGTAGCATGGTCTCTTATAAAACAAAATTACTGCATAATTAACCTCTACCCACCCCACCCCAGATTGCAAGGATGTCATGAAGCACACCCTGTTGGCTTCCAAGTAACATTTAAAATATTCCCATCTCCTAAAGCAATCTGGAAGCGGATGTTAAAAGCCAAAGGAATTTTTCAGTCACGTGCTTACTGCTGAAATCTACTACTCTGCAGAAAGCTAACAGCATACTGGGAGGCAACAATCAGAAACACCACAGAGAAAAGTGGTACCGTGGGAACAACTCAAGATTTGTGTGTGGCCAGTGAAGGTCCACTGCCAATTTTGTAACAGTATGAATTTGGTAACTGTTCAAAACCAAAAATGAAGTCTGAATGTGAGCAGCTTTTTGAAGTAGCTTTTGCTGAGGCCTAGTAGCTAAGTAGCTAATATAAAATAAAAGAGCTGTAAAAAGTGGTAAAATACAGGCAAGGATTAGGAATTAAAATAACACCTATCAATTGATTCACTTAAAAGAAAAAAGCACTGTGCTAAAGACATTTTGCTTCATTTATTCATTCTTTCTTGAGCTAATTTTATGAAAATGAGATGGGGGTTATATTTTTGGTGCTTAAGTTTAGCCATATATATGATAACAATCATGTTATGACATGTTACTTGTCCCACTAATCTCACCACTCTGACAGAAGGATAAAGGAAATAACAGCTGTTAAAACATTGTTCAAAAATTAAAGTATATAGCAACACAAGACAGAGTTGTATTTTTAAAATTTACAAGCATCTACAATGAAGTCATTTAAATGGTACAAGTCCCAGGGGCAAAGTAACTTAGTGATATTTTCTCAGCCCTTTCTGGAATGTTTATCAATGAATAAGAATTTTTGTCTTATCTGTTAGTTCCTACTCACTTTGCTTTACTTTTATAACTTAATATTTATAATTAATAAATCCAATATAAGTTTGGTTAATTAAAGAGTAAAAATCTGGAACATTATCTCACAAAGTCATTAAGATCTTTGTCATTCTAAGCAAGAATATCTTAATATTATTGCAAAGACTTTTTAGTTTTAAATAAATGGGTTTTATAAAATAAAATCAACTTTCCATTACTGATATTCAAGCCAAAAAAGTAAAAACATGAATGTTTTCAAACAAAAACAATACTCATATCCTTGTCCCATTAGATACCTCAACTTACTTCATCTCCCTTCAAAACTTCGGTGCCATCAAATTCACGGGTCTGATTTGTCTTCACTGACACCTCTCTCTCTAGGTTGGCCAACTTCTCCTTTGCTTCCTGAAGTTCCTCAGCTTTGGCTTCTTTTTTACGAGAAATAATGGATGCCTAATTGAGCATTAAAAATGAACGTAAAATTAGACATACTATCCACTTTCTATTATCCTGTGAAATTATCAATTTTTTAGATTTTATCAAGCTAAATTTTCAATATTAGGTTGGCTTCTCCTAACCAATACCCTTTGCCCTACTACCTATCATCACCAGTTATCTGTTCAATATGAATATGCAATGTATACTAAATATCAACCCCAAAACATTCAGAAGATAAAAGCCCTGAAAATACAGGCTATATCAGCAGTGAAACAAAATACATTAGAAATAAAAATATTAAAATATTGTCAAGTAACATTCAAATGTTAATGAAGATACTTTCTAGGTACATAAATAGAAGCTTTCCTTAAGTTTTTTATTTTTCTGCATGGTAGGTTCCATTTCACTGAAAGAAAACAAGAATGTTTTATTCTCAAAACTACAACACAGATTATCTTACCTAAATTCAATATCCATACTTTGAAAATGAAATGTTAAAACATCGATTATATTTGGGGCATTCTAATAAATAAAGTGCAGATTTAAAATCAAACATGTGACTCATCAGAATTAGGCAAATGTTTACACAATCCAGATGGCTGTTCTTAGCCATGAATGCAGTACTTTATATTACTAAGCCACTCTTGGGGGATTTCCTTAAGTGAACCATGGCTGTACTAGTTTAAGAAAAACATTAGCCAAACTGTCCTCTTTTTTTTTTAAGATTTTATTTATTTATCAGAGAGAGAGAGGGGGGGAGAGAGCGAGCACAGGCAGACAGAATGGCAGGCAGAGGCAGAGGGAGAAGCAGGCTCCCTGCTGAGCAAGGAGCCCGATGTGGGACTTGATCCCAGGACGCTGGGATCATGACCTGAGCCGAAGGCAGCTGCTTAACCCACTGAGCCACCCAGGCGTCCCCCAAACTGTCCTCTTAAGTGAAATAGTACAAATATTTTCTTGACACAAATCTGATAGGGGAGGGGAAATCTCTAATGCAAACCCTTTAAACAAGTCTATTTTCTCTGTTTAAAAAATGAAAGACAGGGGCGCCTGGTTGGCTCAGTTCGTTGGGGCCTCTGCGTTCGGCTCGGGTCGTGGTTCTGGGATGCTGTGATCGAGCCCTGCATCAGGCTCTCTGCTCTGCGGGGAGCATGCTTCCCCCTCCCTCTGCCTGCCTCTCTGCCTACTTAAGATCTCTGTCAAATAAATAAAATATTTTTTTTAAAAAATGAAAGACAGATGATGAAGGAATGTTTCTCTCTATGGAGTTTGTTTCTCTCTATTCCAGCCAAAAAAAGAGAGAGAGAGAGAGAAGGAATGATAAGAGTATCAGAACCAGAGAGGAATCAATGGTATACTTCCTTAGCATAATAAAAAATAAGTATAAAACTCAGTCCAAACCAGGATCTTATTTAACAGAGAAACTAAATCTGAAATAAGATAAAAATGCCCACTAACTCCACTATAATTTAATATTGTGTTGAAGGTATTTGTTCATACCATTAGACTAGAGAAAGCAATTTGAAGCATAAGAATTTGACAGGAAAAGTTGGAATTTTCATTGCATATGATTATAAACCTAAAACACCCAAGAGAATCTATGGGAAAACTACAGTAAAGAAATCAATAGCACTTACAGACAAATGAGGAAGAAGACATAAGGAAAGAAAAGCCCTCAATTATAAGAGCAAAAAATAAAATATGTAAGCAAGAGAAGTCCAAAACTTTGAGGGAAAACAAACACTCAAACAAACCAAAAAATAAACTTGAACAAATGGAAACACATAACATGTTCTTAGATGGGAAGACTCAGATATCATAAAGATGTAAGTTCCGAGGTACAAACCCAACAATTAAAAAATTAATTTTTTCAAGAGCTGGATAAGTGGATAAGAAAGCTTATGGAAAAAACGTACAAATAAGAATTGTTTAAAAAAAAAAAAACCCTGAAAAAATACAGCAACTGGGGGCGCCTGGGTGGCTCAGTGGGTTAAGCCTCTGCCTTCGGCTCAGGTCATGATCTTGGGGTCCAGGGATTGAGCCCCGCATCAGGCTCTCTGCTCAGTAGGTAACCAGCTTTCCCCTCTCTCTTTGCCTGCCTCTCTGCCTACTTGTGATCTCTCTCTCTGTCAAAAAAATAAATAAAATCTTAAAAAAAAAAAAAAGTACAGCAACTGGAGGTGAAGGTGACTACTTTTATCAGTTATTTGAACTAGATTATAAAGCTCCTGTAAATAAGTTTATATGAGTACCTGAACAGGACAGGTCAATGGAAAAGCAGAAAATATAGAAATACATCCAATAGCATTTTTAAATTAGAATCTCAAATCCATAGGGGAAAAAGTGGACTTTTTTTTAACTGGTATTAGGACAATTGGATAATTGGATAGCTATATAAAATAAATAGCATAACTAGAAAAAAAATTCTAAGTAGATCAGAGATTTAAATTAAAAAAAATTAAACAGAGAAGTCCAAAAAAGAAAACCTGGGCAAATTTCTCTATAACTTAAAAGAGGAGAAAGTATTCCTAAATATGTCTCAAAACCTGAAATAATAAAAGAAAAAAACTATTAAATCTGATTTCATAAAAATAAAGTAAATTTGATTTTTCATAAAAATAAAGAACTTTTTGGGGCGCCTGGGTGGCTCAGTAGGTTAAGCCACTGCGTTTGGCTCAGGTCATGATCTCAGAGGTCCTGGGATCGAGCCCCGAATCGGGCTTTCGGCTCAGCAGGGAGCCTGCATCCTCCTCTCTCTCTGCCTGCCTCTCTGCCTGCTTGTCATCTCTCTCTGTCAAATAAATAAATAAAATCTTTAAAAAAATAAAAAAAGAACTTTTCCATGGTGATGTAACATTGTAAACAAAGTAAGAAGGCAGGGCGCCTGGGTTGTTCAGTAGGTTAAGTGGCTGCTTACGGCTCAAGCCATGATCCCAGGGTCCTGGGATCGAGTCCCGCAACAGGCTCCCTGCTCAGTGAAAAGCCTGCTTCTCCGTCTCCCTCTGCCTACTGCTCTGCCTGCTGCTCTGCTTACTTGTGCTCTCTGTCAAATAAATAAAATCTTTAAACAAAAAACAAAAGTAAAAAGGCAAATACCAAACTGGGGGAAAATGTTAGAATTATAAGCCAGACAAAGAGCAAATATTTTTTTCTTCTTCTTCTTCTTTTTTTTTTTAAAGTTGGTTCCACACCCAGCACAGAGCCTAACATGGGGCTTGAACTCACGACCCTGAGATCAAGACCTGAGTTGAGATCAAGAGTCGGATGCTTAACTGACTGAGCTGCCCAGGCGCTCCAAAGGTAATTATTTCTAATATATAAAGAAAAAAAGGCCAACAGCTCTCGAGAAAAATGAGGATATAGACATGACGGGGCAATTCACAGAAAAGAAATTAAGATGACTGTTACTCTTGTGAGAAGATGCTCAACCTTGTTTACAATAAGATAAGCAAAAATTAAAACTATTACAGGATATGATTTCTCACCTACAAGGATGGTAAAACTCTAAAAGTTCAACAACATACTCTACAGGGAGGCAGTGAGGGAACAGGCACTCTCCCACACTGAGGTGGGAACATGAAATGCTATAACCTCTATGGAGAGGAATCTGGCAATATCTATCAAATGTACCTAGTACTCTCAACTCTGGGACAACATCCTGAAAGTAACACTGGCAAAAATACACCAAGACATAAACAAAAAGCTGCTTACTGAATCATGATTTGTAATAGCAAAAGAATGGCAACAGCCCAAATGTCTAACTGTGATCGTCTGCATGAACTGTGGTATAAGCACTCAGTGGAGACTGTGAACAGGAATAAGCATACCAACTACGATGGCTATAGTTAAAAAAAAAAAAAAAAGAAGAACTAGAAGACGACAAAAAACCAACAGATAATAAGAAGTGTTGGCAAGGATGTGGAAAAATCAAAACCTTTCTACACTATTGGTTGGACTGGTTTGGAAAGAGTCTGACATTTGCTCAAAATGTCAAACAGGATTATCATACGAAACAGCAATTCCACTCCTGGGAATATACTCAAGAGAAAAGATATTTTCACATAGCACTTGTATAAAAATGTTCAGAGCAGCATTATTTGTAACAGTCAAAAAGTAGAAATAACCCAAACACCCCTCAACTGATGAATGGAGAAACAAGATATGATCTATCCATACAATGGAATATTATTCAATAACAAAAAGAATGAAGTACTGACTCACACTACAACATGGGTGAACTTTAAGAACTATGCTAAGTGGGGGCGCCTGGGTGGCTCAGTTGGTTAGGCAACCGCCTTTGGCTCAGGTCACGGTCCCGGAGTCCTGGGATCGAGTCCCGCATAGGGCTCCCAGCTCCATGGGGAGTCTGCTTTTCCCTCTGACTTTCTCGCCTCTCATGCTCTCTCTCACTGTCTCTCTCTCAAATAAATAAAAATCTTAAAAAAAAAAACAAAACTATGCTAAGTGAAAGATACCAGCACAAAGGACCACATATTGTATGATTCCATTTGTATGAAGTGTCCATGATAGGCAATTCCATAGAGACAGCTTGGTTGCCTAGGGTTGGGAAGGAAATGCAAAGTGACTGCTAATGGGTAAAGGGTTTCTTTTTGAGCTGATAAAAATGTTCTAAAATTGATGTAGTGATGGTTCCACAACTCTAAATATACTAAAAGTCACTGAATTGTGCATTTTATATAGGTGAATTGTATGGTATGTGAATTGTACCTCAATAAAGTTGTTTAAAATAAAAAGGAATAAAGATTATTTTACTATTCACCAGCATGTATCATTTTTTTTTTTAAAGATTTTTATTTATTTATTTGACAGAGAGAAATTACAAGTACACTGAGAGGCAGGCAGAGAGAGAGAGAGAAGGAAGCAGGCTCCCTGCTGAGCAGAGAGCCCGATGCGGGACTCGATCCCAGGACCCTGAGATCATGACCTGAGCCGAAGGCAGTGGCTTAATCCACTGAGCCACCCAGGCGCCCCACCACCAGCATGTATCATTAAGAATTTTGAAAAGTGGGGTGCCTGGGTGGTTCAGTTGGGTAAGCATCTGCCTTCAGTTCAGGTCATAATCCCAGGGTCCTGAGATCAAGCCCACCCACATCGGGCTCCTTGCTCAGAAGGGAGCCCACTTCTTTCCTGCCTGCTACTCCCCTGTTTATGCTTGCTCTCTCCCTCTCTCTCTCTCTGCCAAATAAGTAAATAAAATCTTAAAAAAAAATTTATTTTAAAGCATGGAAAATAAAAGTGTGTATAATATACTCTTCCTTCTCTAAGAAGCAAGTTATATGAGTCTATGTAATATACTATTATTTTTAATGGAGTAATAAAGTATATAATTTTTTAAAAATTACCTATAAGGGAAGGAAAGATTATGGTGGATAGCATCAGAGTAGATGCTAGAAACTTCTTTGAGTATTTCTTGTTTTTTAGATTTGACTTGGAATCATGTAAATATTTTAAATAATTATAAAATAAATTATTCCCCAAAAAAGTAATCCCTAGGGGTGCCTGGGTGGCTCAGTTGGTTAATTGGCCAACTCTGGATTTCAGCTCAGGTCATGATCTTGGGGTCCTGGGATGGAGCCCTGCATTGAGCTCTTTACTCAGTGGGGAATCTCCTTGAGGATTCTTTCTCTCCCTTTCCCTCTGCCCCTTCCTACTCACGTGTGGGTTCTCTCTCTCTAAAATAAATAAATAAATTTTTAAAAAGTAATCTCTAAAAATAAACATATATACGTATCCAGTTTAATTTATGGCATAACTATATAGAAGAACTATTCTAAGTGACTTTAAAACAGTAATTTGTCTATCCCTAGTGGGATATATCCTAAGGACAAAACAAACTGAAAAATAATTTTCAGCAGCGATCATATTTTTGGTGGCAGTATTATTGCTTTTGTTTTGAAACATTGTGTGTAAAGTGTGGATTAAAGCAAATAATGGAGAGGCGCCTGGGTGGCTCAGTGGGTTAAAGCCTCTGCCTTTGGCTTAGGTCATGATCCCAGGGTCCTGGGATTGAGCCCCGCATCAGGTTCTCTGTTCAGCAGGGAGTCTGCTTCTCCCTCTCTCTGCCTGTCTCTCTACTTGTGATCTCTGTCTGTCAAATAAATAAATAAAATTAAAGAAAAAAAAGCAAGTAATGGATTAAATTATGTTCATGTTACTGAGAACCAGAACTTCCCATGTGGGATAAGGAGAAAGATGAGACTGATAAGGCTAAGTAGAAGCCCAGAAGCCTTGAATCTGACCTGGAAGGGTAAGTATGAACTCATGATGTACATTAGGAAGGAAGAAAAAAACTACCTCTTAGCTTTGTCCACTAAAAAGATCTAAAAATAATGATCACCCAGGAGCAATGGGAAGTCCTAATACCCAGATTTCAGTCTCTAAATATTATTTCCTACTAAAGCAAATCAGACTCATAGAAGAAAGTCTAATTCTAAGCCTAGGATAGGAAATATAAAAAATGAGCACAGAAATATCTTAATCATACCAGAAAGCAAAGACATTATCAAAGACAAATAGAATCTTTTTTTTTTTTTGACAGAGATCACAAGCAGACAGAGAAGCAGCATGACCTGAGCTGAAGGCAGAAGCTTTAACCCACTGAGCCACCCAGGTGCCTGACAAATAGAATCTTAAAAAGGAATTAGAAGTTACTTGAAAAGCCTCATAGTGGCCAAAAATGGGACAATTTGAGCATCATTAAAGAAAATGTCTTAAACTTACCAAATATAATTATATCAATGATTCATAATGACATTAAGTAAATAAGCAACTAAAAAAATGAAAAACTATCTTAATTGATGGAGAATGAAAATGACTTGGAGGAAACCAATTCTCTTTGAAAACTGTTAAAGAATCAAGTATGTAGCTTGTCTTTCCTAAATGAACTATAGTTCAGTTTAATCAAAATGTTGATGAGAGGTTTCTTTTATAGAGGCAATCCTGCTGATAAACAAAGAAGGAATCAATGGTATCAACAGGACACTATTAAAGGATAAACAAGTTTCTTCAAATAAATTAACTGCAAGAAAACTATTAAATAGATAAATAAGTGGCAAAGAGAAGCTACAAATTAAAAGATACTTAAACATATCAATGAAATGCAGTGTATGAATCCTGTAAGTACCCCAATTAAAACAGAGCAACAAAAGAAAGGAAGGAAGGAAGGAAGGAAGAAAATCCAGGAAATATGAACACCGGATATTTGCCAATATCAAGGAATTATGACATTTTTCAGATGTAGTATGCTATTAAGATTTTTAAGCCTTTATTTTTTAGACATACATTCTGAAATATTTATAGATGAAATGATATAAAGTCTAAGATTTGCTTTAAAAAAACTAGATTACTATTATTGGTCTGGGGTATAGTGAAACAAGAATGGCCATGATTGTTATAGCCTGGGACGCAGGGTTTACTGAACTATTTTCTCTACCTTTGTATACAGTTTAAATTCTCCAGTATAAAAAGGTTTTTAAAAATTTTAGCATCTAAAAAAGAAAATTTAGTATCTGTGAAAAATGTTACAGAATGCTCATCACACAAAACTCCTGACTGGGTTGTTGTCAGATAATCTATGGCTTTCATTTGAAGCGTTTGTCTAGAAATACAGAACATTTATACCTTCTCAATCTTATAGCTGTGGATTAAATGATAAATGCCTAGGCACTAAAATTTAACTTATTCTATACTTGCAAACTAACTTGAAAGCTGAAAAGGTATATTGCCTTTAATTCATTAAAGATTATAAATATTTTGATTTTATACCACTTAAGGTAAGCTTTCATTTAAAAAAAATCAAGTTTCACACCCAAGAGATAAAACACAAAGAGCTCTATTACCACAGCTGGCAGACGGTAAGGAAACTAAGCATGATCAGGTGTACTGAATTTCAAACTTGAACAGGCATGTTTTGTGGCTTTTCCACAAAATTTTTGTTATAATCTGGAGATTAGCAATAACAGAAAAATATTTATTCTTTACTTCCTTCTTACTCTAAGACTATCCACAACACAGCCCGGAATTTTTACAAAGATGTTCACCAAAAGATAAAAGATCTAAATATGAGGGGCAAAACAGTGGTCTCACCTGTTGCCTATATAGTGAGAGTTTGCCTTCAATTGGCTCATTTCTCATCATTTTCTTTTCAATCAGCTGATTGATCTGTGCATTTATTTCATTTATCTAAAACAGTATGAAAGTAAAGAAAGTTAAAACTCTTCCTATGATTACACAAACTAAGGGACATTTGGCCAAACCAAGCTTTGAATTTACTGTTCTTATAATCAGTGATTTCATGGAAGGAACAGGTTCGTTAATGTTATAAGTGGGTTGTTGTGATTATTTTTAGAAAAACTACATTTCATAGTTCATAATATATATTTACACATTTTGATTACTTATATAGCCATTCATGTTTAAATTATACTAAAAAATTCTACGTGAACTATTTATACATTATTGTCAGAAAGAATTTCTACAAATCTGAAATTACCCCTTACCTAACATGACTTTCAAGTCACTGCAAGTGATAAAGCAAATCCAGACTAACATTCCCCAGGGATTTAGTGTGAGGAATTCATGAACCCAACTGAGAGTTGACATAATGACATCTAAAAACCCTTCTGTGATCTGTGATTTGATGATAGTTGTCATTTATGCTACTCATTACTCCTTTATCAAAGGTAATAAAATAGAAGTGAATAAAGCCAACAGAAGCATACAGTCCCTCAAGTAATTAAAAAAAAAACAACAAAAAACTCCCTGGCTTTCAGTAGTATATCTATCCTTTGAAAAGACTAGAGTTCTCCCTTTAATTCCATGACATTAAATTTGAGCCAAATCACACTTGGACATGTAATTTCTATAAGAAAATGAAAAGAATAAGGTAGTTAGAATTATGTATTTAAGTATAGTTGGTAATTAAGCACATTAAAGGATTAGCAAATCAAAATCATAGAATTAATTGTCATATTTGTTATTTTTTAAGAATACACACTTGATTGGTGCTTTATTTCTATGGAACAAAAATGTTATAACATAAAACCAGGTTTCAATAAGCATTACAAAAAAGTTCAGTAATTCCAAAGCAAGCCTAAAAGGCTAATACAAATATTTTAGCTTTAAATATAAAATTGCTATATTATTATTTTTGGAAATAAAAATTAATAATTTATGCAAAATATTTTAAAATTTACCATCTAAATGATTATATTACGAATACATAAACCTATAAGTAAACACTTTAATTTACATTTTCAAGTTACTTAGTTTCCTAATCAGTTGACTAAGTCTTTATAACATCATGTGGATTTAAGTAACAGCATTACAAGCTACAATTGCTCAAAAGAACTCTTCATAAAACTGTCAACTCAGCACAGGTTAATTTGAGTCAAGAGTAGGACACTACAGAAAGCAGTTCATATCATTTTCACAGGACTGGGGATGAGATAAAATTGGGATCTATAAAAAGAAGATGATTGTCACTTACTTTAGATTCAAGCTCAAGAAGATCAGACTGGCCCATTGCAGGCTCTGAAACCACTTTTTGTAAAAAATGCAATTCTTTTTTCTTGCTTTCTAATTCTTTAGGAAATTTTTCAGTAACCATATAAGAATTAAATTTTATCTCCTCCTCTAGCCTCTTCATTAAACCTTTAAAAATAAAATAAATATTCAGCCCAAGAGAGTTGGTATAGTGATACTTTGTACACTTTAAAATCGAAGACCTGAATAATAGGCATATGTATCAAAAGCAATCTATATAATTAAAAATTGACCATTGAAATTTTTTCCCCATTTTTAAAAAGTAACCTCTCCACCCAATATGGGGCTAAACTCACAACCCCAAGATCAAGAGTCACACAATTCTCTGACCAAGCCAGCCAGGAGCCCCCACCATTGAAATCATTTGATGTTAATCAGAATGATAACAGAGGACAATTTACACAGAATGACATTACCATAATTATAGAAAAAGTAATACTATGATCTTTCCAAATTACTACCTAATTCTTTTTATACTTTGCAACAAACAAAAATAACATCTGCAGAGCAGGATCTCTTTCGGGTCATATTTTGCCTTCACAGTATTTAAGCAGTCCGTAACACAAATGGCAACACAAATGACATTTCACCCAGATTCCTTCTTCTATAAGTGGCCATTTACTCGCCTCCTGTCATAATACTTCTGGTGCAATTTATATTTCTATTCTACTACTTCATAAATGGTAATACATCATACTTTGTCAGTTTCAAACCAATGAAAACATTACTAAAATACAAGTTAAGGGCACCTGGGTGGCTCAGTGGGTTAAGCCTCTGCCTTCAGCTCAGGTCATGATCTCAGGGTCCTGGGATAGAGCATCGGGCCCCGTATGGGGCTCTCTACTCAGCAGACAGCCTGCTTCCCCTTCTCTCTGCCTGCCTCTCTGCCTACTTGTGATGTCTGTCTGTCTCTCTCTCTCTGTCAAATAAATAAAATCTTTAAAAAAATTTAAAAAATTAAATAAAATACAAGTT